>NW_025814872.1:2500-602500 GCF_022079265.1 Lynx rufus
TTCTTATTTTTATTTTTATTTTATTTTATTTAAAAAAATTTTTTTTAACATTTATTTATTTTTGAGACAGAGAGAGACAGAGCATGAACAGGGGAGGAGCAGAGAGAGAGGGAGACACAGAATCTGAGACAGGCTCCAGGCTCTGAGCTGTCAGCACAGAGCCCGACGCGGGGCTCGAACTCACGGACCGTGAGATCATGACCTGAGCCAAAGTCAGACGCTTAACCAACCAAGCCACCCAGGCTTCTCTATTTTTATTTTTTTTAATGTTTATTTATTTTTGAAAGAGAGAGCGTGAGAAGGGGAGGGGCAGAGAGGGAGAGGGCACAGAGATCTGAAGTGACAGCAGAGAGCCCGATGCGGAGCTCGAACCCACGAACCGTGAGATCGTGACCTGAGCGAAGTTGGACGCTTAATCCACTGAGCCACCCAGGAGCCCCTCTTTTTTCTTTTTTTTTAAGATATGCACCCTGTGGCACTATCTGGAGGTGCCATTGTTTGTTTACCTGGTCCCCTAGAGATGGGGACTTGACTTATTTCCCATCTGATAAGAACATTTAGCAGGGGAGTTTTACAAATCGAATAGATTTCCTTCCTCACTCCCCCCCAAAATGCAGCCTACGTCTTCAAAACAGAAGCCTTCAGTCTATTTTGCTGAAGGAGGCTGAAAGTCACCATCTGTTAATCCAATCTGCATTACGGAGGAAAGGAAAATCGTCTCATGGGCTTGACTCTTCCTCTCCGGACCCCACTGAGGCTAATTCCTGAGGGTCTCCTGCGGGGTGGCCCCGTGACCTCAATAGGGAATCGAGGTTCTGGTTTGCACATGACGTTTCTTCTGGACCTAAGAAACAGAGGCGGAATTTATAGGAAGGACCCTGCCCAAATCACATTATGCATGGGAAGGCTAGACAATCAGGCTTGGGAATTTGGTGGGAAGCCAAGAACAGACAGCAGACAACGTTCTTAAAGTCACATGTGTGACCGCAGCCCGGCCGGGAAGCTGGGTCTACCACGATCCCGGCTGGACACTCCCTTCTCTCATGCCGGACCAGTGACTGATGACCTCACCCTTCCCGCTGAACTCTACACTTCCCTCTGTCCTCGCCTCTTTCCTGCCTAATCAAAGTCCCAGGAGGAAGCATTCAATTACCTATCCCATACCTTCCAGAGACTTCCATTAGACATCTGTGGCTCTCCAAGGCTCCTGCTCTGTGAAGGTCTGGCCCCCCTAGTCTTCTAAAAAGTCAGATACCAGCTCCCACCGCTGCACCCACCGTGGGGCACTGCCGCCGAAATAAGGTGGGGGTGCAGATACTGGGAGATCCCCAAATATCAGGCATTGTCTATAGTGTTTATAGATGCTGAAGTTCCGCAAAGAGCATTCTGGGATGCAGGGGCAGTAGACACGTGCCCTGAGATGGGACACCAGGGATATCCCTTCACAGAGCAGGAGGCTTGGAGAGCCACAGATGTCTAACTTCCTTCTTATTCAGGGTTGTTTTTAAAACGAAACAGGGGGCGCCTGGGTGGCTCAGTCGGTTGAGTGTCCAACTTCGGCTCGGGTCATGATCTCGTGGTCTGTGAGTTCGAACCCCGCGTCCGGCTCTGTGCTGACAGCTCGGAGCCTGCTTCAAATTCTGTCTGCCCCTCCCCTGCTCACGCTCTGTCTCTCTCTCTCAAAAAAAAATAAACATTAAAAATAAATAAATAAATAAAAATGAAACAAAACAGCAATAGATATTCCATTTTGCCAAACACTCTTTTTCGCATATATGGGATTGTCAGATGATTTTTTTTTTCCTACCTGGCTCTGCTAATATGATAAATCTCATTAACAGTTTTGTGAATATTAGCCATTCTTCTTTTTCTCCGGTAAACTCCATTTGGTCACAATGTATCTTTTTTTTTTTTTTTAATCTTTATTTATTTTTGAGAGACAGGGAGACAGAGCGTGAGCAGGGAAAGAGCAGAGAGAGAAAGGGAGACATAGAATGGGAAGCAGACTCCAGACTCTGAGTTGTCACCAACCCAACGCAGGGCTCCAACTCACAAACTGTGAGATCATGACCTGGGCCAAAATCAAGAGTCAGACACTTAACCAACTGAGCCACCCAGGCTCCCCTAAATTTTTTTTAATGTTTATTTATTTTTAGACAGACAGAGCATGAGCAGGGGAGGGGCAGAAAGAGAGGGAGACACAGAATCCGAAGCCGGCTGCAGGCTCCGAGCTGTCGGCACAGAGCCCAATGTGGGGCTCGAACCCACAAGCCACGAGATCATGACCTGAGCTGAAGTCGGACACTTAACCAACTGAGCCACCCAAGCGCCTCACAATGTATCTTTTTCTTATATACTGCTGTAATCTGTTTGCTGGTTCAGGCTGGCACATTCCAAGAAAAAAAAAAAAAAAAGCTTCATGAAAAAGTTTTATGAGTTCCAGCCCCGCACTGGGCTCTGTGCTGACAGCTCAGAGCCTGGAGCCTGCTTCGGATTCTCAGTCTCCTTCTCTCTCTGCTCCTGCCCCACTCGTGCTGTCTCTCTTTCTCAGAAAATAAATAAACATTACAAAAATACATGTATTTTTTATTTTTATTTTTTTTGAGTTCAGAATTTGTTTAAAAGTGTATTTATTTTGAGAGAGACAGAGAGACAGCAGGGGGGGGGGCAGAGAGAGAGGGAGAAGGAAAAAAATCCCAAGTAGGCTTTGCACTGTCAGGACAGAGCTTAAATTTTTTTTTTAATAAGTAAATTGCTAGAGGATCTCACAGAACTCAGGGGAACACTTAGGTTTAAATGCTATGAGGGGCGCCTGGCTCAGTTGGTTGAGTGTCTGACTTTGGCTTAGGTCGTGATCTCATGGTTCATGAGTTTGAGCCCCATATCCGGTCTGTGCTGTCAGCACAGAACCTGCTTCAGATCCTAGGTCCCTCTCTCTCTGCCCTTCCCCCACTTGCGTGCTCTCTCAAAAGTTAAAAAAACATTTAATGATATGATAAGGGATATGAATCCACAGCTAGATAGGAGAGATGGCTAGGACCAGGTGTGGGGAAAGGCTTCCAGGCTACTCTCTCCCAGGACCTCGTGTTCACCAACCCAGAAGCTCTCTGAATCTAGCCAGTTCTCCTTCGGGTTTTATGGAGGTTTCATGACACAGTCCTGGTTGGCTAAGTCCTGGCCATTGGCTGATTCCACCTCTGTCTTCCCTCCCCAGAAGCCAGGGAGAGTGAAAGTTCCAACTCCCTGACCACTTAGTTGATCCTCCCAGAAGCCAGCCCCCACCCTTGGGTGGAGTCCAAAAAGTCACCTCCTTAACGTGACTCCTTAACAAAAGACACATTTATCATCCTTCTCACAGGAAATCCTGCGGGTGCGGGTTTCAAGAGCTGTGAACCAGAACGCATGAATCATGAGAAATATATATTTGGTCATCTGAGGGACCAAGTGCAGATTTATAGATCCCACCGCAATACTCAAACATTCCTTAAAAAAAAAAAAAAATATCAGGAGGGGCGCCTGGGGGGCTCAGTCGGTTAAGCGCCCAACTTCAGCTCAGGTCATGATCTCACACTCCGTGAGTTCGAGCCCTGCGTCAGGCTCTGTGCTGACAGCTCGGAGCCTGGAGCCTGCTTCAGATTCTGTGTCTCCGTCTCTCTCTGCACCTCTCCTGCTCATGCTCTGTCTCTCAAAAATAAATAAATGGTAAAAAAAATAAAATAAAATAAAACAAAAAGTCAGGGTACTTACTCTTCTATTTTTTTTTTTTCTGTTCCATTCTGAATGTTCCAGGGTGTTTCATTATTCTATTTGTCTGGCTTTGTGCCAAAACCACACTCACTCAATTACTTGGCTTTGTAAGTAAGTCTTTTTTTTTTTTTAAGTTTATTTTTTTAAGTAGTATCTACACCCAACATGAGGCTCAAACTTAGGACCCTGAGATCAAGAGTCACATTCTCAAGGCGCCTGGGTGGCTCAGTCAGTTGAGCATCCGACTTCAGCTCAGGTCATGATCTCACAGTTTGCAGGTTCAAGCCCCACATCGGGCTTACTGCTGTCAACACAGAGCCCACTCCAGATCCTCTGTCTCCCTCTCTCTCTCTCTGCTCCAACCCCGCTCGTGCTGTCTCTCAAAAAAAGAAAGAACTTCTTAAAAAAATAAGTCCCATATTCTAGCCACTGAGCCCGACAGGTACCCCTGTATTCCCATCGTCCTACAACATCGCCAGATTTCCAGACACATCTCCAGATGTGAACCTTTCAACAGCCCAAACTAAAACTCTGTATCCCTTAAACACTAACTCCCATTTCTCTCTGCCTCTAGCTCCTGGTGTTCTGTCCTTTAAAACACTAAGTTTTGGGGCACCTGGGTGGCTCGGTCAGGTAAGCATCCGACTTCGGCTCTGGTCATGATCTCACAATTCATGGGTTCAAGCCCTATATCAGGCTCTGTGCTGACAGCTCAGAGCCTGGAGCCTGCTTCTGATTCTGATAATGTGTGTGTGTCTTTCTCTCTCTGCCCCTCCCCTGCTCATGCTCTTTCTCTCTCTCTTTCAAAAAATGAATAAGCATTAAAAAAAATATTTAGGGGCACCTGAGTGGCTTAGTCAGTTCGGCGTCTGACTTCAGCTCAGATCACAATCTCACGGTTTGTGAGTTTGAGCCCCTCATCAGGCTCACTGTTGTCAGCACAGAACCCCCTTTGGATCCTCTGTCTCCTTCTGTCTCTCTGACCCTCCCCTGCTTGCTCTCAAAATAAATAAAACATTTAAAAAAAGTATTACAAATTTTTTAATAAAAATTTTTTCTAAATAAGAAAAATCTTTAAACACTAAGTTTTGGGGCAATTTATTACCCAGCAGTATGTGACTAATACAGAGATGTATAGAAATAGATGAATTTGGGGCCCCTGGGTGGCTCAGTCGGTTAAGCACCCCAGTTCAGCTCAGGTCATGATCTCGCGGTCCGTGGGTTCGAGCCCCGCGTCGGGCTCTGTGCTGACAGCTCAGGGCCTGGAGCCTGCTTCAGATTCTGTGTCTCCCTCTCTCTGACCCTCCCCCGTTCATGCTCTGTCTCTCTCTGTCTCAAAAATAAATAAACGTTAAAAAAAATTTTTTTTAAAATAGATGAATTTGAGAGGGAATACAGAAGGCAAAGTGACAGTGATGGGGTTTTGGAGTGTTGCGGGTTCGGAGCCCAGAGCCCAGAAAGAATTCTTGAAGATGTCTTCCGTGCAAAAATGGTGATGTTATTAAAGCACGGAGACGGGACCTGTGGGCAGAAAGAGTCACACCGGGGTTGTGCGGAATGACTGGTTGTATACTATGGAGTTGGGGGAGGTAGAGTCAAGAGGAAGTTTCTGGGTTTTTGGGTTTTTTTTAGTTTTTTAAGTTTATTTCTTTATTTTGAGACAGACAGCATGAGTGGGGGAGGGGGCAGGGAGAGAAGGAGAGAGAGAATCCCCACGCTCTACACTGCTAGAGCAGAACCCGATGCGGGGCTTGAACTCAGGAAACCGTGAGATCATCACGTGATCTGAAACCAAGAATTGGATGCTTAACTGACTAATGCACCCAGGCACCCCATGAGGAAGTTTCTTGAAGGGATTTCCATATGCTAAAGAAAATTCACAGATGGTGAGTCTAGCGATTATCAAGGTAAGGTTGTTTTTCCCTCTAGCAAAGCATTAACTTTAAGACAGTAGGTAGTTCCTGGACATGAGGCTATTGATAAGGTTGCCTTTTTCTTGTAATTCACTAAGGTATTTATAAACTGATGGAGATTCCTGTCCTGAAGGACTGTGATCTCTATCAGTTACCATTTGGTTTCCTTTCCTTTCCTTTGTCCTTGGGCAGTCAGGAGAGCCTGAGGAATATTGTGCAACTGGATGAAGGCTGGTGACATTCACTGCTGGTGTTGCTGGGAAGGACACAATTTTGGAGGAAAGGTCGTCTGTTCATTTTAGATGTGTTCAGTTTGGGGAAAAAAAAAAGGAGGCGCCTGGGTGGCTCAGTTGGTTAAGCGTCTGACTTCGGCTCAGGTCATGATCTCATGGTTCGTGAGTTCGAGCCCCGCGTCGGGCTCTGTGCTGACTGCTCAGGGCCTGGAGCCTGTTTCGGATTCTGTGTCTCCTTCTCTCTGTGACCCTCTCCCATTCATGCTCTGTCTCTCTCTGTCTCAAAAATAAATAAACGTTAAAAAAAATTTAAAAATGATTTTAAAAAGATTTATCTGCATACATGTTTCCCCAACTGAAGACTAGGTCCTCCCGGTCTCCCTTACAGCTCTGCATGGCCAGGCACCTAAACTCCATACAGTGAGATGTGTGCAGTTCCAGAATTATACCTTCCAAAAGAAGGAAGCATGCGAACCTGTCCCCCCTCCCCTCTTCCTGCTAGCTGTAATGCCGATGTAACGGTATGGTTTGGATCACGTGTTGGATCCCAGATAGAAGCGCTTGTTGAAGATGACTGACCAACAAGAGAGAATGACTCCTTGAGACCGTGGAGGCATCATGTCAACCTTGGATCGTGAACATCCTGTCAACCTTGGAGAGAAATAAACCGTCATCTTGTCTAGGCCTGCATAGTCTAATATGGTAGCCATCAGCCACATGGGGCTATTGGACAGTGAAAGTGTGGCTGGTGTCACACACTGAAAATTTTGATATATTGGATTGAATAAAATATGCTGTTAAAAGGAACCCTTCCCTTTGACCTCATTGTAATGTGGCTACTAGAAAATTTAAAATTGCACATGTAGCTCACATTAATTTTTTATTGGTCAATGCTGGTTTAGGCCATTGATATTTTGCCTTTGTTATAGCAGCTGAATGTCACTAGTAACGGGTCATGTACTCATTGGTGCCACTTGAAGTCACGTGTAGGGGGCCCCCCAGCAAGAGTAGGTCATGAGACGAGCAGGGGCTCTGGAAGAGTTTTGAGGGACTCTAGTATTCAAAGGAGTATGAGCTTGCAAGAGTCAGAGAATGAGCCCAGAGAAGCAATAGGAAAACCAGGAAAATGATGTGCCTTACAATCTTAGGGAGCAGCGTTTCAGGTTGGAAGGAGGTACCAAGTGCATCGGTTACTTGAGAGGTCAGAAAGATAAAAACTGGGGGACCTGGGTGGCTCAGTCAGTTGAGTGTCCAACATCGGCTCAGGTCATGATCTCACAGTTCGTGGGTTTGAGCCCCACCTTGGGCTCTGTGCTGACAGCTCAGAGCCTGGAGCCTGCTTTGGATTCTATGTCTCTGTCTCTCTCTGCCCCTCCCCCAGTCACAGTCTCTCTCTCTCTCTCTCTCTCTCTCTCTCTCTCTCTCAAAAATAAATAAACATTGGGGCGCCTGGGTGGCGCAGTCGGTTAAGCGTCCGACTTCAGCCAGGTCACGATCTCGCGGTCCGTGGGTTCGAGCCCTGCGTCGGGCTCTGGGCTGATGGCTCAGAGCCTGGAGCCTGTTTCCAATTCTGTGTCTCCCTCTCTCTCTGCCCCTCCCCCGTTCATGCTCTGTCTCTCTCTGTCCCAAAAAAAATAAATAAACGTTGAAAAAAAAAATTTAAAAAAAAAAATAAATAAACATTAAAAAAAAGTTAAAAACTGAAAAGAAGAAAAAGTTGTTCAGAGTGGTAGGAAACTATATTCGTTTGCTAGGCCACCACAAGAAAGTACTGTGGACTGGGTGACCCAGGAGTTTATGGAAGTTACAGAAATAAACAGAAATTAATTTTCTCATAGTTGTGCAAGTTAGAAACCCCAGATCAAAGTATCATCAGGGTTGGCTTTTTTCTGAGGTCCCTCCCCTTGGCTTGTAGACTGCCATCTTTTCCCTGTGTCTTCACATGGTCACGGTGTGAATGCACTTAATTCCACTAACTGTACACTTAAAGATGGTTGAAGAGGTAAATGTAATGTTATATGTATTTTTACCACAATTAAAAATAACTCTTATTTCTGAAAAAGTCAGTGAAAGAATCTACTCCCGAAACCATTGTTGCACTATAATGCTAACTTGGATGTAAGTTAAAAAATAAATAAATTATCGGGGCGCCTGGGTGGCGCAGTCGGTTAAGCCTCCGACTTCAGCCAGGTCACGATCTCGCGGTCCGTGAGTTCGAGCCCCGCGTCAGGCTCTGGGCTGATGGCTCAGAGCCTGGAGCCTGTTTCCGATTCTGTGTCTCCCTCTCTCTCTGCCCCTCCCCCGTTCATGCTCTGTCTCTCTCTGTCCCAAAAATAAATAAACGTTGAAAAATTAAAAAAAAAAAATAAATAAATTATTAAAAATTAAAAAAAAAATTTTAAGTCAGCGAAAGATTCTTTGAGTGGGAGATGCTGACCACCTAAAAAGAGGAAGAATAGTAATCACAACAGCCAAGGTATGAGAAGGACGTATTTAAAAATCAAAAAGCCATGAAGGCTTGGCCTGAGTTGAGAAGAACACCTTTGCAATTGTTAGAGAAAGGTAGTCCCGGAAAGAGAGCCAAGTCTGTGGTTTTAGTAGAGGACATTGAGGGGCTTTCCAGAGGATGGTGAAGAACAACTTTGCAATTGTTAGAGGAAGGTAGTCCTGGAAAGAGAGTCAGGTCTGTGGTTTTAGTGCAGGACATTGAGGGGCTTTCCAGAGGATGGCTTTTATTATCTCTCAAAGGGGGCAGATCATAGGCTGAGAATGCATGGCTGGAGGCATAAAGGGTGTCAGAGATTGAAGAGGGTAAAAATATTGCACTTGTCACCACGGAAATGACAATGAGTTGACCAGGTGATAGCAGTGGGACTGTGGGCAATGCCCAGAGCACGTGGAGTTGGGCCATCACGTATTCAGGGTGGAACCACTCTGCCCTGTAACGAGACTTTCTCCAGTAATGCTCACTTGCTTTAGAGACAAGCTCAGGAAAACAAAACAGAACCTGACAGGTGGGCTTTTTCTTCTCCAAGACTGGGGCCTTACAAAGAAGAGTGTGAGGCAGGCAACATGGCAAGAGTATTATTGAAATGATGGACTGTGGAGTCGTATCCAAGGGAAAGAGAGGGTGTGCAGTTGGGGGTTCCTATCAAGTTAAGAAAAGGTGATGGTGGGGTTGCTGAGAAAGTAAGGTGGAAGGTGGTTGATGTCAGAGGGATGTGGGAAAGTGAGACGATGGTTGGGGTGGAGGGCACCATCAACGTTGCAGCTCTTAGTGTCTCCCAGATGGTTTCTCGTCATGGAGCAAATAGAAACATGATGATATTTTTTGCAGCTCACGGAGCTAATTAGATAAGCTTGCCACAAACAGAGGCATCCAGGCCACTCTGAGAGTCAAGGGAATCAATACCTCTAGCCCACCTATGACCTGTTCGCGGCACATCTGTGACTAGGAGGTCAGTAGATGACAAAAAGGTGATAAGGCCAGAGAACAGCCTGGGGGGCATGGCGGGGGGAGGGTGGGTCATTTACTTCAGGGAAGGTGAGAGAAGAAAGAATACTTAAAGAAGTGGTTTTGGGGAGCCTGTCTGGCTCAGTTTTTTGGGTTTTTTTTTAATGTTTATTTATTTTCGAGAGCGAGAGAGAGACAGAGCATGAGCAGGGGAGACGCAGAGAAGAAAGGGAGACACATGTCCAAAGCAGGCTCCAGGCTCTAAGCTGTCAGCACAGAGCCCAATGTAGGGCTTGAACTCACAGACTGTGAGACCATGACCTGAGCTGAAGTCAGGCGCTTAACTGACTGAGCCACCCAGGCGCCCCTTTCTAACATTTTTTTTTTAATGTTTATTTACTTTTGAGAGAGAGAGAGACAGAGTGTGAACAGGGGAGAGTCAGAGACAGAGAGGAAGACACAGAATCCAAAGCAGGCTCCAGGCTCTGAGCTCTCAGCTCAGAGCCCAAGGCGGGACTCGAACTCACAAGCCGTGAGATCGTGACCTGAGCCGAAGTCAGACGCTTAACTGATTGAGCCACCCAGGCACCCCCAAGAGCATGCAACTCTTAATCTCAGGGTTGTGGGTTCAAGCCCCATGTTGGGCATTGTGCCTACTTAAGAGGAAGAGACAAGGAAAGAGAAGGAGAAGGAAACAGAATCCCAAGCGGGTTCAATGCTGTTAGCACAGAGTCAGACGTGGGGCTTGAACTCACGAACCGTGAGCTCATGACCTGAGCTGAAACCAAGAGTTGGACGCTTAACCAACTGAGCCACCCAGCTGCCCCTAAATCAAGGGTTTCTGAGGACTTGAGCAGGGAGGAGCTGGAGTAGGGTAGTGGTGACTGAGAGAGCCAGGATCTAAGATTCCCTCCTGTAGGGTCCTGGTCATGGGTTTCCATCATCTCAAGAAACCCCACCTCCCTGGGGAAAACTGAGATCTGCATCACGTTTGTCCCCATGTCCACAAGGCTCACTGCTGGAAAGACAGGACACCAGCAGGGCAACTCCAATTTCAGCTGGTCTCCTTGATGGATGAAATCAACCCAGCCCTTGGCATCTAGAATGACCAATCCATGTATCCAGGTGGGCCCTAAAACCAATGGTAAATGTCCTAATATCCTGAGAAGACGGGGGGCAGATATTTGAGACAGACCAAAGAGGAGAAGACACACACACACACACAGAAGACAAGGTGACATAAAAACAGGTGGTAGGGGTACCTGGGTGGCTCAGTCAGTTAAGCCGCCAACTCTTGGTTTCTGCTCAGGCTATGATGGTTCATGAGTTCGAGCCCCTCATTGGGCTCTGTGCTGGTGGCACAGAGCCTGCTTGGGATTTTTTTCTCCCTCCCTCTCTCTCTGCTCCTACCTCTCTGCTCCTTGCTCTCTACATCTCTCTCAAAATAAAGATATAAACATTAAAAAACAAACAGAGGGTAGATATTGGAGTGATGAGGCCACAGGACAAGGAAACCACAGTTCTAAGAAGCTGGAAGAGGTGAGGCACTCATTTTCCCTTAAAGCTTTCAGAGTGAGTGAGGCCCGCTGATGACTCAGTTTCAGACCAAGATCATCATTCAATACCCCATGGATTCCACCGTGGCCAACTGCATGTATGACATAATGGTGATAATGTGTAAAAAGTGGGAAGGAGAAGGTACATACACTGTGTGTCTCATTAAGACACACACATGCCAGAGCATGGGAGATAAACCCCATGAAAACTGGGCAGCCTGTCACCTCAAGGAAGTTGCTGAGAATCCGCTAGTCTGAGGACAGTGGGAATATCCCATTCAGATGAAGTCACTGCATCTAGAGAAAAATCCCCATTGGAGGAGGGCATTTGTGCTCACATAGGAGGCACTCACAAATCTTTGTTGATGAATGAGTTTCCAATGGACGTATAGAAATATCTGTGTGATCTTTGTTGTTAACAAAGCCCCTTAAAAATCTTTGTAATTCCTGAGTGGTAGGAGATGAGAGGAGGATCCTTTTTATTCAATATAAACCCCTTTCAACCACACCTGAGTTTATGCTAATGAGATGAGTCTTGGTGAGCCCCCAGGTGGGTGGCTCAGGATGGGGGCTGGATGCCTGAGAAACCAATCCTGGGACTGGACGGTTGGAATTTTCAGCGACCATCCTATATTATGGAACTTCCATAAAATTATTTTTTTTTTATTTTTTAATGTTTATTTTTTTTTTGAGACAGACAGAGTGTGAATGGGGGAGGGGCAGAGAGAGACGGAGACACAGAATCCAAAGCAGGCTCCAGGCTCTGAGTTGTCAGCACTTGGGGCTTGAACCCATGAACTGTGAGATCATGATGTGAGCTGATGTCAGATGCTTAACTAACTGAGACACCCAGGCACCCCTCCTTTTTTTGTTTTTTAAGAGATGGGATTTTAATTTTTATTTGTTATTTTTTAAGTTTATTTATTTATTTTGAAAGAGAGACAGAGAGTGAATGCGAGCAGGGGAGGGGCAGAGAGAGAGAGAGAGAGAGAGAGAGAATCCCAAGCAGGCTCCGTGCTGTCAGAGCAGAGCCCAATGTGGGGCTCTGACTGATGAATGGTGAGAGCATGACCTGAGCTGAAATCAAGAGTCAGACACTTAATTGACTAGGCCACCCAGGTGCACCCCCCCCATAAAATTCCTCAACAACCGGTTTCTTAGCTTCCTGGTTGGTAAACGCAGCAGAGTATGGGAAGTGGCATGCCCGCCATATTTTGCCCTATGTGTCTCTATTTGGCTGTCCTCGAGTTGTATCCTTTGTTTTTTGTTTTGTTTTGTTTTAAAGCTTATTTATTTATTTTAACAAATTAAATTTTTTTTAATGTTTATTTATTTTTGAGACAGAGAGAGACAGAGCATGAACAGGGGAGGGGCAGAGAGAGAGGGAGACACAGAATCGGAAGCAGGCTCCAGGCTCTGAGCCATCAGCCCAGAGCCCGACGCGGGGCTCGAACTCACGGACCGTGAGATCATGACCTGAGCCGAAGTCTGACACTTAACCGACCAAGCCACCCAGGTGCCCCTAAAGCTTATTTATTTATTTTGAGAGAGAGAGGGCCCGTGTGTGCACGCAAGAGCCCATGCACAAGTGGGGGAGGGCAGAGTGGGGGGTGGAGAGAGAATCCTAAGCAGGCTCCTTAATGTCAGCACAGAGCCCGATGCAGGGGCTCGATCCCACCCCAGGAACCTTGAGATTATGACCTGAGCCAAGATCAAGACCCAGACGCTTACCAACTGAGCCACCCAGGCTCCCCGAGATCCGTCCTTTGTAATAAATCAGTAATACTAAGTAAAGAGCTTTCTTGAGTTCTGTGAGCCATTGTAGCAAATTATGGGCCCCCAAAAAGGGGTCGTAGGAACCTTTGATTTATAGTCAGTCGGTCACAAGTATGGCATGCCTGGGACTTGGACTGGAATCGGAAGGGAGGCGGGTATGGGGGGGGGGTCTTGTGGGACTGAGCCAGTACCTGTGGGTTCTGTATTACTTCCAGGTCATGAGGTACCTGGAATCAAATGGAATTAATTCCTTGACCCCACAGGGGCACCTGGCTGGCTCAGTCGGTAAAGTGTACAACTCATGAGTTCGAGTCACGTGCTGGGTGTAGAGATTACTTAAAGATAAAATCTTTAGGGGTGCCTGAGTGGCTCAGTCAGTTAAGCGTCTGACTTTTGCTCAGGTCATGATCTCCTGGTTCGTAGGTTCCAGCCCTGCATGGGGATCTGTGCTGACAGCTCAGAGCCTAAAACTTGCTTTGCTTTGGACTCTGTGTCTCCCTCTCTCTGCAACGCCCCCCCCCCCCCTCCACTCGCATTCTGTCTCTCTCTCAAAAATAAATCAATATTTTTTTTTAAATTTTTTTTAACATTTATTTATTTTTGAGACAGAGAGAGACAGAGCATGAACAGGGGAGGGGCAGAGAGAGAGGGAGACACAGAATCCGAAACAGGCTCCAGGCTCTGAGCTGTCAGCACAGAGCCCGACGCGGGGCTCGAACTCACGGACCGTGAGATCATGACCTGAGCCGAAGTCGGACGCTTAACCGACCAAGCCACCCAGGCGCCCCTAAATCAATATTTTTTTATTTAAAAAAAAGATAAAATCTTTAAAACAAATCATTGGACACTTGGTTTCAGAAGGGTTAGAGATTGGTCATCGGTATGAAAAAAAAAACCCATATATTTGGTGTCAGATGCATCAGGAGTGAAAAGCAGCACATAATCCGTATCCAGGTGAACTCTTCCCAAAAAACCTCTATTGCAGAGAAGGCTATTAAGCCATCTGGCAGATCGGATGACCTCACAGAGCTCAGCATCAGCCTCCCTGGTCCTGGCACAATGGAGTCATGAACAAAGTGGCCATGGAGGGCTAGGCATGGATTTGCCCCAGCAAAGCTCAGTCAGCTGTGGCACTGGTAACCCTCCCCCACCAACGTTGCACGCTTCCTAGGAAGACCACCCAAATACCTGGTGGCCTGAGAATCACCTTGGACGCCTTCCATCATGAATGGAGCGATGACTTCTTCCTGCCTGGAATATTTAAATCCGGGTTGCTATTTGGTTGCCTTGCCTTATCCACTCCTGCCAACAGCCGCATCTATGTACCCGCTGAATGGCCCTATTCACCATCATGTTCACTGTCACACAATATTGCTTCTGATCAAGGAGCTCCGTCTATTAGGAAGTCGGTGGGTGGGTCCGAGCACCCCGTCACCCCTACCCAGCTAGCTTCACAGAACAGAGGTACGGCCTGTTTGGGGCTGGAATACAGCGCCAGGTTGGAGACAACATCCTCCAGGTGGAGGGGGGCTGTCCTACAGGATGGGTAAACACTCTGAACCAGGGGCGCCTCCATGATGCCAGATGACACACACCCAGGAGCCCTAAGGTATCACTTCTCAAGATCACACCCAGTGACTCATTCTTTAAACGTTGGCTTCCTCTTCCTGTCCGGCTGAACTCTGCTGTTTGGGGGAACTTTCTGTTTCCACCAGAGAGGACAACGTAGTGAATTGTGTGAGTGGAGGCCTCTCCTGAACTATTGGGAGGGGGGGGATCTCAGGAGCGCCACTGTGGGGTCAGGCAAAGATTGGGGCAGGGAGCAGGAAGAGCTGCCTCTGCACCGGGGGCCAAGGAGGTGTGCGAGTGGAGCCGGGGGACCACCCTGGAGGACCTCCAACTGGCACCGTGTCCTGACTCCTTAGGCAGGGCCTGATGCCAGGCTCACAGAGACCCCTTCCCCTACGCAGACCACAGAAGGACAGAGAGGGTCTGTGCCTACCCCCTCCGCAGGGGCACAAAGGCGGGCATGCAAGCTCCACATCCCTCCCCCACCATCCCGTGCGCCCCCCTCCCCCCCACTTCTGCCGCGCTCACGGCGTCCAGCGCACCCCCCCTCCCCAGTCCCTCCCACCTCCGTAGGGCACGCAGCCTGCTAGACAGGGCTCCCGGACCCCTCCCGACCACCCCACCCGGTCGCGATTCGCGCGGGCTGGGTCTCAAAGCCTCCTTGGTTGTCCGCCTGGAAGGCACCCAGCGGCAGCAGCGCCCGGTTAGCTCGGAGTCGCGCACCGACCGCAGCCGCCACCCAGGCCCCGCCCAGAGGCAGCCGCGAGCAAGGCCGCGCCAGGGACGACTGCGGAGCGCGGTGAGTGAGCCGGGCCAGTAGGGAGGGTCCCAGGCGTCCCGGGCCCCGCCCCGCCCCTACCCCGGGCGGGCACCCCGACCTTCAGCTCCTACTTGCTTCTGGACTCTGTGGCTCAGTTTCAGGGCCCCAGAGCCTCCCTGAGAAAGGACCCCGGGCCCCTTCCTTGCGCCGGGCCTCGGGCACACCAGCTCCTCGGACCCCTCCCTTCTTGCGGGAATCCTGAATCGGACGCCCCCAGCAGCATCCCTCTCCCTCCCCGCCCCCCCCAGCCCCCGGCCCGGTCCTCCTCGAGCTTCCCTGCCCCTCCCTCTCTCCGGGAGCCAGGAGTGCAGGCCAAAAATATCTCTCAGCTCCAGACCTGGGAGGCTCGGCTTGCGAGCACATCTGAGCGGATGAAAACCCAGGAGTGTGAGCTTTGATTGCTTTTTGCGTCAGGAATCTGGGCCTCCAGCCTAGGCGTCATTTGGAACCTGGGAGCCCCGTGCTCCGACTCCCACCGCCCGAGATCCATTTTGCTGTCAACATCCCTCCCCCCGCCCCCATCGACTGTGAGCTGGGACCCAGGAGTCCCGTCCACCAATGGGCGAGTCCCAGCGTAAATGAGGATTTGGGGACCCAGGAGTCGGGGACCTCAGCCCAGCTCTTAAAGCCTAGGGATCGGCTCTTTCAGGGACCCTGGCCCACAGACCCCATCAAACTGACAGGCCCGGTGCCCCCACCCACCGCGCGACCCAGATGTCCAAGATTGCATCCGGCCTGGAAGAGCCAGACTGCAGCAGGCGACGAGGGGAGGGGGCCGGAAGGGAGAGGGAGAATTGAGGGAGGTGATACCGGGGTGGGGACCTGGGCTGGGGGCTCCGTCCAAAACAGACGCCAAACAGACGGGTTGCCATGGCAACGGCCTTCCCGGGCCTCCCCTGGAGACTGCGCTAGGGCCGAGTCGGGGAGGGCAGCCCCCAGGAGCCCCCACACCGCCAGCTGTTGTATCTTCCTGTTTTGTCACCACGGCAACAGTGACCTCAGCCCTCCACCCCGCCCCCCCCCCCCCTCCGCACTGGCGGGGCCGGAGAGCCCAGGTCCATTTCTCCCGGGGAGGGGCGTGGTCTTTTCTCGGCTCCGCCTCAAGGGCGGGCCTGGGATACCCCTGGCGCAGGGAGTCCCTTTCTCAGCCCCGGCCCCGCGCTCGCGCCGGGTCCCCGGCCCCGCCCCCGCCCCGGCCCCGCCCCCGCCCACCAACCCCACCCAGTTAGCAAACGCTTCCAGTCTGCAGCTGTCGCCTCTGTCTCAGCAGCAGCCGCCACAGCCCGAGAGGTGAGGCTGCGGGGACCCCCCCCCGGCGCGGACGCTGCGGTCAGGATTCCTGGGTGCAGAGGGAGGGAAGGGCTGGGGTTCCGAGTGTCTGAGTGTCTAGAAAGACTGGGTCATGGATCAGGACTCGGATTCTGGAGGGGACAGGGCTTCAGACCTGCACTCACAGGTCATCTATCTGAGGGAGGAGGGGCTGGGGGCAGGACTCCTGGTCTGAGGGAGGAGGGGGCTGGGGGCCTGGACTCCCGGGTCTGAGGGATGAAGGGCTGGGGGCCTAGACTCCTGGGTCTGAGAGAGGAGGGGACTGGGGGTCTGGACTCCTGGGTCTGAGGGAGGAGGGGCTGGGGGTCTGGATTCCTGGGTCTGAGGGAGGAGTGGCTGGGGGTCTGGATTCCTGGGTCTGAGGGAGGAGGGGCTGGGGGTCAGGACTCCCTCATCTGAGGGAGGAGGGGCTGGGGGTCTGAAATCCTGGGTCTGAGGGAGGAGGGGCTGGGGGTCTGGACTCCCTCATCTGAGGGAGGAGGGGCTGGGGGTCTGAAATCCTGGGTCTGAGGGAGGAGGGGCTGGGGGTCTGGACTCCTGGGTCTGAGGGAAGAGGAGCTGGGTGGGTCTGAGGGAGGAGGGGGCTGGGGGCCTGGACTCCAGGGTCTGAGGGAGGAGGGGGCTGGGGGTCTGGACTCCAGGGTCTGAGGGAGGAGGGGGCTGGGGGCCTGGACTCCTGGGTCTGAGGGAGGAGGGGCTGGGGGCCTGGACTCCTGGGTCTGAGGGAGGAGGGGGCTGGGGGTCTGGACTCCAGGGTCTGAGGGAGGAGGGGGCTGGGGGTCTGGACTCCAGGGTCTGAGGGAGGAGGGGGCTGGGGGTCTGGACTCCAGGGTCTGAGGGAGGAGGGGGCTGGGGGTCTGGACTCCAGGGTCTGAGGGAGGAGGGGGCTGGGGGTCTGGACTCCTGGGTCTGAGGGAGGAGGGGATGGGGGCCTGGATTCCTGGGTCTGAGGGAGGAGGGGATGGGGGCCTGGATTCCTGGGTCTGAGGGAGGAGGGGCTGGGGGCCTGGACTCCTGGGTCTTAGGGAGGAAAGGCTGGGATCTGGACTCCTGGGTCTGAGGGAGGAGGGGTTTGGGGCCTGGGGCCTGGTCTGAGGGAAGAGGGACGGGGGTCTGGACTCCAGGGTCTGAGGGAGGAGGGGGCTGGGGTTCAGGACTTCTGGGTCTGAGAGAGGAGGGGGCTGGGGGTCTGGACTCCTGGGTCTGAGGGAGGAGGGGCTGGGGGTCAGGACTCCAGGGTCTGAGGGAGGAGGGGCTGGGAGTCTGGACTCCTGGGTCTGAGGGAGGAGGGGCTGAGGGTCTGAAATCCTGGGTCTGAGGAGGAGGGATGGGGACTCCTAAGTGCCCTGGTTGAAGGGGGCTAAAATCTAGCAAGAGGAGGTCCTCACGAGAGGAGGCGCTTGGAGCTGGGAGCTTGGGTTTGAGAAAGAGAGGGGTCTTCCCTGCTCCCCACCCCTCCATTCCGAAGACAGAATTCGAACTTCGGGCCAGACAGGCGGTGGGCTGAGGTCCAGCACCGTGCTCGCAAAGGCGAAGACGAAGCTGGGAAGCTGGTGTCCTAGGCTGGGAGAAGCCAAGGCTGAGGCCAGAGGCCTTGGGTTGCTGAGAGTGGAGGCTGGGGTTCAGGGACGCGATTCTGTGCGGGTGATGGGGTGTGGTGTTTGGCGTGGAGGTGGAGAAAGCGTGGGGCGTGGCCGGGGGAGTCCTAAACTGCGCCCAGAAGGCGAAGGGGTGTTTCCTCTCCCTCCGCCTGTCTTCGGAGATGCATTCCTGAGTTCTGACCTCAGGCGGCGGCTGGAGGCGCGGAGGCTGGAGAAGGACCCCCCCTCCCCTCCGGGTGGTCCCTGCACCACCCCCCTCCTTCCTTGGGGCACTTCTGGATTCGTGGCCCGCCCTGTTTCTCCTTCCCCGCTCGGGACCCGGTAGTACCCGCTTTCCAGGGCGCCCCAGCGCAGGCCAGCCCTGACTTCCTCCTAACGGGTTCTCGGAGGGCGTGGCGGGGAGCTGGAGGCGGCCGCCTCCCGCCTAGCACCTCCCAGGTGGCCCCGGAGGCCCAGCCCCCGCAGGGAGACCTGACTTCCGAGGGTCGGTGGGAGGTGTGGCTACTAATCTCTGGACTGGATTCCAACGGTGTGGTTTCCAGCTTCGAGGTTGGGGTGGGGTGGGGGGGTGGGGTTCCCCTGGGCAAACCCGGGGGTCTCTTCTTGGGGTCCAGGCTCCCAGTCCATGCTCTAGGGACCCAGGACTCACATTTTGGAGGCCCCAGAAATTCAGGCTTCGGGCCTCCCTTCCTGGGACCTGGAGTTTGGACTCGCGCCCCACCCCCCTCCCCGGAATCCACAAGTGGGGCGGCGATCCCGGAGGCCGGCGCGGGGCGGAGGTCCCAGCACCGCCCCCTGGTCCCCGGCACATTCCAGATGGCTGGGCTGACTTGAAGCCCTTATAAGGCACGGAGACGCTGCGCCTGGCCAGGCCGCCCGCCCCTGCAGCCACCGCCCAGGGCCCTCCCGCCGGCCGGGCCCGCGACTTTCTTGGGCTGGGGCGAGGTTAAGATCACTCACACCCACGCCGGCCCGCGCGCGGGGCGTGCACTTTCACCGGGTTCCCTCCACTTCGCTTCTGCAGTTTGGGGACTTGGGGACGAGGCAGGGGCGGGGCTTCCCTGGGGTCACCGCCGGGACCTCTCCCGGCCCGAGGCCAAATCCCCGCCCTGGCTGGGAGGGCGCCGGGGCTGCGGAGGCTGGCCGCGCGTTCTGGGCGAGCTGGTCGCCTGGGTCCCGGGAGGGGCGGAGCGGGGGCTGGGTTGGGCGCGGACTCTCCCTCCCTCCCTCCAGTGCTCTGACTGGCCTTTTCCAGGTGTCTGACCTAATCCACCTCCGGAGCCGGATCTTTCTGCGTCTGGGTCCTCGGCAAAGACTGCTGGTGAGTGGGAGCCGGGACGCCCCGTGTCTGAGGGAGGAGGGGCTGGGGGCCCGGCCTCCTTGGGTCTGAGGGCAGAGGGGGCTTCCCGCCCAGACTTTTGTGTCAGAGGGAGGAGCATCTGGGGGCCTGGACTCCTGGGTCCGAGAGAAGGACCTGGGAGCTTGGTTTCCAAGGAAGGAGACCCAGACACCTGTGTACCCGAGGGAGAAGTGTGCCCAGGAGCTGGGCTCCTGCGCCCTCGGGGCCTCTCCTAGGTTCAGTTAGGTAAGGTTAAAGCCTGTTCTACTGCCTGACCCTGGAAGGAGGAAGTTTTATTTCCCTGTGGCTGAGAGAGGCCTTCTGAAATTGTAGGGTGGAAGCTGAGAGATTAGAGGTTTTAGGACCTGGGGGAGGATTTGGACACCTGGTCCCCAGTAGGCTGGACCCTCTCTATTCCTGAGGGTCTGTAGGACAAGGAGACAGAAGGTTCTGGAGGGACAGAAGAAGGAAGTGGATTTCTCAAACCACAGGTGTCTGGTGTGCCCAAGGCTGAGGGCCCAGAGTCCTGGTGTCTGAAGCTGTGTGACAGGACGTGAGAGGCCTGGAGGTTTCCGTGGAAGGGGCTGGGTCTCGGAGAGCCAAGCTTCTTGGGCGCCCTGGGGAATTTGGAGGTTGGACTCCACGTGCGGGAGGGGCCGAGGCGGGCGGAAGCTCGGCGTCCCTGGGTGAAGTACTCCACACCCAAATCCCAGGTGGGATTCAGACTGAGGGCCCAGACTCTTGATCTCTGAGGTGAGAGGGCGTGCGTGCTGTGGAGCTCAGGTCCAGTTCCAGAGACAGGTCGGGGGGGGGGGGGGCAGAGACTGATCACCTGTGAGTCCCAGAGAACGTTCTCACCCGGGGAGGCTGGAAATGCCTGCAGGGTGATAGAAGGAAGGTGGGCAGTGGAGCCCTGGGTACCCAGAGGGAGGAGGTGAAGCCCAGTGAAGAGGTCAGAACCTCTTGTGCGGTCGGGGAGGTTTTTGAGTGGCTGGGAGGCTGAGTCCCTGGGGGAAGGAGGGCAGTTTTGAGAGTCTGGGGTGGTTTCACGGTAGCTGGGTTGCAGAGAGAGGGAAGCAGAGACAGCGGCCCAGACTCCTGGGTTCTGCCACAGGACGTGGGAAACCCCAGTCAGGACGGAGGAGGGGGCTGGCACTTGGGTGACCAACTCAGCCCCTTAGGCCTGCCGCGTCTCCCCCCTCCCCCAGCTTGAGTCCTTTGTCCCCAGGGGAGGAAGGGCTGAGGGCCTGGGTTCCCACATCTGGAACCTTCTTAGGACTCTTCCTTTGCCCTCTTCCCAGCCATGCCGGTGACCGTGACCCGCACGACCGTCACCACCACCATGTCGTCCTCCTCAGGCCTGGGCTCCCCAACCATCGTGGGGTCCCCTAGGGCGCTGACCCAGCCCCTGGGCCTCCTCCGCCTGCTGCAGCTGGTGTCCACCTGCGTGGCCTTCTCACTGGTGGCCAGTGTGGGTGCTTGGACGGGGTCCATGGGTAACTGGTCCATGTTCACGTGGTGCTTCTGCTTCTCCGTGACCCTCATCATCCTCATAGTCGAGTTGGGCGGGCTCCAGGCCCGCTTCCCCCTGTCCTGGCGAAACTTCCCCATCACCTACGCCTGCTACGCCGCCCTCTTCTGCCTGTCGGCCTCCATCATCTACCCCACCACCTACGTCCAGTTCTTGTCTCACGGCCGCTCCCGGGACCACGCCATCGCCGCCACCGCCTTCTCCTGCATCGCCTGCGTGGCTTATGCCACCGAAGTGGCCTGGACCCGGGCCCGGCCCGGGGAGATCACCGGATACATGGCCACCGTGCCAGGCCTGCTCAAGGTGCTGGAGACCTTCGTGGCCTGTGTCATCTTTGCCTTCATCAGCAGCCCGTACCTGTACCAGCACCAGCCGGCGCTGGAGTGGTGCGTGGCCGTGTACTCGATCTGCTTCATCCTGGCGGCCGTGGCCATCCTGCTGAACCTGGGTGACTGCACCAACGTGCTGCCCATCTCCTTCCCCAGCTTCCTGTCCGGGCTGGCCCTGCTGTCGGTCCTCCTGTATGCCACTGCCCTGGTTCTCTGGCCGCTCTACCAGTTCGACGAGAAGTACGGCGGCCAACCGCGGCGCTCAAGGGATGTGAACTGCAGCAACAGGCACACCTTCTACGTGTGCACCTGGGACCGCCGGCTGGCCGTGGCCATCCTGACGGCCATCAACCTGCTGGCTTACGTGGCTGACCTCGTGTACTCGGCCCGCCTGGTTTTTGTTCGGGTGTGAGGCTCCGGCCGGGGGCTCTTGACTCCCCCCTTGTGCCCAGGTTCTCATTTCCTCTTCCGGGCTCCCTCTCTTCCACCTTTCTCCTGTCCTTCCCAATTCCCCTTGCTCTTTTCCGTTTCTTTCGCTTCTGGGCTCCTCTCTCCTTCCCTTCCTGTTTTGTTTGGTTGCCCGTATCCTGTTTGGCCCATTTGCCCTTCTGTTTTCATGGTCTTCTTTTCTGACCTGTTCTGCCTCTCTCGGCTCTTTTCTGGTCCTGTCATTTTCTCATCTGCCTGTGTCTTAGCCGCCCCTTCCTGTTTTCTTTCTTCCAATTTCCTTGGGAGCTCCAAGACTTCTTTCTTCTCTACCCCCACCTCCAAAGGTGCTGAGCTCCACCTCTTCCCACACCTCTCTCTGCAGCTGTTAATACCCCTGGCCTCCCCGAGGGGCCTCATTGCCAAAGCATGCCTGCCCGCCCTGGCTGTGCCTTGTTGGTGTGTACGTGTGTGTTTGGGGGAGAGGGGGGGGAGGGTAGCTAGGGATTGGGCTCCCTTTCTCCCAAGGGAGGGGGGTGTACCATACAGGTCCCCTTTAAGTTAAAAAAAAAAAAATCTCTGGAGGCCAAAGATTTTCCAGTGGGTATGACGCTTAACCCACAGACAGACCCCGGGTCCCTGGGTCCTGCTCGGCACCCAGCCTCGCCTGAGACTGGCTCCAGAACTTGTGCCAGGCTTACTAAGAACCCACTGCCTAGAGGCCACCTTAAAGGAAGTCAAGGGTGAACGTTTTCCAGCCCGACTGCTCTCTGCGTTATCGAAAACCCGTCCGAAGTATTTGTGAGGGGCAGCGATGCGGCCCTCCAGCCTTAGTGTTAAAAATAGCCCGTCCTGCCTTTGCTGGGAGAAAAAAAATGGCCACTGCCTGCCTTAACGGCAATGCTAGCCTGGGTTTGTTTTTTTTCTTTTCCGCTTCCTGGTTATGGGGGCAAAACTTACATTGAGTGGCCCTATTCTAAAAGGGGAAGTTGCTTTTCAATTTCTTTTTCTTGGGGGGGGGACGGGGTTGCTGTTGCCTTAGAGGGATTGCGTTACTTGGAGTGTGGTGCACACACACATACACACACACACACACACACAGGTGTGTTTCTGTGTGTTAGTCGCTTCCTGTAGCTGCTTCCTTGCTTCTCTGGGACTCACATGCATAACGTCATATATATAAATGTATAAATATATATTTTATTTTTTTTTTAATTCCCTGGAGCTTCTGGTCCCCATGGGCCCCTTCTGTCAACCACAGAGGGAAGACTTGTCCGTTGCCCTATTCCCACATCCGTAATTTTTTTTTTTACATCAATATAAAGATAAAAGAAAAAAAATTGTGCTTGCTTTATTACTGGGGAGGGCTCCAGGAGAGAGGGCAAGGACTAGATTCTTAGGACTGGTGGGAAAAGGGGACAACTTTAATGTTTATTCTTTTTGTTTTGTTTTGAGAGAGAGTGGGGGGGGGCGGGGGAGCAGGAGAAAGGCAGAAAGAGAGGAAGGCACGGAGTCCAAAGTGGGCTCCAGGCTCCGAGCTGTCAGCACAGAGCCCGACACGGGCCTCAAACCCACAAACCGTGAGATCATGACCTGAGCTTAACCGACTGAGCCACCCAGGCACCCCAGAAGGGGACAACTTTATCCTTTGAATCTCCCAATTTACTCTCTCCAACCAGAACTAGTTAGGATCGAAACGGACAAGATTTATCCTTCCTCAGAGTCCAGGAGCACCTCAGAAATGGTGTCTCCATCTGAGTGCAATGTTTCTTCCAAAATCAACTCTTCAGGTTTCCAATCTCAGGAACAGGCTCTCACGGCTGAGAATCCAGGCACTGGCTCTTCCCCGACTTCTGTCAGTGGCTCACCAGACACTGTCTGTCCTTCCGTCAACTGTCCCCTTCTCCAGGCTCCTGACCTAGCTCAGGTATTTTGTTTCTCCTGAACTAGCATCTCAGTCTCCCCCTTGACTAGCCCACCCCTAGCCCACCTTGGCCCCAGAGGGATGCTTCTAGCATCCAGGTCTGATACTGCCCTCCCCTGCTCAAATCCTTCCACATCCTACTATCCACTGCCTACAGGTAATACCAAAGCTCCAGTCTGGGCCTTCAGGATCTGACCCTGCCTGCGTTCCCATCATCAGCTCCTTCTTTCCCTTAGTTCTAAGCTCCCTGACAACCCGTCCACAGAAGACCTCGATAAAGAGCAAACGAATTACTCCTACAATGATTCTGTCCCACAGAAATTCCTGTTGTCGGATTCTCCAGCCGGAGGAGAACCGCAAATATCTAAACAGAAGTCTGCAAAAATCCCAGGATCATGCAACCTATTTTATGCACTTGGACCCCAGCAAAAGCAACTGGGGAGAGCTATCTCAAAGGAGGGAGGGAGGGGTTCCCCCCCCCCCCCCGGAAGGGCGGGAAGGTCTAATTGGAACAGACGCACCAGATTTCCAGCGAGGAGAAGCCTCCTTTTGATCTGTGCAGTGTGCACCCCAGAATTCCGACCTACACCGATGCCTGCCTCCTGCAAGGGCGTCTCGCCCCCTCCCCACCCCATCCCATGCTTGAACCCACTCTGGAAGGCACCAGAGAGAGCAGCTCCAGACCCCGGGGGTGGTGTGCTGGTGATGGAGGAAAGCAGCCAAGCAGACCAAAGTGGGATTCTCAGGTCAGCTTCCAGGACCACTCCCACCCCTACACTTGCCCTTGGGCAGGGCGCACGCCTGGAGGTGGCTGGCAAGGCCAGAACGCCCCATATCTGGGGGAGGGGGGGTTAGGAGGAGAGTCGGATTCCCTCACCTCCTCTTCGGCTTCGGGAAGCCCGACCCGAACCCCCAAAATTCCCAGAGAAGGTGTGGTGGGCTCCCCGGGTCCCCGCCCGTGGCGCCCCGCCTCCTATTGCGGGGCACGCCGGGAAACGAAGTTCTCGGCCGCGTCGCCGCAACAGGCGGTCCGCAGGCTCCGACTACAGGTCCCAGGATGCATTGCACTCCGCAGCCCGAGGAGGGCCGTGGTTGCCCTTGGCAACAGAGCGGGTCTCCGAGAGCCGGGACCCGGACGCGCACGGGAGTTGGGGGTAGGGGTAGGGGTGGGGGTGGCGGGGCCGGAGCGCGACCTGAGCGAGGCAAAGACTCGGGCAGAGCGACGGACGGGAGACAGGAGGAGACCGACAGAGCGGCACAGGGTTTTCCAGAGCCAGAGAGGGGGAGAGACGTGGAGGGAGGGGGAGACCCCCAGAGACGAAGAGAGAGGTTCATAGCCAGAGAGGGTGAGAAAGGTGGGGGGCGCTTGGGGGGGGGGGAGAAGGAGAGAGACAAATGAACTCATTCAGAGAGAGAGACCCCCAGCGACAGAGGGTGGGACTGACAGCCCAAGAGTGGGTCAGAGAGGTTTTGCAGAGACAGAGACAAAAGTACTTACAGAGACAGGGACACAGTGGGAGAGCGGGAGAGACAGCAAGGACTGAAGAGGTGGGGGAGACAGAGACTGACTCTCAAAAGAGAAAGACGCAGAGGGAGGGAGACACAGAGGCCCACAGAATCACAGACTGAGTCCCCGATTGAGAGAGAGAGAGAGTCACAGGGCCAGAAAGACATACAGAGTCAGGAAGAGGGAGAGCTTCTGGGAGAGAGAGAAGCAGGAATTTAGGAGACCTGCAGGGAGAGGCCGAGGGACACTGATTCACAGTGAGACGGACACCTCTGAGAAAGAGAGAGACCCCGAGACCCAGCGAGGGTCACAGGATGAGCGACAGGCATAAAGGAGACGCGCAGCAGAGACAGAGAGACCAAGAACAAGAGATCGTTCCAGAGGGAGACGTAGACCCAGGCCGGGAGACAGAAATCAAGGCCTGAGCAGCAGACGAGAAAGTGAGACACCAGGCCTCCCCGTTCAGCACTGGGTCCCCAGCACTGACGGCAAAGTTCGTGTCATGAAGCCGAGTGACACAGTCAGAAACCCCGAGATCCGGGTGGCGTCTCATAGGGCTAACCGGGCCCACCGAGGCCCCCAGAGTGGGGAGGAGGACCCGGCCAGGCAACAGGAGGAGGGGGTGGGGGGCGGGGAGGGCGCCTCTCAGAGGATGCCCCCCTCCCTCCAGCCAGCCCCCGGAGCGGGTGTGCGCACGTGTGTTGGGAGCGGGGAGGGCATTTGTCCCGAGCCTCCGGGAGTGGGGGGGGGGGGGGGGGCGGAGGGACGCCTTTAAGCTGAAACCCCGCCCCTCGGTCGTCATGGCAACGCCTCCCCCCAGCCGGGGCTCCCACATTTCAGCAGGTGCTTGAGCTTGGAGCTCCCGCCGCCGCCGCCGCCCTTGCCTCGGGCTCCTCGGCGCCCCTGCCCTCGGCTCTCCGCCCTGCCCGCCCGCTCCCCCTGGCGGAGCGGGCGCGCCCCGGGGTGCCGCTCCCTGCCCTGCGCTCCGCGCCTGGAGGTGCCTCGCCCCTCTCCTTCCCTCCTCGCAGTCTCCCCGTGGCTCAGTGCTCTCCCGAGTCTCCGGCTCCTCGCCCTTCTACCTGTTTGCCCCTGCAAGGCGGGATCCTGGTCCCTGCTACGTTCCTGGGGCCATGGCAGGCCTGGGCCCCGGCGGAGGCGATTCAGAGGGGGGACCCCGGCCCCTGTTTTGCAGAAAGGGGGCTCTGAGGCAGAAGGTGGTCCACGAAGTCAAGAGCCACAAGTTCACCGCCCGCTTCTTCAAGCAGCCAACCTTCTGCAGCCACTGCACCGACTTCATCTGGTGAGGGAAGGGGCTGGGGGCCTGAGGGAGGAGGCAACGAGGGATAGAGACTCCTGTCACCCCAGACCCGGAGTGCTCGGGAAGGAGAGGGCTGCAACCCTGGCGCCTGGTCCTAGGGGAGGAGGGAGCTGGGGCCCCGGACCCCTGGGTCTGAGGGAGGAGGGTCTGGGGCCCCGGACCCCTGGGTCTGAGGGAGGAGGGGCTGGGGACCCCGACCCCTGGGTCTGAGGGAGGAGGGGCTGGGGACCCGGACCCCTGGGTCTGAGGGAGGAGGGGCTGGGTACTCGCACCCCAGGGTCTGACTGAGGAGGGGCTGGGGTCCCGGATTCCTGGTTCTGAGGGAGGAGGAGCTGGAGGCCTGGGCTCCTGGGTCTGAGAGAAGGACTGGGGGCCTGGGTTCCTGGGTCTGAGAGAAGAAAGGCTGGGGGTCAGAATTTCTGGGTTCTAGTAAACGAGGCAGCTGGGGCTCGACTCTGGGGTCTTGCTACAGGAGGGAGTCAGACGCAGTGTGGCCGGCAGAGGTGGGAGGCCCAGGTACCCTTATCTGCACTGACCTCTGATCCTTGATCTTGCAGGGGCATTGGGAAACAGGGCCTGCAATGTCAAGGTAAGAGCTGGGGATTCGGACTCCTGGGACCCTCAGGAGGGTGGAGGCTGGGGACCCACGGCCCAGGAGGCTTGACACACGTGTTCTTTGGTCCCCAGAGAGGCGCGGGGGAGCCCGGGGCGGGGGGTGTGGCAAAGACACAGCCTGCGGTGGGGAGGGAGCTCTGACGGCGGGGCCACCGCGGAGGTGGTGCCGGGGGCCCCTCCCTCGGCCGGCTCCAGGTGGGGACAGATATTTGGAGAATCTGTTGCCATGGGAACAGAGAGATTTGGAAAAGGGGAGCTGAAAGGGGGGGCTGGAGATGCGAAGTCAGAGCCCCCCCCCTTCAAGCTGCTGTCGCCATGACAACACCAACAGTCCTAGGCAGGGGCAGGCCCGGGCGGGGTCACCAATGGGCGGGTGGGGGCCGGGCGGGGCTGGCAGTTCTGGGGGGCGGGAGAGGGGGGCGAGTCCTAAAGCACCAGCTGCCACTGCTGAGAACAGAGTGAGTCAGGGAGGGGGAGGCCTGCAATGGCGCCCCCAGACTCACTTCTGCCCAAGTTGCTGCTCTCTCCGTTCTATCAGAGGACATCTCTCTGTTTCTCCCTCCTCCTTGGCCTGCCTCTTTTCTTGCTTTCTTGTCTCTGTCGACGGGATCCTATTTTCTCTGTGTCCCTGTCTCTCTGTCGTCCTCACTCCATCTCTGCGTCTCTGTGTCTCCCTTTGGCTGTGTGTAGGCACTGGGTTCTCTCTGCTCTGTGATTCTCTCTTGCCTGTTTTGGGGTCCATCTCTTGAATTTCTGTCTCCTGGTTTTTCTCCCCCATTCCATGCTGGGGTCTCTCCTTTGATTTGCTCTCTATTGAACTCTATTTTGGGCCCCCCCCTCTCTGGTTTTCTTTCTGTTGGAGTCTCCTTCTCTCTGATTTTCTGTCCATTAGGCTCACTCTCTGTCTCTGTGTCTCTATGATTCTCACCTTCAGTTTGCAGCTTTGTGGTTCATCGACGATGCCACGAATTTGTGACCTTCGAGTGTCCAGGCGCTGGGAAGGGCCCCCAGACGGATGTGAGTGCCCGGACACCTGATTCTTCCTCCTTGGGCCGCACCCCCGCCCTCACCCCCTCGGCGTCCGTCCCAATTTCTCCTGCTATTTTTAAGGCTGGGAGGGGAGGGGGGCTGGAGAGATAGGGGGAGCTAGTCTGGCCCAGATTCCCTGCCCTTGGCCTGGAAAGGGGAAATGAGAGGGGCTGAGACAAGCTGGGGACATAGGTGGGGGACAGAGAGAAGGCAGGTGTGAGGGGACCAAAGACCAACATTGGAGAGGGTGGGCTGTCATCCAGGGGTCAAGAGATTTAAAAAAACAGAGTTGAGGGACAGACAACTATTGATGCAGATACAGATAAGACAGAATCACAGAAATGCAGAAAAAGATAATGATAGAGACCCAGACAGAGAGACTGAGACAGACAGACAGGCAGAGGATTGGAACAGAGACAGCAACACAGGCAGAAGGAAAATGCGAGCCACAGGGACTGAGAGAGACAGACAGAGACAAGAAACTCAGAGAGACAGGGCTGCAGATACCCAGAGAGAGAAGCTAGAATAGAAAATGGTAGATATGGAGAATCGCTTAGAAGTTGCCAAGAGGGAGGCCCAGGGAGACCCTGCAATGCACATTCACACACATGTGCAAGTACAGATCCCTCATGCGCACACACGCACACATGTGCATATATATATATATATATATATATCCCCCATGAGCACACACATGTGCATTACAGGTCCCCCATGAACACACACAGATACACACACCTCTGTCTCCCTCCCTCCCCTTCACCCTTCACATCAGGGGGATGTTGGATCCACTTACAAGAACAGTGGATCCTTTGTGCCCCTTCACTTTCTGCCTGGCTTGGGGCTCTTCTCTTTGAGCCTCAATTTCCCCTCTATAAAATGGGACTGAAGGTCTAGTGTTGACCAATAGAGCTTTCTGCAATGATGGAAATGTTCTCTATCTATGCCGTCCAATATGGCAGCCACCAGCCCCGCATAGCTGGCTAGAGGAGCGCTTGAGAGGGGTCACTGTGACTGAGGAATGGAAATCTAAAATTCCATTTAATTTGAATTGATTTAAATTTATTTTTTAATTTTTTTTCATGTTTATTTATTTTGAAAGAGAGAACACATGCACATGTGAGGAAAGGAGGGGAAGAGAGAGAGGGGGAGAGAGAATCCCAAGCAGGCCTGCACTCTTAGTGCAGAGCCCGACATGAGGCCCTGAACCCATGAACTGAGACCATAACCTGAGCCGAAATCAAGAGTCAGACCTTAACCTAACCAACTGAGCCATCCTGGCGCCCCGGATTGATTTAAATTTAAATAGCCACTTGTGGTTAGTGGCTATTGGGTGGGACAGCATTAATCTAGACATACCCAAGCTTGTGTTTTTTGGAGTTTAGGTTTTTTTTGTTTTTAATGCTCATTTATTTTTGAGAGAGACAGAGAAAACGAGTGGGGGAGGGACAGAGAAAGGGAGAGAGAGAATCCAAAGCAGGCTCCAGATTGTGAGCTGTCAGCACAGAGCCCAACATGGGGCTCAAACCCACAAACCTGGAGATCATGACCAAGATCATGACCTGAACAGAAGTCAGGTACTCACCTGACTGAGCCACCCAGGCACCGTCCCCCACCTCCCCAGGCTTGTTTTGATAGTTCAACGAAGCCGAGTGACTTCAGAGTCTAGCCCAGCTTTTGACAGAGGGGTGGAGATAGTTTTATGATTAGCAGATGGAGAAAGAGACGGAATGAAAAATGGAGAGAGAGAAAGGGAGAGAGAGATCTACGGAAGTCCATGGGACATTTTGCCAGCTGGTTAGGCGAAGAAAATTGAAGTTTGCATAGAGAATGTGATTTCACAGAACATATATTGAGCACCCCTTCAGTTCCTCATCTATAGAAGGGGCTGATGATCGTGCCTGCCTTACAGGATTGCTTTGAGGACTAAATGAGTCGAGTATTTGGGACGGTACCTGATATATGACAAGAGACGATATATCCGTTATCATCCTTGTAGAATTACGACTATTTCCCATGAAGAAACAGAGGCAAAAACTGAGGAGGGGTCTTCCTCTATATCACTCCAGCTTTTTTTCCCTTCTTCTTCTTCTTAATGCTTTTGATCTTGTTGTAAGTAACGTGGATCAAGGGCTAAGGAAATGGTGAAGGCTTGGCAAGCATGATTTCCTTTAGACCCCTTTCAGGGAGGCCTCATGGACCCATCTTATAGGGAGGATGGCTGGGTCTCTGCAAAGCGGCGGGGGCGGGGGGGGGGAGCCACAGAGCTGGATGGTGGGCAGAGTCAAAATGTGGACGCTAATCTATCTAATTGGAGCTGTGGTCCTGTCTCCTTTTTAGTAGTGATTTCACCTTGAGAATAATAAGGGCTTCTCTCTGTGGAGTGGTGGAGCCTGTGTGTCCCTGTCCGGTGTCCTGCTGAGGGCTGTTATGTTGACCATCACTTAGTGCAGCTGAGGGTCAGCTGAAGATCTTTAGAGGCCGGGAGCATCGAAAGAGATCACCGCACCTGAGTGTCATTCAAATTAGAGTCCCCACTAAGCTGCAAAGTAGGGGACACCTGAGTGGCCCAGTCAGTTAAGCAACTGACTCCCGATCTCGGCTCAGGTCATGATCTCACAGTTTGCGAGTTTGAGCCCCACGTTAGCCTCTGTACTGACACTGTGGTGCCTGCTTGGGATTCTCTCTCCCCCCTCTCCTCTGCCCCTCCCCTGCTTGCACACTCTCTCTTAAATAAACTTAAAAAAAAAAACCTGTAAAATAAAAGCCCGAGAATATCCTGAATTTTCACCTCGGATAACTCTCCTTTTTTTATGTTTATTTATTTTTAAGAGAGAGAGAGGTGAGCAGGGGAGGGGCAGAGAGAGAGGGAGACACAGAATCTGAAGCAGGCTCCAGGCTCTGAGCTGTCAGCACAGAGCCCGACGCGGGGCTCAAACCCATGAGCCGAAATCAGATACTTAACTGACCTAGCCACCGAGGTGCCCCATCACCTATGATAACTTTTGCAATGCATTCCTAGAAAAAGACAAATACCAACTTATTTAACACTCAGACATGGCCAGGGGTGGGGAAGGAATGTCTTACTGGTGTCCTAAATTCATGCTTAATTGCACTCTGGACATTTAGCATTGCTCCAAGATTTAGATTATTTCCACTGGGTAGAGGAGGACACTGAGGCTCAAAATTGGGCACTAACTTGCCCCAAATCACACAGCTGGTAAATGGCCTCGCCCTTATTTAAACCCAGGGCTATGTGAGGACCGCAATAAAATCACTAATAGTAACCACAGCAGTAAGAATAACCGTACTTAGCACATTTAACATGCCAGGCCCTGCTATGCAGTTTACATTTAATCTTTCTTCTTTTTTAATCATTATTATTATTTTAATTTTTAAAGTTTTATTTATCAAAGAGGGAGGGAGAATGAGTGGGGGAGGAGCAGAGGAGAGAGGGAGACAGAGGATCCCAAAAGGGTCCCATGCTAACAGCAGAGAGCCTAACAAGGTGCTTGAACGCACGAACTGTGAGATCACAACCTGAGACAAGGTCAGATGCTTCACTGACTGAGCCACCCAGGAGCCCCCAAATTTATTATTTTTTAAAGTAATCTCTACACCCAGTGTGGGACCCAGACTCACAACCCCCGAGATCAAGAGTCACATGTCTACCGACCCAGCCAGGCAGGCTCCCCGACACTTGGTCTTTCATTAACTGAGGGGTCCTTTTAATGGAGAGGTTCTATTCCCCATTTCACAAGGGGCTCAGAGAAGGCAGATCAAGAGTGGGCAGACATTGACAGAGGCTGACAGTGAGGGATCTGGTTCATTGTGGCCCACAAGTGCTCGAAAATAGCTTTGGGGAGGGGGTGGAGCATAGGGACTATGGGACGATAGGAGCCGCCACCACCTTCAGGTTCTGTTCAAATCCCACCTGGTTAGCGAAGCCCACCCTGATCACTCTATGCAAATTTAAACGCCCCCACCCCTGGCTGACCCTTGCCTGCTTCGCTTTTCTCCAGAGCACCTGTTACCATGCATCATACTCTTTCATTTATTCACAGTGTTTATTTTCTGTCTCCCTTCCCTAGAAAGTAAACTCCATGTGGACAGCAGTTTTTTTTTTGTTTCTTTGTTCACGGCTGGTCCTGGCACCAAGAACAGTGCCTGGCACACAGCAGGCACTCAATAAATACTGTAGCGTGAATGAGTGAGGAGGAGCGGGACTGGGAGAGCAAGGCGGAAGGAGGAAGCGTTCAAAGGGCTTCTCTCTCTCTCTCTCTCTCTGTCCTTACCCCCTCTGATGTCTCCCCTCGGCCCCCAGGACCCCCGGAACAAGCACAAGTTCCGTCTGCACAGCTACAGCAGCCCCACCTTCTGCGACCACTGTGGCTCCCTTCTTTATGGGCTGGTGCACCAGGGCATGAAATGCTCCTGTGAGTAGTCCACGCTTGCTGCTCCTGGCCGAACCTAGCGCTCCGGTGGGGGGGCGGTCAAAGCACAGCGTCTGGGTTCCGGGTAGGGCCGGGGGACGGGGTCTGGAGTTGGGGGGCGGCCAGAAGTGCCACCTCCCGCTTTGTTCCCCCCTCCCCTCACCCAGGCTGCGAAATGAACGTGCACCGCCGCTGTGTGCGCAGCGTGCCCTCTCTGTGCGGGGTGGACCACACGGAGCGCCGAGGGCGCCTGCAGCTGGAGATCCGAGCACCCACGGCGGATGAGATCCACGTCACAGGTGAGGCCCCGCCCCTCTGTCCGGTCCCTCCCCTTCTCCCCCCGCCGGAAGGGCAGGGTGCACCTGAGCGGCCCACCCAGCCGAACCGGAAGGTCCCGCCCACAATCCTGACCCCCCGGGTCTGTAAAGGCTGAGCGCCACCCAGCCACGCCCCTTCCAACCTGTAGCCTAGACTCTAGCCTTGACTTGTGACTTTCAGGGCCATTTTTAAAAATTAATTAATTAATTTTATTTTATTTTTAAAATTTTTTAATGTTTATTTATTTTTGAGAGAGAGAGACAGAGCATGAGCGGAGGGGGAGGGGAAGAGAGAGAGGGAGACACAGAACCTGAAGCAGGCTCCAGGCTCTGAGCTGTCAGCACAGGGCCCTACACGGGGCTCAAATTCATCAACTGTGAGATCATGACCTGACCCAAAATCGGATGTCCAACGGACTGAGCCACCCAGGTGCCCCTTTTTAAAAAAATTTTAAATGTTTATTTTTGAGAGACAGAGAGAGAGAGAGAAAGGGCAAGCGGGGGAGAGACAGAGAGGGGGAGACACAGAATCCGAAGCAGGCTCCAGGCTCCGAGCTGTCAGCACAGAGCCTGATGTGAGGCTCGAACCCACAAACCCCATGATCATGACCTGAGCGGAAGTTGGATGCTTAACCAACTGAGCCACCCAGGTGCCCCTTTCAGGGCCTCTTAATGGCCATTTTAGATCAAGGTCCTTGGGAGTGGGGGATGAGAGAAAACCTGGTTCCGAGGGAGGCTTGGGATTACTATGGGTGATGTGGCCAGGGTCCTCACTCTGGGGTCCTAAGGGAGGAGGGGGCTTTGGGTCCGATTTCTGGGTCCCTGGCTGGGGAAAGGGCTTTATGCCTCATCTTCTGGATACCTGGGTCAGGAGAAAGGCTGGGCGCTTGGATTTGGGATTGCCGCTGGGGAAAACTCCGGGGCCTCTTCCTGGATCTCTAACCCAGCCTACACCCCTTCACTTCCTCTCTCAGTTGGCGAGGCCCGTAACCTTATCCCAATGGACCCCAATGGTCTGTCTGACCCCTACGTGAAGCTGAAGCTCATCCCAGACCCTCGGAACTTGACAAAGCAAAAGACCCGGACCGTGAAAGCCACGCTAAACCCTGTGTGGAACGAGACCTTTGTGTTGTGAGCTTCGGGTGCAGGGGATGCTGTGATGACTGACAGAGAATGATCGGAGGGTCCTGGTGGCCCACAAGACCCCAGAGAGCAAAGCGTGGGAGGTGTTAGGATAGGGGGATCCCAAAAAAAGGCGGTGGGAGAGGGAAGAGAGTGGCTGAGGGAGAGGGCCGGAGTTAGAGAAGCAGAGAGACAGATATCTGTGCATTTAATCTCCATCAAAGCCCACTACTTTAGAGTGAAACAGAGATCGGAGGGGCGGGGGGGATGCTCAGAAGAAGGCACAAACCCAAAGAGACAGAATGGGGAGTGGGTGTGAGCAGGGGAGGGTGGCAGGAATAGAAAGAGAAGCCAATCAACAGAAAGACAGAAGGACAGAGACCTAGAGGAAGGAGGGGGGCACAGAGACTCAGGAGAGAGATCTGGAGAGAAAAGACAGGACACAGGGATGGGAAGGAGCCAAGAATGTGGGAGGACCGGAGAGAGACTGAGAGCTGTCTACATGTACTCAAGGTCCTGATATTGGGGGAGACCCCCTTCGTGGAGGATCAGAGACGACAGGACACTTTAGAGAGCAGGAACAGACCCCAGCTCGCCCCAGAAGGGCTTGCCTGCTCCACCAGCACCAGGGATGGGGAGCAGAGACAGCGGGGAGCTGGACCCTCACTCCGCCGCCCCCTTCCCGCAGCAACCTGAAGCCAGGAGACGTGGAGCGCAGGCTTAGCGTGGAGGTGTGGGACTGGGACCGGACTTCCCGCAACGATTTCATGGGCGCCATGTCCTTCGGGGTCTCGGAGCTGCTCAAGGCGCCGGTGGATGGCTGGTGAGGGCAGGGCAGGGGCGGAGGCTGTGCCTTGGCCTGTCCATCTCTGTGTACAGTCTGTCTCCTTGGGCCACCCTCATTCTGCCTCCCTGCACTTCTCCCTCCCTTGCCCCCATCGCTCTCCCCCCTCCTCCCTTCCTGTGTCCCCCCACTCCGTGTCTCTCTCGCCTATCCCACTCTGTCCATCTCCGTGTCTTTCTCTCTGTGTCTCTTTCCCCCCTCTGATACCTCTGCCTCTCCCGTGGGTGCCCCCCTTCTGCCCCGACTCCTGCCCCACTCTGGTCTCCTTCTGTATGTCAGGTACAAGTTACTGAACCAGGAGGAGGGCGAATATTACAATGTGCCAGTGGCTGATGCTGACAACTGCAGCCTCCTCCAGAAGTTTGAGGTACTCAGGCCCCACTTCTCCCAGGGGGAGCCCAGCCCTGCGGCCCACAGTTCAGAGCTGCCCCCTCCCTGCACCCACTGGTTGCCCACTGGTCCTGGGACTACAATTCCCAGAAGACCCTGGCGCTCCCTTCCCCCTGCTTTTCTAGGGGACTCCTGCCCCAGGGTATGATGGGAATTAGAGTTCCTATCCATCCCCTTGGCTTGGGGGGTTGGAGTCCCCACCCCCTGCTCTAGGGCATCCTCCTACCTCTCTCGGGGCTCTGACTCTGGCTTTCTCCTCCACCCCCTCTCCCTGCAGGCCTGTAACTACCCCCTGGAACTGTACGAGGTGCGTGGAGCTCAGGCCTGGAATGGAGACATTTTCATCCCTTGTGGTCTACGTCTGTCTCCCCATGTCTTCTCCCTCCCCTGGTATCAGTTTTCACGCCCACACACGCGGGATGAGCACAGGTTTGGAGGTGGTCTTGTGCTTGTTGAGTAAACCTAGCATTCCAGAGGTGAATCTGACCCTTAACCAAGTCCCCAAGGTGGAGACACAGTCACAGATACTTAAATTCCAGGATGATGTAGTGCATTAGAGGTAGAGCACCCCCCCCTCCCCCAGGAGCCTAGAGGAGACACTCACCCAGCCTGGGGGGCAGGTGCTGGGGGAGGGTGAATCCCTGAGGAGGTGACTGCTGAACTGAACTTTGAGTTTTTCTATTTCTCACTGTGGCCTTTCTCTCCTCCATTTATTTTCTCACTCTCTCAACACCTATTCCCTGTTAGCCAAACCCTGTTCTGGGCATAGAATCAGTCCATTCCCTGGGGAGCTCCGATTTCAAAGTAGGAGAAAGTGACAGATGGAGACATTCTCCTGGAAGGAAGATGTTTGGTAATAGAGGTAGTAGCCTCAGGCACTAGGGAGAATTGGAAGCACCTGGCTCAGCCTGGGAGCGCCAGAGAAAGCTTCCTAGGGAGGGGAGCCCCAGAGGAAGTGCAAGGAGAGGGAGACCATATTTCCAGGCTGAAGGCTAGAAATCCTTCCAGGCAGCCGGAAGAGCAGGCCTGTGGTGGGAGCGGGTGAGGCGTGTCTGTAGCACCACGAGGACAGTGGGGCCGAAGGGGGGAGAGAGTGGGAAGAAGTAGGACATTAAGGCAGAGAGGGAAGGAGTGTGCCTTGTCCTTCACTGGAAGGATTTTATCTTAAACCGGTGGGCCGTGGGAGCATCGAAGGGTGGCCTAGGATGGTTTAGGTCGGAACAAGACAAAGGCTGTTTGTAGAGAATAGATGGTGGAGGCAAAGGGGGGAAGAGGGAGGAGGCTCTGTGGAGACTCAGGTGGGAGGAGCGGTAAAGGTGTTCAGGTGCTGGGTGATGCTGAAGATGCAAAAAGGGGGGAGACACAGTCTCTGGCTTTAATGGGTTTTGATTTCTGGCTCTGCTGCTTATTTGCTGTGTGACTTTGGGCAAGTTATTTAGTGTCTCTGTGCCAACTTTCTCTTCTCTAAAATGGCGCATGGTGGTGATAACAGGGTTATCTAACAGCATAGAGTGATCTGTCTGAGTGTTAGTTAAATGATAAACCCTCCAGGTTATGGAAAATCAGCACAAGTGCTAAAGCCAAGGAGGGGGGGCAGAGACAGTTTTCCCTTTTCTCTCCCTGTCTTCTCATCCCTTTCGTTCTTGGCTGCTGTCTCTCTTAGAGACATCTTCTTGTCCCCATCTGGGGTCTGACTACCTTCGGATCTCTCTCCTTTCTCACAGCGGGTGCGGATGGGTCCCTCTTCCTCTCCCATCCCCTCCCCATCCCCTAGTCCCACGGACTCCAAACGCTGTTTCTTTGGGACAAGCCCTGGACGTCTGCACATCTCCGACTTCAGCTTCCTCATGGTTCTAGGAAAAGGCAGCTTTGGGAAGGTTGGATTCCTGGGGCTCTGGGGGAAGGGGGAGATGTCTGGGGAAAGATCAGATTTCTGGTCCTTAGGAAGGAGGTACATGGGGAGGGACACTAGACTACTGAGCCCCCCAGAGGGGGGTCAGTGGGACACCTGAGTGCCTCTGAGAGGACAGGAATAAAGATTCTGATGCTTTCCCTGAGGGAGTGGTCAGCAAACCCAGGGTGCCCAGTCCCTGAGAGAGAGGGGGAGGACCTGGGATTTCATTTCTTTGTGTCTCTGAAGGGGGAGGGCAGCGACCCCATGATGGACTGGGCCTTTTGGGGCCTCTGTCGCTAGGTGATGCTGGCTGAGCGCAGGGGCTCTGATGAGCTCTACGCCATCAAGATCCTGAAGAAAGACGTGATTGTCCAGGATGATGATGTGGACTGCACCCTGGTGGAGAAGCGCGTGCTGGCCCTGGGGGGCCGAGGCCCGGGAGGCCGGCCCCACTTTCTCACCCAGCTGCACTCCACCTTCCAGACCCCGGTGAGGAAGGAGGGGGCAGAGTCCGGCTCAGGTCGAGCGTCTGCTCTGGGATTCTGAGTTTACAGGCAAAAAGAACCTTCCCCGCCCCGCCCACTCTGACTGGGCGTGGCCAGATGGGTGGGATCCTGACTAGGCGGGACCTGAGCCAGCTTGGTCTTGAGTGGGTGGGTTTTTTTTTCTTTTCTTTCTTTCTTTTTTTTTTTTTTTTGAGTGAAGGAGTTTTGAGTAAAGGAGTGCGTGAGTGGTGTGCCAATAGCTGCGCGCTAAGTAATGTGGTCGTCATTCTTGGATTCTGAGTAAATGTCTCATCAGAAATGGTGCGCGTCCCGAAGATTGAGGAATGGGACAAGTCAGAACCTTCAGAGGCTTTTATTTGTTTGTTTGTTTTTAATTTTTTATGCTTATTTATTTCTGAGACAGAGAGAGACAGAGCATGAGTGGGAGAGGGGCAGAGAGAGAGAGGGAGACACAGAATCCAAAGCAAGCTCCAGGCTCTGAGCTGTCAGCACAGAGCCGGATGCGGGGCTCGAACTCACAAACCGTGAAATCATGACCTGAGCCAAAGTCAGACACCCAACCGACTGAGTCACCCAGGCGTCCCAGAAACCTTCAGAGGTTTGAGAAGGCATGACTGCTTCAAAAAAGCTCTGGATGGGCACAGTTAGATTCCTGGATTTAAGGAAAGAAAGAAAGAAAGAAAGAAAGAAAGAAAGAAAGAAAGAAAGAAAGAAAGAAAGAAAGAAAGAAAGAAAGAAAGAAAGAAAGAGAGAAAGAGAGAAAGAGAGAGAGAAAGAAAGAGAGAGAGAGAGAGAGAGAGAAAGAAAGAAAGAAAGAAAGAAAGAAAGAAAGAAAGAAAGAAAGAAAGAAAGAAATTAGTATCCATTGCAAGTGAGGCCTGAAAAAAAAAATCTTTGGTTCCTAGCAGGTGGTCAGGATTGCTTTTGTGTGTGAGTAGCTATGGAAAGAGGTTTTGGTATCCTTAGGATTTCCAGGGAATGGTGGGCCTCAGCCTTCAATTCTAAGAGGGCGGGACCAGTTCGGAGTAATAGGGGATATGGCAGGTTGAGATTCTGAGCTGGCTGGGTTAGAATCAATGGGGCCTCCCAGTTCTGATTGGGTGGATCTGAAGCCTTCCAAGTTTGTCTCGAGTGGGCAGGAATGGACGTGTCCTACCCCCTCTAAGCACCAGTACCCCGCCTCTCCGGCAGGACCGTCTGTATTTTGTGATGGAGTATGTCACCGGGGGCGACCTGATGTACCACATCCAGCAATTGGGCAAGTTTAAGGAGCCCCATGCAGCGTGAGTCTCAGCTGAGAGAGGAGGGGTGGGGCGAGGGGGACCCCAGCCTTTGAGCTTCTAACTCCCACCTCCTTCTCTAGGTTCTACGCAGCAGAAATCGCCATCGGCCTCTTCTTCCTTCACAATCAGGGCATCATCTACCGGTGAGCAGTCTGGGCCTTTCAGTGGAGGCAGTCAGGCCCCTAGAGGGAAAGGGATCAAACTTACAGCTCTAGGGGCTCCTGGCTGGCTCAGTGCATAGAGCATGTGACTCTTGATCTCGGCATCCTGAGTTCAAGTCCCACGTTGGGCCTAGAGCTTACTTGAAAAACAAAACAAAGGGGTGCCTGGGTGGCTCACTCTGTTGAACATCTGACTCTTGATTTCGACTCAGGTCATGATCCCAGGGTTGTGGGATTGAGCCCTGAATTGGGCTCTGCGTTGATCGTGGAGCCTGCTTGGGATTCTTTCTTTCTCTCTGCCTCTCTTCTGTGCTCACGCATGTGCGTGCTCTCTCTCTAAAATAAACAAAAACAAAACAAAGATCAAAACCTTGTAACTCCAGCCCATTGAACTCTACCCTTCCTTCAATGCCTATCCATCCAACCCCCTACCCCCAGGGACCTGAAATTAGACAACGTGATGCTGGATGCTGAAGGACACATCAAAATCACTGACTTTGGCATGTGTAAGGAGAACGTCTTCCCTGGGACCACCACCCGCACCTTCTGTGGGACCCCAGACTACATAGCCCCTGAGGTAACCCTCCCTTGGCTGTCCTTGGTGCTGCACAAGTTCGCCGAGTGGGTATGGCCAGTTGTCTAACATTCAGAATGTCGGGGGGCTGACCCTGGGGTCTTTTTTTTTTAATGTTTATTTTTGAGAGACAGAGAGAGAGAGAAGAGAGAGAGGGCGAGTGGAGGAGGGGCAGAGAAAGAGGGAGACACAGAATCGGAAGTAGGCTCCAGGCTCTGAACTGTCAGCATAGAGCCTGACTCAGGGCTCTAACTTACAAACCATGAGATCACGACCTGAGCCGAAATCAGCTGCTTAACCAACTGAGCCACCCAGGTGCCCCCTGACCCTGGGGTCTTTGCATGAGTCATGGGTGATCTAACAGCAAACAGAGCAGAAAGGCCTGTGTGTCAGCATTCCAAGTGGGCAGAGCTGGGTGTCTAAACAGGCTAAGTGGGCAGAGAGTTGGGTGAGTGTTCTAAAAGAGTGGAACCCTCTCTACTGGTAACAATTCTCAGACAATAGCACCTGTTACAGGACTATTCTAAGAAGGTGTACCCTTGAGTGGGTGGGGCCTGTGTCTCTCCACCACCACCCCCCCCCAGCCCTAAGCATTTCCTGAATATTTCAGGTGTGTGGAATATACTCTAACTTTTTGTTAAAGGGGTGGAGCTAATGATCTGACTGTATGTAAGTAGATAGAGTGTCCTGAGTTTTCTCAGTGGAAGGAGGAAGTGTCATCCTTAATCTTTCTGGGTGATTCAATGCTAATGCCCAAATAATGTCAATGGTTTCAAAACATGGCTGGGAATCAGAATCACCCGTGGAGATTTTGAAATATACACACATATTACTGACTCTCACTCTGGTCTATTGAGGCTGGAATTCTTTAGGGCTAGGGAACAGCTCCCTAGGTGAATCTTAAACGCATCCAGATTTAAGAATCTCTGGTGTCTGAAAATTAGCCCTCATGCACCTGTTATTGTAAGGAGAGGGTCTAGTTACCAGAATATTTTGGCTGGGTGGAACTTTTGACTTGGTCCTTAGATAATCTTCATATTTGGAACCAAAGGAACATTCTAAGTAGGAAAATTTTGTTTCTGAATTTTCCAAAAAGATGGAACTGAAGTGTTCTGAGTGGGAAGAGTTTGTGTTGACAACACTTAGTGTGGGTAGGGTTCTCTGGGGGTGAGGCTAGAGGGGGTCTTAGGCTTCTTAAAGCACAAACCATGATACCTTGCCTTCCATCCTCTCTCACCAGATCATTGCCTACCAACCCTATGGAAAGTCTGTTGATTGGTGGTCCTTTGGGGTTCTGTTGTATGAGATGTTGGCAGGACAGGTAAGGGAAGCTGGGGACAGGCTGGCCTGCCTAAAGGCAACACGGCGGGGGATGCCACCTGTTACAAGGCCTTTATCTTAAAGGAGCAGGGTAGGAAGTGATGTCTGTCATCTAAGGAGGGGTGCTAAGCAGTTGGGAATATCACGCCTGGATAGCGCTGTCCTTGGTCCTGAAGCATTATTTTCCCATAGGCCTGGGGTTCTTTAAATTCGTTGTTGTTGTTTTTTTAAATCTTTATTTTTGAGGGAGAGAGAGACAGAGTGCAAGCATGGGAGGAACAGAGAGAAAGACACAGAATCCAAAGCAGGCTCCAGGCTCTGAGCTGTCAGCATAGAGCCCAACAGGGGACTCGAACCCACGAACTGTGAGATTATGACCTAAGCCAAAGTCTGATGCTTAACCGACTAAGCCACCCAGGCACCCCAGGCCTGGGGTTCTTTAAACGTTTTTTGTTTTTTGTGTTTTTTTTTGGTGACAAGGACCCCATCTCAGAACAACGTGTTTAATTTTTTTTTAATGTTTATTTATTTTTGAGAGAAACAGAGCACAAGTGGGGGAGGGGCAGAGAGCAAGGGAGACACAAAATCTGAAGCAGGGGCTTTGAACTCACGAACCGTGAGATTATGACCTGAGCCAAAGTTGGATGCTCAATTGACTGAGCCACCCAGGCACCCCAGAATAATGTGTTTAAATCTATGAAATAAAATAATAGGATTACAAAGGAAATCAATCATATTGAAATATGGTTATCAAAACTTTAAAATTTTGATTTAACTTAGTTCAGCCAATTAAATACATTTCATTTAAATGTATACAGTTGTCTAAATATTACACATAGGGATGTGGATGTATATGTGATTTCCTATTCATGAATTAAATAGTGATATCTCATGGTGATGGGAAGTAAATAGGCAAGTCTACCAGTAATCTTGAAGTTGAGATGACTAATATTTTGAGATAACTGCAACTCGAATGTGATAAGAAATTATCTATGATTCCTGTTGGTGATGAAGTCATAAGTACTTCATAACTGTTTGTGGTTTTTGCCCACCATTCATAACTGAAGGGAATGAGAAATTGCAGTTAGTGATTTTTAAAAATAAAGATAAGCTTTTTTTCCTATTCAAGCTCACGGGCCCCTTCAGTTGCACAAACAGACTTCCTAGACCCCACATTAAGAATCCTTGCCTTGCTTTTGTGTCTCCTAATTCCAGAAGACTGGAGGCCACTCATCCAACCAGGAGAATGTTTTTACAGTTTTCCTGCACTTTTTCCTCTCTTCTATTTATTTTTTTTTTAATTTTTTTTTCAACGTTTATTTATTTTTGGGACAGAGAGAGACAGAGCATGAACGGGGGAGGGGCAGAGAGAGAGGGAGACACAGAATCGGAAACAGGCTCCAGGCTCTGAGCCATCCGCCCAGAGCCTGACGCGGGGCTCGAACTCACGGACCGCGAGATCGTGACCTGAGCTGAAGTCGGACGCTTAACCGACTGCGCCACCCAGGCGCCCCTCCTCTCTTCTATTTAAATGACATATTGTCTAATTAACACCCTGCTGATTTTGCATAGCAGAGAAAGACAGAACAGCAAAGAGGTGCAGAGAGCTGAGATAGGAAACAAGGTCCATTTGAGATAGGAAACAAGAGTCGGAGAGGAAGGGAGAGAATGCTTTGGTGGTTTGGTCGAAATTTTCCCCAGGATGTTGGAGGGGGATGTTCATGTTCACGGTGGGTGCTGAGGGTTTGCAAGGTGGGGAAAGGCAGTCTGTCAAGTCCTGACACATTCTCCTCTCTCTTTCCTCAGCCCCCTTTCGATGGGGAGGATGAGGAAGAGCTGTTTCAGGCTATCATGGAACAAACCGTCACTTACCCCAAGTCGCTTTCCCGGGAAGCTGTGGCCATCTGCAAGGGGGTAAGAACTCCCTGACCCCCAGATTCTCCACACAACCCATTCGCCCCACCGCCACCATCCAGGGTTGCCCGGGCAGCGTCTCTGTGCGCATTAGAAAAGTATAATACAGAGATTTTGTTAGAACATTAATTACTGACTGCCGTGCTGTCACCTCCTGTCCCATGATGGCCTCTGTCTCCTTCTCTGCTGCACCCACCCCTCAGCTCACTGCAGGGAGTGCTGGAAGGCCAGGGCCTGCCTCTGCAAGGGGGTGGATCAGGTCAACCTAACTCCTGCCACTTTCCCTCCGGGGATCTTGGGCAAGCCACCGACACTCTGGGAGCCTGTCTCCTCTCTTGGGGTTATGGAGCTAATGCAGGATAAGGAGCCTAGCCTATGGCAGCTTTTCCAAGAACATTAGCACACTTGTGTTTCTGGCTCCTGTCTCCATTCTCTCTGACTCTCACTCTCTGGGTTCTGTCTCCTATGTCTGCCTCCATCTACATTTGATGGGGCCTCCTGTGTCACTACCATTTCTCTGTGTCCCTTGGGCTCTCTGTCAATCCCTTGCATCTGTGTCCCCCTCTCTCTGGGCATCTGTTACCCACTTACCCCCGAATGCCACACACACACACACACACACACACACACACACACACACACTGGGTCCTTCTCTCTCTGGAACTCTCCTCCTCTCTGAGTCTCTGCCTTCATATTGTGTCTTTATCCTCTCTGGGGTTTTGTCTCGTGGATCTCCACCCTTCTCTCTTTCCGCATATCTGCCCCCCCTCCCCCTCCCCATCTGCTTTATCTCCCACCTTCTCTGGGTCTCTGCACTCCCCCTGGGTCTCTATCTCTTCCCCCTCTCTCTATGCTGTGTCTCTGTTCTGCTGTTTTTGCTTTTCTGCCTTTCTCGTTCTCTGTGCCTCCCTGTCCGGGACCCTGTCTGTCTGTCTGTCTCTGTGTTTTCCACAGTTCCTAACTAAGCACCCAGCGAAACGCCTGGGCTCAGGGCCGGACGGGGAGCCCGCCATCCGTGCTCATGGCTTTTTCCGCTGGATGGACTGGGAGCGGCTGGAACGACTGGAGATCGCGCCTCCGTTCAGACCCCGTCCGGTTAGCCACCTTGCGGGAACCCTGGTCCCTGGGGATGGGGGACCCAGGAGCTCCCATTCCCATATGTAGAGGTGGGGTGGGGCTCCCTCTGCGGAGACGCCCCAACGGGAGATGCAGAGCCCACGGAGGATGCGCTGATTCCAGAGGAGACAGGACATGGTCACAGGGGACACAGAGGGACACCAAGGAGCAGACGGAATTTCATCTTTCCCTCCCCGTGCTCCCCACAGTGTGGACGCAGCGGCGAGAACTTCGACAAGTTCTTTACGCGGGCGGCGCCAGCGTTGACCCCCCCAGACCGCCTGGTTCTGGCCAGCATCGACCAGGCCGATTTCCAAGGCTTCACCTACGTGAACCCGGATTTCGTGCACCCCGACGCCCGCAGCCCCGTCAGCCCGCCGCCGGTGCCAGTCATGTAATCTCACCTGCCACCACTAGGTGTCCCCATTGCTCCCTCCCCGCACCAGTCTTACACCTCCCCCCCACCCCCCACCTCCACCCCCTTTCCGATTTAGATCTTGCTCCCCAGCATTCTGGCCTCTGCCCCGTGGGTGCTAGATGCCCCTCCCAAGCGTTCCTGGCATTCTAAGCTCCATACAGTCTCTGGAGCCTCACTGTGTTCTAGACTCTGCTGTGCTGAGCCCGGGATTCTCACCCACCTTGGTGTTCTGGACTCTGCGCTACCAGAACCTTCACCACGGTCCCAACTCCGTGGGGTTCTAGACTCCGTGTTGGTAGAATCTCTGTCTCTCCTTTTTTTTTTTTTTTCCTTCTCCTTTCTTTCTGGGAAATAGTCTTATGGGGTGGGCTGTTCTAGACTTGGATTCTAGAACAACCCTTCACCTCTGACCTGCCCCCCACTCCCCCCACCAACGACGTCCACCCCATTCTGGAGTGAGTGGGAGGCTGTGCCCCCACGCTCCCGTGCGCCTCGTCCACACTCTAGGGATTCCTGGGATGGATGAAGGATCCCTACCCCCAGCTGTTCTCAATCAGCTTTTGTTCTAGACGCCCCTACCCCGAACCCGTCACTGCTCGCCTGCCAGGTGCATGGCTCCAGTCCTGCTCGGAACCTCCTCCACCTCCCCTCCCTCTTCCCCTCCCCCCCCCCTTCCCGTGCCTGCCACTCTGGGGGGGGGGTCTGTCCTCCTCCCCCTGCCCACTGCCCTCTTCTTTGGCTCTCTCTCTCGCCCGGCCACAGCTGCTGGAGAATAAATTTGGGATGCTGATGCTGGGTGTTGGGATGTTTTCTTCTAAAGCTTGAAGAAGGAAGGGGGGCGGGGTGTGGAGGTGGGACAACGTACACGGAAACGCGCGCGCGCTCACACACATATACAGGCTGGGGGTGGGGCGGCAGAGAGAGGGAAAGCAGAGAGACCCATAAAGTGGGCAGAACAGACCCACAGCGGGAGAGGGAAAGAGCAGCGACCGGGGGTGGGGGTTGGGGGGCGCGAGGGCCCAAAGTGGGCACATGCACAAGGAGGTAGGAATGGACACGCAGACCACTGGGGATGCCGGGTGGAGCCCGCCCCCCGCCCCAGCACAGACACAAACATTCACATACTCACCCAGAGCAACACAGACGCTCACAGACACACTGAAACCCAGAGTCTGGCGCGGGGCGGGGGACGGGGGTGGGGGTGGGGGGAAGCAGTCCTGAGCGGGGAGATGACAGGCCAGCCTCCCGTTGAGGGGTCTGGAGACTTGATCACTGGGAGACCCCACGCCAGAGCAGGCAGACACCCAGAACCCGTGAGCTTAAGACTCAGCCACGGAGGCCGAAGACAGGCGGACGCGCCCTCCGGGCCTCTTTGCCTTGACCCACTTGCGGAGAAGGGGGGTGGGGGTGGGGGGCGGTGGAAAGAAGTCCCAGCGGACTACAGTTCCCAGCAGACACCGCGGCGGCCCCTTCCCCCAAGTGCGGCCCCTCTCCGCCGGGGCTGATGGAAAATGTAGTCCCAGACCCGGGGCAGGCCGGTTGAATGGTGTGCCTGTGTCTGTGTGTTTGGAGGGGACTGAGCCCCAGAGCTTCGCAGGCTCCCTCGGGGAGCCCCGGCGTCTCCTCGTCTCTGCAGGCTCTTGGGTTCCGGGGACTCGGTTCAGTTGGATGCTGGGGACCCCCTTGGCTCCCCCAGCACCGTGGGGGTGCCCCCATGCTCTGCCCGCGGCCCCCAGCCCCGCTCCGACCCTCGGCGGGCGGCCTGCCCCTTTAAGAGTGGCCCCGCTGACATCACGGCGGGGGGGGGGGGGGGCTGGCCCGGCTCCCGGCTCCGCGGCGGCTGCAGGACCCGGCTCCGCTCTGCGCCCGCCTGCTGCTCTGGGGACCCCGGCCCGGGACGCCCCCTCCCGCCTCCTGCAGCCGCCCAGACCCCAGGCTCCGCCCCAGGCCTGGCCAGAGCCCCAGTCCTCCTCAGGGGAGCCCCAGGATTGCCCCCGCGCTCTCTCCTTCTCAGGGTCTCTCTCTCTCTCCCCCCTGTCTCTCTCTCTCTCTCTCTCTCTCTCTCTCTCTCTCTCTCTGCCTCTCTCCCTAGCTCAAGGTCTCTGGGTCTCAGCATCTCTCAGCCCAGGGCCTCTGAGCGTCTTCCTGTCTCTTTCTGTCTCTGTGTCTCTGGCCTCTCCACTTCCAGAGCCCCGGAATCTCTGAGCCTGAGGGCAGAGGGGGTCTTAGAGCTTATCCCTGTCTCTCCTTTCCTCTCTCTCTCTCTCTCTGTCTCTTCTAGGCCGTCTCTGTGTCTCCCCTGGTCCCCAGACCTGCGAGTCTCAGCATCTCTCAGCCTCGAGGTCTCCGTGTGTCCCGGACCCTCGGCCCCGTCTCTCTGCCTCTCTGTGCGCCCCTGCCCCTCTCGGGCTCTCTGCCTCTGTTTCTATTCTCTCTCCCTCCCTGCCTCCCCCATTCTCAAGGCCCAGCTCCCTCCCTCCCTGCAGCCTCCCCCTCCCTTCCCGCCCCTCCCCTCCTCCGCAGTAGCCAATGAGCGGCCGCCGGTCCCAGCTCCCGGCGCCGTCCGCCGAGTGAGGCCGCGGGCGCGGGGGGTGGGGGGTGGGAGGCCGGGAGGGGGCCGGGACGCCGGGCTCCGGGGCGGGGGCGGGGGGCGCGGGCACCGGCGACCCCGGTGGCGGCGGCGGCGGCCGGGGGAAGCCGCGGGGCCGGTCATGCGGCTGCGGGGCCCGCGGCCCGGAGCGTCCGCCCAGCCCTGAGCGAGGTGAGCGCGAGGGGAGGGTCCTGGAAGGAGTGGGGGGTCCCCTTGAGGTGGCCGGAAGCTAGGGGTTGGGGCTAAAAGGGCCCTGAAGGGACCTGGGGTGTGGGATTCTGGCGGTCCGGACGCCCGAGTTCGGGAGGCAATGGGGGGTGGGGGGACATCGGGCCTAGGGAATCCGGGAGGACAGGGTCCGAGGGTCCTGGAGTGGGGCAACTGTACTCTTAATGTCCGAGTCTTAGAGACCGTGGGCCCTGAGGAGGGTGCAGGCCAGGTCCTTGAGGGAGGCCGTCCTGGATGAGCGGGGAGGGCCCGGGCCCGGTGAGAGCAGGATGTGAGTCTGAGAAGGGGTCCCCAGGAACGGAGAATACGTTCCTCAAGAGACTGGAGGGAGACGGAGTTTGGACTTGGGGCTTGGAGAATGGGACCCCTGGGATCCGAAGGATCCTGAATCCAGAAGAGACTGTGATACAGAAGGACAAGAAGGTGGCTCCAGGCCTGGGGGAGGGTCCCAAAGGAAAAAGGGCTAGAGGAGAATGAGATCTGGGCAGGCCACTTGGAGTCCAGAGGAATCAGAGCACAGCAGGAGGGGGTTTCTGAGGGGAAGTGAGAAGGGTGTCAGTGGGCAAGGTCCCAGCTGAGAGTCCAAGGAGTCATGGCGGGTGGGGGGAGCTGAGGTCAGCTACCTGGGACTCAGGCAGTCAGGGTGACTGGGGTTTTGATGCTTGTTTCTGAGCTGAGTGGACTGGAAGGGGAGCAAGTAGCTGGCGGTTAAGCCCCGGAGCGTTGGGGGGGGGGGGATGGGAGGGAAAGCTGGACAGAGCTCTACCAGACTTGCTTCCCTGACTCCTGCAGGAGGCTGGGGGTGGGGTCTGGTGGGGGGTGAGGGCTCTGGGTGCTGAGATGGGGGGTGGGCGGTGATGAAAGTTGTCTGACTCCAAGATCCTTATTGGCATGGGGCAGAGTTTCAAGGCTCCAAGAATTCTGATTAAAGAAAGCGGGGTCTCAAGTCTTGGCTGCATTGAATGGGGGTGGGGGGGGTGGGCAGAGAGAGAGGGAGACACAGAATCCGAAGCAGGCTCCAGGCTCTGAGCCATCAGCCCAGAGCCCGACGCGGGGCTCGAACTCCCGGACCGCGAGATCGTGACCTGGCTGAAGTCGGACGCTTAACTGACTGAGCCACCCAGGCGTCCCTTCACCTTCCTAGTTTAAAAAGATGGTGGGGATCCCGGGTATTCAGGGACGTAGAGATCCCTGGATGAAATAGGAAGGGAATCCCAAGTTGAGTCCCCCCAAATCATGGGATTGTGTGGTGCAGGGGAAAGTTCTTGGCTGGGGGATGGGGGACAAGAGTGGGAAGTATGGGATTATGAGCTCCCTAGCTCGAAACTCCAGCTCCCCGACTGGAATTTGGAAGGCCACGGCTATGAACTGGAGATCTCTCGTGTTTTGAGGCTCCAGCATTAGAGGGATCAGAATTTCAGGTTGGATGTGTAATTGGAAGTGCTAACATTGGAGGTTAGAATCTGGAATCTCTGGTAGGGAATTTGGGGACCTTGTGATGGCACATGAAGGGGGAATCATGGACTTCCTGATTTGGGGGTTTAGGGTTCAGAGCACTGATCCCTAGTTGAAAGATGGTCTAGGGTACTCTGGCTAGGGTGCTGAACTGAGGGAGTGGGCGGGTCCCAGCTCATGGTTTTGACATTCTGGAATCTCTAGCCAAAATCCAGGCTCCAGGTCTCTGAGTCCCAGTGTTCTGGGATCCAGCAGCTTGAGAAGGAGCCCCAGCATCCCAGGTGAACCTGCCTGGATCTGGGATGGGGGGGATTAGGGTTCTGGAATCTTACATCTGAGTCATGGGCCACGATCTCAGACTGAGGTATCAGACTGAGTTATCAAATTGAGGTCAAGGCACAGGAGCAGAGTCAGAAGGTCATGGGGTCAAGGTCCTGGTGTCAGAATTGGGTATTAAATGTCAAGAGAAGAGTCCAAGTGTTTTAACTTGGGCAGGAGCCTCTGCTCAAGGTCTTGGTTAGTGGGTCCTCGGTTAGTGGGACACTTACTTAGGGTTCTTCTTGTTAGTGACCCACTTGGGGGATTTCTGGTAACTATTTAGAAACAGACTCCAAGAGAAAAGGGTTAAGGTACCACGAGTCAGGATTGGGGAGATATGCCTGGTTCTTGTGTTGAAATGCCTGGTCAGTGTAAGTTTGAGTCATGGGACCAGGCTCAAGGTTAAGGATTCTGGTGGGGGGGCTTGGGAAAGGGCCTAAGTTTAGGGTTGGAGGGCCTGGTTCTGGCATTGAGAACATGGGACTTGAGTTTCTAGTCAGAGTCATGAGATTTGGGACCCAGGTCCAGACACATGGTTGGAGCTAAGGTCCAATCTCTGGATCTGGGCTGAAGGGTTACAGTTGAAAATCTTATTCTGGGGCTGGCGATCTGGTGTGGGGCCTCTCATCAGGATCCAGAACACAGGTGTCAGGTGTGGGAAGGCCAGGCCTGGGGTTGAAGGTCAACAGTTGATGTCACTGGTTCCCATCCAGAAATGGGGTCATGGGTTAGGGCACAGAGGTCAGAGCCTGGGTCCGGTGTCCAGGTGTTTGCGTGGGGTTGGGGAATCTAGTTAGCCCCACCAGGGCTCTCCAGGACAACAGCTTTCTGTCTCTCACTCAGGCCCCGCAGGGCGCCCCCCGCCGCTGACGATGAGTCATTGCAGCAGCCGCGCCCTGACCCTGCTGAGCAGCGTGTTCGGTGCGTGTGGCCTGCTGCTCGTGGGCATCGCGGTCAGCACTGATTACTGGCTGTACATGGAGGAGGGAACGGTGCTGCCACAGAACCAGACCACGGAGGTCAAGATGGCCCTGCACGCAGGCCTCTGGCGAGTCTGCTTCTTTGCAGGTACGGACCTCACCTGCCGTCCATTCAACTGCCCCTGCCTTGCCTGGGACCCAAGAGCCCTTACCTGTACTTCTATCCCTTGGGTTCCAGAAGTCCAGACTGGTCCTGTTTTTCTCCTGGAGACCCGACCTCTAGCCCTTGATGTCCTGGATCTGAGAGCCCCATGCTCACACAATTCCAGGGTCCCTAATCCCTGGAGAGTCCATCAGTCCTTGTCTCCTGGACAGTTCCAGTGTTGAATGGGCAGAATAAAAACCCTGTCTCTCCGGAACTCAGGAGCCTCTCGTCCAGCTTTACCTTCTTGTCTTCCCCCCCAGGCCGGGAGAAGGGTCGCTGTGTGGCCTCGGAGTATTTCCTTGAACCGGAGATCAACTTGGTGACGGAAAACACGGAGAATATTCTGAGTGAGGGGAAGCGGGGGCGGGGGGCAGGCAAAGGGGGGCAGGATCACAGGGAGAGTCCTGGGAGAAAGGGCAGCACCAGGGAAAGGGTGGGGTGGAAGGGAAGGAGTGGAAGCTTGAAAGAAGGCAGAGGCTGGATGAAGAGAACCGGCCAGGTTGATGGGGCGGGGCCTGAGCATTGGGTGGAGTCAACAGGAATGGGGTGGGGCCAAACCAAAAGGGGTGGGGCTTGGGCTAAGGAATGGGGCCAGCAGTGGAGGTATGGGAAAGGGGAGGAGCCACAAAGGGGGTGGGGATGGTGGGAGTGGAGAGTTAGGGGGAATGGGAAGGTGTCACCCCCCCCCCAGAGTCTCCCCTCACCCCCTGTCTCTCCCTTTACCCCTCTCTCAGAGACGGTGCGCACAGCCACCCCCTTCCCCATGGTCAGTCTCTTCCTAGTGTTCACGGCCTTCGTCATCAGTAACATCGGCCACATCCGCCCACAGAGGACCATTCTGGCCTTCGTTTCTGGTATCTTCTTCATCCTCTCGGGTGAGCCCAAGGAAAGGACTTAGGGGCTGGGGGACTGTTGCTGGTTCCAGGAACCTGTGGTCTCTCTTCCACTAAGAAAGGCGCTTCCTTGCTGTGTGATCTGGAGGGGTTGCAGAACCTCTCTGAGCCCCACTTTCCTTCTCTGTGAAATGGAAATCACAGCACCCATTTCACAGCTTGTTGGGAGGACCAAATCATAGCGAATGTTTATGGGGTGCTAATTAGGTATGGGGCTCTGTTCTGATGCTCTCCACAACCCTGCGAGGTAAATGCTATCAACAGCCCCATTTTACAGATGCAGAAACAAATGCTCAGAGAGATGAAGTCATTTGCTCGGGCCCATACAACCAGTGACACAGAGCTGGGACTCAGCCTCACACCCTTCGCCTCCAGAGGCTGTGTTTTTTAACCACTCCTGATATTTTAGCAGTTAACATATCATAAGGCTCTTTATTTTCTGTGCAACATCGTATTCGAAAATTTTTCATATAGAAAAGTGGAAAGGATTTTGGAATGAACACCCATGGGCGGACCCACCACTTAGAGTCAACTGTTACCCTATTACTAGACTTGCTTTGCCCCGTATCTGTCCATCTCTCTATATTTCTATCCATCCATCAATCCACCTTTATTTCTTTATGCAGTTCAAAGAAAAGTGTCCATAAATTTCACCCCAAAGTATTTCACCATGCACGTCATTAGCTACATTTCAATATTTGTTTGTTTCTTCTTTTGAGACCTGAGGATCTTTTGCACGAGTGATCTCACACCTTTTCCATAACATCTTTGCCAGGGAGTGTTATTATTAGCACTCACTTGATAAAATGGGGGCACTGAGGCCCACAGTTGTGCAGGGAGTTGCCCAAGACGCATAAACTGGTGCTGGGGGACCGAGTGTCCTGAGCTCCCCTGCAGAGTTCTGTCTTAGGTGTTACCCTCCTCCAATGTCAGCACTGCATGGTCCATTTCAGTCCATCTCAGCTCAGTTCAGCCCAGGTCAACTCAGCCCTAACACATTTAACTCATCAATCTGGTCCAACTAACCCCACTGCATTTTGACTCAGTTCTTCAACTTGGCTCAAATTCATTCAACATAATTTAGTGACGCTCCATTCGGGTCCTTCTAATTCAGTTGATATTTTATGAACAAAGCCTGCATACGTCTCATTTCCATTCTGTCCCCTGGGGCCTGCACTTGGATCCCTCTTTAGTGTTGGCTCCACAGACAGTGGAAGATGGATGTTTGGGTACCCCCAATCTCCTCTCTGCTCCTCAGCCAGCTTTCTCCAGGCCAAACCTCCCCCCTGCCTCCAACCTAACCTGAAGAGACGTTTTCCAGAGAAACCAGGGTGCAACCTGCCTGTAAACTTGAATCGCAGCATGTAGAGCCAGACACTGAGCTAAAATAAGGCACATAGAATATCACCATCCCAGAGCGTCAGAGTCGAAAGGGCTCATCGTTTTTCATACGGAAAAATAGTGTCCTAGAGAGAGAGAGGAAGTGGGGCGAGGGTAGTCGCTTTTACTCAATCTACCCAAAACACTAGAAGGAAAATCCCATTGTTTGCTGTTCACAGAAGGGGTAGCATAGCGCAGTGACAGAGTAGTCGGTTAGCATAGAGGGTGTTCTCCCAAAACCCAGGCTCGTGCTCCTGTGGTGCCCCAGGACCTGACTTCCCAAAATCAGGCTGAGGATCGATGGTGCTGTCATGGCTGGAGGTCAGGCCTCTGATGTAACAACAGAGCAATTTGGGGAGATTGAAGCCTGCTTTCTAAAGTCCTTCCTTGAGTTCATTTCACAAAATATGGCCTCTGGTCACGTGCTTTCAAGGTTTTGGGGTGTAGGGACTGACAGTTCATACTGCTGTGAACCTAGAAAACCCTGCATTCAAATTCTTCCCCTTAACCTCATGGGCTACAGTATGGAATTGCTGAGAGGAAATATCTTTTTTTTTTAATGTTTTTATTTTTATTTTTGAAGGAGAAGGAGACAGAGTGTGAGCAGGGGAGGGGCAGAGAGAGTGGGAGACACAGAATCCAAAGCAGGCTCCAGGTTCTGAGCTGTCAGCACAGAGCCCGACATGGGGGGCTCAAACTCACAAGCTGTGAGATCATGACCTGAGCTGAAGTCAGACATTTAACTGACTGAGCCACCCAGGCACCCCTTACAAAAATTTTTTAAGTTGATTTATTTTGAGAGAGACAGAGAGAGCGCACGCACGTGGGGGAAGGGCAGAGAGAAAGAATCCCAAGCAGGCTCCACACTGTCAGCCCATGGGGCTCGAACTCATGAAACCATGAGATCATGACCTGAGCTAAAACCAAGAGTCAGACGCTTAACCGACTGAGCCACCCAGGTGTCTGGAGAAGACAAATCTTAGGGGATAGCAAACCCATGTAGGGCCAAATGGTACCTATTTCAGGCTTTGTGAGCCATAGGGTTGTAGTGTCACAACAACCAGAGGTGCAGCGGTGGGCATGGCTGTGTCCCAGCGATACTATTTATAGATCTTGACATTTGAGTTCCATGTAATTTTCACGAGCCATGAAATATTCTTCTTGTTTTGTTTTGTTTTGTTTTTCTCACCATTTAACAATGGAGAAACCATGCTTAGCTCACAAACCATACAAAGACAAGTGCTGGAGCAAACGGTAGTTTGCTGAGCCCTGGTCCAGATCATAGATGTGAAGGGCAACCATACATATACATATACATGGTACTAATCACAGCAACAGCCAAAATTATAAGCACTTCATGGAGCGCCATGGTTTGGGGAAGTCTTAAGTGCTTTATGCAGGTTATTTCATTTTCTTTACCTTGTAAGGCAGATGCCACTGTGATTCTCATTCTCCAGGTGAGGAAACAGAAGCACTCACAAGTGACCTTGCTCCATAGTGGAAGCAGGATCCCCCACCCAAGCTTTCACTATGGCACTACATTGCCCCAACACAATGAAAAATCACACACAAAAAAATGGGGCACCTGGTTGGCTCAGTCAGTAGAGCATGGGACTCTTGATCTTGGGGTGAGTTTGAGCCCCATGTTGGATGTAGAGATTACTCAAAAAATAAGAAAATAAAAAATAAAAAGCTTTTTAAAAAATCATAAAAATTAAAGAGATTTAAAAGTAGAGGAAAGGATGGAAACAGTACCAGCGTCTTAGATCCTAGAACAGAATAATCTAGTCTATCTGCCTCATGTTCCCAGTGAGGAAACCAAGACTTGGAGAGAGAGACAGGAGTTAGTTGCCCAAGGGCTGGTAAATGGTGGTTTTGGCATTCAATTCTGGATAAAGTGGTGGGAGATTTGGGGCAGGGGAGGGATTGGGTCACACCTGGGTGTTAAGCATCTTTCAGGGAGCATGTTGGGGATGGAATAGTGGGGGGGGAAAGAAAAGAAATTGGCAAACCAGGGAGGAAGCTTATGCAGTGGTTTGGGCAAGAGCAGCTGGGGCCTGAGCTGGGCTAGGGATGGAAAGCTAAAGGCAACAGGATGACTTTGACAGAGAAGTAGATCGACAGAAAAATCAATGGAACCAGATGACTGACTCGATATGGTTGGCGAGAGAAGCAGGGAGGAGGATGGAATGTCATTGATTTTCTTTTTCCAGGTCATAAGAAGCATGCTTCCCATGCAAAGCCCATATTAACCCCTGACCCACAACATGCATCTACTCATTCATTTGCTCATCAAACATTTACCCAGACATCCTACATGCCAGGTCCTGAACAGAGCACTGAAGATGTGGCTGAATCCTAAGTGAGAGCTCACATGCAGTCAGTTACAAAACAGCCCCAATTACCCAGCAAATCAAAACTACACACTTGCTTAAATCCCTTCAATGCTCAGTGGATTCCCATTGCACTTAGAATACATCCAAACTCCCCATGCTAGCCTACAAGGTTTTCCATGATTTGGCTACTGCTCAGATCTCTGACCTCATTTCCTAACCCACTAACACTCTCTTCATTGCTTACAACCTCAGCCACACTGGCCTCCTTCTATTCCTTGAAAATGCTCATCTCAGTCCCATATGAGGACTTTGCACTCATTATCCCTTCATGCTTGGAAGTCTCTTCCTCCTGGTACTCAAAGGGCTTGAACTTTCTCCCTTCAGAGTTTGTCTCCCTGACAACAGTATGTAATATTGCCTCACCCCCACTATACTATGTACCACATTGCAAACTTTATATTTGTTTCATCACACTTATTGCTATTGTCATCTTATTTGCTTCCTGCCTCCTACCAGAATGTACCCTCCAAAATACATGGACACTTACAAACTTTCTCTCATTTGTGTCTGCAAAGCCTAGATGAGTTCCTGGTACAAACTACACATTGAAATATTTGTATGAAGGATGAATGATAAGGACAGCTTAAGGCATTCTGGGAAAGGGGAAGATGTATTAACTTGGTACTGTAGGGTGGTGGAGGGTGGTGGTGGAGTGACCTGGGAGGGCTTCCAAGAGGAGGTGACATCTGAGTAGATGAAGCTGAAAGGGCGAGGGGGAATTTTTCAAGTGAAGAAAGAATAGTGCCTTGTACGCTGGTGGAATTCACAGCAGGTGTTAATGCCCTAGAAAGCATCTAAGGCAGAGGTAGACTCATGTGCAGCTCTCCATGGTCCTGAAACCGTATTGTTCTAAGGCCGGGTTGTTTCTATTCAGCTTGGAATGTAGGTGATTCTTGCCTAGGGTGATATTCTGAAACAGATGTGGGGCGAGGTGGGGGGGGGGGATGTAATGGGAGTTGGATCACAGAGAAAGGAAGTGGGGAGGGAAGGAGGGAGAAAGAGAAGAAAGGAGAAAAAAGGGGGAAAGATTATTTTTGGAGAACTAGAGCCACTACAAAATATCCAGGAAGTAGAAAGAATGATGAGAATAACTTTTGCTATTGTTTTTACATGATTTTTAATTACTAAAAACAAAAAAAAGCAAAAAAAAGCCACAAAAATTCTCTCTCTTTGGAAATATTTGTTTATTTGTTTCCTTATCAACCTTTGCTCCTGACTTGCCTTATGCAGAATGTCTGTTGTTTAGAACTGTAATCTAAAACGGAATCAAGGTGGTTAGCAGGAGTCAGATCATAGAATCTGGGATGTCAGGCTGAGGAATGAAAAACTTCTGTGCACAACAGGGAGCAAAGGAAGAATTTTGACAAGAGAAGGCTAGAGTTTGTATGGGTTTTAGAAAGAACCAGTACCTAAAGCAGGGAGATAGGGATTTGAGGGCAATGGTAGAAGCATTGACAATAAACCTTAACTGGGCCAGAGGATTTGTGGTTACAAGAAGGTTTTTGTTTGTTTGTTTGTTGTTTTGAGAGAGAGAGAGAGAGAGAGAGAGAGAGCAGGGGAAAGGGGCAGAGGGAGAGAGAGAGAATCTCAAGCAGGTTCCACACTAAGCGCACAGCCAAACACAGGGCTCTATCCCATGACCCCGGGGCTATGACCTGAGCTGAAATCAAGAATACGGGGCACCTGGGTGGCTCAGTCGGTCAAGCATCCGACTTCAGCTCAGGCCATGATCTCACGTTTGTGAGTTCGGACCCCACATTGGGCTCTGTCCTGACAGCTCAGAGCCTGGAGCCAGCTTTGGATTCTGTGTCTCCCTCTCTCTCTGCCCCTCCACTGCTCTCTCTCTCTTTTAAAAATAAATAAATGTAAAAAAAAAAGAATTGGATGCTCAACCAACTGAGACACCCAGTTACCCCACAAGAAGGGGTTTTGATTTATGAGAGATTCAGGAAGTAAAATGGACATTACTTGATGACTGAGAATCTTTGGTGGATGAGAGAGAGAGAGACAGACAGACAGACAGACAGAGAAATCAGGATGACTCCCCTGGTACCTGACTAGGGTACTAGGGACATGGGTACTTGAGTGAGTGTGGATTGTAGGATTCCTTTGCTATTTCTTGTCTTTAAGCCTGGTCATCTTTCTGGATCTATCTCGGATGCTTTTCCACCACACTTTGTGGGCCCACTCTTCTTGAATACCAAAATTATGGAATTCTAGAAATTGAAAGTGCTATGGATGTTCAAAGCAAGGAAAAGTTAATTCCTAGAGGAAATGGAGAAATGGGGGGATTTAGCATGCATTCAAAAAAAGAAAGCAACTAATGAGCTTTGCTAGAAGCTCGAGTTGCTTGGCAAGTATACTCATCCATTCAACTGGTATTTATTATTGTGCTACATGATAGCGATGCAAACAGGAACAAGGTAGTCTAGTTCCAAGTATCCCAGTGGGGGAGATGTATGGTGGAAACAATTACAGATACAAATTACATGTTAGGTAGTAATCAGAATGACAAAAAAATAGGACAGGGGAAGGAGAGTAATGGGGGGCATTATCTCAATCACTCCGATCTTTTTTAGATGTTATTTTTTTTGAGAGAGAGAGAATGAGCGGGGGAGGTGCAGGCAGAGAGGGAGACATAGAATTGGAAGCAGGCTCCAGGCTCTGAGCTATCAGAATGGAGCCCAATGGGGGGCTTGAACCCACCAGCCATGAGATCATGACCTGAGCTGAAGTTGGACGCTTAACCAACTGAGCCACCTAGGCACCTCACTCCAATTTTTTTTAAGTTTATGCATTTATTTTGAGAGGGCAGGGGCAGAGAGAGAAGGAGAGGGAGAATCCCAAGCAGGCTCCCCACTGTCAGCCCAGAGCCTGATGTGGGGCTCAATCCCACAACCGTCAGATCATGACCTAAGCCAAAATTAAGAGTCCAATGCTTAACTTACTGAGCCACCCAGTTGCCCCAATCAGTCCAATTTTTTAATGAAAACTTTGAAATCAATAGAAGAGTGCAATGAGCGTTGTATACCTTCCTCCACCCGAATCCTGCACTTTTCTGATGTTTTGCCATATTCTTTCTCTTTTTTTCCACCCTCCTCTTTTTCTCCCCTCTCCCCTTGCTTTTCTGGGACGTTACCATTTAAAATTAAGTTATGGACATCACAATAGTTCATCTCTAAACACTGTAGGATGCATCTCTTAAGAGGAAGGGCATTCTACTACACCACCATTATCATACCAAGAAATCTTCCAGTAATGCCATAATATAATTTATTCCATTCGCAGACTGTCCCATTGTTTCAAGAATGCCTTTTATAGCTCCCCTCCCCAAACCAGGATTCAAGCTTGGTTCACACACAGCATTTAGTTCACGTCTCTTTTACTCTAGACTAGTTCCCCCACTATTTTTTTTTTTACAACACTGACTTCTAAAATGTACTTCATTATAAAAATACAGAAAGAATAGTATAAATAAGTGAAATCCCGTGTATCCTTCCCTCAGCTTCAAAAAGTTACCAACATATGGCGAATCTTTTTTTAGTCCCACGGCCGTATCTCCCTTCTGCACTTCGCTACGTTATTTTAAGGCCAGCCTCTGCCATTAAATCGTTTTTACCCACAAATATTTCAGTATATCTCTGAGAAATAAGTACTTTGTCATTTAACATAGCCATCATGCCCAAACAATTAAGAATAGCTGCTTAATATCATTTAATATCTAGTCAGGGTTCTCCTTCCCCACGTGTCTCACAAATAAGTGCCTTTTTACAGTTAGTTTGTCGCAAATCGGGATTCAAATTCCACCTGTGCATTTAGCTGATAGATCTCTGAAGCGTCTTTTAATCTATAATAGTCTCTCTCCTATTTTTCCTTGCCACTTATTTGTTGGTGAAATCTGGTCATTTGTCTTGTAGAATTCCCACCTCCAGGATTTTTCCCGTTGCTCTCTCATGTTGTGTAATATGCTCATTCATCCCTGTGTTTACCTATAAAACTGTTGATCCAATCCAGGTTTATGGGTTTCTGGTGTGTGTGTGTGTGTGTGTGTGTGTGTGTGTGTGTGTGTGTGTTTGGCAAAAAAAATACTTCAAAGATAGGTGGTGCTGTTTATATCCTACCGCATTGCATCCAGAGACACAATGCCTGGTTGTCTGTCTTTGGGGGGTGTTAAGAATGATCACTGGATGCAGTGTTACTGGCTTGACCCATATCACTGGCCTTTGGAAGACTGCTGACCAAGGTGTCAGTTAGTATAGAAGGTCCCCGTCTTAGATCTGTTTGATTGTTTTTCCATGGCGTCGTTTGATTTGTTCCTTGTTGCTTGCTTTCTCTGTAACCTGGGAGTCATGTCTACACTAGAGGCTTTATTAGATCCAGGTTAAAAATGTTTGGCGAGCAGATACAGAGGAGTGCTGCGTGCGTATATCCCATCACTTCGGGTGGTGAATAATGTCAGGTCGTTCCCTGTGAGGGGAACAAAGTTTGAAACTTTGGTAAAGATAATGGTCAATAGGGCTGTTCATTGAAAAGGGAGTTTCCTCTTTCTAATGAATAAGTGATTTCTAGGGTGATACTTTGGTACCTTGGGGAGGAAAAATCCTGTTTTGGAATACCTAGTTTGTTGAGTTTCTTTTTGTTGTTCTGGAAAAAAATTTCAGCCTATGGAAAAATTAGCCAAAAATAATGCAGTGAACTCACATATACCCTTCCAGTGGACCAAATTTTAATGTTTTGCCATGTTCTCTCTCTCTTTCTATCCATATTGTATCTGAGATATATATATATAAACCTAAATATATGTATACACTTGAACATAAGTAGCAAACACCTCACCCCTAAATACTTCAGCAAGTATCTCCTAAAAACAAGTGTATCCATTCCCTTTTCTTTCTTTTTTAATGTTTTTATTTATTTTTGAAAGAGAGAGAGAGAGAGAGACAGATCATGAGCAGGGGAGGGGCAGAGGGAGAGGGAGACACAGAATCCAAAGCAGGTTTTAGGCTCTGATCTGTCAGCTCAGACCCTGACGCGGGGCTCGAACCCACGAACTGTGAGATCATGACCTGAGCTGAATTGGACGCTTAACCGACTGAGCCACCCAGGCGCCCCTCCATTCCCTTTTCTAACCACAGTACAATAATCAAATTCAGGAAGTTTAACATTTATACAATATTATAGCTAAAACAATCCATATTCAAATTTCACCAGTGGTCCCAATGCTGTCTTTTGTAGTCATTTCTGCCCCCTCTCATCCCAATTCAGTTTGCAATCTAGGAGCATACGTTGTATATCCCCATCCTGTCTCTTTCGTTGCCTTTCATCTTTTATATAGTTCCTGTGCCTTTTTAAAGAAGAAATATCTTTCATGTTGACTTTTTTTGAAGAGCTCAGCCAGTTGTCTAGTGGAATGGCCACAGTTTCCTTAGGAGTGGATTCAGGTTACACATTTCCAGCGGGAAGGCCACATAAATGGAGTTGTGGCACGCTCACATCAGGAGGTAATGGTGTCAGTCGACTCCACTATTGGTGATGTTCGTTTTGGTCACTTGCTTGAGATGGTATGTTAAGTTCCTTTATGATAAAGGAAGCTTTTATTTTTATTTATTTATTTATTTATTTATTTATTTATTTATTTTTGAGAGAGAGAGAGAGAGAGAGAGAGAGAGAGAGAGAGAGAGAGAGAGAGATGAGTGAGTGGGAGAGGGGCAGAGAGAGAAGGAGACACAGAATCCAAAGCAGGCTCCAGGCTCTGAGCTGTCCGATGCGGGACACGAATCCACGAACCTCGAGATCATGACCTGAGCCAATCTCACAATCCCTCAGTCATGAGATCATGGTCCATGAGTTCAAGCCCTGCGTGGGGCTCCATGCTGACAGCTCAGAGCCTGGAGCTTGCTTTGGATTCTGTGTCTCCCTCTCTCTCTGACCCTCCCCCCCCAAAAAAAATAAATATTAATTTTTTTAATGTTAATTTATTTTTGAGAGAGAGACAGAGTGCTAGCAGGGGAGGGGCAGAGAGAGAGGGAGACACAGAATCCAAAGCAACTGTCAACACAGAGCCTGACACAGGGCTCAAACCCATAAACTGTGAGATCATGACCTGAGCTGAAGTCAAATGCTCAACTGACTGAGCCACCCAGATGCCCCAAGAACCCTCTTCATTTTTAAAAATATTTATTTATTCTAGAGAGAGAGAGAGAGCACTAATGGGAGAGAAGCAGAGAGAGGGGGGACAGAGGATCCAAAGTGAGCTTGGCACTGACAGCAAAGAGCCCAATGTGGGGCTCGAACTTACAAACCATGAGATCATGACCTGAGCCAAAGTCAGACATGTAACCACCCAGGTGCCCCAGGAACCCTCTTCAGACTAGTCCCTGCATTCTTTTCTGATATGTCCCCATCTTTTTTTTTTTTTTTTGCATATTTCCTTCCTTTATGGCACAATTACACTTTTATTGCCTCTCTCCCAGGCTTCAAATTAACTACTTCTTCTGGAAGCCCTAGCTTCTTATTTAGTGACGGATGATATTAGAGACCAAACTCTGGGTGCTTGCTGTGCTCATTGCTGCTGGGGTGTCACTGCTGCTAGGATGCTTCAGGGCACAAAGTGGGGAATCATGTGCTTGTAAAACAGGAGTTTTATACTGACGCCCCAGGGTTCTTCCTTACCTCACCCCATTCTAATCTGTGTCTTCCTTTTTTCCAAATGAAAAATTCCAACTCCCTAAATATCAGTATATTTGAACATTTGCTCAACCCTACCGTGCTTAAGAACTGCTACCTCTAGACCACTGCCCCCCAAATCCACTAAGGTTCAAGATTTCTCTGCAGATCTTTTGTCTTTAGAGTGAAATATATCATGAAAGTACCGTATTCAAAAGTCACTTGGAATAATACTTTTACTCCTTCCTGTGGTTGTGCTACTCGTTTGATATAAACTTAGCTTCATTTATTTTTGTTTGTATTCAATTTTAGGTTTTTCTCAATCCTTGTTGGTTTTATCTTTTGAACATATAAAACATTAGCATTGTTCCAAGGGTCCTGATCATGCAAAAATCAGCAACGCCACTTTTCTCTCATCCCTTCCTTCCTCTTCTCACTTACCTCCTGTAGGTGATCAGCCTCGTTTTTTGTTTTCCTTACCATGTCTCTTTTTGCAAAAATAAACAGATGCACATATGCATTTTATGTACTTTTTTTTTCCTTAGAAGCTAGCATTCTGTATACTCGTATATTCTTCTGTGCATTACTCTTTCTTGTTGTTGTTGTTGTTGTTAAGCTGAGTGACAGTGTCTGGAACTCTCACTGAATGGCACACCAGTTCATAGAGACCATACTCATTCTCATTTCACAGCGGCACAGTCGTCTGCTCTGGGATGTTTTACAATGTATCCCACTCATCCTCTCTGTAAGTTCATCTAGGTCATTTCCATTGTTTTGCAGTTATGAGTAACGTGGTGAATTAACATGTGCATATGTGCTTTCGTATGGTTGGACAGATAGCTTCAGGGTAAATTCTTATGCGTGAGATGGCTGAGTTAAAGGACAGATACATGTGTGGTTTTGTTAGATTTGGCCAGATTCCCCTCCACAGGGCCTGGGCCATTTTACACTCCCACTAGCAACACATAAGAGCTGCCGTTTCCCCAGCTTCACCAAAAGAACATGTTGTGAAGGTTATTAACTTTTGGTGACCTGATGGTTGAGAAACAGTATCTCTTCACAGTTCCCATTTCTTCTATTCTGAGTAAAGGAGCATTTTTTTTTTAATGTTTTTATTTATTTATTTTTTTTTTTAATTTTTTTTTCAACGTTTATTTATTTTTGGGATAGAGAGAGACAGAGCATGAACGGGGGAGGGGCAGAGAGAGAGGGAGACACAGAATCGGAAACAGGCTCCAGGCTCTGAGCCATCAGCCCAGAGCCCAACGCGGGGCTCGAACTCACGGACCGCGAGATCGTGACCTGGCTGAAGTCGGACGCTTAACCGACTGCGCCACCCAGGCGCCCCTGTTTTTATTTATTTTTGAAGGAGAGAGAGACCGAGAGTGAGCAGGGGAGGAGCAGAGAGAGAGGGAGACACAGAATTTGAAGCAGGCTCCAGGCTCTGAGCCATCGGCCCAGAGCCCGACGCGGGGCTCGAACTCCCAAACTGGGAGATCATGACCTGAGCCGAAGTCGGACGCTTAGCTGACTGAGCCACCCAGGCGCCCCTAAAGGAGCATTTTTAAAAATGTTTATTTATTTTGAGAGAGAGAGACAGAGAGAGAGAGCAGGGGAGGGGCAGAGAGAGAGGGAGAAAGAGAATCCCAAGTAGGCTCTGCACAGTCAGCACAGAGCCCGATGCGGGGGTCCATCTCATGAACCCATGAGGTCATGACCTGAGCCAAAACCAAGAGTTGGATGCTTAACCGAATGAGCCACCCAGGTACCCCAAGAGCATTTTTTTTTTTAAACAAGGAGCTCAAAGAAGGGACAAAGGAAGAGAGATGTAAATGAAGTGAAAGAGAGACTTGGAGAAGCCTGGAGGAAGAAAGGCCCTGAGACAGAAATAAGCTGGACAAGTTCAAGGCAGGGTGAGACAGTCACGCGATCTAAGTAGAGGGAGCTCAGAGAAACTGACCAGGGATGAGGCTGGTGACACTCAGATCGTGTACGTGTTGCAATTCAGGGGTCAGGAAAGTTTTCCTGCAAAAGGCCAGATATGAATATCCTCAGCGATACAGGCTGTATTTGCCACTGTGAGTGCGGGCCACACAGGAGCAAAGGGGTGTGGCTGTGCACCAATAAAATTTTATTTATAGTCCCTGACATTAGAAATTCATATACTTTTTTCTTAAGTTCACTTATTTATCTTGAGAGAGAGAGAGAGAGAGCACAAGCTGGGGAGGGGCAGAGAGAGAGAGAGAGAAAGAGAGAGAGAATCCCAAGTGGCCCCCACGCTGTCAGCACAGAGCCCAACTCGGGGCTTAAACTCAAGAACCGCGACATCATGACCTGAACTGACACCGAGAGTCAGAAGCTTAACCGGCTGAGCCCCCCAGGCCGTCCCTGAAATGCATATACTTTTTGAAATGAGGTATTCTAATTCACAAAACACAAAGTTGGTATGATTCAGTGGTTTTCGTATATTTGCAAGGTGGTATAACCATCCCTATCACCCGATCTCACAACATCTTCATTACTCCAGAAAGAAACCTCTTACCCTTTAACAACAGTCGGAATCTCCCCTCCACCCCATTCCTTGGCAGCCGCTAATCTACTCTCTGTGTCTACGGATTTGCCTATTTTCAACATCACATATAAATGGAACCCTACAGCACGCATCTGTCTTCCTTCCCTTGAGCTTATTTTCTAAGTTCATCCACGTGGCCGTATATATCAGTATGCCGGTCCTTTTTTTGGCTGAATAATATTCCTTTATACGGCTATACCACATTTTGTTTATCCACTTAGTTGATAGACATTTGGGTTGTTTCCGCTTTTCGGCTATTAAGAATGCTGCTACAAACATTCATGCAAAGTTTTTGTGTGAACATATGTTTCCTATTCTCTTGGGTGGAGATCCCTAGTGGAGGAATCGCTGGGTCATGTGGTAATTCTATCTTTAACACTTTTAGGAACTGCCAACTGAAATTCGCATACTTTTTACATGCCACAAAATATCATTCTTCTTTTGATTTTTTTCCCAACAATTTAATTCTATGAAAGCCATGCTTAGCTAGAAGGGCCATACAAAAACAGGATGTGGGTGGGGTTTAGCCCATGGCGCATAGTTGCTTGTTGTTGTTATTATTATTCATACAGTCTCAACCCAGGCCTCATCCTTTAGGACTCAGACAAAGACCATTCTTCCAGGAAGCGTTCCTTGGCTTCCCCTGCCCCTGCCTCTGTCCCTGCCCCTCACCTATGTGGGCTGGTGCCTCTTCTGGACCTAGAGAACTCTGTGTTACTACTTCCCTTACTGTGCATATCACCGCGTATGCCACGACTGACCAATGCCCACATCTGCCTTCCCCAATTGCTCTGTGAGCTCCTGGACGGCAGATTAGGGGAGGAGTGAGGAGAGGAAGTTCATTCATCTCTGCGATCCCTGCACCCAGCCAAGGCCCAGCACAAGGGGCTTCAGAACAAAAAAAAAAAAAGGAATTTAGTTCAGGACCCAGCAGGGAAGAGAGGGGAGGGGGCAGGAAGGGGCGGCAGTGATATGGGGGAGGGGCTGGGGCTGGAGCAAGGGATTCACTGCTAACGGCCCAAGGGCCCCCTCTGCTCCCCCCAGGCCTCTCCTTGGTGGTGGGCTTGGTTCTTTACATTTCCAGCATCAATGACGAGGTCATGAACCGGCCCAGCAGCTCTGAGCAGTATTTCCACTATCGCTACGGGTGGTCTTTTGCCTTCGCCGCTTCCTCCTTCCTACTGAAAGAGGTGATGTCTGCGGGCCCCAGACTTGAATGGAGAGGGCTCTGGGGGCCCTCATTCCTGCGTCCAGGAGGAAGAGGAAGCTGGGGGTGTAGACTTTGGATTTAAGAGGGAGGTGGCAGCTGAGGGCCCAACCTCTGGGTCCTGGAGGAGGGGTCTGGGAGCTCCCAATTTCTGGGGTCCTGGGGGAGGAGGGGCTGGGAGGCTGGACTCCTGGGTCTGAGCGAGATGGGGGTGGGGGGTCTGGAGTCTTGGGGTCATCGGGAGCTCGGGGTGGGGGGCCAGCCTCTGGGACTCTGATCATGCGTTGCCACAGGGGGCTGGCGTGATGTCCGTGTACTTGTTCACCAAGCGCTACGCGGAGGAGGAGATGTACCGTCCGCACCCGGCCTTCTACCGCCCGCGACTCAGCGACTGCTCGGACTACTCCGGCCAGTTTCTGCAGCCCGAGGCGTGGCGCCGCGGCCGCAGCCCCTCCGACATCTCCAGCGACGTCTCCATCCAGATGACTCAGAACTACCCTCCAGCCATCAAGTACCCGGACCACCTGCACATCTCCACCTCGCCGTGCTGAGGCCTGCCCCTCGGAGCCCCCCTCTCCTCCTCTCCCTCCTCCTCCTCTTCCTCCTCCTCCTTCTCAGGGGTCTCCAGCCCCACAGCTCCGCACCCTCCCTCCGGGCTTCGGGATGCGCCCCGGAGGACTGCGTGCACGCTACAGCCGCGTCCGCTTCCCGGTGGCCCCGCCCCGCCGCCCTAGCCCCTCCCACTTTCCAAGGGCTCCTCCCCCTATCGGTCCCGTCCACTGGCAGACGGCCCCGCCTCCTCCCCTGGGGCCCGCCCCTTTCCTCGGGCCCCGCCCCGCCCCTCCAGTCTCCTCCCCACCGGTTTCCCTCCTGTGCGCACCCAGCGCGCACCCAGCGCGCAGGGCCCGCGGTGCCCAGCGCCCACCCACCCTGAGCCCCGCAACCCGCCGCCGCCTCGCCGCAGGGGCGCTGGGCTGGAGAGTAGGTTCGGCAGCCGCCTGGAATGCCAACCATTCTCTTCTCCCCTGGGCCCCCGACTTCTCTCTTCGCCCGCCCACTCTCATCTCCCGACCTTCCCGGTCCTTGGGTGCGGTGGGCGGCCTTCCTGCTGTGCCCGCGGCTGCGGGGTGGAGCGGGGCGCTGGACGCCGGGGCGTGGTTAACCTGGCGTTCCCTCCCACCCCGCCCCCCCGCAGTTTTCCGCTCCCCTGGGAGGCCCCGTTCTTCCTCACCGGCTGGGCTCCTCTTGACCTCTTGAGGGTCGCCTGCCTTTTAGGGGGCGCCGTCTAACGGATCTCCTTGCTTTCTCAGCTGCCCTTGGCTTCTTTTTCTTCCTGCTCTTCTTCCTCTTCCTCCACTCTGTCTCCCTCCTTTCTGCCCGCGCATCCAAAGCCCCTAGGTGCATCTAGCCCCGCACACCACAGGACAGGGATGGAGACCCTAGGGTTCGAGGGAATTCCTTTGTGCCACTTCCACACCTGTGCCCGCCTCTTCCCCCTCGAGGACCCGTCGGGGGAGGGAGAGGCAGTAGCGGGGGTCGAAACCCCCCAAACCTCGAAGTCTTCCATTTTCTGGCACTCCCCCCTCATTGAAGTCCCCCTTCCCATCTCAGACCACCCCCCCCAACTCTGGCCTCTTTCAAGGGTCCGTCCGCCCCCTTGGACAGATTTGGGGGGAAGGTCACCAGAAACTCGTCCTCCACCCTTATTGGGGGAGAGAGGGCGAGGTAGCACAGTGTTGTACAACGAACCAGAAAGGCCCCCGGGGTGGGGGGAGGGGGGCAGGGGGAGGGACGGGGGCTTTTAGTTTGCATCTTAAGTGGGAGGGGGGAGGGGGGACTGCAGCAGTTAACCTGTCTTTACGCAGCGATTTTTAACGAGGCTGGGGGGAGGGGGGCTTTGGGGTGGGGGAAGGGGTGGGGTGGGGGGCCTGGCTCTGTTATTTGCCGTGTATCATATGTAAATACCAACAGAAACTTCAATAAACTTTATTTCAAACACGTCTCCGCCTGCCCAGGGGGAGGGCATTGGATACAGGGTCTGGGTCCAGGTCTCTATAACCCCCAGGGGTCGGGGCCTCGCGTCCTGCAGAATAAGGTTAGATTGGTTTCTGTTTAAGTTGCTTCATCATCATTATTAACAGCAACTCTTTATAATTCGGTGCGTGTAAAGCATGTAGGACAGCAAATGACACCCACCAGGACCAATAAAAATTAACTCTTGGTGTTAACCGTGACCACTTAGAGTACTGTTACTATTACTTGCCTTCCTTCTACGTTCATTGCTTCATTTAGTTTTCTCCCCAAGCCTTCACGTTGAGTTTGCTGAAGTCATTTTGCAGGTAGGGCCACGGAGGTGAAATGACTCACCCAGGGTCACAGGTGGAAACCCGGCAGAGGCAAAGCTGAAAGGAGATTCATCTGGTTCCAAAACTTGAGCTTCCTTCCCCCTGCACTGGGAAACAGTGGGTCTTCTTAAGGCTTGATTCTGTCACTGTGCTGAGAAATCAATGCCACCACCACGCAGGGCGCGTCTACTGTGAGCTGCACACTCCCCTCCTGTACTGGATCTCACGAGATGCTCCCAACAGCCCTGTATCAGAGGCTGCAAAGCAAGTCCTGAGATCTGTGATCTCGCCTGCTCCACTGAGGGACTGAAAACAGCCTGGATGCTTAACGAGCTGCTTCTTGAAGTGTCTTCCAGAGGAGACACAGTGCTAGCCCTTTGGCTCTTTTGCCTTGTCCAGGTTTAGCCTCTTGGGTACAAACAGGACAGCTCCGGCCGTCACCACCACACTTACCAAGCTACCATTAGGTGCCAGACTCTGCTGCACGCTTTCCATGGGTTCTCCCAAACCTCCTGGGAACGAGGCTTTGCATACGACCCCACTTTGCAGATGAACCAGCACTGGGCACTCCCCTCGGGGAACTGAGATCACCCAGCCGGTAAGGAGCAAAGACTTTCCACCCAGGCCTGTCCGATCCCAGAACCTACTCTCTCTCTCTCTCTCTCTCTCAGCCACTATGTTTCACTACCACGACTTTGATGCAAACTCATTCTGTGGCCTTGAGAAGTCTTTTAAACTCTGGGGCTTCAGTTACTTTTTTCTGTCAAAAGGAAGGGGGATGGGCTAGAAGGACTCCAAATCCCTCTGGAACAGGGAGAGTGGCAGGGGCAGGTTAGCAGGAAAGTAAGATTCAGCAGGATCAGACTCCCTGAGGGAAATACTCTGAGTCATTTCCAATGATTTCAGGAATTTCTGGAGGTCATGCTTGAGAGCTGGGGTGGAAAGATGTTTCAGCTTCTTTGTCAAGACGAATCGATTCCTAGTAGCAGGCTGGAGCTCCGTGTTGAGAAAGATTCTGCATATCTGCTCAGTGGGAAAGGATCTCCCATTGATTGGTGCTGTCTTGCCCACAGGAAGGGTAGTTTCAGCGCAAGTGCTGGGTATTTGCAAATTTTGTCCAGAATTTGACAACCTAGCTCCCTAAACGTATACCTTCCTTTTTAATTTTTTTTTTAAAGAACCAAGCTAGCTTTTCATTTTCTTTTGTTTTGTGTTTTTTACATTTTGAAAATGGAATGGGATCTTAAAGATTAAAGATTTGCTTATCTTAAAAAAAAAATGTTGTGAGAGGCGCTTGGGTGACTCAGTCAGCTGAGGGTCTGACTTGGATTCAGGTCGTGATCTCTCGGTTTGTGAGTTCAAGCCCCTTGTCAGGCTCTGTGCTGACAGCTCAGAGCCTGGAGCCTGCTTCAGAGTCTGTGTCTCCCTCTCTCTCTCTGCCCGCCCCCTGCTCACTCTCTCTCTCTTTCGAAAATAGCTAAACATTATAAATAAATAAATAAATAAATAAATACATGCTGTGAAAAGTCAGTCCTACTTCTGACTTCTTGAACTCCAGAAGTCCCCCTTGCCCTGAATTATCTTCTTACCATGTATAATTTCAACATTACTATATGCATATGGAGGTATTTACACATGTGTTTCAATCCGCCCAGGTATGGAGCCCATATATATTTATTTGACACAGCATTTATCATTTTATACACATAGTTCTGCACCTTCCAATTGCACATGGCAAAGTATTGTGGAGAATCAGTATCAGTTATGTAACTCTACCTTATTGTTTTTCAAGGATGCTTAATAAGGATAGTTTGCATAAATTAATTGCATAATTTATTGAGTGTTTTCTACATGCCAACCACTTTGCATTCAATAACCCAAGGAAGTTGCTGCCTTTTATTTTCATCCCCATTTTATAAATGAGACCCTGGAGGCACCGAGAGACAAATTAACCTTCTCCTGGTCACCCAGGTGCACCAGATTTTCAAAAATATAAGCCAGGTGCCCGGGTGGTTCAGTCAGCGAAGGCTCCAACTTTGGCTGAGCTCATGATCTCTCGGTCTGTGAGTTGGAGCCCCGCATCGCATCAGGCTCTCTGCTGTCAGCACAGATTCTGCTTCAGATCCTCTGTCCCCTTCTCTTCTGCCCCTCCCCCATTCTCTCACTGTCTCAAAAATAAATTAAAACATTTATATACATTTATAAATATGTATTTATAGAAGCCAACACCATTATATATTTTTTGCTTAGGAAAATACAGTTATTTTCACTAAAATAAGTTGTCTATGTAAGCATGCAATGAGTTTACTATTATTTTGCTGAAATCAATACAGATTTTTACATCTCCTCTGTTTGGATTTTGAATACGTAATGTATCGATAGACATAACACACATAACCAAACACTTCTGGGGTGCCTGCAATTTTTTAAAAAAGTATATGTATTTATTTTGAGAGAGAGAGACCAGGGGAGGGACAGAGAGAGAGAGAGGGAGACAGAGAGAATCCCAAGCAGGCTCTGTGCTGTGAAACTCACGAACCATGAGATCATGACTTGAGTCAAAAAGTCCAGAGTCAGATGTTTAACCGACTGAGCCACCCAGGTGCCCCAGGTCCCCTGCAATTAAAAAAAAAAAAAAAGTGGGGTGCCTGGGTGGCTCAGTCAGTTGAGCGTCCGACTTTAGCTCAGGTCATGATCTCGCGGTCTGTGAGTTCGAGCCCCGCGTCAGGCTCTGGGCTGACAGCTCAGAGCCTGGAGCCTGCTTCAGATTCTGTGTCTCCCTCTCTCTCTGACCCTCCCCCATTCATGCTCTGTCTCTCTCTGTCTCAAAAATAAATAAACGTTAAAAAAATTTTTAATAAAAAAAAAAAAAAAGTGTTTTTTAAAAATATGTATTTATTTTTGAGAGAGAGAGATTGAGAGTGGGAGAGGGGCAGACAGAGAGGAAGACATAGAATACGAAGCAGGCTCCAGGCTCTGAGCTGCAGCACGGAACCTGATGCTGGGTTCAAACTCACGAATCCTGAAATCATGAGTCAGAAATCCTGAATCCAGAAATCCAGAAATCCAAAGTCAGACGCTTAACTGACTGAGCCCCCCCCCCGCAATTTTTAAGCATATAGAGGGGTCCTGAGACCAAACACGTTAAGCATTGTCGCTGTATGTCATGGAGGGAAACAGCCTGTCAGATGTAGAGACTCACGTCATTTTTTTCAGTGGCTGTGTGTGTCCCTTGAATGGAGATAGCTCATTTTAGCAATAAACTCATTTTTATTATAAATGTAATACCTAGTCATGAATTTCAAATTTAAGCAGCAGAGAAGGATAGAAAGAAAAAAAGTACCTTTCATCTTTTTACTGATCTCAACCCCAGCTTCACTTCCCAGAGGGAGTGATTGTTATCAGTTTCCTTTTGTCCAGTAGGCAGCCCTCCACCTGGGTGATGATGCCCCCAGGGGGGTGGGGGGACATCAGGCAATGTCTGAGGGCATTTTTGGATGTCATCCTTGGGAGGGGGTGCTGTTGGCCTCCCATGGGGTGGGTGGAGGCCAGGGATGTTGCTGGACACCCTCTAGTGCACAGAATGACGGCCAGCACAAAGAATGACCTGGTCCAAGATGGGACTAGTGCTCAGGTCGAGGAAACCGGCTTTAGACAATATCCATGCATTCATATACTCTGCCTTGCTTTTTCACAATTTTTATTGACACAAGTGAGATTTTGCTAAATCTGTCAATAGGCAGTGACTCTTGTAGGGGACTCAAGGTCCCTTTGGGAACCGGAGAAAAGCTGTGGACCCCCAGAAAAGAGCACCCACATTCACACAATTTCATCAGCAATTTCCAGAGCTTCACAGACACCCTAAAAACCAGAATTCCCAGGATGTGTGATTTTGAATCATGGTCCCAGGACCTCCCATCTGCAGTGAGATCACTTCCCTCACCCCCTCCCCACCTTTACAGACAAGCAGATAAAGTGCCCAGAGCACAGTATTTGATTCGGGGTCCCTCAGGGAGGCAAGGAAAAGCAAGGATTGGAACTCAGGCCACCTGATTCCTCAGCACTGGAATATTTCCACTTCACCCTGAATGAGGACGTTTGAGAAACGCTGATCTTCTCTTCCTGGTACAGCGGGAAAACATGCCACCACCACTCTGTTCCTCTTGAGAAAACACAAAGGCCCCAGCTGTTGTTGACCAGATATGCTCAAGCACCTGGGAGAACGCTCACTCAGGATATGAGGCGGGGAGACGGGTCGGACAGGGATGGGAGGTTGTGATTGGCTGCCGGAGGACTCTAGAATATGTATCCACTTGTTCCCGGAGTCTTTTGCTCCTTCCTCCATCCATCTGTCTGTCCATCCATTCAGCACCTGCAGACTGAGACTTCCGGTCTACCAAAACCAAACTGGGCACTGGGGGATATGGAAGTGAACCAGCCCCGTGCCTGTCTTGAACAGTCCCTGGCTCTACTGGAGGGTGGGGGACAGACCGACAAGCCAATCACAATGCAGAGTGACTGTGCTTTAATGGGGGGCACTCCAGGGCGAGGTGCAGCTGTCTCCTCTGATGCAGCCTTGGGAAGTCAGGGAAGGCTTCCTGGAGGAAGAAGCATTTCAGTTGAACCTTCGTGTTGGAGGTGGAAGAAGATTCCAGTAGGTGGAAGGAGATGGAAGGAGATTCCAGGCCGGGGAGCCACGCTCAGGAACCTCAAAAGTGCTAAGGAGCTGGGCAGAGTAGGGGAATCCACTCTGTTTGTGGGAGGCAGTTGTCAGGATGGCATAAGACAAGGCTGGAATCCAGGGAGGAGAGGGCCCTGCACACGGGGACTGGCTGGTTGTTGGGAGTGATGGCCAGGGAGTTATGGAGAGGGGGCATTAACGCAACACTGGCTGAGCATCCATAGCGACCTTCACAGTGCAGCCTGCTTTACAGTCCTTCAGTTACCCATTGCCGTGTAACAAAAAACACAAATGCCGTGGCTTAAAGCAGCATCTATTTCTTATCTGACACTTTCCACGGCTCAGGAACCTGGCACAGTGCAGGGAGGTCTTCTGCTCAGGGTCTCCCAAGGCTGCAGTCAGGATGCCAACTGGCTGTGTCCTCATCTGGGAGTTCAGTTAGGGAGAGAGCCACTCCCAAGCTCCCTCGGGAGAGAGGAATCATTTCCTTGTGGTCATACGACTGACGTTTCTGTGCTCTTGGTAGCAGGATGGCCCTCTCTGGAGCAGGATGGTTTGGGTTTGCTCCTGCAGGACAGCAGGAGAAACCCTTGCTCTGAATCTCTCTGACTTCTCGACCATTTGAAAAGAGATCGCCTGATTAGGTTAGGCCCACCCAGGATAACCTCCCTTTTGATTAACTACAAGTCAGTTGATTTGCGGACCTTAATCACATGTGCAAAATCCCTTCACCTTGCCATATAATGTTACCCAACCACGGGAATGACACCCCACCTTACTCACAAGTCTTGCCCAGACTCAAAGGGAGGGGATCCTACAGGGTGTATACCGCGGGGGGCGGTGGGGTGGGCAGGAATCTTACGATCTTCTTAGGGGTCATTTTGGAGTTCTACCAACCACATGGGATCAAGGGAAGTAAGGGTGGAGGACCTTCTCAAGCTAGGGGCTTAGCAGACTTATCTCTGAGTCGACAGCTTACAGGTCTCTAGGTTAAACCTACGGGAAACCTTGGATAATGTGACACGACTTTATGAGCAAACTTAGGAATGAGATCTGAAAGAGGCCATAACCTGCACCTTCCGGGGGCGCCTGGGTGGCTCTGTCGGTTAAGCATCGGACTTCAGCTCAGGTCATGATCTCACAACTCGTGAGTTCGAGCCCCTTGTCAGGCTCTGTGCTGACAGCTCAGAGCCTGGAGCTTGCTTCTGATTGGATTCTATACCTTCCTTTCTCTCTGTTCCTCCCCAGCTCACACTCCCTCTCTCTTTCTCTCTTAAAAATAAATAAACATTAAAAAAATAAAGTAAGAAATTAAAAAACAAAAAAACCCTGCACTTTCTGTGACACTCCTTCTGAGGGGTCCTTCCATGAACAGAAGGGTTGGTCACTGGGTCTATCAAAATAAACAAACAAACTAACTAATTAATAGAAAATAAAGAGAAATTTAAAAACAAACAAAAAAAAAACCCCTGCACCTTCTGTGACACTCCTTCTGACGGGTCCTTCCATGAACAGAAAAGTTGGTCACTGGGTCTATCAAAATAAATAAATAAATAAACAAACTAATTAATTAATAGAAAATAAAAAGAAATTTAAAAACAAACAAATAAAAAAAAAAACCTGCACCTTCAGTGACACTCCTTCTGAGGGGTCCTTCCACGGACAGAAGGGTTGACCACTGGGTCTAACATTTGTATCTTACAACACAAAGTCCAGAGGTGATATCTCATTTCTCCAGAGGACAAGTAAACAGAGGAGGCAGAATTCCACCCCTAGGTACATGCCCAAGAGATGTGAACACATATGTCCATGGAAAAACTCACACACAAATGTTCACGGCAGTATGTGTACAACGGCCAAAATGACGACCCAAATACCCGATGGATAAGTAAAACATAATGTATCCTTACAATGGAATAATATTCATCAAGAAAAGGAAATGAAGTCCTGATATATGTTACAGCATGGGTGAACCTTGGAAACATTGTGCTAAGTAAAAAGTCAGACACAAATAAATAAATATTGTGTGATTCCATTGATATGAAATGTTCAGACCAGGCCAACCTATACAGCCAGAAAGTAGCTTAGTGATTGCCTAGGGCTAGGATAGGGTGTGGGGGGCTGGGCGATGGGGACGATGACTGAGTCAAGGTTACTCCTTGGGCTAAGAAGGATGCTCTGCAATGATCTAAACTTGATGGTTGCCCTATTCTATGATTACACGAAAAGCCATTGAGTTATATACACTATTCTTGGGTGAATTGTATGGTATGTAGATTCTATCTCAATAAAGCTGCTGACAAGAAACCAGATATATGGTCTCTGAGGCAAGAAATCATGATGTAAATAAAGTCTATCACTTACTGCCTCAAAATTAACCAGTAGAAGAACTAAAAATATTTATATGGGGAGGAAGGAAGGGAAAAGTGAGGTCTACATGAGTTAAATCCTTATCTATCAGAGAAAAGGAATCTAGAATGTATAATGCTGACACATTCAGAAGATAATTATTATTTACTTCCTTATTTAGGAAGTAAGAGAAGAAACAGCTAAAAACATGCAAAGGCTTTTCCAATAAGGAACAAGATTTGAGGTGGGACAGACTAAATTCTTTTTTTTTTTTAAGTTTATTTATTTATTTTGAGAGAGAGAGAGAGAGGGAGGGAGAAAGGGCGAGTAGGGGAGGGGCAGAGAAGGAGGGGTGAGTAGGGGAGGGGCAGAGAGGGAGGGAGAGAAGGAGAAACCCAGGCAGGGTCCTCACTGTCAGCACCTAGCCCCATGCAGGGCTCGAGCTCAGGAACTCTGAGTTCATGACCTGAGCTGAAATTAAGACCGACTGAGCCACCCTCCGGGCACCCCTGAGTTCTTTTTATTATACCCCTTGCTCCTGGCATCTGGTGGGTAGAGTCTGTGGATGGATGCTGGTGGACATTCTGAAGTGGCCTGGGATGATGGGATGCCACCCCCCCCCCAAGAGAAATACCCAGCTAGCATCACTGGTTCTAGGTTTAGAAACCCTGGCTTGTTTTATTACCCTCATCGTTGTGTTCACCCTTGGAAGGTTTCTGTTTTTTGTTGTTTATTTTTAGCAGAGAAAACAGCGCAGGCTCTGGGATCTGAAGCCCTGGCTCTCATTGCCACCGCACTTCCTACCTTCCTGATGTGCTGACCTCTCTGTCTCAGTTTACACATCTTGAAAATGGGGGCTAACCGCAGAAGCTGGAGGACCAAGTCGATGCCTGCAAATGACTTTGAGTCCGTAATATTTAGCGTTCAATTTATGTCGGTTACCGTTATTGTGCACAGCTGCGTCCCTCTCCCTGGCAAAAGAGCAGAAGAGGGACAAATAATTCTCGAATGAATGAATTCCAGGCCCCTTCCCTTGAGGCTGGTGCTTCCTTGCTTCTAAACCAGGGGTGTCAGAATGCCTCTCTAAACTCCCCCCCCTCCCCTGGGGGGGGCATGGTGAGAATTAAGTAATCTGACCTCTGGAAACTCCATTGGAAATGTGAGATGCTGTGTACAGAAGGCTCTGGCTCCTCTGGGGGAGCGGATTGGATGAGTGGGGAACACAGGTTTTCTCTGTCTCCACCAGTCCCCAAAAGGGAGGACCTGTTCCCCCAAAATGGCATGTTAAGTGGCTCTGAAGTTCACCCACTGCTGACCACCCCTGTCAACCCCCACAAAGAAACTGCTTCATCTCCAACTCTGCCTTTTATTCCCTGAGTGGTTTGGGCAAATCACGATACATCTCCGAGCCTCAGTTTGCTCATCTGTAATATGGGAATGTCAGCGTCCACATTGCAAGGATTCCGTAAGAATTCCGTGAGACAAGGAAGCTTGCAAACTGCCTAGCCCAAGTCTGTGGTCATGGCCAGCTTTTGGTTTTGGATACCATTTGCCTGAGGTCACAGCCCGGAAAAAACTGCTAGTGTAGAGCAGTGCGCAAGACCTTGTCTCACCGACGTTCTCGATTAATTGGAGGGGGGTTTTGTTCCCATAATCACCGAGTCTAGAAAGGAGGAAATGTTTTGCCCAAGGTCACAGGGTGGCCACGGCCATCTCTGAGATTTGAGTCCAAAACCAAACTTTCTGACTCTAATCTCAGATTTTCCTACCCCCTGGCTACTGGCTAGTTCTGTAACTCCAACCATCATTATTCTTAAAAGTTGCAAAGCTGTCCCACCCAACCCCAGGCAGATTTCTTTGAGGCATATTTCCACCCGAGCTTCTCATACTCTGTTTCCCCACTCATGCCAGTCCCCGTCTGGGGGGGGGGGGAGCGGGAATCTAACTCTTTGAGCTAGGGGCAGGTAGGGGGTGAAATGAAAATTAAATATATATATATATATATATATATATATATATATATATATATATATATATATATTGGTGAAACTCAAAGGGCTTGCTATCCTGGTAAATTGAATCGAATAGAATTTTATTTTCAGGGGCTCTTTGCCCTTGGCAGTTGTGGGGGGGGGAGGAGGCCCGGGAAGTTGAGCTTTCCCTTGGATTTGGGGAAAGGGGACAGCTCCTGGGGTCCTTTTGGAAAGGCCCTCCCCTCATTTCCGGCGCCGCTGCTAGCCTTGGCTGGGCGCCTGGATCACTGTTGCTATGGCGACAGGAAGAGGCGGTGGCGGCGAAAAGCGATGCTGTGGAGAGAAGGAGGCTAGTGGGGGTGGGGTGGTGGCTTTGGAATGGGGATGGGGGCAGGGATGGGGGCTGGGGATGTGCTGGGGGAGGGGGCGCGGGTGGCCTCGATCTCTGACCTCCTTCATCCATCGGAGCCTGGCCCCTCTCCTGTTTTCCTCCAGCTTCCTTCTGATGCCTCCTCAGTCTCTCTCTGTCTCTCGTTCCCGGGGTCTCTCCCAGGCAGGCTCTCTCCACCTATCTCTCTCTTTCCTTCTGCACCGGCTTTTCTGTGTCCAGGCATCTTCTGCCACTCAGAACCTTCTCCCCTAAATTTCTTTCATTATTCACTCTCTTGTCCGCTCTCTCTCTCCATTTTTCTCTCTCTAAATCATCCTTCTCTCTATTAAGACCTTGCCCCCACCCCCCAATTTCTCTCCCCCTTCCTCTGTTTCGTTCTCTCCCCCATCCTCAGTCTCTGTCTGTCTCTCCCCATCTGTCTCTCCTCCCCCTCTCTGGATGACTCTGTCCCTGTCTCTTCTTTCCTTCTGTTATCCCATCCTGACCCCCCCCCTCATCCTCTCCCTTACCCCATCCCCCATCTGTCCCCCAGTCTCTTGGTTTCTCTCTTTGTGTCTCTGTCTCTGTCCCCTTCTCTCTCCGGATATTTCTCTGTGTGTGTCTCTCTCTCCAACTTCCTTCTGCTACCAGCCGCTGCCTCCCCCAAATTTCTCCCTCCCCCATTTCTGTTTCACAGTCTCTGGGTTTCTCTCTTTCCGCTTCTCCTTGTCTCTCTGCGTCTCTCTCCCTCCCTCTCTGGGTCTCTCTCTCTCTCTTTTCCCTCAGCTTCCTTCTGCCACCCAGACCCTGCCCCCCAATCGTTTCCCTCCCCCCACCTCCTCTCTGTGGCTCCCCCATCCCCAGCGGCTCCCCTCCCCCTCCCTCCCTCCTCCCTCCCTCTCTCGTCCTCCAGCTCCGCACTTTACCCAGCGACACGGGAACCAAATTGTCTCCTCACCTTTTTTTTTTTTTTCATCCCGACCCCCACTCCCTTGGGGCCCGAGCTAAGAGCGGCCCCTCAGCCTCCCCTCCCACCTCAACACCCCCCAACCAGGTCGGACGCCTGGGTTCCTCGCTGCTGGGGGAGGGGGAGCAGTGAGAACTGGGAGCCACCAGGGTTTTTCTGGGGGGGGTGCAGGCAGGGGGGCTCATCGTCCCCCTCCCCAGTGCATCGGAGAGTTGACCTATCGTTAACAGAGGTGAGACAGATCTTTTTATTAATCGGAGGTGGGTGGATGTACAAGGAAGGTTCTGTGACCCCCCTAATTCTGGAGGAAGGAGCCAGCCCCTTCAGAGGGAGAAGGGCTGTTGACCCCTGTCATATCCGGAAGCTTTAGAATTGGGGGTCCCCTGCTCCCTCCTCCTTTGCTGCCGTTGACAGATGGACTAAAGGAAGAGTCCCTAAAACCAAACAGATTGCCCCTCAAATCGACAGAATGAAAAGATCTTCAAATCTTTTTTTGATGGGAGAATTTCCCTCACTTACCCCGTTTCCATCCCCTGCTGATCCTGGGTTGTGGGGGGCCCAGCTGGGGGAGGGGTACACTTCGGGGTCATGGGATCACTCCGGGGGGGAAGCAGAGATTTGCTAGGACAGTTGAGGTGGTGGTGCTGGTGGTGAGGGGCACAGATGGGGGAGAAGGAGCCAGTAGATAAGAGGAAACTCGGCATCCATCTGGAGAGGAAGGAGGGGGCCAGAACCAAGGACAGGGGCTGGGGGCCATGAGTGTCCAGTGGGCTGATGGAGGGGACGGTAGGGGCTTCGTGTGGGCAGCTGAGTGGAGGTGGGGGAGGGAACACTCGTGTGGGGCACTAGGCCCAGTTGCCATGGAGACACCCCCCATAGACAACCTTTTTCAGTAGCCCCTCCTAAGAGCAGACCCAGGCGGGGCCAGCTGATGGGGGTGGAAAAGGCCAAGGTCACCCTGATGCTAGGACCCAGGGTTTCTTCTGTTTTCTCCTGTTGGCTCCCAGGCTCTTAACTGTAACTGGGGGTTTGGGGAAGAAGTCTAGGAAACAGTGAGTGGTGGAAGGGGGTTAGGGTCGCTTGCCTGGAAGGGAGGGCTGGGGGTATGGTGGTGGGCATGCTGTGCCTGGGGGGGAATGAACAGACATGGGGGTTGCAGAGTGGACAGTTATGTGTAACTAAAAGAGAGTTGTAGCCTCGTGGATGAAATTTTTCTAAGGGGTACTGACTATGCGGGGGGCGGGTGGTCCATGTAAATTTGGAAGAAAGTAGAGCTATCTATACAGCATGTCCCTGCACAGGTGAAAGGGTGTGTGTGTGGGGGGGGGGGTGTCCCAAGAAGGGAAGTTGGTGAGGACTCATCTAGGGAATTTTCCTGAGTAGATGAGATGTTGGTGGAGGAAGGGGATTCTTGATGATGTGAGAGAAGTCAGGGAAGGGGGAAGAGGTTCCTGTAAGTGAGGAGAGTAGGAGGTCCAAGTGAATTGGGGAGATGTAGAGTTGGGGGGGGTTCATTGGTGTGATAAAGATAACCGGCAGCAAGGGGTATAGTCAGGGGATTTTCAGGCAGTGGGAGATGGTGGAAGGGGCAGAGGAGTGGGGTGGGGGGAGAAGCTGGGCAGAGGGGGCAGGGAGTTCCCTGGACAGCAGTGGGAGCTCAGGCCAAACACTGAGCCATTCCTGAATGGAGAGGGACTGGGGGTCTGGGGGGAGAATTCCTGAGTACTCCTCCGTGGAGCCCATGGAGGAAATTTTTCTTAATGGAGGAGGAGAAAGTGATGGCACTGATGAGTTTGCCTAAGTTGTAGAGACAGTAGGGGCCAGACTCAAAGACTTCTTTAAGCAAAAGGAGTGTGTGTGTGTGTGGGGGGGAGGTGTCGGTCCGGTGCGAGGTGTTGACTGCCCACGAGAATCCCCCCAGGGGACCTTTTAAAAACTAGATGCTCAGGGCCACACCCCAGACCAGTGAAATGGGGATTGCTCAGGTGGGGTTCAGGTGGGGCACCGGTATCCTGGTGTCTAAGATCCTTTGGTGATTTCCAGGTGCGACTGAGGGATCGGGGTTGAGAAGCTTGGTCCAGAGACGCAGGGGTCTGAGTGGGGAAGCGGGTTCCCATGCAGGAGAGACTGCGGGGGGCGAGGGTGGCAGTGGTGGTCATCCTGTGGTTCTCAGTTGTGCAAACAGCGAGGGTTAGTTGGGAAGAGGTTGGGTTTTTGTTTGTTTGTTTGTTTGTTTTTTTAGCTGAGAGATGGAGAGGTTTATTTTTCTTGAGTAGAGGACGCAGTAGGTGAGGAGGTGAAACTTTCAGGGGACTTGGGGAGCCGGGCAGCACTGCACGAGACAAGGATGGTGATGTGGGTCTTGTAGGACATGAGGGAGAAAGGGGAGAGGGGTTCCTCTGGAGGGGGGAGCCCAGGGGCTAAAGTGCGGGGTGGCTTGGCCTCTGAGGAAGGTGAGGACGGGGGAAGGGGTGTGGGGGGGGGGTTGGAGCGGGAGGGCCCGGGAGGATGTACAGTGGCAGGAACTGTGGTGGGGGTGGGGGCGACTTCTCCCAGTGGGATTAAGTGGGAAGACTGCCCCGGGAGGAGGGAGACTTTTTCAGAGAAAAGGGAGGCAGTGGGAACCACGGTGGCAGGAGTTTCTCCGGCCCCCGGGAAATAGTGGGGGGTGCTCTGTGGGGTGGGGGCGGCGGTGGGGGAGGTACCGTGCCTCTCCACTAATCCCGTATCTGCTCCCCGCCCCCCCCCCCCCCAGCCGGCGACCATGGCCGCCCTCTGACCCCCTCCCCGGCGCGCGCCTCCTCCTCGCCGCCCCCCCCCCCAGTCCAGCCCGGCCGGCCCCGGGCCCCCACTTCTGCCTGCGCTGTGCCCCCCACCCAGCCGCCGGCACGGCCCCGCCCCCGCTGCCCCGGTGGTGGCCCACGGCCCCCCGGCTGCCCGTGGTCAAACTGGAGTCGCTGAAGCGCTGGAACGAGGAGAGGGGCCTGTGGTGCGAGAAGGGGGTGCAGGTGGTGCTGACCACGGTGGGCGCCTTCGCGGCCTTCGGCCTCATGACCATCGCCATCAGCACCGACTACTGGCTGTACACGCGCGCGTTCATCTGCAACACCACCAACCTCACGGCCGGCGACGACGCGCCGGCCCACCGCGGGGGCAGCGGCTCCTCGGAGAAGAAGGACCCCGGCGGCCTCACCCACTCGGGGCTCTGGAGGATATGCTGCCTGGAAGGTAGGGTATGTGGGGGGGGGGCCGCCTCGCGCCCCTCCTCCCCTCCTCCGGACCTCTCCCCTGCGCGGTGGGCGCCCGCGCGCCCGCCCTCCCTGCTGGGATCCCGGCCTGCATCCCCCCCCACACACCCTCCTGCCCCTTCCCGTCCCTCCCTCTGCCTCCTTCCTCCGCTGCGCCCTCTGCAATTCCTCCTCGCTTGCCCCCCACCCGGTGTGTGGAGCCTCCGTCCCTCTCCTGGGCAGTCTCACCTCCTCCCCCCACCCCCCACCATCCTCCCCGTGCCCCTGCGCCTCTCTCCACACCCCCACCGCCTTGCCCCTTCTTCCTCCGCTGTCCCCCAGGCGTCACGGTGGGTGGGTCGTGCCCCATCAGGTCAGAGCTCCTGACCCTCGGCTCCCCCCACCTCCTGCAGACTCCGGCCCTGCCTGCCTCTCGCCCTTAGGGTTTCCGCCAACCTCCCATCCTGGCCCGCGGCCTCCTCTGTTCTCCACACTGCTCTGTTTCATGCCCACTCCGCCACACCCGCTTCCTCTTCCTCCTCCTCCCAGGCCCCATTTCTGGACCCTAAGGCCACTGCGTCCTCCAGTCTCCATCTCTGCTGTGTCTTTGGGTCCTGCTCTGCGTGCTCTGGGCCCTCTGCCTCCCACTCAGCTTTGCAGAACACAGAGGCGCTGGGGGTGGGGGCTGGGTAGGCAGGAGACCTGGGGTCCCGGCCCACCATGCCCCACCAGCCCACTATGCCCCACCGTGTGTCTGTCCCCTGTGATCGCTGTCTGTTCACCCCCCTGAGCCTCACAGCTCTCCTTCTGCGTGAGCGAGGAGTGCAGCGCAATGGTCCGTCGTTTAATTCTGCGAGGCAGGTGCACCCTCCCGTTGGGGGATGAGGGGACTGAGGCTCAGAGAGGTTAAGCCACTTGCCCAAGGTCGCCCAGCTGTGATGGGGGACAGAACCAAGAGAACTCAGGTCTAAGGGAAGTGATGTGCAGATAAGCTTTGTCTGGTGTGCCAAGCATTTAAAACTGAAACCCAAATCTGAATCAGTTGCCAACGTTTAAAAATAGGGAGACTTCACGTTGGAAATCTGATTTCCAGCTTTGTTTGAACCAGTGGACGTTGTGCAGCCTCGTTGTGCGGGGGCCACGGTGGGCCAGCCCAAGCGGCACGCGCTCCTTCAGACCAGGTGTGCCGTCCATGTCCTTTCACTGGTCTGACCAAGCACCAGGCACCAGCCACATGTGGAAGTTGGCATCCTGAAACCCTAGGACAGTGTATGGCATATAGTAAAACTACCATTCATTCATTCATTCATTCGCTCATCCGTCCAACGACCAATGTTTATTGACTTTATACTATGTGCCAGGCACTGTTCTTGATTCTGGGGCTACAGCAGTGGAAAACAAAAGATCCCTGGATTTGTATGTGTTATGTTCCAGAACGACAGGCAAATAATCAGAAAGATAAGTAAGCAAAAGTTTTAGGGTATTAGATGGCACTCAGTGCTAAGGGGGACAGAGGCGGGGATGGAATGTGTTAGGACACTTACGGGAAGTTGCAGGTGAGGAGACTAGGTCGGGCTTCGCCGAGCAGGTGACCCCGGAGTGGAGGTCTAAAGGAAGTGAGAGATAGAGCCGCGTGGCTCTCCGGAGGAAAGATACAGCCAGTGCAAAGGCCCTGAGGTGGGAGCCTGTGTGTGTGGTCACCGGCAGAGTGAGTGAAGGGGACGTGATGGGGCAATTGAAGAGACAACAGACCCTGTCTCCCGAGTTCTAGGTCCTGGGACCAGGGTTCCTGAGCAGAGGAGAAACAAGAACTGACTTACACTGAGAGACGAAAGGCGCACAGGCAGGCAAGAGGGGGAACGGGAGGGGGTTTTTCTGGAGGGGGAGCCGTGGAGTTGAAGAAGTGATTTGAATTCAGAGCGTGTCCCAAAGCTAAAGCGGTGGCACGGTGGCTGTAGGATGTGAGAGAGAGAGAGAGAGAGAGAGAGAGAGAGAGAGAGAGGAGTCTCTAAAACGGCATCTCCCAACCTCAGCACTGTTGACACTTTGGTGTGGATCGCTCCGTGTTGTGGGGGCCGTCCTGCTTAGCGGCACCCTGGCCTCCACATTCTCCATGCCAGGAGCAGTCCCCAAGTCGTGACAACCCAAATTGTCAACTGTCTCTGGTCTAGGAATAAATTCACCCCTAGTTGAGAGTCACTGCTCCCAAGGCTGTGGGAGACTGAGAACGGGGAGGGATGCGGGGGGTGGGGGTGGGGGGGGACACCCAAAGGGTGGAACAGCGGGGGTTTTGTTTCGTTTATTTTATCGTCTCTGATCTAATTTATTGTGAGGAGCAATATCATGAGCTGTGTTGGCCACGCTAAATTTAGGATGCCTACTAGAGCCATCACCTGGGACAGGGGCAAGCATAGAAAAGTGCCATACAGTCAGCATTTTAGGGTCTGTGGACCCTCCGGTCCCTGTGACAGCCACTCGCGAGTGAAGGAGCGAGACCACGTTCCAGTTAAACTCGTGCACGGACACCGGCTTCTGAATTTTCATATCTTTCTCACGTGCCACGAGATAGCCTCCTCTGATATATGTATTTTTTTTCAATCGCTCAGAAAGCATAAAACCCATTGTTTCACTGGCTTTGGCAGGCTGGGTTTGACCCTTAGGTTGTGGTTTGCTGACCCCTGGTCTAGGTTGTTAGTGATATGGCTGAGGAGGCCAGAGTTCAGGGGACAGTCTGGGCGGGAGATATAAATGGGAGGGGGTCATTGCATATGGATGGATGAGGTCACCTAGAGAATGAGGAGGGAAACAAACCAATTAGCTGAGGGCTGCAGCCTGAGCTAGCCCACTGTTAACAGAGATGAGAGCACCTGCGAAGGAGCCCAGGAAGCAGGGGCCGTGGAGGTTTGGGGAAGATGAGGTAAGCGGGTGTCCTGGAAACCAAAGCAAGTGTCCAAGTGTCTTAAGGAGGGTGTAGACGAAGGCTGGCTTTATTACTGTAACTCTCATTTATTGGTCGCTGAAATCCCACGATAAGCCTGTTTCATACGGACTCCTGTTATCTCCACCTTCTAGAAATGGCAGCTAAGGCTCAGAGAAAGCCGAGTGGCTTTCCCAAGGTCACACGACCAGTATGCACTAGAGTCTGGATTTGAACCCAGGTCTGGTTTATCTCCTAGGAGAACAGAACAACGCATCCATCAGCCTCCAGCCCATCGGGGACCTGGGAATGTAGAAAGCGAACCCCCTGAGCCATTGCCTCCTGAAGGCACCGTCTTCCCCGGCGACTTGGGGTCTCATTCCCGTGTCCCTGTGAGTCTCCCCGACAGATGCGGTAGATGGAGTGACCAAGGATTGCAGACTTTAGGACCAGGCTCATTGTGTTTACCTCCTGTCTGCCATGCACGGCAAGGTGACCCAGGGCCAGATATTTAACCTCTCTGTTCCTCCTTTCCATCATCTGTGAAATGGGGATTGGAACAGTCTCCCTCCCCCAACCCATAGGGATTTCAGAGGGATTCAGTGAGCTACCATTGTAAAGCACTTAAAAGGCCGGCAGGCACAGAGTAAGGGCTAGATTATGTCATTTCATTTTGTTGTAGTTCTTCTTCTAATTATTATTCAGGATTCAGGTGACTGCCCTGAGGCCCCCCTTCCCCTTCCTTGATGACCCAGAAGCCCCAGCCTCTGATCCAGCACTACCCAACAGAAATGCATATATGACTTAAATTTTTCCAGGAGCTACATTCAACCAAGGAAAAGGGAGAAGGGTCAATGAATATAATTTAAAAAATAGAAATTATAAATTTATAATAAATCAATATAAAGGTTAATAATATGTTTTATTTAAGCGAGCATAGCCAAAATATTATCACTTTAATATGTAAGCAATATAAAGTATTATTGATGGAATATTATGCTTTTTTTTAATACTAAGTCTGAAATTTGGTGCGTATTTTATGTTCACACCTCACCTCAGTTGCCACGTTTCTGGTGCCCAAAAGCCACCTGTCAGGACTCAATGGACCCACAGCTCCATTTATTGGAGCAGGTTATCTGAAGCCCCTGTGTTCAGCACTTTTCACGCCTTATCTCACCGAATTCTGCTAATTGTGCCAAGGGGGGAAGGTATTATTACCATTCGAGTTTGTCAGAGGAGGACGCTGATGGCCAGAAAGGGAAGTGAGTCAGCCACATGGCCACCCAACATGTGAGGGTCAGAGCAGGCTGGAGCCCACATCCCCACACGTCCTCACTGCAGCACCCAGCCCTTTTACACCCACCCCACCCAGGTCTGTGCTAGGCAGACTCTGGGGGGACCCAGGGACACATCACTGCCATCCCTGCACATGAAACCTCCTGGCTCAGCCCCGTCAGGTCAGATGATACACAGAGGCATGCTGCACAGCCCCCTGTATTCTGCACTCAACTCTGTATTTCACTGAACACTTTTCAAACCCTATGAGGTCATATCATTGTCCTCATTTTCCATAGGAGGAGGCTGAGACTCAGGGGCATTCAAGTGCCCAAAAGCCACACAGCTGGGAAGTGGCCGCCCAGGGAATGTGAGTCCAGAGTCCGTGCTCCTGGCCACCACAGTCACCATGCTCCCCTGCCTTAAATACGTCTGCCCCTGAAGTTCAGCTGCACTTAATCTCCTCCCCATGATTTACCATCTACATGGGACCGAGCAACTTCTTCCACTCTGTGCCTCAGTTTTCTCATCTGTAAAGTGGGGATATCGTTACTGTCCAGTAGCCCTGGGACCAGTCATAATTATCGCGTGCGTCAATACCTGTCAGATGCTTGGACAGGTGCCTGGTGTGTGGTTAGCCCTCAGTAACTACTAGTTATCATTACTGCTGTCATCACGAATCTGTTGAGAGGGTCTATGATTAATTAATTAATTATGATTCATGTTTTGAGAGAAGTGATGTGATCCCATTCAAGAAAAGGAGAGAACTTGAACCCACAGTCTTACCTACCACACCATAATGCATGGGCTGATGGATAAGACTTGCGCTTGAGAGGTATATAATCAATCAATCATTCATTCCTTTTTTATTTTAAAAAAATTTGTTTTTAACATTTATTTATTTTTGAGACAGAGAGAGACAGAGCATGAATGGGGGAGGGTCAGAGAGAGGGAGACACAGAATCCGAAACAGGCTCCAGGCTCTGAGCAGTCAGCACAGAGCCCGACGCGGGGCTCGAACTCACGGAGCGCGAGATCATGACCTGAGGTGAAGTTGGCCGCTTAACCAACTGAGCCACCCAGGCACCCCGTCATTCCTTTTTTAAAAAAAATTGTGGTAAAATATAAGATAACAAAACATAACAATATATATAATCAATCAATTATTGATGTAATATCAATATTGATAAGACTTATCAATATTGATAAGACTTGCGCTTGAGAGGTATATAATCAATCAATCATTCATTCCTTTTTAAAAAAAATTGTGGTAAAATATAACATAACAAAACATAACATTAAACAGTAGCATCATAACTGTTTTCAGGCGTAGAGTACAGTTAGTGTTAAGTACGCTCACATGGCTGTGCACCCATTCTCCAGAACTCTTTCCATCTTGCAAAATGAAACCGTTCCCATTAAAGAACTCCCCATCCCCCCTCCCCCAGCCCCCGGAACCCACCATCCTACCTTCTGTCTCTATGAATCTGACTCCTCTAGGGACCTCATATAAATTGAATCGTACAAATATTTGTATTTTTATGACTGGTTTGTCTCACTCAGCGTAATGTCCTCAAGGTCCATCCATGTGGCAACACATGTCAGAATTCCCTTACTTTTTAAGGCTGAATGATATTCCATTATACGTAGAGATCACATTCTGTTTATCCATTCATTTGTCAGTGGACACTTGGGTTGTTTTTGGCTGTTGTGAATATGGGTGTGAACGTATTTCTTAGAGACCCTGCCTTCTAATTCTCTTGAGTCTACACCCAGAAGTGGAATTGCTGGGTCATATAGTGATATCGTTTTTCACCTTTTGAGGAATCTCCATACTCTTTTCTGTAGCAACTGCAACATCTTACACCCCCACCAACAGTGCACAAGGATTCCAATTTCTCATCCTCACCAACGCTTATTTTCTGTTTTACTTTTTTTTTGTTTTAAATAGTAACCATCCTAAGGAGTATGATGTGGTATCTCATTGTGGTTTTGATTTGCATTCCCCTAATGATGAGTGATGTGGAGCCTCTTTTCAAGTGCTTGGGCCCATTCAATCATTCTTTCATAAAAACATTTATTAAGCACCTACTAAGTGCTAGGCATTGTTGTAGATGCTCGGGATACAGTAGTGAACAGCCCATAGCCTATATTCCAGTAGGGCAAACTGCTGTGTGTTTTAATTCTGCTTCCACCCCTCCCCCCATCAGCTGTGAATTGATGAATCCTTTCTGTGTCTCTGCTTCCTCATCTGGACAATGGGTATATCGACTGATATCAACTGAGCACTTAATTATGTTCTATGCAAAGTGCTAAATCTCTTTACCTGGATTCAATCCTCACAACAACCCCATGACATAGGTCCTATCATCCCCTCTTTATAGGTGAAAGGGTTGAAGCCAATTGGCCTCAGTAATACCAACAAGGTCACAGAATAAGGACACGACGGCGTCGGGTTTCATTATCAAGCAGCGTGGCTCCAATTCCCAACGTTTGGCCACTGCCCAGCACCAATAACATTATCTATTTCATAGGACTCTCGGGAGCTCCGGATGAGTTAATCCACCTAGGAAGCATTTAGCAAGTGTTAGCGATTAGTGGAATTACTCACTGCCTTATATTCCTTCTTCTCAATCCTTTCCTTTATCTCCATTCCCTGCCATCTTCTGCCTCCAGCCTTCCCTTCTGCTATCCTTATATTCATTCATAATTTCATTCATTCATTCAACACCCATTTCTTGAGGCCTCCTTTGTGCCAGGCAATGCTAGGGACACACGAGGAATCAGACCCCATGCTTTCCCCCTGCAGAAACTCCCAGTTTGCTGAGGAAGGAGCTCATAAATGAACCCTATGCATGCCAAAAAAAAAAGGGGGGGGAGGGGGAGGGGTACCGCAGGGCGCTGTTCCCGGAGGAACTCCGCTCTCCTGGAGGGGGAGACTGACCCAACTTTGGTAGGAGGCGGGCGCGCTCACAGGGAGAGCTTCCTCAAACAGGTACCCTGTGAGCCTCCCACTTGCAGGGTAAGTTTTTCATCAGTGAAGAATGTGAACGGAATCCACAGCATGGGCAAAGGCCTGGAGGTTGCAAGGAGCCTGGAGAATCGAGGAAACTAAGTGTATTTATATTTATACTTACATATCAATCTCCAGCTGTGTGCTAGAGGTAGTAGAATAGGAACCGTCCCCAAAGTGAGAGGGAAGACGGGTCCCCAAAGGGTGTGAGGATGAGGAGTCTGGGATGGAAGAAGGGGGTAAGACTGCATGACGTCTAGAGGCATACCTCCTCGAATGCCTCTACTTGCTCCAGCCGCTCCAACTTCCCAAGGATTCCAGGTAAGAGGCTCGGAATCCCTTTCTCTAGAGGCAGAACAGAAGAGACTACAACTCCCATGATCCACTGGGGCTGAGCGTTCACAATTGGATTTAAGACTCCATGGAGCCTCATGGGAAATGTAGTCCTCGCCTTCTGTGCCCTCCTTGGTTTTCTCACGCATTTTCAGACCCGTCGAGTTCAGAGTTGCAGAGCGCCTTGACATTGCCGAAACCAGCACCTTCTTTCTTAGGGGTAGGCAGAAGGCCAGAGAGGTTGAGTGTCCTAGCTCGGGTTACAGGGCAAGGGTCCTTGTGGCCTTTTAGCGAGTGTTGCGTGGGTTTTTCTTTCTTTTTCTTTTTTGGTGGGAAAACCGAGGCCAGAGAGGTTTAAAGTTTGTCCCAGACGCTGACAGGCCCAGGAGCCAGGATGTCCTGTCTCTCAATAGGCCCAGAAGGAAGAAGGGATTTGGGGAAGAGGGGGTCGTCTCTCACAGGGGAGTTCCCCCAACTCTTAAGTACACCCCCCACCATCACCCCCATCCCCCTCCAGGGTTGAAAAGAGGTGTCTGCGTGAAGATCAACCATTTCCCGGAGGACACGGACTACGACCATGACAGCGCGGAGTATCTGCTCCGTACGTGGGGGTCTGGGTCAGAGTGGGGGCGCTGCTGGGACGGGGAGGGGCGCCTAGAGAGCGGAGAGGGGGCTGGGGAGCGGCACTTAGATCGACACGCGGAGATGAACTTGTCAGCCAATCCAAATCCAGATGCTGAGATCCTCTGGCTCCCTATTGGCTCAGTGATCCCTCTCCCGCCCCCTCCTCTCACCTCGAGGCGGGCTGATGGATCCTGGGAGGGGATTGGCCGCCTTGCTGCTCGGCGCCCTTGGCAACACTGCTCTGTGACTGGCTGTCGGTGTCTGGGCTGGGATTGGCCAGTGCGCCCTGGGCCGTGAGGCAATCTGCGGCGCGGACTGGCCACTCTCTCGAGCAGGCTGGGGAAGCCGGTGATGCGATTGGTAGCTACGCCGAGAACGCGGCAAATCCTGAATTATGATTGGCTGCGGCCTCAGCCAGCTCAGAAATCGCAAAATCCGTTTGCTGGGGTTTGGAGGGTGGGTGGGAAAGACTGCAGAGAGAAAGACAGACAGACAGACAGACACACACAAGCGGAGACCGGAGCAATAGATGGAGCCAAGCAGAAGCATGGGGGTGACACAGAAGAGGAGGAAAGGAGGGGAACCCAAAGAGGGACATGAAGCCAGGCAGAAAGGGAGGGGTGGTGGATAAGATATTAAGAGATTTGATAGATCTGGAGAAAGGAAAGAAATACGCAGAGAAGGAGGGCAAAGAGAGAAAGAGAGAGGGGTCACAGAGAAGTTCAGAGAGAGGGAGAGTGATACTGAGAAAGGAAAAAGAAAAATAAACACGCCAGGAGAGAGAAAAATAGCCCGAGGAAGAAAAGGACGAAGAAAAAGGCGGGAGAAATAGAGAAATTTTAAAGGGGAGAGAGAATGAAACAAAAAACGAAATAATCAGAACACAGGCAGAGAGAGAATGGGAGGATTCCAGCGAGAGAAGCGGAGACGAAAACTGGTGAGGGGAGCAAAGGGCCGCATCTGACTCCCTGGCTCCCCACCCTCTCTCTCCCCTCCTTTCCCTCGCAGGAGTCGTCCGGGCCTCCAGCATCTTTCCCATCCTCAGCGCCATCCTGCTGCTGCTCGGGGGCGTGTGCGTGGCGGCCTCCCGGGTCTACAAATCCAAGAGGAACATCATTCTGGGCGCAGGGATCCTGTTCGTGGCAGCAGGTGAGAGGCAGAGGGAGGGGGCGGCCGGCTGGGGCGGCCCACCTGCGCGCGCGCACACGTGTGCGCGTGTGTGCGGGCGCGCGTGTGTGTGTGTGCCGGCGCGTTTGCAAAGCCACCCTGCCCCAGGCGCCTGTGGGGGCCTAGAGCCTTCCTAGGCTCTTCCTAAGCTCCATCGCCACCCGCTGGGCAAGGTAGGTGTCGCCTTAGCGCTGTCTTCGGGATGGGGGGGAGGGGAACAACCCAGCACTGACAGGTGTCTAGCGCGTAATCGGGATTGCCGGGAGTTTAGGTTCCAAAACCCGCGCGGTTATGGAGACGGAAGGGGCGGGGCTTGGTGAAGGGGGTGGGGCCTTGAGACGGTCGGGATCTTGGGGGTTGGTGGGTGGGGCTGGCATCCGAGGACTGGGAGGGACCGGGAGAAAGTAATTTGGCTGCAGATAGAGGGGGAGGAACCTGCTTTAGGGGGCGGGGCCTCGTGGACCTTGGTGGATCCAAGAAGAGGCTGGTGCTGGAAAACCATCCGGACCAACTTGGAGTGAGGCTCCCCACGCTCCTCTCCCTCCTCCCTCCCCCGCTTTTCTACATGAAATGAGTAGTGCTCGGAAATTCCAGGGGGCAGAATTCGGAGAAGGGGAAGGATTTAGCATAAAGAGCAGGGTGTGCTTTGGCGGTGGGTCAAGATCTGCTTTTGAGCCAGAAGACTAGAAAGGCGGGGGCCAGGCGTAAGAGGGGACCCGCAGGGGGCGGGGTTTGACAAGTTGGAGGCGGGCTTAGGGTAGACGGGTGGGTGGGTGTGTGTGAACGTGCTCTAGTAAAGGCGAATTTTAGACCAGCAGGGGGAGGTCCTAGCCTAGATAACCAGTCTGGGTTAATACCATGAAGAGTTTGCATCAGCAAGGTACCGGGCCTAGAGAATCAGGCAGAAGTACCTCATTAACAGAGTTTAAAGGAGCATAGGGCCCAAGAGAAAACCCAGCTTTATAACGTTAAGGGTAGAGTTAGACCAGCCAGGGTAGGGCCTGTAAACACAGGCTGGGATCACCTCATCACGGGCAGGGTTTAGACCAGACTGAGCAGGGCCTGGGCTAGCTGGGAGTTCGGCCCTCTAGGGGTGGGCCCTAGATCAACTCGGGAGGAGTTTAGACGGTTTGTGACAGGACTCCGGCCAGCCAGGGCCTGAACCGCCTAGGGCCGTGGGGCTGGGGCGTGGTCCAGACTAGGCTGTTTTGGGGCAGGGCCTGGGTTAGCTGGGGCAGGCGGAAGTTTAGAGGACCTGGGACGGGGCAGGGACTATTCGGGGTGGGGCCTACACCTCCAGGGGATGGGACTTAGACCAACAGGGGCGGGGCCTACACCGCCCTGGGGTGGGACTTAGGTCCGCCTGGGCGGGGTCTGCACCTCTTGGTTGGAGTGTAGGACACCTGGGATAGGGCGAGGACTATCTAGGGCGGGGCCTATGCCACCTGGGGGTGGAGCTTAGACCAGCGCGGGGCGGAGCCTGGGCCAGCTTGGGAGGAGTTCAGGGCACCTGGGACGGGACAGGAACCGTCCAGTGCGGGATAGGGAGCATTTGGGGAGGGGGCCTACACCACCGGGGCGTGGGTCTTAGACCAATGCGGGGTGGAACATGGGCTAGCCGGGGAGGAATTTAGAAACCTGGGACAGGACATGGACCGTCCGGGTCAGGACAGGGAGCATTTGGGGCAGGGCTTACGCCGCCTGGGGGTGGAGCTTAGGCCAGAAGGGGCGGGGCCTGAGCCAGCTGGGTTGGAATTCCGGGAACCTGGGGCGGGGCTGGGACTGGTGGGTAAGGATAGGGAGCACTTGAGGCGGGGCCTGGGCCAGGTGGGGAGGAGTTTACAGCACTTGGGACTGGAAGGGGCCGTCTGGGGCGTGACAGGGGGCACTTGGGGCGGGGCCTATACCTCCAGGGGGTGGAGCTTAGACCAGACGATTTCCGGGGCCTGGGCAGCTCAGGAGGAGTTCAGGGCACCTGGGACGGGACAGGGAGCACTTAGAGCGGAGCCTACACCGTCCGGGGGTGGAGCTTAGACCAGCCGGGGCGGGGCCCGGGGCAGCCCTGGATGAGTTCAGGGCACCTGGGGCCGGGCTGGGACGGGCGGGGCGGGGCGGGGGCGGGGCCGGGGGTGGCCTCCAGGCTCCCGTCTGACCGTCCCCGCCCAGGCCTGAGCAACATCATCGGCGTGATCGTGTACATCTCGGCCAACGCGGGCGAGCCGGGTCCGAAGCGGGACGAGGAGAAGAAGAACCACTACTCGTACGGCTGGTCCTTCTACTTCGGCGGGCTGTCGTTCATCCTGGCCGAGGTGATCGGCGTGCTGGCCGTCAACATCTACATCGAGCGCAGCCGCGAGGCGCACTGCCAGTCTCGCTCGGACCTGCTCAAGGCCGGCGGGGGCGCGGGCGGCAGTGGCGGGAGCGGCCCCTCGGCCATCCTCCGTCTGCCCAGTTACCGCTTCCGCTACCGCCGCCGCTCCCGCTCTAGCTCCCGCTCCAGCGAGCCGTCGCCGTCGCGGGACGCGTCTCCCGGCGGCGCCGGGGGCCCGGGCTTCGCCTCCACGGACATCTCCATGTACACTCTCAGCCGCGACCCGTCCAAGGGCAGCGTGGCCGCGGGGCTGGCGGGGGCCGGCGGCGGCGGCGGCGGTGGCGGAGCCGGCGGGGCGTACGGCGGCGCGGCGGCGGGCGCGGGCGGCGGCGGCGGGGCGGGCGCCGAGCGGGACCGCGGGGGGGCGCCCGGCTTCCTCACGCTGCACAATGCCTTCCCCAAGGAGGCGGGCGGCGGGGTCACGGTCACGGTCACCGGGCCGCCCGCCGCGCCCGCGCCCGCCCCGCCTGCGCCCGCGGCGCCAGCCCCCGGGACCCTGGCCAAGGAGGCCGCCGCCTCCAACACCAACACGCTCAACAGGAAAACCACGCCGGTGTAGGGGCGCGCCGGGGGGCGCCGAGGGGGCGTGTCCGGGGCGCGTGCGCGGGCGCGCGTGCAACGAGGCTGCCGGGGTGGGGCGGGGGCGCCCCCCCTCCCCGCGAGCGCGCTGGAGAACTGCGTGGCCCTCCCCGCGCCCCGCCTTCCGATCGGGGACCCTGAGGGAGGGAGCCGTCGGGAGGGGGCGTCGTGTTTTATTTATTTACTTTTTTTTGTGGGTTGGGGCGGGGGGAGGGCTGTGGAGTTTTTTTGCAGTTTTGAGATGTTTTCTTTTTAATGTTTTGCTGTGTGCATGTGGGGGCGGGGCGGTGGGGGAGGGAGGGACTCCCAGCCCAGCCCGGCCCAACTCCTGGAGAGGGGCCCATAACACACGAATATATAGTTATACCTACAAACTATATATATGCCCTTTGTAAAGAGATAGAAAGGCAAAGAGAAGGCAGGCAGAAAGGCAAAGTAACGAGGAGTGGATGTGGGCATTCATTCATTTTTTCATTCATTATTCCACAAGGGTTTATTAAGTGCCTGTTGTGTACCAGGAAGGCGCTGGAGAGGGAACATAAACAGGCGATCAGAGTGACTGGTTCATTCATTATCCGAAATTTATTTGTGCACCTAAGCACTAGGCGTTGTGCCAGATGCTGAGGCTACAGAAAGGAGGAAGACAGACAGGGTCTCCCCAGCGTCCTCACAGAGTTTGCATCTTGTGCAGGAGACAGACGTTAATCAAAGAACTGTGTGTACAAGCAGCAAGGTACAGTTAGGACACAGGAGAAGTCTGAAATGCTACAAAATGTTCTGTCAGGGATGGGTAACCCAGTTTAAAAGGAAGAGATATTTTAGCTGACATTGAAAGGATGACAGGAAGCCAGCCAGGTGAGGCTGGAAGTGTGGCAGCCAGAGAACAGCATATGCCAAGGCCCTGGGGCAGGAAGAGCTTAAGGGAGGGCTCCGGCATAGTGAGCTGGATGCAGATGGGCCAAGATGATGCCAGAGATGTAAACAGAGCCAGAGTGCCCAGGGCCTCAGAAGTTACGTCAGGAGTTTGGATTTTAGTCTGAGGGCAGCAGGGGGCCCTGGAATGGCTTTCAAAGGGAGCATAACATGAATGGAGTACAAAAGGGAGGCAGGAACTCAAAGAGGAGAGTGAGAGGCAGAGACAGGCTGAAATTCAGCATCAAACACAGGCACTGGCCCTTGAAACTCACACTCCTGGGAGGACGCAGATAATCACACAAAATACTGAAGCACAGGCATGGTGTCTGGTGCAATTTAGACATTTGTGTTTCATTCATTCATTAATTCAGCCATTCACTCATTGACATTTCTGTGCCTCTGCGAACACACCAGGCAGTATGTTGGAATCAGGATTGCCCCAGATGAAACAGACCCTCTCCTTGCTCTCAAGGAGGAGTCGTCAAAAACTGCAATCCACGCAGGGTGATGGGTCCTGTGACAGGGACCACAGTGGGGAGAACAGAGTGACCAAATCCCAGGAGTGGGCTGTACTCAGGGAGACTTCCTGGAGAACATAAGTCCCAGCCTAGGTTTAAAAAGGATGAGTAGGAATCTGCCAAGGGATGAAGGGGGTGACTCATGCAAAGGCCAGGGGGGCGACATAGCATGCTGTACTGGGGACAGGGCTCAGAGATCTGGGATGCTGGAGGACGGGGGTGGTGGTGGTGGTGGTGGTTAGGTCAGAGAAGCAGCTAGAAACCAGAGTCAGAAGTGCTGGAGTTCCAGGCTGCGGGGTTTGGGCTTTATTCTGAGGGTAGTGGGGAGACGGGGGACAGCTTTGAGCAGCAGAAGGGCAGGACTGGACGTGGGTGTGAGAAGGAGCCACTCGGGAAAGGGGTGAACAGGAGGCTGGTGCTATGGGATGTGGCCGGTGAGCTGAGCAAGGGCTGTGGGGGTGCAGGGGGATGCATTTGAAGGCTATGGACGATGCAGGAGGCACTTGGCGCTTAGTGGATGTCCCTTCCTTTGCTCAGTGAATATCTCCCAAGGTCTCCTGTGTGGCAGGCCCTGTGCAGGACGATGCTGGGGGTTGGAGATGCTTCAGACCCTGCCCTGCCCTCTAAGGCCCCCCCAGTCTTGTGGGAAGCCAGACGCGGACACAAATGGGGAGGGGGTGGTAATTGGTGGTGCCCAGGGGCAGCCTCTGTCCTGATGACGATGACGAAGTGAGGCAGCAGAAAGGGGCAGAGCAAAGGAGGGACAGAATCAGGCTGGGTGTTGGGAGTTCCCCTCAGGCGCCTTGTGGGTAGTGGATAGACTAGAAAGAGCGGGAGCCTGGAGGGCAGAGGACGGCCTTGTGGGTAGTGGGTAGACTAGAAAGAGGAAGAGCCTGGAGGGCAGAGGGCCAGGGAGGAACTCCCTGGGGACAGTTCCAGGGAGAGAGGGTGGAGAGTGTGGGGAAAGGAATACAAGTTAGCAAGAGTCAGAGGAGAACTGAGTGTAGGGAAGATGCATGGAGAGAAGGGCAGGGAGAGGTGGAGTCAAAAGAGAGTTTGGTGGGAGGAGGAAGGCCTGGTTAGGGCGCAGTGGAGTCTAGGTCCAAAGGCCAAACCTAGAGCGAGAAAGAGGTGGAAGATGGGCAGAAGGGGGGGAGGAGAGAGAAGTGGGGGAGGGGGCAGGGGAAGGAAGGATGAGGGAAAGTTGACACTGAGGGTGACCTGGAGAGGAGAGATGTCTCAGACACACAAAACCACACAGAGATGGGGAGGTGGATCTACAGAGAAGTATCCAGAGACATGCCCAGAAGGAAGCGTGGAGACTTGGAAGCTTGCACAGCGGACAGGACGGGAATGACCCATGTCTTTGGTTTTGTCTTCAGGATTCAAGAAGTATTTATTGAGCACCAACCTGTTCTAGACCCAGGCTAGGCCTAAGGAATGTGCTGGTGGGCACTCAAAGTCCGGCTCCCCTGGGGAGCCCTACGTTTGGACAGATACGGGACGGGACAAGCATTTGGGCCACCAAAGGCAGCACAGAAGCTGAGGTGGGGGGGTACAGGTTTGGGAGGAGCCCCCCTCCCCCCCCCCCCGGCAGGCAGATTAACAGGGTTGAGCAAATCCGGGTGAGGTCAGAGCGTAGGCTGGGCGCCCAGCATGTAGGGTCTAGTAGTCCAGCGAAGAAATCTGCATTTATTCTACACTTCACGGGAGGCCTTCAGAGGGTTTTGAGCACATGCATGACATCATACTTTTATTTTTAACAACAACAACAACAGAACAGAACGGCATGGTTGTGCTGAGAATAGATTTAGGAATGAAACGTGGAAACAAGGAGTTAGGGACCGTTGTCCTTGTCCAGCTGAGGCTGACAATGGCCTGGACCAAAGTGGCGTCAGTGAGGACAGAGAGAAACGGAGGAATGGGGCCCGGATTTTGCAGGTAGAGCCCACAGTGGTGGGGAGGGATGCGAATGTAGCAGGACGAAGAAGGAATGAGAAGTCAGACTGACAGAAAGAGGGACTCTTTTTTTTTTTTTAAGTTTATTTATTTTGAGACATAGAGCAAGCAGGGGAGGGACAGAGAGAGAGAGAAAGAGAGAGAATCCCAAGCAGCTCCGCACTGTCAGCGCAGAGCTCAATGAGGGGCTCAAACTCATGAGCCGTGACGTCATGACCTGAGCTGAACCCAAGAGTGGACACTTAACTGACTGAGTCACCCAGGCGCCCCAGAAAGAGGAACTCTTAATTGGGCTTGCGCAGATTACATGATGCTGTGGTTTGTTGCCTAGAAGGGCCCCCCCCCCCTCCCCCGGGGGCAAGGAATCAGAATTTGGGTGGTAGGGACCAAGCGTCCTTCTTTGGACCTGTCAAGTTGGAGATGCCTGCCAGAAACCCAAGTCTGGGTATCCGGTAACCAGTTGGATATGCAAGCCTGGGGGAGAGGCCATGGCTAGAAATATAAGTTTTGGAAACGTCAGCATATAGGAGATATTGAAAGCCATGGGGCTGGATGAGGTGACCCAGGGGGAGAAGGTGGACAGAGAGGTGACCCTGGCTAGTGACTCAGGGACATCTGCATCAGGGAAGAAGAGGATGTAGCAAAGGGAGCCACAAGGGGTGACGATAAGGTAGGCGGAGGCCAGGAGGAAGTGGCCAGACATGCTGAGAACTGAGCCAAGAAGGGGACTGCTAGGTCTGACCTGGTAAGAGGTCATCTCAGAGCACTGGTAGGGACCGGAGCTCTGCTTGGTGGCAGTGTGTGTGGGGCGGGGAGAAGCCCATCTTCTTGGCATGAAAATAATAAGAGCTTTTATACCAAAGAAAGTTCATACCCTTTCTGGGAAAAGAGGGCAAGGGGATGGAAAACAGAAAAATACACTCTGAAATAAACTTAGAGCACGCAAGATGCAGGATGGTGGGAGGTGGGCCAGGAGGGGAAGATGGATTCAGGCAGGACAGACAGACATGCCTCACCGGCTGTGTCTGCTCAGAATGCTCTGGTTCCCCTCTCGGCCCTGTCAAGGCCCAGGGGAAACCCAGTGAGGGGAAGGAAGCAGCAGGTGGAACTCAGTTAAGGACTTCTGGGCCTTCCAGGTGCCAGGCAGCGTAATCTCCGAGTTGCAGGTCAGGAGACAGGTGGCCAGGCCAATGAGAAGGCAGAGGGAGTTGTTCCCTGATGGGGCACAGCTTGGGAGGACATGCCTGTGTGTCACCATCTCACTTCATCCATCCATCCATCCCTGCATCCATCCACCCTTCCATCCCTCCCTCCCTCCTTCCATCCTTCCATCCATCCACCCTTCCTCCCTCCCTCCCTCCATCCTTCCATGCATCTACCCTTCTATCCATCCATCCATTGCTCCCTCCATCCATCCACCCTTCCATCCATCCATCCTTCTCTCCCTCCATCCATCCTTCCATCCCTCCATCCCTCCCTCCATCCACCCTTCCATCATCCTGCCCTCCTCCCTCCCTCCATCCCTCCCTCCCTCCATCCTTCCATCCATCCACCCTTCCTTGCATCCTTCCATCCCTCCCTCCCTCCCCTCCCACCCTCCCTCCCTCCCTCCCTCCATCCATCCCTCTGTCCCTCCATCCATCCCTGCATCCATCCATTCCTCCCTGCATCTGTCCATCCACTCATCCAATCACCTAATGCACATCTGAGGCCTCTGTGCACCCAGCCCTGGGCTGGGAGGTCTTGAGGACACGGAGCTGAGTTCCTCCTGTACCCCGCCCCTGCCCCAGCCTGGTGGGAGAGCCAGACACAGACACACACAATCACACCAGAGTGACTCATGCTCCAATACAAGCAGCACAGGGCGCTGTGAGCGTCCAGAGCAGGGTGGACAGATAGGGCCAGGGTGCACCAGAGCAACCAGCCACGGACCAAGGAGTTGGTGAAAGGTGGGTCCCACCTGGCCTGTGCGCAGAAGGGCTGAGGGAGGGGGTGAAGGGGTGAAGATCAGGCCCTGCTGCCATTCCACATGGCTGTCCCCGTCCTGGCCCCTGGGGGACCTGAAACTGCATGGAAGGTCCCCCGGGGGTGCCCTGTCTAATAAACTCAATGATGAGGACTGTGGCTCTGGTTCCAGTGCCTCTGACACCCAGCCCTTTTCGCTTCTGGGGAGTTGAAGACAACCAGCACCAGAATCAGCTCTATCCATCAAGATCCAGGGAGCTGGGCCCCAGCCTTCTGCCCCAGGGGTTCAGGCTCCTCCCTCAGACCTCGGAGTCCTGGCCCCCAGCCCCATCCTCCTTCAGGCCCAGGTGTCCTGGCCCCCAGCCCCTCCTCCCTCAGACCCAGCAGTCCTGACCCCCAGCTTCTCCTCCCTCAGACCCAGGAGTCCTGACCCGCAGCCCCTCTTCCCTCAGATCCTGGAGTCCTGGCGCCCCCCCCCCCGCCCCCACCTCTCTCAGACCCAGGAGTCCAGGCCCCCAGCCCCTCTTCCCTCGGACCCAGGAGTCCTGCGCCCAACCCCTCCTCTCTCAGACCCAGGAGTCCTGGCCTCCAGCCCCTCTTCCCTCAGATCCTGGAGTCCTGGCGCCCCCCCCTGCCCCCACCTCTCTCAGACCCAGGAGTCCAGGCCCCCAGCCCCTCTTCCCTCGGACCCAGGAGTCCTGCGCCCAACCCCTCCTCTCTCAGACCCAGGAGTCCTGGCCTCCAGCCCCTCTTCCCTCAGATCCTGGAGTCCTGGCCTCCAGCCCCTCCTCCCTCAGACCCAGCAGTCCTGACCCCCAGCTTCTCCTCCCTCAGACCCAGGAGTCCTGACCCCCAGCCCCTCTTCCCTCAGATCCTGGAGTCCTGGCGCCCCCCCCCCCTGCCCCCACCTCTCTCAGACCCAGGAGTCCAGGCCTCCAGCCCCTCCTCCCTCGGACCCAGGAGTCCTGCGCCCAACCCCTCCTCCCTCAGACCCAGGAGTCCTGGCCTCCAGCCCCTCCTCCCTCAGGCCCAGGAGTCCAGCCCCCCGGCCCCTCCTCCCTCAGACCCAGCAATTAAGATTCCCAGCCAGGCCCGCTCCCTCTCCGGCCACCCTGGAGATGGGACCCGCGGCTCAGACGCTTGCCCCTTAAGGGGGTAAAAGTCCCCCCAGGCTCCAGCCGGGTCAGGACCCCGCCCCTAGGCCCTCCTCCCGGGACAGCCTCCCGCCTCCCCCCGCGTCCCCTTAAAATACCCGGGGTCCCTATGGCAACAGGCGCTGGGCGACAGGTGCGGGTGTTATTTACGGGTCGAGCCTGAAATAGCCCGGGAGGGCGAGGGGGTGGGTGGCTGGGGCCGAGGCCGGAGCGAGCGCAGCGGCGCGTCCGGGCCGAGCAGGCGGTGGCGTGCAGGACAGGCCGGCTGGGAGGCGGCGCGGAGCTGGGGCCGGCGCGGCGCGGAGGCAGGAGAGCGAGACGGGGCCCTGCCCGGGAGCCCGGGGCGGGAGGCCTGAGGGGGGCGGCGGGCCTGGAGCTGAGCCTGGAGCGGTCCTGGCCCCGCCGGCCCTGGGAGCCCGGGGGAGGGGGAGCCGAGTGATCCCGAAGGGACGCCGAGTCCCTTCCGGGTCCCCGTGGTCCTTTGAACCCCGGGGGGGGGGGGATTGCGTCCCTGTTTCCTGAGCCGCTGCGGGGGACCACAGCCCCTCCTCCTGACCCGGATTGGGACCCCAGGCCCCCTCCTGAGCCCCGGGGGCGTCCCCCAGCCCCCTTCTCCGGACCCCATTATGTCTCTGAGCCAGCAGTCCCCTCTCTGAGACCCAGGGAGACTTTCTCTGACCTCTCTTCCCCGAATGGCCGGGGAGACACCCACTCCCTTCTCCTGGTTTCCAGCAGGTCGCCCGCCCCTTCTCTGAAGCCCAGCCGGCACTCTACAGCCCCCTTCTGTGAATGTTGGGGAGGAGCGTCCTACTGCCTTTCTGAGACCCAGAAGGAGTTCTGACCTGTTCTGAACCCCAGTGGGGACCCAACTTCTCCCTCCCCAGACCCTGAGCCCCAGAGAAACCAGGAGGCATCTCCTCTCCAATACATAGAGGGCCTCGGCAACCCTCCCTGGGTACCCCAGTCTCTGAGCCTTAGTGGGGTGCTCAGAGCCCGTCCCCCAGGACACCCAGTTTCCTGGAGATTCCTCCCAGTGGGGACCCAGAGCAGCCCCTCAGAGGCTCAGCTAGTACTCAGTTCTCCTTTCTCCCGGGCCCTCAGGCGCCCCTCCTGGATACCCAGCTTCTAGCTCTGGGCCTTGGGGATACCTTGCTTTTCTTCTTGGTCCCACCCTCCTCCCCGAGTTTCTGTGGGCTCCCTGGGGCCTCCCCTGAACTTAGAGGGTTCCTGGGCCAGAAGATCTATTTTGTTCTCTTCCAAGCTCCAGAGGCGACCTCCTCTCCCCCACTGGAGATTCCAGGGGAAGATCCCGATCTTCCTTTCTCAGAATCCAGTGGAAAGTGAGCCCCTCACTTCCTTCAGCACCCCACTTGTTCCAACCGCCCCCCCCCCTCCCCCGCCCCGGGCCACCCTCGGGACTCTGCCTCCTTTGCACCTGCTCGGCTACGGCCCCGAGGATGATGATGTGGTCCAACTTTTTCATGCAAGAGGAGGACCGGCGGCGGCGGGAGGCGGCAGGCCGGCGGCGGGCTCTTGGGCAGCACCAGTCCCGGCTGACGCCGGAGCGGGAGGGAAAGATCAAGCTGGGACTCCTGCTGAGCGCGGTGGGCGCCACGCTGGCCGTGCTGGCCGTGGGCACCGAGTTCTGGGTGGAGCTCAACACCTACAAGGCCAATGGCAGCGCGGTGTGCGACGCTGTCCACCTGGGGCTCTGGAAGATGTGCACCAAGCGACTGTGGCAGGCGGACGTGCCCGCGGGCAGAGACACCTGTGGCCCCGCCGAGCTGCCCGGAGGTGAGAGGCCACGCCCCCGGCCGGGGATTGTTCCCAGAGACAGCGAGAGTGGGCGGAGTCAGGGAAACCCGAGCCCCAAGGAGAGAGCAGCCCAAGCCTACACCAACCTGTGCTCCCCGAGTAACCTTTGCTCCAGGCACCAACTGTGTGTGCTGGGGGGGCGGTAGTTGGGGGCTGGGGGGGTGGGAGAGAAAGTCTGTACTTGCAGACTAGTCTGTGTACCGGCCGTCCTGTCCACCCCCCTCCCCAGCAGCCTGTCCGCAGCTACATCCTGTACCCCCAGACTAGCCTGTACCCTAAAACTCGCCCAAACCCTTAGACCAGCCTGTGCCCCTAGAGAGAGAGAGAGAGAGAGTTTGGGCTCCCGGGGTCAGCTTGCTTTTCCCACATTGGAGACAGGCCGCACTCCTATCCCGTGGGCCCCGGGGAGACAGATCACCTTAATGCCAACCCCAAAATGAAATCTGTGCCGGACCCCCACGGCCGATACTGCCAAACACAGCTCTCACCGAACACCCCCCAACACCCTCCCCCCCCCCCCCCCCCCGCCCCGGGAGACCTTGTGCTTCTGGGAGATGTGCTTTTCCATTTCCTGGTCCTGTCACCTGCAGATGCCCAGACCTGACCCTCCAGCCCTTTTTATTTTCCCTTCCAGACACCCCACACCCCTCACGGTCCCGCAGAATGGCCTTTCATCCGTGGCAATGCCACACAGCTATCCCATACCCCTCGCTCTCCCGGACAGGACATGCCATGCCGTTTACGTGCACCATTGGGACATCCTATACCCCCTGGGAACGGGAATGGGCTCTTGCACCACACGTACTGACCCAAGGAAACTATCTGACACCCCTCACGGTCCATGTAGGGTGTCCCAGGCTTGATCACCCATGTGAGATCTCCAAACAGTGTCCTATAACCTCAGTGCCTCCCACAGAAGATCTCCTATCCCTCTGGGCTCCAATGGGATTTCCCCCCTCGCTTATCCACACATGCTATCTTCCACCCATAGGGTCCAAAATAGGACATCCCAAATCCTTGATAGCAGAGTGGGATACCCCCACCCCTCGTCATGTGAGGTACCCACGCACTCAGCGTCCAGATTCAACACCTCACTTCTGCAGATGGGCTAATTTTTTGCCCCTCACAGCCTTAAGCAGGAAGTTCCCAAACTTTTGCAAAACGGGGTGCCCTGGTAATAATATGCTTATGTAATATGCTTCGATGCTTACGTAGCACCCAGGCTCTGTTTGAAGTACGTCATGTGCATTAACTCGTTAATCCTCATATCCTTCTAGCAACCTTATGAATAGTTACCATCATCCTCATTTTAGAGAAACCAAACATGAGGAGTAAGGAATGGAAGTGGTTCCATCTATGCACCAGGCTAGTCATATGGGATTTGAACCTGGCTGTCCCTGTTCTTCACAATTGCACTATATCGCATCCCAGGAGTCCATAAAGATGCCCCAAAGGTCCTCGCTGCCCTATAAGGGATGCCCCCCCCCAACCCCACTCCATAAGGCAGGACTCCTCATATCCTTTGATGTCCCCCTGTTGGTCCGAAAGGACTTCAGCCTCCTCACAGGACCGTCTCATCATCCCACAGTCCTGACCCTCCAGAGGGGACTGTCCAAAAGTTCACAACTTCTGTTATCTCAGAAATATCCCACACATTGCCCTGTCCATCAAAGGGCACCCTTAATTCCCTTGGCTACAAGTGGGGGGAGGGTGTGTGTGACCCACCCCACTCTTTTCCAAATGGGATATGCCATCTGGAGTCTGAGACAAGATGTCCTAAATCACCGGTAGCCATGATGGGAGGCCAGACAGCCCACGCTCTCTCAGAAAGATGGACCACACCTTCTTACTCTCTAGATGGGACTTCACGCTTCCCTCATGGATGAAGACCATGTGTCCCCCACTGACTGCTATCAATAGCATCCTCAGCCCTGCTGCAAGAGGTATCCTTTCCTCCTTGTTGCTGCAGGATTGCTGATGCTGCGGGGTAAGGACTCCCGTCCCACTGCTCCTGATAGAACACGTCCTGCCCTTCTCCTTCCCTCAGAGGGCAGGTGCAGTGTCCCACTGCCTCACCTGACTCAGGACTTTATTTCTTGTCCCTCTACCTCTTTCTTTGAACTGGAAGGTTCCTTTCTGCTTCTCTAGCCCGCCTGGCTCGTCTTCTTGTACCCCCCTCATTGTCTACCTCTCTTCCTCCCCCTTCCTGTGCCTTAGTTTCCCCGTCCGTAGCATGAGAACATGGGACTAGAGGAATTTTGTGGGAAGTTCCAGCTTTCAAATGCAGTTTATATATTTTTTTTAACGTCTATTTATTTTTGAGACAGAGAGAGACAGAGTATGAACAGGGGAGGGGCAGAGAGAGAGGGAGACACAGAATCTGAAATGGGCTCCAGGCTCCGAGCTGTCAGCACAGAGCCTGACGCGGGGCTCGAACTCACAGACTGTGAGATCATGACCTGAGCCGAAGTCGGACGCTTAACCGACTGAGCCACCCAGGCGCCCCTATATTTTTTTTTAATTTTTTTAACATTTATTTATTTTTGAGACAGAGAGAGGCAGAGCATGAACGGGGGAGGGTCAGAGAGAGAGAGGGAGACACAGAATCTGAAACGGGTTCCAGGCTCCGAGCTGTCAGCACAGAGCCCGACGCGGGGCTTGAACTCACGAACCCCGAGATCATGACCTGAGCCGAAGTCGGACGCTTAACCGACTGAGCCACCCAGGCGCCCCTCAAATGCAGTTTAGAGAGCGCCCCAGCCTTTTTGTTGTTTTTTTTTTAAGTTTAGGTTTATCGGGGACCTCAAAGATGGGCAAACTTTACTCTTTCATTTACATCACAAAATCATCGCCAGCCTTCTCTTGCTTTATTTTACAGTATTATTCCCCCCCAATTTCTTTCTATCTCTTTAACGTGTTTGATATGTATCCATCAGTATATATTTTAAGTTGGAAACTATACAGTGTTATTTTACATCTGTATGTATACATCTGTATTTTACATCTGTATTTTACATCTGTATGTGTTTTAATTTACATAAATGATACTGCGCTGTGGATCGTCCCCGTTTGTGATTTACTTATTTATCGATCTATTTGCTCAACGCTATTTCTCGGATCTCCCCACTTTGCTTTCTGCTCTTGTAGTTCATGGCTACTGCATGCTGCAGAGATTTGCACAGAGGGCATCTGCCGCATTTTCTTGATCCCCCTGAGATGGACACTTAGGTTGATTCCGACTCCCTGTTCTTACAAACAATGCTGCTACAATCATCCACACATATGTTCTGGATGTAGACCCAGAAACGAAATTGTTGGGTGTAGGGTATAAACGTACCTCGTTTCATAAAGGATGTCAGAGTGCTTTCCAGAAAGACATTAGTGCCAGTTTCTGGTCCCCAGCTGTTTCCTCTTATTCTTCCAGTGCTTGATATTATCCTTTTAATATTTGCCAATCTAATTGATCTAAAGTGCCCTCTCCCTGCTGATTTAAGTTGCATTTCTCTGATCCCTGGTGAGGTGAAGCATCTCTTCATATACTTGTGAGTCATTCAGACTTCTTCTTCTGTGAATTGACTATTCTTGTCCTTTGCCCATTTATCAATTGGGTTTCCTCTCTTTTCTTGCTGGTCTCCAGGTGTTCTTTGTGTGTTCTAGTTAGGAACCCTCTCTGGGATGAGAATCTCCTCTGAGTCTATTAGCCTTCTGTTCCCTCTATCTTGGTGTCCTTTGTTGAATAAAGTGATCGTCCGTTTCTAACCCCACTTGACCCCTCAACAAGCCCATCTGATGAAGCCAGGAAAGAGACTATTATCTCATTTAAAATTTTTTCTTTAACGTTTATTCATTTTTGAGACAGAGAGAGACAGAGCATGAACGGGGGAGGGTCAGAGAGAGAGGGAGACACAGAATCTGAAACAGGCTCCAGGCTCTGAGCGGTCAGCACAGAGCCTGACGCGGGGCTCGAACTCACGGACCGTGAGATCGTGACCTGAGCCGAAGTCGGACGCTCAACCGACTGAGCCACCCAGGCGCCCCCTATTATCTCATTTTATAGAGAAAGATTCAGAGGCTGCGGAGAGGTCAACAGCCTTCACAAGGCCACAGATCTGGGCCTCTAGGCTCCAGACTGGAATCCCAGCTCCTGTATAGCTGGATGATGGCAGGCGGGTTTTGTTTCTCTGAGCATCATTCTCTCCTGTGTGTATCAGGGATGCTGATATCCTATTTTTAGGCTGCTGTGAGCTCTGTTAAATGCCCAGCCCTGAGCTTACGCCAGCAATGTCTGTATCATCACCTTTCTTTTTCTCTCCTGCTCCCACAGAAGCAAACTGCACCTATTTTAAATTCTTTACCACGGGGGAAAATGCACACATCTTCCAGAGAACTACAAAGAAAGGTGAGAACCACCCTGTGGTGGGGTGGTGGGGTGGCGGGAGGGGTACGCGGACCATGCCGGAAGAGTTCCTGATAGCGTGGTCTTCCTCTCTGCTTTGCCCTGGGGTGGCAGGAGGGGATAGGGGAGGTCCCATCTTTGGGGGAAAGAGGTTCTCCAGAGCCCTGTGCCTCTGATGCTCCTACCCCAGCTCCACCTTTGTCATGAGCTGTGTGACTTTGGGGCAGTCACAGCCCCTTTCTGGGACTTTCTTAAAGATGTCCACCTGTCACATGCTAAGCAGAGTGCTGAGTATTTCATTGATAAGAACTCCAGTCCTTGCCATGACCCTGCAGGGCGGTGGCTTCATCTTGTGGATGAAAAAACGGTAGTCCAGAAAATGGTTACATTTACTTTTTCCAGAAGGGGCAGAGGCAGAGGCAGAATCAATCCCAAATAATCCTGACTCCAAAGCAATGCTCTCCTGTAGAATCTTCCGTGAGATGGAAATACTCTGACCTGTGCTGACCGATGTGGTAGCCACTGGCCCCATGTGGCTGCTGGGCGCGTGTGGCTGGTGTGATGCAGAGACTAAGTTTTTAAAATTTCGTTTCAATTTGGGGCACCTGGGTGGCTCAGTCGGTTGAGCGTCCAACTCTTGATTTCGGCTCAGGTCACGATCCCAGGGTTGTAGGATTGAGCCCTGCATCAGGCTCTGTGCTGACAGCTCGGAGCCTGGAGTCTGCTTCGGATTCTGTGTCTCCCTCTCTTTCTGCCCTGCCCCCACTCGTGCTCTGTCTCTCCCTCTCTCTCCTTCAAAAACAAGTAGGCATTAAAAGAAAAAAAGACTATACCCTTTCTTGGGAGCCTGGGTGGCTCAATCGTTTAAGCGTCTGACTTGTGGTTTTGTCTCAGGTCATGATCTCACAGTTCACGAGTTTGAGCCCTGCAGCAGGTTCTCTGCTGTCAGCACAGGTTTTACCTTTTCTGCTATAACCACAGCCTCTCCGTCACCCCAGTACCTCAGTGTCCATCCACACCAGTAAAGAGATTGTGGTCATGTCATGACTCCTATCCAGCCTCTGTAAGGGTTTAATGAGATGATACAGCTGAAACGTACAGTGTGATGCCTGGCACATAGTAGGCCCTCAGTCAACAGTGGTTCCCATCCTCCCTGCTCCTTTCTGTCTTGTCTTTGTGCTAAGTGAGTTTGGGCAAGCCACTGTGCTTCTCTGGGATAGTGAATAATCACAGTGCACGTGTATAGCACAGCTCCTGTGTGCTAAACACTGCACTGGGCACTTTTTATAAACTAATTCTAATCCGCACAACAGCCCAGTCAAATAGGGATTTCGATCCTGATTTTCTAGAGGAGGAAACTGGGGTTCAGAGAAGTTTGGTGACATTATTATAACCTTCCAGCAAGGCAGTGGCTGTACAGAACTCAGACTTGGATCATTTCACTGTAACAAGCTACCTTCTCTGTTGTCACCCACATGCTCACTGCCTCAGTTTCCTCACCTGTAAACAAACAGTGACCAGATCCCAAGGAATAATTGGTAGTTCCCATTTCTTTCTAATCCTGACCATGTCTCCTCTTTGCTTTGTGGCCTCAGGCAAATCACTGAGCCTCTCTGTGTCTTAGTTCCTTCAACAGTGTAAGTAAAATATTGGACTGAATGATGTACTTGAAAATTCTCTAGTTCTGAATCTTCCGTCTTCCTGGTTTTGGGTCTCTATAGGGGAGTCCTTCCCACTTCCTCCCTCCCATGTTCTCTACTTCTTCCCTTTACTCTCCTTGCAGAGGTGAATCTGGCAGCTGCCGTGATAGCAGTGGTAGGCTTGGCACTCATGGCCCTGGGGTGCCTCTGTATCATCATGGTGCTCAGCAAAGGTGCAGAGTTCCTACTCCGAGTTGGAGCCATCTGCTTTGGCCTCTCAGGTGAGGGCTGGGAGCCTGGAGACTGAGGGAATTGCATGCTGGGAGGTTGGATCTCCAAGAGCTCTTGCATGCTAGGAGGTAGGGTGTCCAAGCACTGTTGCATGGTGGGAGTTTGGAACTCTAGGTAATGTTGTATGCAGGGAGGTAGAGTGTCCAAGCACTGTTGCATGCTGGGAGTTTGAATCTCCAGGGCACTCTTGCATGCTGAGAGTTGAGGGAAACCCACCGGCTGTAGTAGTCTCAAAAATGGAAGAATTCTGGGGCGCCTGGGTGGCTCAGTCGGTTAAGCGTCCGACTTCGGCTCAGGTCACGATCTCGCAGTCTGTGAGTTCGAGCCCCACATCAGGCTTTGGGCTGATGGCTCAGAGCCTGGAGCCTGCTTCCAATTCTGTGTCTCCCTCTCTCTCTGCCCCTCCCCCATTCATGCTCTGTCTCTCTCTGTCTCAAAAATAAATAAATGTTAAAAAAAATTAAAAAAAATGGAAGAATTCCAAACTTTATTGTTGCCTAGAGATTAAAGGGTCTCCAAACACTATTTTAAATTTGGACCAAGGGCTTCCGAGAATTGTTGCCTGCTTGGAGGTAGAGTCCACAAACACAGTTGTACCATGGGGATTAGAGGAAGCTTAAGGGCTATAGAGGTCTCAAAGAATGGAAAATTCTAAGCCCTGCTGTCCCCAGAGGGGTCTCCAATTTGAACCCAGAGGTCTTCAATTGCTGTTGCATGCTGGGAAGTTGGAGGCCATCTCCAGGCACTGTTGCTTGCTGGGAGGTTAGAGGACATCTCCAAGCACTGATGCATGCTGGGAAGTTGGAGGACAACTCTAAGCACTGTTGCATGCTGGGAAGCACCAGGACTGTAGTAGGCTCAATGTGAGAGTTCTAAGTGCTATTATTGGCTGGGAATTGGAAAGTCTTCAAATACTCTTTTAGCTTTGGAACTTAGGTCTTCAATAAATGTTGCATTCTTGGAGCTGATGGTCAAAAAAAAAATTCTACATCTCGTCAATGTAGTGCTCATTGGATCAGATGTTTGCTAAGGTAGATAGAAAGGTCACTAATTATATAAGCTTCATTTGTTCATCCTCTGTGAATTTACTGAGCACTTACTATGTTCCATGCACTGTGCTAAGGGCTGGGTATATATGACTAACAAGACAGATACAGTCTGCCCCTCACAGAGCCTAGCAGAGATAGACAGTAGCCAGTAATTACACATATAATAACGCAACTATAATTGTGATGAAACTTATGATAAAGCGTATTAGGGGTAGACACTGCAGTGAGGGTGTATCAGAGAAACTCAGAGAAAGTGGTATTTAAGCTGGTAATTGAAGGGTGAATAGGACTCATCCAAAGTGTGGTGGTGACAGTAGTGGTGACTATATTGATGATGTTGTCTATTGTGGTGGTGGTGGTGACAATGATGGTGGTGATGGTAGGGATGATGTTGCTGATGTTGGTGGTGATGGTGGTGATGAGGATGATAGTTAAAATGGTGGTAACGGTAGAGTTGATGGTGTACTGATGGTGGTGATGGTGATAGAATAGTGATTTGACAAGTTTGAGGAACAGAATGAAGGTCAGAGCATAAAGCAGGCAAAATCTTTCACAAATGTACATGGTAACCTTAACTAACAAGTGGGGTAGACTCTAGTACAAGATAAGGGAGAAATGATAAGTCTTCACGAACATGAACATATGAATGGAAAATAATAATGATCAATTTTTATTATTTTGTTGCCTTAGAGATCTTCCTAAATAAAGGGAAAAATTCAATCATCTCCTTTCCTTTCTTTCATTTATTCATTTTATTTGTTGATACACACACAGACATATTACACACTTTTGTACGTTTTTGTATATGTAATATTATCAGAATGTACAGGACAAAAGGTGCCTTCCCTTAGGGAGATTACTGGTTAAGGACACCGAAATAACACAAATCATCCCACAATTACAAACTTCTAGGTGCTATACAAGAAAAAGAAAGGTAGATTTCTATGAGAGTGCATAATGAGAGCACCTGATTTAAAGCAGAGAGTTAGTGAGGGCCTCCCTGAGTAACCAAGCTAGACAGAGTTTGGTGAATTTAAGGTCTTGAAAGAAAGCCAGTGTGGCTGGAGGAAGGAGAGTGAGGAGGACACTGGGGTCAAAGATGGACCAGGAAATCAACAGGGAATCCAAACATCTAGGTTGGCGTCTAACTTCTGACAAGTTGTGTGATCTTGGGAAAATCTTTTATCTCTGAGCTCAAGTTCCCACATATCCATGAAGTCAGTCATCCAAGTATCCATTTGTCAAGTATCCATCTATCCATCCATTCATCCCATCTATCCCCGTCTGTCCATCCATCCATCCTTTCATTCCATCTATCCATCTGTCCGTCCATCTATCCATCCGTCCGTCCATCCATCCATTCATCCCATCTATCTATCCATCCGTCCATCCATCCATCCATCCATCCATTGATTCATTAATTTCCTCCCACTTCCTTCTTCCTTTTCCATTCTCCTTTCTCTTTTATCTGTTTTTCGTCTATCCATCCATCCGTCCATCCATCCACCCATTCATCCCATCTATCCATCCGTCCGTCCGTCCATCCATCCATCCATTGATTCATTAATTTCCTCCCATTCCCTTCTTCCTTTTCCATTCTCCTTTCTCTTTTACCTGTTTTCCCTCTATTCATCCATCCAATCATTCAACAAGTATTTTTTTTTTATATATCCAGTAGGTGCTCAATGCTGTGCTTGATCCCACTGGGGATAGAATGATGAATAATATTAAGATGATCCCTGTTTTTGTAGAATTTATAGCATGGTAGGAATTTGGTTATTGAACTCATACTCGTGTTATTCCAGGGGGTGCCATGAAAGTGAGGATATAAAAGTGTTTTATGGAAGTCTCAGGCATGAAATTTTTCTGCAAACTGTACAAGCAAGTGAGAGCGAGGGGGTGGATTTGATGCTGTAAGTATTTTGGCTATATTTGGTATCAGGCCCTGGACAGATTGAATTTTCAAGATCTCCTTAAATAAAGGGACATGTTCAGATTATATTGATTCTCTCCATGAAATATATACATCAGGTATTGTTCATGTTTTAGAGATACAAGACAGACAAGTTTCCTGCTCTCATGGATTTATGATAGCGAGGGAGATAGCCATGGGACAAATAGACAATACTAATATAAATTAATATATGCTAATAATTACCAGCTGTGATAAATGCTACAAATGAAAATGAAAGAGTGTGGAGGAAAATCTGTAACAGGGAGATCTGATATAGACTTGAGTGGCAGTGCTTAAGGAGGGCTTCTCAGAAGTGCAATAGCAGTAATAGTAATAGTAATACTAATAGTAATAGTAATAGCAATAGCAATAGCAATAGCAATAGCAATAGTAGTAAATAGTAATGGTAATAAAGAGTAACAGTAATAGTAATAAATAGTAATAGTAATAGTGATAATAATAAATAGTAATAGCGATACTAATAAATAGTAATGGTAATAAAGAGTAATAGTAATAAATAGTAATAGTAATAAATAGTAATAGCGATAGTAATAAATAGTAATGGTAATAAAGAGTAACAGTAATAGTAGTAAATAGTGATAGTAATAGTGATAGTAATAAATAGCAATGGTAATAAAGAGTAACAGTAATAGTAGTAAATAGTGATAGTAATAAATAGTAATAAATAGAAATAGTAATAAATAGTAATAGTGATAGTAATAAATAGTAATGGTAATAAATAGTAATAGTGATAGTAATAAATAGTAATAGTGATAGTAATAAATAGTAATGGCAATAAAGAGTAACAGTAATAGTAATAAATAGTGATAGTAATAGTGATAGTAATAAATAGTAATAGTAATAAATAGAAATAGTAATAAATAGTAATAGCGATAGTAATAAATAGTAATGGTAATAAATAGTAATAGTAATAGTAATAAATAGTAATAGTAATAGTGATAGTAATAAATAGTAATAGTGATAGTAATAGCAATAGTAGGGATGTGTAAGGCAGTACTCAGAGAAGGGTAAGCAGAAAATTATTCCAAGCAGCATAAAGGTCTCCAGGTTTGAAAGAATTTGGTGCATTTGTAGACTGAAAGAGGGGCGCCTGGGTGGCTCAGTCGGTTGAGTGACTGACTCTTGGTTTCAGCTCAGGTCATGATCCCAGAGTTGTGGGATCAAGCCCCGCATCTGGCTCCGTGCCAAGCATAGAGCCTGTTTCAGATTCACTCTCTTCTCTCTCAGCCCCTCCCCGGCTCTCTCTCTCTACAATAAAACATACAGACTGAAAGACGTTATACTCCCCACTATTTTAGGGTGGGAAGAGCTGGGGAGATGAGCACAAACAAGGAGGCAGGGGCCAGATCACGTAGGCCCTTCTAGGTCATACAAGGCATGTCAGGCTTGGTCGGGGAGGAAGTACAGAGACGTGTCTAAGAGAAGAAGCTATGGAGTAGACCTGGCTTTAATCAAACCTGAGCTCCACCTCTCCAGGCTTTAATCTTCCCCTCTGTAAAGTGGGGATAATAATACATACCTCATGAGGTCTAGTGGGAAGAGATGAGATGAGAGAGTGTTTGGTTAGATTCTTTTCACAAAGCCAAGGCTAAGAGTCTACTGACTACAGCCCATGGCCAAATCCTACCTGCCCTTTGCTTTGGGGTTAGTCGTAGTTTTATACCATAAATCCTATTGTGGTTCCTACCTGATTCAAAAGCCAATACGTTCACAATCAATTACTACCACTAGAATAATGTGGCTCCCAGGTCTTATGTGGCCTGGCTCCTGGCTCTGTGGGACTTCGTCTCTTACCACCTGCTCCCTCTGTCCTGGTTTCATTGGCTTCTTTGCTGTTCCTCAGACACTTCAATCTCATCTCCCCCTCAGAGCATTTTGCACTGCTATCCCCTCAGCCTCCACTAGATCATCCCATGTCTCATCCCTTCCTGTCATTTAAGTCTCTGATCTGGTTGACCACCTAGGAGGCCCATTGCCTGCCGTGTCCCTACCTTGCCCCCTTTTCTTCTCTCATGGAATCGATCACTCCCTGAAATTATATACCTGTGTGTGTATTCCATTGCTCGGGCTGCCATAACAAAGTACCACAACCCCGGGAGGGTTAAAGAACAGAAATGTGTTGTCTCATGATGGGCAGAGTCGGTCTCCTCCGAGGCCTCTCCTTGGCTTGTAGACGGCTGTCTTCTCCCCGTGTCCTCAATCTGTGTATCTGTGTTCTCCTCTCCTCTTCTTGTGGGGACACCACCATATTGCCCTCCATATTGGATTAAGACCCTAGTGGCCTCATGTCTGTTTAATTATTGCTTTAAACACTCTGTCTTCGGGGCGCCTGGGTGGCAGTTGGTTAAGTGTCCAACAACTCTTGGTTTTGGCTCAGGTTGTGATCTCACAGTTCCTGAGTTAGAGCCCCCTGCATCTGTGAATGTGGGAGCCTGCTTGGGATTCTCTGTCTCCTGTTCTCTCTGCCCCTCCCCCCTCACACTCTCTCTCAAAACAAAACAAAAAAAAACTTAAAAAAATTCTATCTTCAAATATAGTCACATTTCAAGAAACTAGGGGGTCAGGACTTCAACACCTGAACTTTTGGAGGCACAATTCAGTCCACAGCAATACATTTGCCCTATTAGTGTCTAATTCTCCTTCTGGGATGGAGCTCCAAGAGGACAAGGCCTTTGTTAGTCTTTTTTTTTTTTTTAATCTATTTTTGAAAGACAGAGAGAAACAGAGTGTGAGCGGGGGAGGGGCAGAGAGAGAGGGAGACACAGAATCCGAAGCAGGCTCCAGGCTCTGAGCTGTCAGCACAGATCCCGACAGGATGCTTGAACTCACAGACTGCGAGATCCTGACCTGAGCCGAAGTCGCACGCTCAACTGACTGAGCCACCCAGGTACCCCTGTTAGCCTTGTTTATATATTTTATAATGGGGGCTCAATTAAGATGTGTTGAATGAATCAATGAGGCATGAATTTGCAGAGGAATCAAGGGGACTGGAGAGTGTCTTGTCTGAATATTCTTCCACCTCTGGGTCCCTAAGCTGAGCTGTGTGGGGCCAAGGAGGCCTCAGAGGGGAGCTACTGACCCACAGATCACAGACTCCTGGCTGCATTCTCCAGGACCTCGATTAAAAACCATGGCGGGGGGGGGGGGGAGCGCCTGGGTGGCTCAGTCAGTTGAGCGTCTGACTTAGGCTCAGGTCATGATCTCGCGGTTTGTGAGTTCAAGCCCTGCGTCGGGCTCTGTGCTGACAGCTCAGAGCCTGGAGCCTGCTTCGGATTCTGTGTCTCCTCCTCTCTCTGCCCCTCCCTTGCTCATGCTCTGTCTCTCTCTGTCTCTCAATGATAAATAAACATTAAAAAAAAAAAACAAAAACAAAAACCATGGGGGGAACGAAGTACCAGGGAGTGGGGGGGAAGAAGAGTCGAGGGTCTGAGAGAGGGGGTAGCTAGGACCCATGACTCATGGGCCATCAGATGGTCCTACAAGATCTGACCCCTGCCCACCTCTGCACGTCTATTCCCCACCACTCTCCCCTCCCCACTGTCTTTTCTCCAGCCACACTGACCTTCTTTCTCTCCCCCAGACACACTGTACTCATTCTACCACCGGGCCTTTGCACAAGCCATTCCTTCCTCTTGCACCGGCCATCACTTAGTTTTGTGCTTCCTCCAGAACCTGGCTTCTGTTCATCCTCCAAGTCTTAGCTCAAATGGCTTTTCCTGGTGACATCATCTCAAAGTCTGTGCTCTGCTCCTGGATGTCACTCGCCTTCCCATCACCCTGTTCTATCTTTCCCGGCACACATCACTCTCTGAAATTATCTCGTCTTCTCATGTGTTTACTTTGGACGTTACAACCTGGCAGCCTGTGGCCAGCGATGACCCATAAATGGACTTTGGTGGGCAGGGCATAACGTTTCTCTGAGCCAATGTTTCAAGGTTGGGCAAATTCCCATAAAAAAATAGTAATCATTTAAAAAATTCCAGCTAATCTTAAAAACTCAGAAGATCTGGTAATTTAAGTCCCCATTTCTGAAGGGTTGCAGTTGGCTGAAGCTGAGTTTTGGACTCTTTGTCTCCCCCCACCCCCACCAGCCACCGCACTCACCTGCTTTGTTGACTTCTGCTTTCTCATTGCCTCCTGCAGGCATTTGAGGGCAAGACTTGGTTTATTTGTTTACCGCCTGTCCCCTCCATCTAAAATACAAACTCCATGAGGTTAGGGTCTCTGTCTTGTACTTTCTTCTTTTCTTGTTGTTGTTGTTGTTGTTGTTGTTGTTGTTGTTGTTGTTGTTTTTAATTTACATCCAAGTTAGCATATAGTGCAACGATGATTTCTGGAGTAGATTCCTTAATGCCCCTTACCCACTTAGCCATCTCCCCCCACACACCCCCTCCAGTAACCCTCTGTTCTGTATATTTAAGAGTCTCTTATGTTTTGTCCCCCTCCCTGTTTTTATATTATTTTTGTTTCACTTCCTTTATGTTCCTCTGTTCTGTGTCTTAAAGTCCTCATATGAGTGAAGTCGTATATTTGTCTTTCTCTGACTAATTTCGCTTAGCATAATACCCTCCAGTTCCAACCACATAGTTGCAAATGGCAAGATTTCATTATTTTTGATTGCCCAGTAATAATCCATTGTGTGTGTGTGTGTGTGTGTGTGTGTGTGTATACCACATCTTCTTTATCCATTCATCCATCAATGGACATTTGGGCTCTTTCCATACTTTGGCTATTGTTGATAGTGCTGCTATAAACATGGGGGTGCATGTGTCCCTTCGAAACAGCACACCTGTATCCCTTGGATAAATGCCTAGTAGTGCAATTGCTGGGTCGTAGGGTAGTTATATTTTTAATTTTTTGAGGAACCTCCGTACTGTTTTCCAGAGTGCCTGCACCAGTTTGCATTCCCACCAGTGCAACAGAGATCCTCTTTTTCTGCATCCTCGCCAACATCTGTTGTTGCCTGAGTTGTTAATGTTAGCCATTCTGACAGGTACAAGGTGGTATCTCATTGTGGTTTTGATCTGTATTTCCCTGATGATGAGTGACGTTGAGCGTTTTTTCATGTGTCGGTTGGCCATCTGGATGTCTTCTTTGGAGAAGTGTCTATTCATGTCTTTTGCCCATTTCTTCCCTGGATTATTTGTTTTTTGGGTGTGGACTTTGATAAGTTCTCTATAGATTTTGGATACTAACCCTTTATCTAATATGTCATTTGCAAATATCTTCTCCCATTCTGTCGGTTGCCTTTCAGTTTTGCTGATTGTTTCCTTCGCTGTGCAGAAGCTTTTTATTTTGATGAGGTCCCAGTAATTCCTTTTTGCTTTTGTTTCCCTTGCGTCCAGACACGTGTTGAGTAAGAAGTTGCTGCGGCCAAGATCAAAGAGGTTTTAGCCTCCTTTCTCCGGAGGATTTTGATGGCTTCCTGTCTTACATTTAGGTCTTTCATCCATTTTGAGTTTATTTTTGTGTATGGTGTAAGAAAGTGGTCCCTGTTCATTCTTCTGCATGTCGCTGTCCAATTTTCCCAGCACCACTTGCTGAAGAGACTGTCTCTATTCCATTGGATATTCTTTCCTGCTTTGTCAAAGATTAGTTGGCCATACGTTTGTGGGTCCATTTCTGGGTTCTCTATTCTGTTCCATTGATCTGAGAGTCTGTTTTTGTGTCATGTTTTTTTTTTTTAAATCAAATTTCATTGCAACTTAACTTGACTGCCTTTCCTTTTGTTTCGTGATTCACCATCTTTATTGGGGTATGGTTGATGAGCTTTATTGGGGTATGAATGGTGAGTAGAAATTGTAGATCTTTAAGGTGTACAACTTGGGGTTTTGATATACATGCACGTCATGAAGTGATCACCACAGTTAAACTAGTTAACAACATGCATCACCTCACGTGGCCACCTTGGTGTGTGTGGTGAGAACACCGAGGCTCTTGTCTTGTAACATGTGTGATACGGTATTGCTAACTATAGTCACCCTGCTGCACATGAAATCCCCACAACTCGTTTGTCTTGCGTAATTGAGTTCTGTACCTTTGTCCCACATCTTCCCCTTTCCCCTCCCCCGCCAGCCCTTGGCAACCACCTTTTGTTCTGTGCTTCCATGGTGAGTTCAACTATTCCAGATTTTACTATCGCTCTTTCCAAAAGCCTTACTTTTTTAAAAGTAAACTCCATGCCCAACATGAGGCTTGAACTCATGACCCAGAGATCAAGAGTCACATTCTCTACCCACCAAACCAGCCAGGCGCCCCTTTTATTTTTTCAAACAATTTTTTAATGTAGTCTTTAATTGATTTTCGTGTTTTTGATTTTGGACTTTGATTTTTTTTTGAGAGAGAGAGAGAGAGAGTGAGCAGGAGTGAGGAGGGGTGGAGAGAGAGAGAGAATCTTAAGCAGGCTCCACACTCAGCTTGGAGCCTGACACAGGGCTCGATCCCACGACGCTGGAATCATGACCTGAGCTGAAATCAAGAGTTGGATGCTCAACCAATTAAGCCACCCAGGCACCCCTGCTTTTTCCTTTTTTTAAATTTTTTAAATGTTTATTTATTTTTGAGAGAGAGAGACAGAGCGTGAGCAAGGAAGGGGCAGAAAGAGAGAGGGAGACACAGAATCTGAAGCAGCTCCAGGCTCCGAGCTGTCAGCACAGAGCCGGACACAGGGCTCGAACCCACGAACCGTGAGATCATGACCTGAGCCCAAGTCGGCCACGCGACCGAGCCACCCAGGCGCCCCCACATTTTTCTTTTTTAAAGCGCTAAAACACACATAAGATAAAATTTACCATTTCAACTATTTTGTGCTCAGTTCTGTGGCACTAAGCACGTTCACCATCCATCTCCAGAGCCTTTTCACTTTCGTGTTTCCCCAAGCACAACTCTGTCCCCATCAAACAGCAGCCCCCACTCCCCATCCCGTTCCCCCAGCCCCTCGGCCTCTGGCGACCACCTCTCTCCCTTCTGCCTCTGTCTGTGTTGTGTTCCTTCTTTATCTCCAGCTTCCAGACTCGTGCTATAGGGTTGGTGTTTAGTAAGTAGCTGTCGAAGGAATTAGGTGGGGTGGTGCTGAGGGCCCCCCAGGCTTCCTGTTTGAACGAGCATGAGATGGGGTGTGCTGGGGAGACGCTCAGACCCAGGTCGGGGTCCCCGGGGGCCTGAGCGCCATGCCTGTCCTCTCCCCACAGGCCTACTGCTCCTGGTCAGCCTGGAGGTGTTCCGGCATTCTGTCCAAGCCCTGCTGCAAAGAGTCAGCCCTGAGCCTCCCCCAGCCCCAGCCCTGGCCTACGAATACTCCTGGTCCCTGGGCTGTGGGATGGGGGCCAGCCTGGTCCTCCTGCTGGCCAGTGGCTGCTTCCTCCTGCTCACCTTGCCTCCGGGGCCCTGGGGCTCACTCTGCCCCAAGCTGGGGCACAGGGCCACCTAGAGCCAGCACTGTGCCTTCTCTAACTCCTTCCTTTTCTTCTTCTTATCCCTCAAAGTCTTTCCCCTTGTCCTGGAGAAACTGTGTTCTGCCTGCTGTGGGGCACACGTTGTTTGCACACACCTCCCTCTCCTGCCTCATGTTTTCCCTCTGTGAATATGTTCTTCTCGGTGGCCGAATTGGGATGCTTGGGGTACGATGGAGAGAGGCCTTTTACAAACGAGGGTCCCCAGGGAAGGCTTGCAGGGGGACCTGATGGGGTAAGTAGGGTGGGGGGGATGAGGTCAGGGGGTCTTAGGACGGACTTGGACTGATTCATTTCCCAGATCTGGATGTATTCACTTGTGGGAGAGGCATCTTCCAACTAATTTGAACCTTGGGGAAACAGGGGAGGGGGAGGGGAAATCGCTGGGTCTGGCCTCGCTGTGGTCTGGTTTGGGATTAAAGGTTTGGAAATTTCAGAGCTTTGATTTGGAGTCTGTTTGGATATGGTTGTGGGTTCCGGGGTGGCAAAGAGTGACCCCTTGTGCTCTCCGGAAACCTGCTACTTAGCAGCCCCGAAGTCATATGTCAACAAACCCACAGAGTGACCAGAAAACTCAGCAGCTTAGAGCACACACATCGTGGGTTGAGCTGCATCCCACCCAGACGCCTGTGCTGGGATCCCGACCCCCAGGATCTCAGGGTCTGTTCGGAGGTACCCAGGTGAAAGCGAGGTCATCGGGGTGGACTCTCCTCCAGTATGACTGGAGTCCTTGTAAGGAGGGGAGGACGCAGACAGGTGCCGAGGGAAGAAACAGAGGCCCTCAGCTGCCTGTGAACCGAGGAGAGAGCCGGGAACAGATTCTCCTTCACGGTCCTCAGAAGGAGAAAATCCTGAGACCCGCTGACCCTGGACTCCCTGCCTCCAGAACCTGGAGACAGTACACAGTGTGCTTCAGGCCACCGGTCTGGTCTGTGGTGCTTTGTTAGGGCAGCCCCAGTGGGCTGGACAGATTCTAGTGCCTGGAAATGGTGTGACACACGGGGCTCTGGGACGGGGGCAGGGACAGGCAGGGGGCTTTGGAGGTGCCCGACAGAAGAGCCGCCCTAGGCTCCAGGAGACGGTCGGTGGGGACACGCATCCCCAGGGCTCAGAAGGAGGCGGGGAGAGTTGCAGGGACAGTGGCTGTGTTCTCAGGGAACGCTGTCATCACTGTGCACTAGAAAGCTGGTAGGAACCGGAACAGCACCAGCTGATGCTACAGAGAACCAACACCCACGTGCAGGGCTCCAGCGCTCAGGCCCAAGGACCGGCCTCGCACCTTGGGAAGACCAGGTGTGTATTTCAACTCCACAGTCACAGCTGGAGGGGGCTCCTAGGAGGCACAGTCGGGTGGGCGTCTGACTTCCGCTCAGGTCATGATCTCATGGTTCGTGAGTTCGAGCCCCACCTGGAGCTCTCTGCTGTCAGTGCAGAGCCTGCTTGGGGTGCTCTGTCCCCCTGCCCCCCACCTCTCTGCCCCTCCTCCCCTCTCAAAAATAAATGAATATTTAAAAAAAAGAAAGAAAGAAAATCGTGGCTTGAGTGCATTCTTTGGTTTCACAGGAATAGCTGAAGCTTGTCTGTTACCTCTCAAAGGCCAAAGTCTCTTAAACTTAAAAATGTTTGAAATAGGATCACCTGGCTGGCTCAGTTGGTACAGCAAACTCTTGATCTTGAGGTCTTGAGTTCAAGCCCCACGTTGGGTGTAGAGATTACTTGACAAATAAAATCTTTTTTTTTTAATTTTTTTTCAACGTTTTTATTTATTTTTGGGACAGAGAGAGACAGAGCATGAACGGGGGAGGGGCAGAGAGAGACGGAGACACAGAATCGGAAACAGGCTCCAGGCTCCGAGCCGTCAGCCCAGAGCCTGACGCGGGGCTCGAACTCACGGACCCCGAGATCGTGACCCGGACCGCGAGATCGTGACCTGGCTGAAGTCGGAGGCTTAACTGACTGCGCCACCCAGGCGCCCCGACAAATAAAATCTTAAAAAAAAATTACAATAGGGAATATGTGCTGATTTATGAATACAAATGTGCTAACATCATGCGTTTGATTTCCTAAATGTTATATTTACAACTTAAAGATAATTACACATATCATATATAATATTTTATATACCAATAATATATAGTATATGATTATAGTTAATTGGTTACTATATTAATAATATGGATATTTAATATGTTGATATGTTATCTTAACATTTTCTATGTTTAGTTATATATTATAAATACAATTATAGGGGCACCTGGGTGGCTCAGTTGGTTAAGCATCCAACTTCGGCTCAGGTCATGATCTCGCAGTTCATGAGTTCAAGCCCTGCGAGCTGTCTGTGCTGACGGCTCAGAGCCTGGAGCCTGTTTTGTGTTCTGTGTGTCTCTCTCTCTTTCTGGCTCTCCCCTGCTTGCACTCTGTCTCTCGTTCTCAAAAATAAACATTAAAAATATTTTTTAGGGGCGCCTGTGTGGCGCAGTCGGTTAAGCGTCCGACTTCAGCCAGGTCACGATCTCGCGTCCGTGAGTTCGAGCCCCGCGACGGGCTCTGGGCTGATGGCTCGGAGCCTGGAGCCTGTTTCCGATTCTGTGTGTCCCTCTCTCTCTGCCCCTTCCCCGTTCATGCTCTGTCTCTCTCTGTCCCAAAAATAAATAAACGTTGAAAAAAAATTTTTTTAATATTTTTTAAATAAATACAATTAAGTAACTATATAGCCATACAGCATCATTATATATTATAGTAGTCATTACATAAATATTATTTATATTAATAGCCTGTCATGTTTTTTTAAATATAATTTTTTATGTATTTATTTTTAAAAATTTTAATGTTTATTTATTTTTGAGAGAGACAGACAAAACATGAGTGGAGGAGAAGCAGAGAGAGAGGGAGACACAGAATCCGAAGCAGGCTCCAGGCTCTGAGCCATCGGCACAGAGCCAGGCATGGGGCTCAAACTCGTGGACTGCGAGATCCTGACTTGGACCTAAGTCAGAGGCTCAACTGACTGAGCCACCCAGGTGCCCCTTTGTTTTCGTTTTTGTTTTTTTTAAGTTTATTTATTTATTTTGAGAGATAGAGAAAGAGAGCAGGGGAGGGGCAGAAAGAAAAGAGAGAGATAATTCCAAGGCAGTTCCACACTGTTGGAGCAGAGCCCAATGTGGGGCTCGAACCATATCATGGCGTGAGCCAAAATCCTGAGCCGAAATCAAGAGTCGGACACTCAACCAACTGAGCCACCCAGGCGCCCAGTAGCCTCTCATGTTATATGACTATAGCATTCATAACGTTACATATATGAAACATAACATACAATATAATCTATTGTAGTGTATCCATACGATATCTATAATGTAACATGTAAGTTAATATTTGTATGATACGACACGTTATATAATTACAAATTGTCCCAGGGTTCCCAGCACCTCCTTGCTGAGGATGCCGTTGGGGAAGAGCTGGGGAGGTGGGTTCACGGCCTTGGACAGGTGGCGGGAGCGTGGGGCAGGGGCTGGTGGGGAAACCCTGGCTCCACCTTACACAGCCCGAGCAATTTTTCGCCGCTTCTTCATCCCTTACAGGAGCTCCTCGTGTGCTACCCCTACAGCCGCTGCCAGGAGTAATGCCGTCCTAATCCCTGCAGAGCCCTGGAGGACAACCTGGCACGGGGTCATGACTCGATCAGCCCTGCTGTTATTATTTATCGAGTGGCACTTTGGGCCCAGCATACAGTAGAGAGCAAAAAAGGGACCCCCAGGGAGCTGACAGTCTGGTGAGGGAAACAGATATTAATCACATAATCACAGTAATGGACGTGTAATTATAAACTCTGGTCAGAGCCAGGGAAGGGGATCAGGAACACGTTTGTTTTTTTCCTGCTTGACTTTGAGCCCAGCCGGCTCGGGGATGCCCGGAGAGCTGTCTGCCTTGGGGGAGAGTCCTCCGGTGTTGGGAATGGCTCTTTGTGCAGCAAGGCCTTCACTCTGCACCTTCTTTGCCACCTGCAGTCTGGTGGACTCCTCGGAGGTGGGGGAAGGGAGCAGAGACCCAGCCAAGACCAGTAACTGGAAACACATCATGATACGGGACCAGTTATTGAAGCATTAACTTGCATCACTTCACCTTCTATATATTTATAACTTTTTTTAAACATTTATTCATCTTTGAGAGAGAGAGAGACTGAGTGAGCAGGGGAGGGGCAGAGAGAGAGGGAGACACAGAATCCGAAGCAGGCTCCAGGCTCTGAGTTGTCAGCACAGAGCCCCATGCAGGGCTCAAACTCACGAACTATGAGATCATGACCTGAGTTGAAGTCAGACACTTAACTGACTGAGCCACCCAGGCACCCCAAATCCTTCCCTTTTCCTTATAGTTTTGCAAACTATAATTCTATTCTTTAAAGAAAGTTGTTTCATGTTGCTTATGTTTGAACTTCATGAAAATGCAGTCTAACCATGTAAATTTTTCTGTGTAATATTTGTCTTTTTATTTTTTTTAAAGCCCGAAGAAGATTCAAACTCATGGCCAGAGGGACAGATAAGACCCACAGACGTATTTGTTTAGACGTCATGATATTTACCAAGTTGTTTGCTTATTTAATCGAGGTAAAATTCACACAATGTAAACTTAACCATTAACCATTTTTTTTTCTTTAAGATTTTATTTTTGGGGAGCGTGGGTGGCTCAGTCGGTTAAGCATCCGAGTCTTGGTTTTGGCTCAGGTTATAATCTCATGGTTCGTGAGGTCGAGCTCCACGTCAGGCTCTGCGCTGACATTGTGGAGCCTGCTTGGGATTCTCTCTCTCTCTCTCTCTCTCTCTGTCCCTCCCTGGCTCGCTCTCTCCGTCTTTCTCAAAATACATTAATTAATTAAAAAAAAATTTTAAGATTTTATTTTTAAGTAACCTCTGCACCCAACGTGGGGCTCCAACTCATACCCCCCAAATGAAGGGTCGCATGCTTCACCAAATGAGCCAGCCAGGTGCCCCAACCATTAACCATTTTTAAGTGAACCACCCAGCAGAAGTTAGTACATTCCCAACGTTGTTACAAGACGTCTTATGCCCCAGAAGGAAACCCTGGCCTCACTGAACACCTACTCTCCATTTCCTCCTACCCCTAGTCCCTGAGAGCCCCTTGTCTACTTTCTGTCTCTGTGGATTGACCAGTGCTGGATGTTTCCTATAACTGAAAACAGGGGTTGCAACAAAGACCTGTCCATGAACATTGTGGCAGCACTATCCACTGGAGCCCAGAGAGGTCTATGTGGGGTCAGAGGAGGGCACAGCGCAGAATCTGAGGGTATCAGCTCTAAACCTTCACTGTCTACTCAAGGAAAAACAAGGAACCCTCAAGTGTGAGATGTAAAAACCACAAGATAAGGAGGTCTTAGGAATTTTCGCGTCTCCCTTATCAGTGTTACAAAGACACTTTCCGCTTAGATGGAAATTCAGATTTCTTCTCCTGGCTCTGCATGATCTGGCTTTGTACCTTTCTTCCTGTGCTTTGTTCTGCCCCGGGTTGCACTGGTCTCGTATCAGTTTTTAGAAGTGTAATATGCCAAGTCTCCCCTGCCTCAGGGCCTTTGCACTGGTTGAATGGCTGCCTGAATGGCAATTCCCTTTCCATTTGTCTTGGCTGGATACTTCACAGTGTTTAATTCTCATAGACACTTTCCTTCCAAGCCTTCCCTAACCACCTTCCTAAAGGTAAGACCTACCCTCCACACATCTTTTAGGTTCTATCATGTCACCCTGTTTATATCCAGCATAATCTGTAAATATTTGCTTACTTGGTTCTGCCCATCTTTCCAAGCAGAATATAAACTCCATGAAGGTGGGGACCTTGACTACCTTTTTTAAAAGTTTTATTTATAGGGGCGCCTGGGTGGCGCAGTCGGTTAAGCATCCGACTTCAGCCAGGTCACGATCTCGCGGTCCGTGAGTTCGAGCCCCGCGTCAGGCTCTGGGCTGATGGCTCAGAGCCTGGAGCCTGTTTCCGATTCTGTGTCTCCCTGTCTCTCTGCCCCTCCCCCGTTCATGCTCTGTCTCTCTCTGTCCCAAAAATAAATAAACGTTGAAAAAAAATTTTTTTTAAAGTTTTATTTATATTTGAGAGACAGACAGACAGACAGACAGACAGAGTGTGAGCAGGGGAGGGACAGAGAGAGAGGGAGACACAGAATCCAAAGCAGGCTCCAGGCTCTGAGCTGTCAGCACAGAGCCCGACGCGGGGCTTGAGCTCACCAACCATGAGATCGTGACCTGAGCTGAAGTCAGAAGCTTAACCAACTGAGCCACCCAGGTGCCCCCCTTTTTCAAATTTATTTTTTATTTTTTATTTTTGGCTCTTTTTTAAAAAATAGTAATAGCCCTGGGCACCTGAGTGGCTGATTTGGTTAAGCGTCTGACTCTTGATTTTGGGTCAGGTCATGAGCTCATGGTTCAGTTCCTGGGATCGAGCCCCATGTCTGGCTCTGTGTTGACATTGATGAGCCTGCCTGGGATTCTCTCTCTCTTCCTTTTTCTCTCTGTCCCTCCCCCACCCCCAAATCAATCAATACATAAACATTAAAAAAATAGTAATAGCCCTTGCAAAAAAAAACCCCCCAAAAAACCCAAACAACCTGGCACATCGTAGGTGTTAAATAAATGTTTGTTAAATAGCTAGATAAATAAAATAATTCCAGAAATGGGGGATTTGCTCAAGACAGGGAGCTGTATCAGCCTCTGTCTCCTGTTTCCCTGACAGGGGTTTAACCATTACAGGGAGTTTAACCATTATGGGTGCAACCCTGGTAAAATACAGGGAAAGCCCTAAAGCAGGAGTCATTCCTTGATGGACCACCTGACTTGATTGCAAGTTTCCTCTCCTGCAGGCTTACTTGTTAAGTTTCTGCATCTTATTCCATCAGATGCAGGCCCCTAGGGATTTTCTGGTTAATCCACACGAGTTAGAAAAAAAATTTTTTTTTATTGTGGTAAAAGATGTGTAATCATAACATTTACCATTTTAATCATTATTAAGGTTACATACAGTTCAGGGGCACCTGGGTAGCTCAGTCGGTTGGGTGTCTGATTTTGGCTCAGGTCATGATCTCACAGTTTGTGGGTTCGAGCCCCACGTCGGGCTCTGGGCTGACAGCTCAGAGCCTGGGGTTTGCTTTGGATTCTGTGTCTCCTTCTCTCTCTTCCCTTTCCCCGCTCATGCTCTGTCTCTCTCCTTCTCTCCAAAATAAATATTTAAATAATTTTTTTTAAAAAAAAGGCTACAGATCAGTGGCAGGAAGTCCATTCACATTGCTGTCCATTTCCTTCAGAACTGTTTCCATTTTCCCACAGTGAAGCTCCGTAGCCATGAAACAATCACCCCTCATTCTCTCCCTCCAGCCGCCGGAGACTATTTTCTGCCTCTATGAGTTTGACTACTGTAGGCACTCATGTATGAGGAATCGTGCAGGATTTGTCCTTTTACGTCCTGGCTTATTTCACTGAGCATAATGTCTTTGAGTTTCATCCATGTTGTAACATGGGAAGTGTAGAAGGTCCTTCCTTTTAAGGGCTGTGTGATATTCCAGTGTGTGGTTTAATGGGCTGAATCTGTCTGCCCCAAAGTCATAAGTTGAAGCCCTAACCTCCAATGTGACTATATTGGAAGTTGGGTCATTTATGGAGATAGTTAAGGTTTAATGAGGTCATAAGGATGGCACCCTATTAGGACTGGTGTCTTTTCTTTTTTTAAAAAAATTTTAACGTTTATTCATTTTTGAGAGACAGAACATGAGTGGGGGGGAGGGGCAGAGAGAGAGGGAGACACAGCATCGGAAGCAGGCTCCAGGCTCCGAGCTGTCAGCACCGAGCCCAACGCAGGGCTCGAACTCATGAGCCGTGAGATCGTGACCTGAGCCGAAGTTAGACGTCCAACCGACTGAGCCACCCAGGCGCCCCCTAGAAGATACATTTCTGTTGCTTAAGCTGCCCAGCTATGATATTCTGGGGTTGCAGCCTAAGCTGACTAATATGTATGCACACACCACATTTTGTTTATTCATTCATCTGCTGGTAGACTGCTTCTACCTTTCTGTTATTGTGAATAATGCTACTGTGAACACGGGCATGCAAATATCTGATACAAGTCTGCACATTTGAGTCCCGGCTTTTGATTCTTTGGTTTGTATGCCCAGACACAGAACAGCTGGAGCATATGGTAAGTCTTATTTGATGAGTTGGAATCTGACGGTCTGGATTTTTGTCGTGTCAGTGAGGACTCACAGCGAGAGAGAGAGAGAGAGAGAGAGAGAGAGAGAGAGAGAGGCAGGCTCAGTGGGGAGCATGATGTTGCAATAAACTATATCTCATTTCCTGAAGGGTCAGCAAAAGACCAACCGTGGGGCAGAAAGCAGGGCGGGGGGTGGGGGGGGGAAGCATGACCTCCCCAGCTTTTCTCTCTCTCTCAAACTGCAGAACTGGGGTTTTTGGAACAAGGAAAAGGGACCCCTGTGTGTGTGTGTGTGTGTGTGTGTGTGTGTGTGTGTGGCTCCTGATCTGCTTTGGGGAGCCTCTTGGGATCGTGCAAACAGCTTGAGGCTGGAAATGAGGGTATCAGTGTGGAGATGTGCAGGATGGGATTGAGTTTCTGTTAGGAAATCACCATTATGGTTCTAAGTGAGGTTTGTTGGACACTAGACTCGGGGCTGCGTGGACTGGGGGGGGGGGACCTTCTTCCCCATCTTCCTTTCTGCTGGAGACAATCATTAGCCGCCACCTAGTGGCAAAAAATGGCAGCAGCAACCTAGACGTGGAGCAGGGGCGGTGAGAATACAGGCTTTCCCCCCCTCCTCCCTTCAAATTGCCAGCTCCCAGTGTTGCTCCTTCCCTGTTCTGGTTATCTATTGGTTTATGCCAAACCACCCCAAACTAAGTGACCTAAAACAACTGTCACCATTGGATCATAAGGTTGGGAATCTGGGCAGAGCACAGTGGGGGTGGGGATGTCTTGCTCCACAATATCCCAGCATCAGCCAGGAGGACCTGAATGGCTGGGAGTGACGTTCCAGGACCCTGCGCCCATGCTGGTCCCCAGCACCTTGCACTCAGGCTGTTCCCAGCACCCTGCACTTACACGCTTTCTCTCACCCTTTAACAATTAATTTAAAAAAAAATTTTAATGTTTATTCGTTTTTGAGAGAGACAGAGCATGAGTGGGGGAGGGGGAGAGAGAGAGGGAGACACAGAATCCCAAGCAGGCTCCAGGCTCTGAGCTGTCAGCGCAGAGCCTGACGCGGGGCTTGAACTCACCGCCCATGAGATGACGACCTGAGCCGAAGTTGGATGCTTAACCGACTGAGCCACCAAGGCGCCCCTAACAAAGAAGCATTTAATTAGAATAGTTTTAGATCAGGGCACCTGGGTGGCTCAGTCAGTTGAACATCAGAGTCTTGCTTTTTTGGCTCAGGTCATGATCTCACAGTTTGTGGGATCGAGCCCCATGTCAGGCTCTGCACTGACAGTGAGGAGCCCGCTTGGAATTCTCTCCTTCTCCCTCTCTCTCTGCCCTTACACCACTCGTGCATGCACATGCTCTCTCTCTCTCTCTCTCAAAAGAAATAAACTTAAAAAAAATAGTTTTAGATTTACAGAAACATTGCAAAGAGAGTACAAAAAGATCCCCCTTTACTCTATGACCTGTTATCAATTTCCCCTATATCCTCCATTAGTATGGTACGTTTGTCACAGTTGATGAACCAACATTGATACATTACTGTTAAGTAAAGTCCATGCTTTATTCAGATGTGCTTAGTTTCTACATAACGTCCTTTGTCCTGTTCGGGGATACATGACATTGATACATCGTGCCTCGTCTTGACTGCAACGGTTTCCAGACTTTCCTTGTTTTGAATGACCTTGACAATTTTGAAGAGTGACGGTCAGGGACCAGGGGCAGGGTTCATGTTCGTCTGAAGGTACGAAAAAAGAGTGTCGGAACTAGAACCCTTGATTTGTTTTGTTTTCGTGTGTTTTTTTCGAGAGCTCTTGGGGTGCTGGGAGTCCCAACGTGGGAGTGTAACAAGGTTGCCAGTTTCTCACTCCATGCTTCATGGGGGGAAGCTTCCACTTGGTTTGGGGTGAGAGCAGGCTCAGAGAAGAATGGGATCGTGCCCACCTTTGACACTTTTCAAGGGCTGGAGACCATGCCTCTGAAGACACTTGGGACAGAATGAATGAATCAGGTGTCTTATGTCCTTTCCACCGGCGCCACCTGGAGGTAGAAGGTGAACCCTACAGAGAGGCTGGCGATGTGATGGACCCCAAAGGCAGAGCAGGGGGCCCTCCGTGAACTCCCGGAAGAGGTGCATTTACAAGCATCAGGGGGACTGCAGGTGAGAACCAGGGCTGGAGAGTGGACAGAAGCACCAGCCGGGGAAATAAAGAGAAAGCCGACTGTGCTCGCTGCAGCGGCCTGCAACCTGCCAAAAACGTTTCAATTACTGAACTGACACTTTTTCCCTTGCATGTGCCTAACTGGACGCCTTTATTACCTGAGATGACTGTGGAGGTCGCGAGACTTGCCTTAGATGTCCCCCACGGGCACAGGTAAAGAAGGAGACCTGGGAGGTGGCTGCATTAGGGTAACGGGGGCGGAAGGAAGGAGCGGTTTTCTGAGCCAATGTTCTTATCACACCTCCGTCTCTACAGCGTGTATGCTTACAATGAGGGTGACACAGTCTTCCTATTTGCCCGCGATGTTCTCAGTTTTAGCCCCCAAAACTGAAACATCCGTGTCCTGTGAAACTCCTCGTTCCCACATCCTGGGACACCCCCCCCGCACCCCCTCCTCCTCCGCCCCCCAGTCCTGGGAAAACTGGGACAGTGGGTCTTTCCACTCACAGCAGCCCTATCGGATGCCTGTCTCTCTAGGGCAAGGACTTGGAGTCCTAGAGATTTTAAGAAATCTTCCTTAGGTTCACATGACCCGAACGTATACCCAACACCATCTGAAAACAAAGGACACTCCCTTTCCACAGTCCTGGCCTCTTCCCCCTCGTGTCGCACCCACTGGACACAAGTTAGGAGAACAACAGTGGACGTGCCCTGGCTGCTGCATTTGGAATTTTAGAAAATAAGCAATCAGGAGTCACTTCATTAAAACTGAAGAGGTGCCTGGGTGGCTCAGTCGGTTAAGCGTCCGACTTCGGCTCAGGTCATGATCTCACAGTTCGTAGGTTCGAGCCCCGCGTCGGGCTCTGTGCTGACAGCTCAGAGCCTGGAGCCTGCTTGGGATTCTGTGTCTCATTCTCTCTCTGCCCCTCCCCCACTCACGCTCTGTCTGTCTCTCAAAAATAAACAACCATTAAAATAAATTTTTTATTTTTTTATTTATTTATTTAAAAAAATTTTTTTTGACGTTTTTATTTATTTACTGAGACAGAGAGAGACAGAGCATGAACGGGGGAGGGGCAGAGAGAGAGGGAGACACAGAATCAGAAACAGGCTCCAGGCTCTGAGCCATCAGCCCAGAGCGTGACGTGGGGCTCGAACTCACGGACTGCGAGATTGTGACCTGAGCTGAAGTCGGACGCTCAACTGACTGAGCCACCCAGGCGCCCCTAAAATAAATTTTTTTAAATAAAATAAAATTGGAGATGTCCTCTAGTAATTATGGAGGAACACCAGAGGGGATGTCCAGGAATGATAGCTGTCGGGGTCATCGGTTTTAACGATATTTGTCAAGACTGTGTTGAAAACAAAATCCCTCCTCAGACTAGCTCTGACTCAAAAACCTTTTTTTGGGGGGGGAGGTGCCATTTATGTAATTAATTAATTTGGGCTCACAGGGTTCCAGGAATGATTGAGCGAGAAAGCTGCACGGATGGAGGGCAGGGAGGGGGTGCTGAGTTTGGGAAGCAGTCAGAGCAAGAAAACAAAAGCGACAGGCACTCCCTGTCCTCCTTGGGGGGGGGGAGCTCTGAATCATCCTCGGGTTTCTTGTTAAAGAGCGGCTTCCTCCACATGGTGAGACAGATGGGCACCGAGAACTCCCAAGTTTTGAAGAGAATGACTTCCTGGACTTGAGGAACAGAGGTACGATCACCCTCCCCCCAGCTACCACCCTCTCCCCCAGGCAGGGGTGGGGGGCGGGGCGGGGCTCTCCAGCACCTCATGAGCCTGTGCGGGGAGCAGAGGGGAGCAAAGTGGAAGCTCCTTCAGGGGCCCAGATCCTGGGAGTTTCTGGCTGAAGCTGGGGTGCCAGCTGAGGCAGCTCCAGGGGGCACAGAGCGAGTCGCAGGAGCTCACCTCCAGAAGGGACCCCGGGCTTGGGGCTTCCTGCTCTACTCCTGCCGCCTTGAACCTCTTAGGCGTTTATCCTGGGAACGAACTCTCGTTGTGAAGAGAGACAGCTGGTTCTGCAACTTGGATGGGAGCTTGTTTCCCGGAGAATTTTGCACCTTCTGGCCTCACCTTGACAGTCGGGGTCGCATCGCTGCCACTGACTACAGCGACTGGCTTGGGAAGGGGGTGAACGAGTCCCAGAGCAGAGAGGCCTCCTGAATCTTGGAGCCCTGGCCTGTCCCAGATTCTCCCACCTTCTTTGGGTGTGTCCGCCTCTCTGCTCGCACTGTGTGAGTTGGGGGAGGGCACTGGGCACGGGGGGGGGGGGGGGGGGGGTTGGGGGGGTGAGGACAGGAAGCAGAGGAGGGTGAGGGGTCAGTAAGCTTGGAGAAAGGGAAAAAAGGGAAAAGAGAAGACACGCTCTGGATTGTGAACCTAGAGGGGCCTCTGCTCTACAAAGAGTCTCTCTCTCTCTCTCTCCTCTCTCTCTCATGCACACACACACCATAGTAGACTCCCTCCAGCTGCCAAAATAACATTCTGTAGAATGGGTGATTTATTGATTTATTGATTTATTGATTATTTATTTTATTTTTATTTTTTTAATTTTTTTTCAATGTTTATTTATTTTTGGGACAGAGAGAGACAGAGCATGAACGGGCGAGGGGCAGAGAGAGAGGGAGACACAGAATCGGAAACAGGCTCCAGGCTCTGAGCCATCAGCCCAGAGCCTGACGCGGGGCTCGAACTCACGGGCCGTGAGATCGTGACCTGGCTGAAGTCGGACGCCTAACCGACTGCGCCACCCAGGCGCCCCTATTGATTATTTATTTTAACATTTATTCATTTTTGAGAGGCAGAGCATGAGTGGGGAAGGGGCAGAGAGAGAGAGGGAGACACAGAATCCAAAGCAGGCTCCAGGCTCTGAGCCATCAGCACAGAGCCCGACGTGGGGCTCGAACTCACGGACTGTGAGATCATGACCCGAGCCGAGGCCACCGCTTAACCGACTGAGCCACCCAGGCGTCCCTAGAATGGGTGATTTAAGCAAAAGGCAGTCATCGCCCTAATTCTGGAGGCAGGAGGTGCAGGATACGGTGACAGCCAATGCACTATCTGGCAAGAGTGGTCTTTCGGGCTTGCACATGACCACCTTCTTGCTGTGTCTTGACGTGACCTTTCTCTGTGCTCATGCAGTGGGTGGAGAGAGAGACAGAGACAGAGACAGAGACAGAGAGAGAGGGCAAACTCTTGGGTGGCTCTTCTCATAAGGACACCAATCCTCGCAGATTGGGGCCCCACTCTTATGACCTCATGGGCCCCTCCTTTAGGCAAAACCACCTCTGTGGTAGGAGGGATGGCCACTGGGGCTTTGCGTGTCAAGACAGAGAGGACCCCAGGAACCATTCTATCCTGCTTGTTTCCCGCTTTGTTGGATCTGAAAACTGAGGAAGGGGCAAAAAGGTCTCCCATTGCACCCCAGAACACATATGTCCTAGCTTAATTCAATTCTTATTCCAGTGATGCATTCGGATTTCAAAAAGCAATGGTCTAGGACAGGTGTTGGCCATAGGCCCATCACTTGTGTTTGTAAATAAAGTTTTATTAGAACACAGCCCCATCTATTTGTTTAACATAACAGATATGGCTGCTTTCCTGCTTCAAGAGCAGAGGTGAGTTGTCATAAGAGATCCTGTGGTCCACAAAGGCTGAAAATACTACCCTCTGGTCCTTTTCAGAAAAATTTGCTGACCTCTGGTCTAGGAGCTGGGAGGCTTGGGTTTTCTATCCATTGTGTAGATACATGGATGAAGGATGCTAAACCCTTATTATTCCTGATAAGGTGGGGGCATGCATTCACCCAAGGTAAGTGCTGGAGGCTTTCTTCTTCATGCATTAGTTGTAATTATGTACGAGTGGAAGTTTGGCCTCCTAAACTGTAGTTTTCCTGAGGTGCAGGTTATAAGTGAAAGGCAAGATAAATGCTTGATTTCTTTCCTCTGTGTTTAACACTTTTGTGAGTTGGGTTTCTAGCATGTTCCAAAGGTAGCCAATAATATCTTTTTCTAAATTGATCTAGTAAGTGAAAGCCCCCCTTACCTCTTTGGCTAAAAGTCTGCAAGGCTGTAAGCCTAGAATTGTCACTGTCAGTCCCAGACTCCTCGGGACAGCTGGTCTGAATAATAATGATAACCCAGAAATAGAAATAGGGAAGAGAGATACAGAGAAGAGAAGTGTAAATGATATTTGAGCCTGTGGATGCAATTGTCAGAAGATATCTGTAGCTCTGTCTTTTGCTTAGTTAGGTTACATGACTCAATTTCTTCCTTCTTTCCCTCCTTCTCTCTCTCTTTCTCTCTCTCTCTTTATGTAAGCTCTACACCCAACATGGGGCTTCAAGTCAAGATCAGGAGTCACATGTTGCACCAACTGAGGCAAGCCCGGTACCCCCCACCCCCACCCCGTTTTTCCTTATTGTTTTCAAGCCCTTCCAAATTAGGTTTCTCCTTTTGTCACTTCCTACCAAGAGTTTGAACTATGCTAAGAATGGAAGGCAGCATGATGGAATAGGAGGGGGCATATTTTGAGACGCCTGGGCAGCTCAGTCGGTTGAGCACCTGACTCTTGATTTCAGCTCAGGTCATGATCCCAGGGTCATGGGATTGAACCTCATGTGGGGCTCTGTATTGAGTGTGGAGCCTGCCTCAGGGTCTCTCTCTCCCTCTCTCTCTCTCTCTCTCTCTCTTCCCTCCTCCCTCCCTCCCTTTGCCCCTCTCCCCTGCTTGTGCTCTCTCTCTAATAAATAAATAATAAAAAAGAAGGGGCACCTGGGTGGCTCACCCGGTTGGGCATCCAACTTCTGCTCAGGTCATGATCTCATGGTTTGTGGGTTCGAGCCCCACGTCAAGTTCTGTGCTGACAGCTCAGAGCCTGGAGCCCACTTTGGATTCTGTGTCTCCCTCTCTCTCTCCCTTCCTCCACTCACTCTGTCCTTCTCTCTCCCGAAAATAAACATTAAACATTTTTAAAAATAAAGTAAAAAGTAAAAAGAAGTGAGCATAATTCATCAGATTGAAGACACAATTTTTTTTAAGTTTATTTATTTATTTCAAAAGAGAGAGCAAGCAGGGAAGAGGCAGAGAGAGAGGGAGAGAGAGAGAATCTCAAGCAAGCTCTGCACTGTCAGCACAGAGCCAGACACAGGGCTCAAACGCACAAACCATGAGGTCAAGACCTGAGTTGAAACCAAGAGTTGGACGCTTAACTGACTGAGCCACTCAGGCACTATGAAGACACAATTTGAAGGAAAAAAATGGGTCTTCCAATAACAAAGGGCACTGGGGCAATTGGTTTTGCAAGTGGAGAAATTGGATCCCCACCTCATGCCTCAGACAAAAATTAGTATCAGATGTATGAAATATAAAAAAGAAAATTGAAAACATTGTTTAATGTTTGTTTCTCTGTGTATGTGTGTGTGTGAGAGAGAGAGAGAGCATGAGCAGGGGAGGGGCAGAGAGAGAGAGGGAGATGAAGGATCCCAAGCAGGCTCCAAGCAGTCCCAATGTGGGGCTCGATCTCACAAACCGTGAGATCGTGACCTGAGCTGATGTCAAGAGTCAGATGTTTAACTGACCGAGCCAGCCGGGCGCCCCAAAATTGAAAATGTTTTAAATTTAGAACATATAGAAGAGTATATTTGTCATGTAAAGGTAGTCAGGACACAGAGAAGTCTCTCAACATATAAATGAAAAGATGAGTTACTTTGAGTAGCTAACATTTAAAAGATACAAAAGGAATGAAAAAATGTCACAGACTTCCAGGAGATGTTTGCAGCACACGGCTTACAAAGGAAAGGTGTGCCTGCTGTATAAAAATCAGAAACAGGGGCGCCTGGGTAGCTCAGTTGGTTAAGCATCTGACTTCGGCTCAGGTCATAATCTCAGAGTTGGTGGGTTCAAGCCCTGGGTTGGGCTGTGTGCTGACAGCTCAGAGCCTGGAGCCTGCTTTGGATTCTATGTCTCTTTCTCTCTCTGCCCCTCCTCCACTCATGCTCTGTCTCTCTCTCTCTCTCTCTTAAAAATAAATAAACATTAAAAAAATTATAAAAATCAGAAAGGAAAAGACCGATAGCTCAGCAGAAATGTGAACAATGGATAGAAACCATCAATTTACAGAAAAGAAACCCCAAATGGTCAGGAAAATGAAAATTAAAACAACAATGAGATATCTTTATATAGGAGGCTTAAATTGGGTTATGAGTTCATCTATTTTAATCAGCAAAAAAATTATCAAGTTTAATATATTTCTGAAGTGGCAAGAACATGGGGGAATTGGGAACTTATACATCCCTGGTGAAAGTATAAATTGGGAAAAGTACCTTAGTTTTTTTTCAGTTTGCCTCTCCTCGTGGGATTAAAGGTGTGCACATCAGACAAGACAGATTTTACTTCTAAATGTATGCCATGGAAAGATCACATTTGTGAACAAGAGGGTAGGTACAAGGATGTCTTTTGCAGGATTTTTCTGATAGCACAGCTCTAAAAACAACCCAAACATCTAGCAGTCAAGGAAAGAACAAAGAGAAACCATGGTTTGTGCAATTTAACCAAGTTCTTTTCAAAAATTTGTTTTATTGAAATCTAATTCACACATCAAAAAAATCTATGCTTCTTTTTTTTTTTTTAAGATGTTTAAGTAATCTCTACACCTAGTGTGGGGCTTGAACTTACAACCCCGAAATCAAGAGTTGCACGCTCCACTGACTGAACCAGCCAGGTGCCCCATAGTCTGTTTCTAAAGTGTATAATTCAGTGGGTTTTTAAAAATATATTCACAAGGTTGTGCAACCATCACCAGTTTCTAATTCCACAATATTTCCATCACCCCCATAAAGGAACCCCATGCCTATTCTCTCTTCCCTCAGCCCCTTGGCATGCATGAATCTGCTCTCTGTGTCTAAGGGTTTGCCTAGTTTGGCTATTTAATATAAATGGAATCCTGGGGCGCCTGGGTGGTGCAGTCGGTTAAGCGTCCGACTTCAGCCAGGTCACGACCTCGCGGTCCGTGAGTTCGAGCCCCGCGTCAGGCTCTGGGCTGATGGCTCAGAGCCTGGAGCCTGTTTCCGATTCTGTGTCTCCCTCTCTCTCTGCCCCTCCCCCGTTCATGCTCTGTCTCTCTCTGTCCCAAAAATAAATAAACGTTGAAAAAAAAAATTAAAAAATATATATATAAATGGAATCCTATAGTATGCAGGTTTTTGTGACCAGCTTCTTTTACTGGGCATAATGTTATTTTAAAATTGTTTTAATGTTTGTTTATTTATTTATTTATTTATTTTTTCAATATATGAAGTTTATTGTCAAATTGGTTTCCATACAACACCCAGTGCTCATCCCAAAAGGTGCCCTCCTCAATACCCATCACCCCCCCTCCCCTCCCTCCCACCCCCCATCAGCCCTCAGTTTGTTCTCAGGTTTTAAGAGTCTCTTATGCTTTGGCTCTCTCCCACTCTAACCTCTCTTTTTTTTTTTTTCCTTCCCCTCCCCCATGGGTTCCTGTTAAGTTTCTCAGGATCCATATAAGAGTGAAACCATATGGTATCTGTCTTTCTCTGTATGACTTATTTCACTTGGCATCACACTCTCCAGTTCCATCCACGTTGCTACAAAGGGCCGTATTTCATTCTTTCTCATTGCCACGTAGTATTCCATTGTGTATATAAATCACGATTTCTTTATCCATTCATCAGTTGATGGACATTTAGGCTCTTTCCATCATTTGGCTATTGTTGAGAGTGCTGCTATAAACATCGGGGTACAAGTGCCCCTATGCATCAGTACTCCTGTATCCCTTGGGTAGATTCCTAGCAGTGCTATTGCTGGGTCATAGGGTAGGTCTATTTTTAATTTTTTTAGGAACCTCCACACTGTTTTCCAGAGCGGCTGCACCAGTTTGCATTCCCACCAACAGTGCAAGAGGGTTCCCGTTTCTCCACATCCTCTCCAGCATCTATAGTCTCCTAATTTGTTCATTTTGGTCACTCTGACTGGCGTGAGGTGATATCTGAGTGTGGTTTTGATTTGTATTTCCCTGATGAGGAGCGACGTTGAGCATCTTTTCATGTGCCTGTTGGCCATCCGGATGTCTTCTTTAGAGAAGTGTCTATTCATGTTTTCTGCCCATTTCTTCACTGGGTTATTTGTTTTTCGGGTGTGGAGTTTGGTGAGCTCTTTATAGATTTTGGATAGTAGCCCTTTGTCCGATATGTCATTTGCAAATATCTTTTCCCATTCCGTTGGTTGCCTTTTAGTTTTGTTGGTTGTTTCCTTTGCTGTGCAGAAGCTTTTTACCTTCATAAGGTCCAAGTAGTTCATTTTTGCTTTTAATTCCCTTGCCTTTGGGGATGTGTCAAGTAAGAAATTGCTGCGGCTGAGGTCAGAGAGGTCTTTTCCTGCTTTCTCCTCTAGGGTTTTGATGGTTTCCTGTCTCACATTCAGGTCCTTTATCCATTTTGAGTTTATTTTTGTGAATGGTGTGAGAAAGTGGTCTAGTTTCAACCTTCTGCATGTTGCTGTCCAGTTCTCCCAGCACCATTGGTTAAAGAGACTGTCTTTTTTCCATTGGATGTTCTTTCCTGCTTTGTCAAAGATGAGTTGGCCATACATTTGTGGGTCTAGTTCTGGGGTCTCTATTCTATTCCATTGGTCTTTGTGTCTGTTTTTGTGCCAATACCATGCTGTCTTGATGATTACAGCTTTGTAGTAGAGGCTAAAGTCTGGGATTGTGATGCCTCCTGCTTTGGTCTTCTTCTTCAAAATTACTTTGGCTATTTGGGGCCTTTTGTGGTTCCATATGAATTTTAGGATTGCTTGTTCTAGTTTCAAGAAGAATGCTGGTGCAATTTTGATTGGGATTGCATTGAATGTGTAGATAGCTTTGGGTAGTATTGACATTTTGACAATATTTATTCTTCCAATCCATGAGCACAGAATGTTTTTCCATTTCTTTATATCTTCAACTTCCTTCATAAGCTTTCTATAGTTTTCAGCATACAGATCTTTTACATCTTTGGTTAGATTTATTCCTAGGTATTTTATGCTTCTTGGTGCAATTATGAATGGGATCAGTTTCTTTATTTGTCTTTCTGTTGCTTCATTATTAGTGTATAAGAATGCAACTGATTTCTGTACATTGATTTTGTATCCTGCAACTTTGCTAAATTCATGTATCAGTTCTAGCAGACTTCTGGTGGAGTCTATCAGATTTTCCATGTATAATATCATGTCATCTGCAAAAAGTGAAAGCTTAGCTTCATCTTTGCCAATTTTGATGCCTTTGATTTCCTTTTGTTGTCTGATTGCTGATGCTAGAACTTCCAACACTATGTTAAACAACAGCGGTGAGTGGGGCGCCTGGGTGGCGCAGTCGGTTAAGCGTCCGACTTCAGCCAGGTCACGATCTCGCGGTCCGGGAGTTCGAGCCCCGCGTCGGGCTCTGGGCTGATGGCTCAGAGCCTGGAGCCTGTTTCCGATTCTGTGTCTCCCTCTCTCTCTGCCCCTCCCCCGTTCATACTCTGTCTCTCTCTGTCCCAAAAATAAATAAACGTTGAAAAAAAAAATTAAAAAAAAAAAAAAACAACAGCGGTGAGAGTGGACATCCCTGTCGTGTTCCTGATCTCAGGGGGAAAGCTCTCAGTTTTTCCCCATTGAGGATGATGTTAGCTGTGGGCTTTTCATAAATGGCTTTTATGATCTTTAAGTATGTTCCTTCTATCCCGACTTTCTCGAGGGTTTTTATTAAGAAAGGGTGCTGAATTTTGTCAAGGGCCTTTTCTATATCGATTGACAGGATCATATTGTTCTTATCTTTTCTTTTATTAATGTGATGTATCATGTTGATTGATTTGTGAATGTTGAACCAGCCCTGCAGCCCAGGAATGAATTCCGCTTGACCATGGTGAATAATTCTTTTTATATGCTGTTGAATTCTATTTGCTAGTATCTTATTGAGAATTTTTGCATCCATATTCATCAGGGATATTGGCCTGTAGTTCTCTTTTTTTACTGGGTCTCTGGTTTAGGAATCAAAGTAATACTGGCTTCATAGAATGAGTCTGGAAGTTTTCCTTCCCTTTCTATTTTTTGGAATAGCTTGAGAAGGATAGGTATTATCTCTGCTTTAAATGTCTGGTAGAACTCCCCTGGGAAGCCATCTGGTCCTGGACTCTTATTTGTTGGGAGATTTTTGATGACTGATTCAGTTTCTTCACTGGTTATGGGTCTGTTCAAGCTTTCTATTTCCTCCTGATTGAGTTTTGGAAGCGTGTGGGTGTTCAGGAATTTGTCCATTTCTTCCAGGTTGTCCAGTTTGTTGGCATATAATTTTTCATAATATTCCCTGATAATTGCTTGTATCTCTGAGGGATTGGTTGTAATAATTCCATTTTCATTCATTACTTTATAATGTTTATTTATTTTTGAGAGAGACAGAGACAAAATGCAAGTGGGTTAGGGACAGGGAGAGAGGGAGACACAGAATCCGAAGCAGACTCCAGGCTCCGAGCTGTCAGCACAGAGCCCGACGTGGGGCTTGAACTCATGAGCTGTGAGCTCATGACCTGAGCCGAAGTCGGACACTTGAGCCACCCACTTGTGCCCCTCTGAGCACAATGTTTTTAAGGTTCATTTGTGTAGTGGCATGTTATTCTTTTTTGTGGCTGAACAATATTCCCTGGTATGGTTAACAGCTAAATTCTATGCAGTGGATAATGAGTCAGACCCACAAAATTCCCCCGAGGCGATTTCCAAAAGCATAATATTGAGGACAATTAAGTCACAGAATTATAATATACAACATGATTCCGTATATTTGTATATATACTAATAACACAGACAATCTTGCCCTATATTGAATATTAGTAGATGTCTGTGTAGGGAAAGTGAAAAAATGCATAAGAATAACATACAGCAGGGGCATCTGGGTGGCTCAGTCGGTCAAGCGTCTGACTTCAGCTCAGGTCATGATCTCATGGTTCGTGGGTTCAAGCCCCGCATCGGGCTCTGTGCTGACAGCTCAGAGCCTGGAGCCTGCTTCCGATTCTGTGTCTCCCTCTTTGCCCCTCCCCCACTAATGCTCTGTCTCTCTCTGTCCCTCAAAAAAGGAATAAAGGTTAAAAAAAGATTTTTTTAATTAAAAAAAAATAATAACAGGGGCGCCTGGGTGGCTCAGTCAGTTAAGTGTCCAACTTCAGCTCAGGTCATGATCTCGCAGTCTGTGAGTTCGAGCCCCACGTCGGACTCTGTGCTGACAGCTCAGAGCCTGGAGCCCATTTCAGATTCTGTGTCTCCCTCTCTCTCTGACCCTCCCACACCCATTCATGCTCTGTCTCTCTCTCTCTCAAAAATAAATAAACATTAAAGAAAAAAAATTAAAAAAAATAATAACATATAGCAGCTTGCATAATGTTCACCTCTGGGGAGAGAGGAAGGACAAGAGATTGGATGTGGTAGTGGTGAAACACAGCAAAATGTTAATGTCTAGAAAGTAAGGTCAGTGTGCCTGTTTCCATTTATACTATTTGGTGTTTTCCATTATGGTTGAATCACTTCATAATTAAAAACCTAACCTAGAAAGAGAAGAGTTACCCTGTATATGCTTGTGAGCTAAGAATATTTACATGTGCATCCTGAATGCTTACACTTTGGTTCATTCACATATTAAACAGTGACTTCCAAACCTGATTGGCTGACATAACTTTGGAATCAGAGCTCGTGTATTTGTGTTGATACATAACTGGCCATTCGGTGTCATTGTCACACAAAAAAGCCCACCCTCAGAAAAATCCTTACAATGACATAATACGTAAATTAATGAAGTTATGGGTGCCCAATAACAACACCAACATATACTTGGCAAGTCTAGCTTCGTCGTATCCTTCGATTTCAAAGAAATAATGTAGATAGAAACACGATGGCACTGAGAAAACTCTCCCATTCGCATCAGAAAGGAAACTGGTCTTAACTTTAAGACTGGATGGCTCTGCCCAGCACAGCTTGGAAGGATCATGAACCAAATACGTTTAGTGACTTACCTCGGTGCATGCGACTTAGGGTTGTGTTTGATAGGTCGCAGTTGGGTGTCTACATTTGTGGCTTGTATCTTGTGCTCCTTTTCAAAATCACTTGGTGTATGGGATGCCTCACCCAACAGCAATCAATGGAGTTTCCTGGGGGAACAGTTTTCTATGCCTCACCCAACAGCAATCAATGGAGTTTTCTGGGGGAACAGTTTTCTATGCTTTCAAAATCCCTTGGTCTATGGGATGCCTCACCCAACAGCAATCAATGGAGTTTTCTGGGGGAACAGTTTTCTATGCTTTCAAAATCCCTTGGTCTATGGGATGCCTCACCCAACAGCAATCAATGCAGTTTTCTGGGGGAACAGTTTTCTATGTATGGGGTGCCATCGAGAATTCCCTAAGTGGGTATCCTGGTACTACCAGCCCATACACATGGTATGTGTTCTTAGCCTATGTTTTAAGCCAAACCGTACTAAAGTCACACTCCAAATTTTGGGGAAATCCAGCCAGTAATTCTTGAGAGGTGTGGAAGCAAAAAAGCAGAAACTTCATTTTATTACTATGGATTATGAGCCAAGGACACACAGTGACCTGGTTTCCCTGTGTTCAGTCACCTCCACCACCTTAAATCACGTTCTCCTCCTTCCAGGGATCCTACAGCACTGTCCGTTCACAGGATACTGGGGGCCCCTCGGCGGGGGACAGAAGCCACCGCAGGTGGTGCCTTGGGGTTTCGATCAGCATAGCTCACTCCCTGGAGGTCTTTCAGCCTTTGGGGAAAAGAGATGGGCATTTAGAGCTTAGCTGTCTCGTATGGTACCTACAAGCCACATATGGCTATTTACATTTAAGTGAATTAAAGTTAAATCGAACTCAAAACTCAGGTCCTCAGTCACACCAGATGCATCTCAAATGTGCACAAGCCACATGCATGCAGTGGCTGTTGTATGAGCACAGCTTTGGGACACTTCCATCATGGCGGGAAGTCCTACTGGACAGAGCCATTCTAGGAATGGCCATGTTTCACGGACGATGAGGGTTTTGACTCTGGTTTTAATGAAACGATGCTAATGAGTATAACTGGGACTAATAACAGTCATTGCAAATGTGTGGTTTTGAGAATAGGAACTACTACCCTTCAAGAATTCCTACTGGTTATGTAATATTACACTGTTTTTAAAACAGTGTTATTGGGGCGCCTGGGTGGCTCAGTCGGTTAAGCGGCCGACTTCGGCTCAGGTCCTGATCTCACGGTCCGTGAGTTCGAGCCCCGCGTCGGGCTCTGTGCTGACAGCTCAGAGCCTGGAGCCTGTTTCCGATTCTGTGTCTCCCTCTCTCTCTGCTCCTCCCCTGTTCATGCTCTGTCTCTCTCTGTCTCAAAAATAAATAAACGTTAAAAAATTAAAAAAAAAAAGTGTTATTAAGATATAATTTATGTACCATGTGTGCAATTTGATGACATTTAGTGAATCGGTAGAATGATATGGCTGGCCATCGCCACAGTAAGTTTTAGAACATTCGTCACCCAAAAAAGTTCCCTCGTGCCTATGTGCAGTTACACCTGCTCTCCCCACCCCAGCCGTAGGCCACCACTGATGTGCTTTTTCTGGAGATGTTACACAATGGAACACCACCATGGACAGTCTTCTGTATCTGGCTTTTTTTCACTTAGCAAAATGGTTTTTGCAATACATCCTTGTACCAAAGGTACCTATCACTAGTTTCTTCCTTTTTTATTGCTGAATAGAATTTCACTGTATGGAGATAGCACATCGTAATATTATATTATTTTAATATTATGATCAACAATTTGCTAATCAATGTCATTAATCCAACGCTTAAAATAGGCCAGATTTGTTTATTGAGGCTTCATTTGTGAATCTGTGAACTATGTTTTTCCATACCTTAAAAAATTATATGCATATCTAAGTGAATGCCATGTGCATAAATATTTTTTAAACACAACATTGAACCATTTGTACTTTTTGCTAATGCCTCTTTTTACTTGCTTTGACATAAAGAATAAGCCAATGGACCTCTGTGTCCTATGGAAAAAATGTATAAACGTTATCTGTTATTGCTCTTAGAGGTAATGCTAATTAAAAAAAATTTTTTTAATGTTTATTCATTTCTGACAGAGACAGGACGTGAGTGGGGGAAGGGCAGAGAGAGAGGGAGACACAGAATCCGAAGCAGGCTCCAGACTCCGAGCTGTCAGCACAGAGCCGGACGCGGGGCTTGAACTCACAGACCACGAGATCATGACCTGAGCTGAAGTCAGACACTTAACGAACTGAGCCACCCAGGCACCCCAAGGTAATGCTAATTCATGTTGAATCACAAGTAAACAGTATTTTAAATAGAAAGAAATGATGTACATTGGTTAACATTTGTTAATTGGTGCTTTTATGCCATCTGACGTTTAAAATTTGCTGGAAACTTCAGCAAACCCTTTATGATTAGCACATCAGTGGATTCACACAGGCCTTCTCATGGGGGATTTTGATTCCCACTCGACATGGGAGGCAATGAAGGGTCCAGATCACAGGGGTTTCATGATTTGTCTCAGACCATATTGGTAGTAAATAGTAGCCATGGGCAGTTGGAGTCTAGCTACTCGGGAACAAAAAGCCCATGTATCTTTGTTGATTGAGATGTCACTGACATATAACATTGTATAGGTTTTACCACTATGGTGGTAATCGTGTTGCAATATATAAATGTACCAAGTGTTTATTTGATACATTTATATATTGCAACACGATTACCACCATAGTGCTAGCTAACACATGAATCCCATCACATAATTATCATGTCTTTTCCAAGCAGTGAGAACAATTAAGATGTAATCTCTTAGCAACTCTGAAGTTCGAATACATCGTTACGGACCGTGATCACAATGCTGTTCATTTCATCTCCAGAACTTACTTATCTACCAACTTTCTCACCTCCTGGTAACCACCATTCTGCCCTCAGTTTATATGAGTTTGGCCGAAGCATATGTTTTTAAACACAATGTTCATTGGCCTCCGGTAAATTGTGTGAGCTAGGGGCAGTCATATAACCAGAGTGTGGGTTAAGCCAGGGGGTGAACAGGGTTGGCCTATGGAGATAAGTGAGCTCTTGGGGAGAACTCACTGAGACAGATGTCCTTTCCAGGTCGGATGAATCTGCATGTGAGAGAAAGGGGGAAAAAAATCAGTTCTCAGATTGCAGGAGTCAGACTTACCCTTCCTATCCCACCATGCCCATGTGGTTTCTTCCCTTATCACTCACCCATAGCCTCCTGCTGGGGCAGTTTGGAATGGCTGGTTCTGAGAGACAGAAACACATTAAAGTGTGGGATCTGAAGACTCGGGGAGAGGATAGGGTTTTGGAGAGAAGAAGAGAGTCACAGCACGGGTTGGACGGGAGTGGGAATCACAGACACGCAAACAGGGTCTGTGAAAGGTGGGAGGGGGCACGAGATACGTCGAGTTTATCTACCTCTTGGTGGATTCTTCATGTGACAAATCTACAAAAAAACACATAATAATAATCATAATAATAATAATAATAATAATACAGGGAGGAATTTAGCTGATGAGGAAATCCTTCACTTCACTCCCCTTCCCCAGTGTTTTCAATCGGTGCATCCCTGAACTCACCATGCTGGGTGCATCTGTTGATGAGGAAGACGGAGAGGAAGAGGAGCAAAATGGAGAGACAGCAGCAGGTGGCAGCAATGATGGACCTGGTGACTGGTGGGAGAGGAGCAGGTCACACAATCAGTTTGGCTGCCCAGACACCCAGTCTGCATGCGGCAGGACAGTCGTCAGCAGCTAGACAACCCGGCTTCTAAAGCCTCCAGCTGCTGCTTCCGAGCTGGACCTTCCGATGTCTTAGGGGAGTGAATCTGACTTTCCCTTTCCCCATTCAAAGCGAGGATGGGAATAGTAGCTACTGACTGCACTGCATGGTGGGGGGCGGGGGGGGGGGCAACCAGGTGGGCACTCCCAGAGAGGGCCTCGCCCAAGGGAAATTCCCAATCAGTGTGTCAGCCGTATCAACAATAATGAAGATTTATGGGGCGCCCGGGTGGCTCAATTGGTTGAGCATCCGACTTCGGCGCAGGCCATGATCTCACAGTTCGTGGGTTCAAGCCCCGCGTCAGGCTCTGTGCTGACATCTCACAGCCTGGAGCCTGCTTCGGATTCTGTGTCTCCCTCTCTCTCTGCCCCTCCTCTGCTCATGCTCTGTCTCTTTCTGTCTCTCAAAAATAAATACATGTTTAAAAAAAAATTAAAAAAAAAAAAGTCACACAGCCGGGATGGGCTTCAAGTCCTGGGATGTCTAACCCTTCAGGCCAGGCGGCCCCAGGTCCGGGCAGCTCTGTGCTGGCCACTGGGTGTGGAAACCCCAGAGAAGTGAGCTCACAGTCTGGGCAGATACGCGTTTCCCCACATAACGGCGATGCTGGCAGAGGCAAGTCCCATCAGACATGAATGGAAGTCCCAACTCTCTCCCAGTTCAAGGGTTGTTTAAATGTTATACACCCCTGGGATATTATTCAGAAAATCCTACCATGTGCAACAAAGCCTATGAAACCTGGAGGGCATTATGCTAAGGGACATGAACCAAAGGCAAACACTACACGATTGGATTCCACTTACACTTGGAATCTAAAAAATTAAAAAAAAAAAATTTTTTTTAAATTGAACTCATAGAAGCAGAGAGTAGATGGTTGCCAGGGGCTGAGGGCGGGGTAAGTGAGGAGAAGCTTCCAGTTAAAAGATGAATCAGGGTTCCTGGGTGGCTCAGTCGGTTAAGCATCTGACTTCAGCTTAGGTCATGAGTTCGAGCCCCACGTCGGGCTCTCTGCTGACAGCTCAAAGCCTGGAACCCGCTTCGGATTCTGTGTCTCCCTCTCTCTCTGCCCCTTCCCCGCTCATGCTCTGTCTCTCTCTCTCTCTCTTTCTCAAAAATGAATAAACTCGGGGCGCCTGGGTGGCGCAGTCGGTTAAGCGTCCGACTTCAGCCAGGTCACGATCTCGCGGTCCGGGAGTTCGAGCCCCGCGTCAGGCTCTGGGCTGATGGCTCAGAGCCTGGAGCCTGTTTCCGATTCTGTGTCTCCCTCTCTCTCTGCCCCTCGCCCGTTCATGCTCTGTCTCTCTCTGTCCCAAAAATAAATAAACGTTGAAAAAAAAATGAATAAACTCAAAAAAAAACTTTTAAAAAACAGGAGTAAGAGTATAACAAGTTTTGAGAGAAATCCAGAGGTAATCCAGGATGTGTATAGTGATTATTCAAGTTCATAAAATACATTACTTTCCTTGGTATTCACTTTTTGGGGCAATGGGAACGCCAATCAGGAGAAATATGTTAATGCAAATTCGTAACTGTTTAATATCTAACATATACGCGTTTTAAGTTAAAATGGCACATAATAAGCAATTTTATTGCCAATCACATGAAGTTTTCCCTTTACGTGAGATCTTGAATTTACAATGAATGTTTCCTGGCTACCAGGAACATTATTTTTGAATTATCTAGATATGTCTTATTTCTAAACAGAACCACACCAGTTAGTATTTTCACAGGAGGGTTCTCTTGCTGACTGAGGCTTACTAGAATTATCCTTCGTGTGGAATTTTTCTTCCAAAATGCCTACTATACAGAAGACCATAAGAACTGAATTTTTTTGTTTGATAGTACTTTTTTTCAGTCTTTTAAATTTGGACAGAATTTGAACACATCGACTCTGTTTGCATTCAAAAGAAGCGAATAAAAAGTACTTATAAAAGACAACATGGGGTGCCTGGGTGGCGCAGTTGGTTGGGCGTCTGCCTTCGGCTCAGGTCATGATCTCACAGTCCGTGAGTTCGAGCCCCACATCGGACTCTGTGCTGACAGCTCAGAGCCTAGAGCCTGCTTTGGATTCTGTGTCTCCCTCTCTCTCTGCCCCTCCCTGTCTCACACTCTGTCTCTCGCTCTCACAAAAATAAATATTAAATTTTTTTAAAAAGGTGAATAAATTCTGCACATGTAATGTATCGTATGGTGACAGTAGTTGATACTCTATTGTATAATTGAAATTTGCTTAAAGAGATCTTAAGCATTCTTACTAAAAAAAAAAAAAGTGAGTACGTGAGGGGCAGGTGCATTCACTCACTTGATGGGGGGATTCCTTTCACAGCGTACTTGTACTCCCAACCATCACGGGGCACACTTTAAATACCTTATTTTATTTCCCGATTACAGCTCCATAAAGATGGGGCCGGAAGGAGAGGGGTGGGGTGAGAATACCTGACTCACAGAGCTGGATAATGATGGAAGGTGCGAGTACTGGCTTTGCAACACTCAGTCTAGAATCTGACTCACCATGTAGGATAATGAGATCGCAGTGATAATGATTATTTTCTCCCCCGATATCCCGCCCACACCTGTCTCCCTCTGTAGCAGATGATGCTGATACTCCTCCTTCCCTGCTCCCCCAGATCCCTTTGCCGTTTTTATGCACTCTGGATCGTGGTTTCCTGCCTTAACCCTGGCTGCCCGTGTGTGCCACCTTCTCCATCTCCTGCACTTTCCCGTGGCATTGAGCAAAAGACACTCGTGTTCTGTCCTTTTCTTCTCATGCCTTCTTCCCCCGTGCCCTCTACAATATCGTTTCCACGCTCGTACTTATGTGAGAGTCTGCTTCTAGCAGCCCTGAATCCAACACACCCTCAAACACAGCAATCTATCACCGCATCACCAGGGACGTGAGACACAGGGCAAGAGCAGCTCTTCCCAGACTAGCAAGGCCCCGAATGGACGCAGAGAAGCTTCAACCTTCCTCTAGCCTAGATTTCTCTCCCACAGCAGCTCACTAGAAATGAGAAGTAAACTATTACAAGACTTCCCTCTTCCTATGGCCCCACACCCATCGATCTGAGCTCACCCTGAGATGTCCACATATCCTGGCCAAATTTCACATCCCTGTTTACAAGTTGCCAGAATAAACTGCAAAGAGTCTCTGGTGTTGGCGTGAAGGAATCAGACGAGCAAAGGGATACAGCTTGACATGGGGCGTAAATAAAGTCACAGGCACAGAAGAGAAGACTGGCCTCGTATGCGGGCTGGGGACATCCTGTCTGAGCTTAAAGGCTTTATTCTGTTTAAAATCGCGGCGGTATAAATTTGAACTCAGAAAGCACATCTTAAGAAGACACCCACTAGGGTGTCTATAATAAAAGGAAAATAAGGGTTGGCAAGGATATGGAGATATTGGAACCCACATGCATTACTGGTGGGAATGTAAAATGGGGCGGCCACATTGGGAAATAACTTGGCTGTTTCTCAAAAAGTTAAATGTAGAGTTAACATATGCCCTTCCAATTCTACCCATGGGTAGATACCGAAGAAAAATTGGGAGCGGGGACTCAAACAGGTACGTGCACACCAATGCTCAGGGTAGAATTATTGCGATACCAAAAAGGTATGAACAACCCAAATGTCCACCATGGGGATGGGGAGAGACCGCTTAACAGGCTGGCGATTTCATTTGGGGGTGATGAGAATGTTCTGGAATTGTATAGTGGCTGTGGCTGCACAACCTTGCAAACATAGTAAAATGCCACTGAGTCATATACTTCAAAAGGGTGAATTTAGGGAGTGTAGTTATGTATCAACCAAAAAGAAAGAAAACGCAAGAGCCGAAATCACCGTTTCTCTTCCTCTTTCCCCTCTGACACTTCCTGCTCTATTTCTGACCCTTTCATGCTCCTGGATGCTATCAGATTTCAGATCTCTCCAAGAAAACATTCCTGGCACGCATTATGGTCCTAAAGCTGGAGTAGAAAGTCTGCTAATCCTGAATAAACACATTTTCAAAGACTATTACTTATTTTGCAAGGACATTTTGGGAGATACCTTTAAAAAAAAAAAAAAAAGCTGGTTATGTCAGTGTCAACTCTAATGACAGCCCTGAACAATTTTGGCTCTTTGGAGTAGCTTGTAGGGAGGTTACAAGTTGCAGAAATTAAAGATGAGTAAGCACCTAGTTGCCAATTTACATTATATATTTGGCCATTAAAATCTGGATGAGCTCCTGTTTTCATCCAAAGATGTCAAAAGCTCTAACTTTTGGGGCGCCTGGGTGGTGCAGTCGGTTAAGCGTCCGACATCAGCCAGGTCACGATCTCGCGGTCCGGGAGTTCGAGCCCCGCGTCGGGCTCTGGGCTGATGGCTCAGAGCCTGGAGCCTGTTTCCGATTCTGTGTCTCCCTCTCTCTCTGCCCTTCCCCCGTTCATGCTCTGTCTCTCTCTGTCCCCAAAATAAATAAAAAACGTTGAAAAAAATTAAAAAAAAAAAAGCTCTAACTTTTACAGGCATCTCTGAGGATAGAATCTTAGCCAATTCTTCATGGCAAAGCAGCATCAGGGAAAAGTAACTGAATGTTCAGCTGTGTTTGAGAATTTAGAAGTTTTAGCAAGTCCTTTGGTCATACATATTCCCAAAGCACGTGGACCCCACAGCACAGGGATCGTGCTGCCCAAACCAGACACACAAGCTCATCCCCATTCTTCCCAAAACTTCACCATAGTGTTTTCATTATGTAAAATGACAAACGATGCACCTCGTGCTGTCTTACTCATCAGATTTTTATGAACCCAGGAGGAGCTCAGGAGTCATTGCCCAAGAGAGGCAATCATCCTCCCAATCGCATTGAGAAATCATGCATCGAGATGCTTCTTGTGCCTTTTAATCAAAAAGGATCCCCTGTCTCATGAGGTGGGTATAATTTGGAAAAGCATTCTTCAATTTAACTTACCTTTTCCCCCTGGAGGGGCTCTGCGTTTATTGCGGTCATCTAGAAAACAGGAGGTAAGAAAAAGAAATCACAATGATTGTGTGGGAATCTTGGGGTCCTATGTCCTCATGTCCCACTTACGGACTCTATGCCTTCTTTGGGAAGCAGAGAATGTCTTCCCCACTCTTGGGATGCTCACTGGGTTCGCAAACCAGGGTCAGAATATGAGATTGCTCTTTCTAATATTCTTGGAGTTTTGGTATTATTTCTAATAACAAAAATATTTTTATGACCCCACTAATTCCCCCCTCCCCTTCCAATCCTATTCCTTGCCAGTCTTCCCTATCTCAGGCAAGAGCACGGCCATTTTGCAAATATTCTCTCCCGTTTGGTTAAGTTGTCTTCTCATCTTGTTGACTGTTTCTTCAGCCACACAGAAGCTTTTTAGCTTGATGCCTTCCCACTTGTTTATTTTTGCCTTTTTTAAAAAAAATTTTTTAACGTTTATTTATTTTTGAGACAGAGAGAGGCAGAGCATGAACGGGGGAGGGGCAGAGAGAGAGGGAGACACAGAATCGGAAGCAGGCTCCAGGCTCTGGGCCATCATCAGCCCAGAGCCCGACGCGGGGCTCGAAATCACGGACCGTGAGATCGTGACCTGAGCTGAAGTTGGACGCTTAACCGACTGAGCCACCCAGGCGCCCCTATTTTTGCCTTTTTAATGCTTTTTGTGTGATATCTGAAAACCTCATTGCCAAGGTTAAGCAAAGGAGTTTTCCCGTTTTCTTCGAGGAATTTTATGGTGTGGGGTCTTATGTTTAAGTCTCTACTACGTTTTGAATTGATTTTTGTGAGTGGTGTAAGATAGGGGTCCAATTTCATTCTTCTGCATATGGGTATCCAGTTCTCCCGACACCATTTATTGAAGAGACTACCCTCACCCCACTGAGTATTTTTGACTCCCCTGCCAAATGTTAGTTGATTGTATACGTGAGGCTTGAATTCTGGGCTCTTGGTTTTGTTTTGCTGGTCTATGTGTCTATTTTTATGCCAGTACCATACCATTTGGGTTACTGTAGCTTTCTAGTATAGTTTGAAATTAGGATGTGTGATACCCCCAACTTTGTTCTTTCTCAGTACTGCTTTGACCATTCAGGATCCAGCATTTTTTTGGTTGAGTCGTTAGGATTTTCCATATGTAAGATTACATCATCTGCAAATAAAGACAGTTCTACTTCTTCCTTTCCAGTTTGGATGCCTCTTACTTCTTTGTCTTGTTTGATTGCTCTATTGCTACGTTGAATGGAAATGGTGAGAGCGGACATCCTTGTCTTGTTTCTGACGTTAGAGGAAAAGCTTTCGACCTTTCCCCTTCGAGTATGATGCCAACTGTGGACTTGCGTATGTCCTTTGTTATGTTGAGATGTATTCCTTCTATACCCCATTTGTGGAGAGTTTTTAATTTTGAAAGTATGTTGTATTTTGTCAAATACCTTTTCTGCATCTACTGAGATGATCGTATGACTTCTGTCCTTCATTCACTAATGTGGTCTATCGCATTTATTGATTGTATATGTTGAACCATCCTTATGCCACAGGGACAAATCCCACTTAACCATGATGTGTAACCTTAATGTGCTGTTGAACTTGGTTGCTAATGTTTTGTTGGGAATGTCTGCATCTATGTTCATCAGGGATATTATATTGCTCCGTAGTTTTCTTTTAGTGTTGCTGTCTGACTTTGGTATTGGTGATGCCAGCCTCATAAAATGAAAGTAGGAGTGTTCCCTCCTCTTCCATTTTTGGGAAGACTCTGAGAAGGATTTGCATTATTTTTTCTTTAAATGTCTGGTGGAATTCATAAGCAAAACCTTCTGGTTGGTCCTGGGCTCTTCTTCATTGGGAGGTTTTTGATTTTTGAGGCACTCTCCTTCTCTGTTATTGATCTGTTCAGATTTTCCATTTCTTCATGATTCAGTCTTGGTTTGTAGATGTCCACACAGGTTCCCTTGTCCATAAGTTATTGATCACATCTCCAGGTGCTTCCAGACCATGGCCAATAGGACCTGGAAATAATTTACAGTCTCCTGCAGGTTCCACAGCTGGTACTGAGGTCTGTCTGCCTACTACTCAACTCACAGGTGGGTGAGACTCCTCTTGGGTCCCTTGGTGTATGGTGCCAGATCCCACAACTCCCACAAAAGCACTTTTGTTTGTGCATGGATGCCACATTTCTGTTGTTGACATGGAAGGTTGGTACAAAAATGAGGGATGTCTTATGCTGCCACGATGCTCAGTTTGGATTTTCTTATTTTCTCAACTTGTAGTGGCTCTGCCATCACCGTTTTCAGCAGAACAATATCCATACATTTGGTTCTGCTGTATGGAATCAGAGTCTCACACTGGGACCTGGAATTGTCTCAGGATCTATGCTGAGTAAGAGGGAAGGTTTTAGGATTGATCCTGAAGAGTACAAAGCAATGGGGGTAAAGGGGAGGACCAGGGTTTCCCTGGGGACATTCTTACCCATCTCTGTATTAACCATGTTTTTTATTTTCTGTATTTGATTCTTTGACATTTTGGGACCTTGCTGACCCTGGAGATATTCTCCTCCCAGAGTATCTACTTCCTAGAGATAGGAGACAGCTCCCCCTCAAGCACACCTCTCAAATGCAACCCAAGCAATCCAGAACTCACACTCTTGACCACCTCCTCTATGGCTCCCACACTCTGGACCACTATTCCCCTGCCCTAATGACTCCAGGGTCAGATACGAGACACTCAGGGACAGCCTCTATACCCCAGAGCCAATCCTAAGCCTGTTCCTTCCCACAGAAACCACAGTAAAGGTTACTGCCCCATCTTCTCCCTCCCTCTGCTTCCTGACTAGCCCTGGTGCTTCTCTGTGTGGTCCTGCATGGCATCCCCCTCTTGGAAACTCTAACAAACACTTTTTTTTTTCCCCAGTGATAATCACATCTCCATCTTTGGTCATGCTTCAAATTTTCTGTTCATACCTATATTCTAAAACACCCTCCATCCACACCCACCTCATTGATACCCATCCGGAATCTCTGATGAGAACTGGTCACCAAATTCAGTTCCCATTCCCGCCTTCCCCCAATTCTCCACACTCAAGCGGTCACAGCTGTCTTTTTGTTTCCTGGACTCTTCTCTCCCCAGCCATGTTCCATCACAGGAAAAGGAATGTGTGCCTCAAGGGCAAACCTGAAGCCGCCTTTCTCACCTGTGACCTCCAGCTGCAGGTGTTCACTCTCCTCTGACCACTCCTGGGAGCCCATTGTCTTGTAGGCACAAAAGTACGTCCCAGCATTCTTTGGCTCCAGGTGAGTGAGGAGGAATTCAGCCTCATATCCTGCAGATCTCTGCTCCTGTCTGTACCCAGAGTCCTGCAGCTTCCCCAGCATGAATGTCACATTGTGGCGGTGACCCAGGCACCTCAAGGTCACGTTACGTCCCTGTTCAACCACTGGGCTGGGCAAGGCACTGAGGTAGGGTTTGGTAAGTGTCTCTGGAAAGAATTCAGAGTTAGTCTGAATCTTCCAAGTGATGACTGGCAGTGCCCTCCCAGAATTCAGAGGATCAGACAGAAAACTTGGGATGCAGGAACAGATCAAGTGTATGCAAGAAAACTCACCATTCTTTTTCTCATCTTCAAAGCCCAGGGAAAGCCCTGGAAGAGAAACCCTCATTAGACGTGAATTTATATACTCATCTTGGAGTACAAATCAGGCAGATGATGCGTGACTAATTTGTTAAAGATCCATCCCATTTCTTGAAGGTACTTCCTTGGGTTGATTTAAAAAAAATTTTTTTAATGTTTATTTATCTTTGAGAGAGAGAGAGTGACAGAACATGAGCGGGGGAGGGGCTGAGAGAGAGAGGGAGACACAGAATCCGAAGCAGGCTCCAGGCTCTGAGCTGTCAGCACAGAGCCCGATGCGGGGCTCAAACTCACAGACTGCAAGATCATGACCCGAGCCAAAGTCAGACGCTTAACCAACTGAGCCACCCAGGTGCCCCTCCTTGGGTTTACTTTTTACCTTTTGCTTACGTCCCATTGTTTCTCATTCAGGAGTTATGTTTATGTACAAAATTCCAGTAACCTTTCCTGATTTATTGTGTTGCTTTCCCAATTAGTCTTTTCTTTCACCATCTAGAAATCATTGCACACTTACCTATATTTTCCTCTCCTGTCTTGTATGACGGCAGTTTTCACCCTTACCACTTAAATGATGCAATGGTTATTTTATTGTGGAGTATGAGTGGTGGGTTTCCTCTCTGATTCAAATGGAGAGAAGTTGCTCTCTCTAACAAAGTTCTTCTTTTCACAAAGAATTCAAGACATTCGTGGTCCTAAATGCTTTCTTCACTCTTGGCTTTGATCTTGACAAACATCAGCCCCTCCCTCTCCTGTGCTCTGTTCTATTTATTTCATTCTGGGACAGGAACATCATCCCATGGATGAAAATATGGGAAACCAGTCTTGGGGTCTGCCAAGAGTTGAAGCTAGAATTTCTCAATGCAAGAGTATCTCAAGACATCTGGCCTTTGTTTAAACTCAGAGGTCAACTCACAACAGGGACCTCCAAGCTTCACCTAGAAGGAAGGAGGTGGAGTCTAGACAGTGTGCTGAGAGGGCACTTGCAGTGAAAATGTCTGGGATTAGTAGGTACGAAATCCTCTGGGTGGTCAGGAAGTCCTAGGTCTCATGGTCCCTTTTTAGTGCCCCGCCTCCACCAATCCTGCTTTCAGACTCATGTTATCGCAGCTCTGATATCAGCCAATATTCTGCTCAAATAGTGATTCCCTTAAACACACACACACACACACACACACACACAAACATACAGTTGCCTTTAGTTCATTTTACATTGTGAAACCCTACCAGAGAATAGAAAGTGAGGGAGGGGTCCTCTTTCTTTGTCAAATAAAGTTGTGTATATTTAAGTTCTACAATATGATGATTTTATTTTATTTTTTTTTTCAACGTTTATTTATTTTTGGGACAGAGAGAGAGCATGAACGGGGGAGGGGCAGAGAGAGAGGGAGACACAGAATCGGAAACAGGCTCCAGGCTCTGAGCCATCAGCCCAGAGCCCGACGCGGGGCTCGAACTCACGGAGCGCGAGATCGTGACCTGGCTGAAGTCGGACGCCCAACCGACTGCGCCACCCAGGCGCCCCTTCTTTTATTTTTTATTTTTTTTTTTTTTACAATATGATGATTTTATATCTAGCTATTATCTATCTATCAATCAATGATTACCACTTTCAAGCTAGTTAACACCTCCATCACCTCATATAGTTACCCTTTGTGAGTGTGTGTGTGTGTGTGTGGTGAGAATACAGAATCATTAACTCAAGTCCCCATACTGCGCATTGGATTCCTCAGAACTTGTCCATCTCTCCTAACAAGGGACGACAGCTGACTTAGACAAGGAAGACTGAAATGGAGAACGCTGTCATTAAGGGGAAGAAACCCAGTGGCATTCAGGATAACCTGAAAAAGCACATTTCCCACAATACAATAGAGAAACTACCAATGATCAAGTATCTGTCGTTTGGCTGATGCTTTACAAACAATGACCATTTACATACTCGTATGACTTAGCAGGTCCTTTGCAGATGACTGTCACTTGCCATACAGCTACCATATTTGCCCACCTCTACCATATATCCTACATCTAACATTTGGAATGGCCTTTACATACATCAAATGGAGAGCTGTACAATGTCCAGCCTAGTTAGGGGCTATTACCTTTACTTAGATAGGAAGGAGTGGGGACCCTAGAGACCACAGTTCCCTAAAAACTAATGTGATACTGTGATTTATGGTAAGAAACATACGTTTGGTTTCTGTCCTGGTTCCTGGCACAGAGGTCCTGAAACCCTCGAAATTTTCTAAGTGTTGAAAGCGATAAGCATTCTTTCATTATGTAAATGAAGGGACTTTTGGACCACACCTAAGGATGGGGACTGGTTGCCAAGGGAATCAACCCTAGGAGGACAAGGCTGGAACTTTCAGTCCCACCTCACTGGCCTCTGGGGAGGGGAGAGGGGCTGGAGATGGAATCAATCACCAATGGCCAATGATTTCATCAACCATGCCTATGGAATGAAACCTCTATAAAAGCTCTAAAGGATGAGTTCAGAGAGCTTCCAGGTTGGTGAACATATGGAGGTGAAGGGGAGAATGGTGCACCTGGAGAAGACATGGAAACTCTGTGCTCTTTCCCCATACCTGGCCCTCCACACGTCTTCCATCTGGCTGTTCCAGAGCCATATATATTTATATTTTTATATTTATAATATTCTTTTTTTATTAATTTTTGTTTTAACGTTTATTTTTGAGACAGAGAGAGACACAGCATGAACGGGGGAGGGGCAGAGAGAGAGGGAGACACAGAATCGGAAGCAGGCTCCAGGCTCTGAGCCATCAGCCCAGAGCCCGACGCGGGGCTCGAACTCACGGACCGCGAGATCGTGACCTGAGCTGAAGTCGGCCGCTTAACCGACTGAGCCACCCAGGCGCCCCTGTAATATTCTAGTAATATAGTAAGTAAAACATTTCTGTGAATTCTATGAGCTTCTCTAGCAAACTAATTGGACCAAAAGAGGGGGTCATGGGAACTCCTGATATATAGACAGTTGATCACAAGCCCAGGTGACCACCTGAACTGGTGACTGGCATCTGAAATGGAGAGGGGACGTTCTTGTAGAACTGACACCTTACCTATAGGATCTGATGCTACCTCCAGCTAGATAGTATCACAATTGAGTGAAATTATAGTATACCCAACTGGTGTTCAAGACTTGCTTGGTGGTGTCAGGGTCCCACCCTCACACATTAGAACTGGGTGCCAAACTTGGGTCTCCCAGTTATCGTTAAATTACAACTTAACAGATCCTTTGAACCCATCATCTGGAAAGCTTGAAAATTTTTATGTAAAAGATTATTCAGATTATAGTATATTATATAAAATATTATCTTATTCCATTATAGAAATAAATGTCACAGCGATACATGCTGCACCATGGATGGACCTTACAAATATACCAAGAAAAAGAAGCCAGACATGAAAGGTCACATGTCATATGATTCCATTTACATGATACGTCCAGAATAGTTCAATCTAGAGAGACAGAGAGTAGATTGGTGACTGCCAGGGTCTGGGGGAAGGGTTAGGGTTAGGGTTAGGGTTAGGATGATGAGTGACTGCCTTGTGGGTATAGTATTTCCTTTAAGGGTGATGAAGTCATTTTGTGGTGGTTACATAACATTGTGAATCTCTACCATGCCACTAAATTGAATACTTTAAAATGGTTACTCTTATGTGAACTGTACCTCAATACATTTAAACATTTTTATGTAAGTTGGGTACTTTTGCCCTAAAGATGCACAAAGATTCAGGTATCAAAAGTCCACCTGAAATAAGATTAAGTGGAAATGCCTAGTTGTATCGCAAGCAACCTCCGTCAAGTGCAATGGTGGATCTGGCTGGCCTCTAGAGCCATCTGATCCAGGGATTCAGTGCTGTTAGGGCCTTTTCTCTTCACTGGCATGCATCACTCCCTCTGGATATGGTCAGGATAGGACCAAGAGCCTGGGAGCGGGGCTGAGGGCAACTACAGTCTGGCATCTTTGGAAGGTCACTTCATAGAGGACCAAAATTTATCTGTGTCCTGATGCCAGTTTGAGAAACTTCCCGACAGAACTGGACTGGCTTGCTTTGCATCATCCCTGGAATAATGATTATGGTCAAAGAGAAGGACAGTCTTATGGGTTGATTTGTGTCCCCCTCAAAAGATACGTTCAAGTCCTAATATGTTATTTGGAAATAGTGTTATTGGGGAGTAGGATGGCCCCCTAATCTAGTATGACTGGTGTCTGCATAAGAAGAGGTGGAGAGACATGGAGACCGACACAGAGGGAAGACGGCCATTTGAAGACATGAGAGATCCCAGCAAAGTATCTACAGACAAGGAGCCCAAGGACTGCCTGCCATCCCCAGAAGCGAGGAGAGCTGGGAACAGATTCTCCCTTCGAGCCTCAGAGCCCTCACAAGGAACCAGCTCTGCACCTTGATCTTGGACTTCTGGCCTCCAGAACTGTGAGAGAATACATTTTTATGGTTTTAAGCCACTTGGCTTGTGGCACTTTGTGACAGCAGCCCCAGGAAATGAATATGGGCAGGAAAAGGTCACTCTCTTGACTTCCCATATTATTCTGCCCTACAGCGGGAGGTTTGGAGGTTTGGGGTACAGTGACTGACAGCCACCCCAGAAGCTCAAATGTGTGTGTGGGAGGAACAATACCCCAAAGGGAAGGTCTATACCCCAGAAGAAGGAGGAAGGAACTGGGGCAGATGAGAAGTCCTGCTGTCCTCCACACACACCCTTCACCTCCTACTCATGAAGTGGAGGAAGTGGGGGCTTGGTCAGTGGAGCTGCTGGTTCAAAGTCTAGGGCTCCTGTGTGACCAAGCCACAGTTATAATTGAGGCGTTCCTTTCTACAGGCTCAGATCCATCTGATTACATCACGTTCAAGTTGAGGACAGTTAAAATCAGGCTGAGGATAGGGCTGGCCAGAAAATTTTCATGTCATCCATTGTCTGCAGCATAACTCTTCACTGAATTCCTGATTTGTACCCAAACTCACCACTCCACACTGTACATACCCCACCCTCCTATATGCCTACAAGCATTCATGGCAAGACTGGTATTTAGACAAAACAGGTTTGGGGACCCCATGGGAGCTCTGCATTTCACAGCTGAGTAAACCAGGGTGTCACTACACATCTCTGAACCTTGGTTCCTCATTCCTTATGTGCAAGCACCAGTACAGAGGCATGTTGTACCACAGCCCACCAAAGTCTGACAGGTGGCATGTGTCTAAGACACAGAAGCCATCAATTCACATCAACCTCCACTTCATGGTAAATTTTCTCACCCACCCAAACCCATCCATCCCAGTCCTGGAGACTCACCGAGGCAAAGCAAGGACAGGAATTCTGTGATCATAGTGTCCCTTCCACCCAGACCGAGATCCTGTCTTCAGTTTTATAGTTCAAAGGAAGAAGGGGGACTGGGCCATCATGGCTCCCTCCTGCCACTTTGTGCCCAGGCTGTGTGGGCAGAGGTTTCACCCTGACACTTTGGTTCTCCACCACCTGGTGTAGAGTTTCCTTCTCACAACCAAGCCAGGAAATGATCAATGACAACATCTCCTTCATAAATCCGGTGTGTGTGGCTCCACCCACCCCGAGATCTGTCTTATCTCATCTAAAGTCCTGACCAAGATATTTTCTTTAAAAAATATATAATAATTGTCTTGGAAAATGTTTTAGAGTTGCAAAAAAAAAAAAATACAGGGTTCCCATGTGCCCATCAACCAGCTTTCCCTAATGGTAATAGAAATACAGTACATTATCAAAACCAGAAATTTAGCATCAGCACAGTACAGTGGCTGGGCAAGCACATGGTAATGTCTAAAATGCAGGAGTCTCTGGTAAAAGCTGGGCACCCGCTGCCCATGAGAGCAGGTTGGTCAACAAGAAAGCAGAAATGGATGTCTGCCTTTGAAGCTGAGTAAACTTGTCTCTTAGTAAACCTTGCCAAATGGGTCACACATTGGATTTTTAGTGTGCTTTCTTTTACAGAAGAGAAAGTAATCAAGGGAAATTGGAAAGCTTCCATTCAATTTTTTTCCCCTCACGGGGAGAGTGTAATTCCATTTTCCAGGAACAAAGGAGGAAATATTGATGAATTAAGGGAGAAAATTCCTCTCTAAAAGTATAACACACATCTTTCTTTCCCAGCTACTCATTGCTTCCCAAGTTAGTTAAGACTCTTGTTAATTAATGATTGCCTCACATAACTGAAAACACTAGCGTTGTAATGGGTTCAAGCATGGGTAGATCCAAATGCTCAAATAATAGAACTCTGTCTTTCTCCATGTCTGGGCGCCACTTCCCACTGTGTAGACTTCACTCTCAGGTTATTTCTCATTATGTTCTGGGAAGATATCCACCAGCATATCCAGGCAGAAATAATGTACTTGAAAAAAAAAATAGTATGCTCGCGCTAACACTTGCAACAAAACTCATAAGGCAGACTCAACATTGCTTGATCTTGGTTTACATATCTGTTCCTAAATTGATCAATGTAGCCAGTGTGATAGATTATGCTGATTGGCCTTTCTGGGGCAATGAGCACACCTGCAGCTAGAAAGTTGGATCAATCTCATTTAACCACAGAGAGTAAGTGATAGTTGGCCAATGTCCCAGTCAAGATAGTCTTACCAGGATATACAGGATATGAGTAGTTAGACGTGCAAAAAGTCAATACTGTCCACTATGTGCCTTCGTCTGCCCATGTAAGGCTGTGCCCAGGCACGATTTTGCCTCCTTCCCAGAACTAATCTATGATTCTTCTCTCCCTTAACCATGAATATTTAACCATGAGATTGCTGAAATTGTGTGCAGGTGCCATAATGTTATAACAGCTATACATCAGCTTTCTAGAATTATTAGGTCCCTTGCCTGGAGGTGAGGAGAGTTGGGAGGAAACATGATTGTTTGCAGATATACAAGGGTTGAAAAATCATACACTACACCTCAAAGCAGATGCCAGCACTTCATTTTTTTAAAATTTCTAATATTTATTTGTTTTTGAGAGAGAGAGAGAGCAGGGGGGGGCAGAGAGATAGGGAGACACAGAATCTGAAGCAGTCTCCAGGCTCTGAGCTGTCAGCACAGAGCCCGACATGGGGCTCAATCCCACAAATCCCACTTGGATTGAAAGTATTGGAGGAATTAAGATTGGAAGGGAAGACTTCGGAAATGGAGAAAAGCCCCAACCCTGGACCACTCCATGTCTACTAAAAACAGCTTGTTTGATACTTATATGACCTCTGATTCAACCTCAACCTTGTCCTGCAACTATTTTTTAAGTACAATTTTTCAGAGGTTAAGTTTCCAACAAAACACCAGTGGAAAGTGAGTTCTGATTTTCATTAAGATTTGAAATCACCCAGGTTCAACCCTAACTAGTAATAAGAATGTGTGCGTGAATGCACATGTGCACACATGCTCTCCATATTTCCCAGATCTACTTATTTCTGTCCAGCCCTTTCTGCATTCAGATGGGGTGACTTGGCTCTTTCATCTTCCTGCTGAGAACAATGTGCTAGCCCTCACACATTCTTCTGGTGGAAATGGAAGATGTACTAGGGGCCGAATCAAAATATGCCATGCCCCTGAGGACCTGGGCTGGAGCTAAAATATTACCACTTGCACTTTATCCTCTTGACCAAAGCAAATAACATGGTGAACCCATAGTCAAAGGGCTTTAATGAAATCTATTGCACTATGACTTCTTGGCCACAGTTATTCATATCCATCCCATGTACAAAATATGCTCATCTCCATCCCAGGACCTGCTCCCCTAAATCTTCATCCAATAATGGCATTAGTCTTCAAATTTAGGATCTACTGATCATTATCAAGTCTATATGTGGCTCCTTTTGATCCAGGATACATGCACTAAAAAGACAAATTAGCTGTCCCATACATCTTCCATATAATAGCAAAACAGAAGTGGGATAACCACAGCACTCCCACGTGAAAAGGCTTCTTCCCTGTGGGAAACATCAGCAGTCACTGGTTCATAGCAATTGCAAAATCACTCTGGGCAAACGCTGCAAGATGCCACAATTCTGGGGATGGAAATGTTGCTTCATAAAGTTTCAGTTCTATTCTCTGAGAAGGGCTTCTCAGCCCACTGTTCTTCACAGCTCTTGGTTCCTCCCTCTGAGTTATCTTTATTTTATCAACCCTCCTCTCCACTTCTGAAGAGGACCCTGGAGAATATGACCCTCTTGATGGATGGTACGATTTCTCAGCTCGCTTTCTGCCCAAAGAAAATTGAGCCTTCAAGTCTTTGTGTAATTTCCTTTTTCTTTTTCTTTTTAATGTTTATTTATTTTTGAAAGAGAGAGAGAGAGAGAGTGCAAGCAAGGGAGGGCCAAAGAGAGAGGGAGACACAGAATCTGAAGCAGGCTCTAGGCTCTGAGCTGTCAGCACAGAGCCCAACATAGGGATCAAACTCACAAACCGTGAGATCCTGACCTTAGCCAAAGTTGGACGCTTAACCGACTGAGCCACCCAGGCGCCCCTTTGTGTAATTTCTTTAAGTAGTGCTGGGAGCAATTTTATCAGCGTAGATCTCAAAAATGTTGTAGCTTTCTATCCATCTGACACCAGCCCATCCCATATGGTAGAACATACAGCCACCATTCTTTTTGAGACATAATTCTCTCTGTACATTTAACGATAGTGTTTTGGGCAAACCAGGATCCTGCGGGTACACTTTGTTAAGCTTTCTCCAAGAAATCTTCTGTCCAACTAGACAATGTACTCGATATCACCTTAGTCTTCCTAAAGGCCTTAACAAAAAAAGTTTCAAGCCAACTTCTTCACTTTCCTGAAAGATTTCATGTACACAGAAATCATGAGTGGTCCATGGAGATTTGTGTCTGCTATGTCACAGAGGAGCTAGAGAAGGAGTTTTATATCACACTCCCCACTGTTGATTTTCTCCCATTTTTTCCCCACTGCACATGTCCCTGGTTTCTATGATGTCATTCATCTAGATTCCATCTTTAGCCCCACTCTGAATTTGTTAACTCATTTTTATACAGAACAGTTCAGATCATCTACCAATTGACCCCTTGCACCTTCATACCCAAACCCACCACTGCACTCAGCAAAGGTGTTAATTTTATTTATTTTTAAAACAATTTGTAGTGTTTATTTATTTTTGAGAGAGAGAGCGAGAGACAGAGAGACACAGCATGAGTGGGGTAGGGGCAGAGAGAGAGGCAGACACAGAATCTGAAACAGGCTCCAGGCTCCGAGCTGTTAGCACAGAGCCCAACACAGGACTCGAACCTACGAACCATGAGATCATGACCTAGGCTGAAGTCAGACGCTTAACCGACTGAGCCACCCAGGTGCCCCGAAGATCTTCATTTTAAAAGGTTCACATACTTTAGAAATGTTTGGGGGTAATATATATTTACGTGTGTGTACACACACACACACACACGTGTATGTATATCCTATACTGTTATCTTGTTTTGTCACAAACCAATACATTTTATTTTTTTTCAACGTTTTTTATTTATTTTTGGGACAGAGAGAGACAGAGCATGAAGGGGGAGGGGCAGAGAGAGAGGGAGACACAGAATCGGAAACAGGCTCCAGGCTCCGAGCCATCAGCCCAGAGCCCGACGCGGGGCTCAAACTCACGGACCGCGAGATCGTGACCTGGCTGAAGTCGGACGCCCAACCGACTGCGCCACCCCGGCGCCCCACAAACCAATACATTTTAAAGAGTGTTCCATGCCAATGAGTACTTTCTCACAACATGACCATAAATTGCTTCCACAGCGTGATTTATTTATAGAATTTTTTTAGAATTTTGAGTCTTTTATTTGTTTATACATATTTGTATACATTATCATATCTTCCTGGAAAATTGAAATTTTATTTGTATACTCCACAATGTGACTCAAATTGATGCATAGTGTTCCCCTCTATGGAAGTAAGTACTTATTTGTACCTAACCAATCTCCTACTTTTTCACATTTATATTGCTTCCAATTCACTTGCTAATATAAACATAGTTAAAATGAGCAACTTGTAAATCTTTTGGACAACTTTAATTATTCCTCAGGGCAAACTACTGGGATTTAAACTTCCAGGTGAAAGACTATAAATGTTTTGTGTAGTGGTGGCGGAAGGCAGATAAGCTTCATAAGCTAGTTGCCATTTAGTAAAGAATATTGATTTATCATCCTAAAAACTGATTATGTGCATGTATATTTTCCTAAATTCTATTCAACATTACATATTAGCATTAAAAACTTTTGGGGGCACCTGGGTGGCTCAGTTGGTTAAACGTCCAACTTCGGCTCAGGTCATGATCTCACAGTTTGTGAGTTCTAGCCCCACATCCGGCTCTGTGCTGACAGCTCAGAGCCTGGAGCCTGCTTCGGATTCTGTCTCATTCTCTCTCTGCCCCTCCCCCACTTGGGCCCTGTCTCTCAAAAAGAAATAAATGTAAAAAAATTTTTTTTTTAATTTTTGTCAAAAAGATAGAGTGAAATGGCATCTTATTTACCTTCTCCTGGTTTGATTGCTTGGAATAGCAAATGGCTTTCTTTTCTTTCTTTCTTTGGGCTTGTGTGGGTTTTGTTTGTTTTGGTTTGTTTTTTTTCCACATGGAATGCAGTTACTGAGAGAGATGTGTTACAAGATAAAGTGATTATATGTTTATTTCTTTATGGTATCAACAATTCTTTTATGGATTTTTGTGTCTATGTTAGTAGGTGCATACAAAGTTAGAATTATTATGTATTTCCCTTGAATTGACTATTTTATCATTAGGAAATACTCCTCTTCATATCTAATGCTATTTCTTGCCAAAAAATCTACCAGTAGAGCCATTTCATCTTTCTTTTTCTGGTTATATGTTATATATTTCTGTGGGGGGTTTTTTGGGCTTTCAACTCATCTTTGCATATACTTAAAGTGTTTGTCTTTAAAAAACAGCATATATTTAGGTTTTTAAGAAACACCCAGTCTAATAGTCTTTCAATTGAATTTTTGGGCCCATTTACATTTAATGTAATTACTTATTCACAGAATATAAGTTTATCATCTTGCTAGTCCTTCTATTTGTGCATCTCTTTTATGTTTCCTCATTTCCAAAGCCTTTGTTTTAAAAACAATTATGGTTATTTTTTAAAGTTTATTTATTTATTTTTGAGAGAGAGAGAGAGAGCACAAATAGGGGAGGGGCAGAGAGAGAAGGAGAGAGAGAATCGTAAGCAGGCTCTGTGCTCAGTGTGGAGCCCGACTTGGGACTTGATCTCATGAACCATGAGATCACGACCTGAGCCAAAATCAAGAGTCAGATGCTTAGCCAAGTGAGACACCCAGACACCCCTACTGTTATATTTTTTCTTATTGTTATTTTTAATAGGCCATTTTAACTCCCCCCACCTTATTTTTTTTTACCTCTATTTGTTTTTTGTTCATTTCTTTTAGTGATTACCCTATGGCTGGCAACATGTATGTTTGACTTACCAATAGCTATGTCATATTTTTCCACGTAAGACAAAAAAAATCTTTACACAGTATAACTCTCCAGACTAAATTTGTTTTCAAATGCACGAATCATGGTCTTTCTTGTTTTTTAAAGTAAGCTCTACACCCAATATGAGGCTCAAATTCACAACCTTGAGATCAAGAGTTGCATGCCCCACCAACTGAGCCAGCCAGCCAGACACCCCCATGAACCATCGGTCTTGCTCCATTTCTGCACACTGACCTCAGAGAAACACCTCATCTGTTAACAGTCATTCAAAAATAGTCACTAACACCAATTCCTTCATTCACTTCCAAAGTCCGGTGTCTTCCCTATAGGCCAGAGAAGCTCCAGTGGTCTCTGCACCAGCCTGTTTCCATCTCCTCAGGGGAATTGTTTGGGTCCTGGTTTCCAGCAGCTCTTGCTCTTGTAAGTGGGTTTGAATTTGTGTACTGAATTCACCATGTTCACGTAAAGACTTTGCGTGAATTATGATCTCATGGAGCATTTTATTCCTTCTTGTTTCCTGAATGTGGGTGGGACACAAAATGTGTATGTCACATGAGAGGAAGGAAAGGAAGGGTTGGCCAAAGATGTCACTACCCACATGCAGCTTACCTCCCTGTCGTGGTTGAGATAGAAGAAGGGCCCTTAGAGCAGACTGCAGGGCCACTATGATCTCTGAATTCTTTTGCCTCCTCTGCCTTGGTAAGTTTCTTGGGCTTGTATACTGGGATTAGAGGTGGGGGCGGCTGGAAAGAAATGTGATCACCTGCTTGTCTTTATTGATTGCTTCATATGTGTTAGGTACCTTGCAGAGGCTTTAGGTACATCAAATGTTTTCCAGTATGCAAATCCTTACATTCCACATCCATGGTCTATCCTGTAGGCCTACCTCATCCCTATTTATTTAAAATCTTACTGGCTCAATATCTTTATTTTAAACAAGTACATTCATTTGAAGACAGAAACTTTATGCCAACTGCTTAAATAAAAAAAATTGAGGGTGCCTGGTGGCTCAGTCGGTGAGGCCTCTGACTTCGGCTCAGGTCATGATCTTGCGGTTTGTGGGTTCAAGCCCCATGTCGGGCTCTGTGCTAACAGCTCAGAGCCTGGAGCCTGCTTGGGATTCTGTGTTTCTTTCTCTCTCTGCCCCTCCCCTGCTCATGCTCTGTCTCTCTCTCTCTCTCAAAATTAAACAAGCATTAAAAATTTTTTTAAATAAATAAAATTTAAAAGAAAAACCAGGGTCACTACCAAAAATAGGTCAATGTAAACATATACACATTGCAAAGAAGAAGATGATCGGACATTCTAGCCATGCATTGTTGCCCATCACATTTCTGAGCCCATGGCCAGCTCTTCCTCATTACAAAGGGCAACAAGGCAGAAAAGGTTGATCTCTAGCTTGAAAAATTCTTTGTTGTGATCAAAGCAGTGGAAGTGATTTAAAAGGGTAATGCCTTTCCTTTTCAATGCCTTTCCCAGGTATTCAATGCTATAGAATACCATGTCACTGCATTCCCTAAAGTCAGCTCCTAGAGCATCCGTGGTTTGTAATCCACCTTGTGGGAAATACCGTTTCGACCCTCACAAGCAATCCTGCGTGGTGGGAATTAGGCCCACATTGAGAAATGAGGACTCTGAGATTGACAGCTCAAGGTTCCTGCTCAGGGCCATGCAGAGAATTAGCAGAAAGGTCAACATTCAAACCCAGGCCTGTCCGCCTCCAAAGTCACTGGTTTTTCCACCTGAAAAATCTCTCTGAGCCATGCTTCCATGGGGGCATCTCTTCAGTTGATCAACATGCATCTGTTGAGTCTCAGTACAGTACAGAATGTGTACAGACACTGGGGAAGCTGAGGTGAACAGCCCAGAGCAGCTACCTTCCAGGTGTTCACAGAACAGTGACACTTTGTGTCTCCTGTGGCATGAAGTACATAAACTCTAAAGAATTGAGGGTTTTGTGGATGTTTGTGGAACCAGCAGAAGTCCTGGGGCCATGGCAGGTGAAATTCGCACAGGACACCTTCGGGGGGAAATGAGACAGGAGCTGAGGGCAGAGCGGAAGCCAGGGGCCAGTGTGGGGAAATGAGAACCCCAGATGCATGACCTCCAGGGTCCAGTCTCAGCGGCGGCCCCCCGGGAGTTCCCCTCGGGATGGGGCTCAGGTCTCACGGACAGACGGTTCTCTTGCAGGGCTGTGCGCTGGCCAAGGAAGCAGGGGGACTGACGGTGAGTGTTCCTTCAGTTAAACCCTCCCTCTCCTTCGCTCCAAATTCCCCGCATCCCTTCTCTTTCCTTCAAGGGGTTTCCTGACAGCAGGCGAGGGCACCAAATCCTGTCCCCAATCTGCTTCCTTCCAGAGCCCCTTCCCAAGCCCACCCTCAGGGCCTGGCCCAGCTGGGTGGCGCCTCCCAGAAGCAATGTAAGGCTGCAATGCCAGACCCCGACCAAAAATGTCAACTTTGCTCTCAGGAAGGGAAATATTCTTTTGGATTTTTCACGATCACCGGCTTCCAAGGAGGGCCTGGCTGAATTTCACCTCACTGACCTAAGAAGCAGCCACGCTGGAGACTACACCTGTGAGTGCTACAGACCAGGGGCCCCGGACATAAGATCACCGCCCAGTGAGGTCATCCTGCTGCTGGTGACAGGTGAGGAGCAGGACGGGCCTGGGGGAGGGACCAGAGGACGGGACAGAGAAGGTGGAGACACACAGCAACAGAATGACTTGGTCGGCCTCATCCAGGGCTCGTGGGGGCGGGGGACCTCCTTCCCGCAGAGTCGAAAGAGGGTGACACCAGGGATCTGTGTCCCACCCTCAGCAGGAACCCCCCGCGGGAGAACAAGGGTGAGTGGGGGACCCCGGGCTTCTCCCCGTGACCTCGGAGCCCCCCTTCTCTTCCAGGAGGTCTCCCTAAACCTTCCCTGCAAGCACACCAAAGGGGTGTGGTGACCGCAGGAGACGACGTGACCCTGCAGTGCCAGAGGCCAGACAATATTTTCGGGCCCATGAGGTTCGCCCTGCTGAAGGCGGGAGCGGCAGAGCCCATCCGGCTCCGGACCCCAGCCGGCAAGGAGGCGGACTTCTCCCTGCAGACCGTGACAGTCGGTGACGCCGGGAACTACAGCTGTGTCTACTTCCAGACCGGGACTCCTTTCTGGGCCTCACAGCCTAGCGATCGTCTTGAGATCTGGGTGAGAGGTGAGGGTTTGCACCATTTTTCAGAAGTTGGGGAAAGTCAATTCATTGCTTCCTCAGCTTGTCTTTATTTTGGCTGTTTTGCTTGCTTTCCCAGTTGGGTGGACCCATCACTGACTTACAACACTATCAGTTTAAGGTGAACGACGTGCTCTTTTTTCTACCTGGAGAGCGTTGCTTCTGTTCCTTTCTGATTCTTCTTTCCCTTCTGATTTTACCGTCATCTCCTTCTCACACCTGCCCTTTCCTAGCCTCTAGTCTTTGGCCTTTGTTGTTCTGTATTCCTGGAGAATTGCTCAAGTTGTTCTTGCAAACGATCCATCCCGCCAACCGTCAGCGTCCCTTCCCCTACCCTTTGCGTCTCTTAGACTTGTGGGTCGTCCCGGTGATGGCAGCCTCATGGCTTGCGGTCTCGTTCTTAGTGTGCGCTGCTGCCCCGGCCGCCAGGTTCTGGGTCACCCGTGGAGGAGGATCTTCCACAACCATCTTGTGTGTCTGGCCAGAACGTTGCTTCCTCGGATGCCACACCCCGTGCTTCCGTGGCACCGTAGACGTGTGCATGTGAGCCGTGGTGGCCCATCGCCCTCTGGTTGGAAAGCAGGGACCGTGCAGCCAGCGCAGACAGGTGCAGAGGGCACCCTGGGTCCACGACGTCACCACGGGTTCCTCCCACGGACTCTGTCTCCGGGAAACGTTGTGGCTGGTGGGCTCACACATGAACTCTGCACCCACGGCCTGTGTGACATGGAAGCTTCACTCGCAGGTCCTCTTAGGAGCCAGGGCCAACCCCGAGCCCAGGTCCTGGTTAGGAGCCCAGGTCCTCATTAGGAGCCAGGGCCAATGCCAGCCCAGGTCCTCATTAGGAGCCAAGGCCAACACTGAGCCCTAGCTCTTCTTGGGTGCGGTGGGAATGAAATGCACAGTGCTCTCGGTGCTTAGCTACTGGGCTTGAATTTTCTTGAGCTCACGGCCGCCTGAAGTCTTTGCCGTGAGGAGGGGGTGCACAGGCAACCACCGAATCATTTCCACGCTCGGGGCAGCATCTTTGGGTTTTGGTCTTGCTCCTAAGCCCGATTCCTAATACCAGGAGGGAGAAGGGAAAAGGGACACGTGGGAGGGTCAAATGATATGAAGAGCCAATAAATGAAGGAAGAGAGACCGAGCAGAGAGAAGACAAAGGACAGAAGACCAAGGAAGACCCACTAGAACCCTCACGAAATCCCACGTTGGGTTTTCAGTGATTACAACTTCAGGGCGGCCACAGCTGACCACTGGCCAGGGCACACACGTGGGTGCAGGAGCGTCCCGTTGGGCAGATCCACGTGGGAAGGACGGGCGCTCCTCTACTGGCTGGTGCTGACGCTCTCCTCTCTCCCAGTCCCCCCAGGTGCCATATCGAGGGACTACACCACGGGCAACCTCATCCGCCTGGGTCTGGCTGCCCTAGTTGTGGTTATTATGGGCGCTCTCCTGCTGGAAGCCTGGTGCAGCCAGAAGGAGTCTCCACCTGGACCCATGTAGAACAACTGAGCACTTGTCTTGTTCATGGGCTGGTATACTGACGCGGGGTTCTCTGAACACCAAACTCCACCATGGGGACATGCTGTGTTTCTCACCATGGGCACAATTGATACTTTGGGTGGGGTATTTCTTCAGCACGTGGGACTGTCCTGTTCCTTGTGGGAACATTCAGCACCATTTCTTTTTCCCATTAAAGAGCAGCTGAAGCCCCAGTCATTGTGGGACAAGATCATGAGTGCTATCAGGACCTTTCCCAACATTCCTAGATACGGAGGATGGGTGGTGGGGTGGTGTTTCCTCGGTGGAGAACCTGTGTTAGGAGGCCAGGAGAAATATTTCCTCTCTTCCTTACTCCCTGTCCTCAGGTCTGTCCTTGCATGCATTGGCTCCACAGTTACCATGGGGAATGAGGAGTCCTTGATCAAGTCACCAGCTTGTGTGAGATTTTACTGGTTCTCTTCCCTCCTGGGACAGAAGGCACACCATGGGGGGAGGTCTGGGAAGTTTGCAGATGAGATGAGATCTCACTCATCTCCTGACAATATCAAAGACACAAAGTGGCCCCTATGTCTCCTAAGAGTGACACCTGGGATAAAGTGACCAGGAACTGTCCCCAATATTGAAGGCTTCTTGGTGCTTAGGATGAGATAAATTTAGAATCATTTGGTTGTAATTTTTTATGTCAAAATCAAAATTAATAAAATGTATGGCACCAGCTGTCTTTCACTAGTACTAGGATATGGAAAAGGTAGACTTTAACCAAAAAAATTCTACAATTAGTTAACTGTGATACAGCATTCAGCAATGTTCTAGTAAAAGCATCATGACTTCTAGGTGTTCCATTAGCTGACACACTGGAGAATAAATATCCTTTACTTAACTGTGATCTTGTTTTCTGAAATCAAGAGCTAAGAGCAAGTGGTCCGGCAAGGGATTTTTTTTTATGTTCATTTATTTTGGGGGGCGGGGTGGGGAAGGGCCGAGAGAGAGGGAGACACAGAATATGAAGAAGGGTCCAGGCTCTGAGCTGTAGCACAGAGCCTGAAACGGGGCTTGAACTCACGAACGGTGAAATCATGACCTGTGCCGAAGTCAGACGCTTAACCAACTGAGCCACCCAGGTGCCCCAGAGGATTTTCTGATGTGTGAGTTTATGTATAAGTCATTGAAAGACATCAAAACTGCTCTCAGAAATCATCCATTGCTCTCGGGACCAAGTCCTAAAGCATCAACGTGCTCCTTTAAGTCAAGAAAGATTTGGGTCCACTTCCCTTGGGATTTGGGGGGACATTAAAAATGCTATAAATGCCGAAGCAGTTTACAAACACAGGCCACAAGGTCAAGAACCTGGAAACAAACGGGGAGATGCCGTCTTTTATTTAAGCCTCAAGACGCATCTCCCCGCCTGTACTGATAGTCTCCCCTGGAGGGAAACTCAAAAGAGGAGTGCAACCTTCAAACAGCACTTTTTTTTTTTTTTTGTCATTTTTTCCCCCTTCCCTCCTACCTTCCGAGTTCATCTTCCTGCTTAAGCTCGAGTGGGCACGAACTCACCTACCAATCCCAGCAAGGAGCTCAACACAGAGCAAGCACTCAATGGTGCAGGTGAAGCAAACGGACTGGTCCCCTACCCTACAGATTCCCAGAGGGGATGACGGATCCGTAGGCCCCCGCCCTGGGGACTACAAGTCCCCGCGGCCCCTGCGGGCCTGGCCCCGTGCCGGGGTGGGGGTCAGGGGGCGCGCAGGGTTTTTCCTCCGAGCGGGCTCCAGCCGGACAAAATGCTGGAGCCTCTCGCGGCGCAGGGTCGGGGCCCCACGTTGCCCGGGACGCAACGCGCACTGTTGCTAAGCGTGGGCGGGCCGGCGAGCAGGGCGCCGAGGGCACCTGTGGCCCGCGCGCTCCGCACCTGCGCTCCCTCCGCCGGGGCGCCCGAGCGTGCGCGCCGCGTGCGCCTTCGGGAAGCTTCGGTGCGCGCCGTCCGCGCCCTGGCGCCGCCCGCGTCTGTGCTGGAGAGGCGTGGGAGCGGCGTGGGCGCGCCCCTCGCGTCCTGGTGTGAAGGAGCGGTGGCCCCACGGGTGAGTAGCGGCCGCGAGCTCCCCGGCGCCGCCCGAGGAGCGCGCTTTCCCAGGAGGACGCCTCGGAGTCCGGCCCTGGAGAGCGCTGCTCGCGGCCTAGGGGGCGCCCCGTAGCCCCAGGCGGGAGGCCCGGGGGCACCCGCGGAACCCTCCTCCGCCCCTGCCTCGCAGGGGAAGGGGGGTTCCGGGACTTCAGGCGCTCAGGGGGTGCATCCCAAAGAGCGCCCTAAGTATGTAAGTCGGACGCCCAACCCGCTGAGCCACCCAGGCGCTCCCCTTAACACTTTAGATTCTTAAAGTGGGGCATGCCAGACCTTTTATTACTATTATTGGATAAATTTGACTTGTAGGGGTACCCGGGTGGCTCAGTCAGTTAAGCCTCCGACCTGACCTGGGCTCAGGTCATGATCTCACGGTTCGTGGGTTCGAGCCCTGCATGGGGCTCTGTGCTGACAGCTCAGAGCCTGGAGCCTGCTTTGTCCAGATTCTGTCTCCCTCTCTCTCTTGCTCTCCCCTGCTCACGTTCTCTCTCTCTCTCTCTCTCTCTCTCTCTCTCTCTCTCTCTCTCTCTCCCCCCAAAATAAACATTAAAAAAAGTGACCTGTAGCATTGTGTAAAATTATAGTGTATAGCTATCATTTTGACATTTATATGTTGTTAACATGATTGTAGCGATATTTATCACATTGTGTAATTATAGTACAGTATTATCGTCTATATTCATTATGCCGAGCATTAGATCTTTGGTTTATTCCCTGCTCGTTACAAGTTTGTACTCTGAACCAGCCTCGTCTAATCCCTGAATCCCCTGCTAATCACCATTTACTCTCTGGGTTTTTTTTTTTTTTTTATGGGTTTGACTTTTTTTTAGATTCCACATATGAGTGATAGCACAGTACCTGTCTTTCTGTCTGACCTATCTCACTTAGCGTGATGTGCTCAGTGTCTATCCACGTTGTTGTAAATGGCAAGGATATCTTCCCTTAATATTCCGTTGTGTATGTATACTCCACCTTTTTTTAAAAAAGATTTTATTTTCAGTTAATCTCTATACCCAATGTGGGGCTAGAATTCACAACTCTGAGATCAACAGTCGCACACTTCACCAACTGAGCCAGCCAAGTGCCCGTATACTATATCTTTTTATCTGTCCATCCATTGATAGGCATTGGTTGTTTCCGTATCTTGGCTCTTGTGAATAATGCTTCGATAAGCATGGGTGTGCAGAGGTCTCCTTGAAATCCTGTTTCATTTCATTTGGGGATCTTCCCAGAAGTGAAATTGCTGGGTCATACAGAGTTCTATTTTTAATTTTTTGAGGAATCTCCATATTATTTTCCATAGTGGTTGGACCAATTTACATCTCCACTGCAGTGAACAAGGGTTTGGTTTTGGTTTTACTTTTCACCACATCCTCACCAACACTTTTTGTCTCGTCTTTTTTTTTTTTTTTAAGTTTATTTATTTTGAGAGAGAGAAAGAGCATGTACATGTGTGTGCATGCCCCAATAGGAGAGAGGCAGAGAGAGAATCCCAAGCAGGCTCCGCACTGTCAGTGCAGAGCCTGATGCAGGACTTGATCCCACAAACGGGGAGATCATGACCTGAGCTGAAATTAAGAGTAGGACACGTAACCAACTTAGACACCCAGGCACCCCTCTTCTTCATGAGAGCCATTCTGACAGGTGTGAGGTGATATCTCATTGTGGTCTTAGTTTGCATTTTCCTGATGATTAGTGACATTGAACATCTTCTCATGTACCTGTTGGCCAAATGGATGTCCTCTTTGGAGAAATGTCAATTACTTTTTCGGCCCATGTTTTAATTGGATGGTTTTTGTTATTGTTGTTACTAGGTTGTGTGAATTCTTTATGTATTTTGCATATTAACCCCTTATCTGATATATGGCTTGCAAAAATTGTCTTCCATTTTGTAGGTTGTCCTTTCATTTTGTTAATTGTTTCTTTTGCTCCGCAGAAGCTTTTGAGTTTGATATAGTCCCATTTATTGATTTTTGCTGAGAATTTTTGCATCTATATTCATCAGGGATATTGGTTTGTACTTTTCTTGTGGTGGTGTTCTTTTTCTAGTTCTTGAGGTGTAAAGTTAACTTGATTATTTGAGATCTTTCTAACGTCTTAATATATCCATTATTGCTATAACTTTTCTCTCAGAACTGGTTTTGCTGGGTCCCACAAGATTTGATAAATTGTATTTCCATTTTCGTGTGTTTCAAGACAATTTTTAATTTCCCTTTGATGTCTTCTTTGAGCCATTGTTTAGAAGTGGGTTAGTTTCCACATATTTGTAGATCTTCTTTCTCATTTTCTTGTTGTTGTTGATTTATGTTTTACTGATTATTCTGACCATTGTCATCAGAAAAGATAGTTGGGGGGCACCTGGGTGGCGCAGTTGGTTAAGCGTCCGACTTCAGCCAGGTCACGATCTCGCGGTCCGGGAGTTCGAGCCCCGCATCAGGCTCTGGGCTGATGGCTCAGAGCCTGGAGCCTGTTTCCGATTCTGTGTCTCCCTCTCTCTCTGCCCCTCCCCCGTTCATGCTCTGTCTCTCTCTGTCCCAAAAATAAATAAACGTTAAAAAAGTTTAAAAAAAAAAAAAAAGATAGTTGGTGTGGTTTCAGTCTTCTTAAATTTGCCAACATTTATTTTGTGGTCTGTCTCGATCTGTCCTGGAGAATGCTCCATGTGCACTCGAGAAGAATGTGGATTCTGTAAATGTCGGAGAGCATGTTCTGTATTAGTTCACTTGTTCCAAAGTGTGGTTCAGGTCCAACATTTCCTTGTTGATTTTCTGTCTGGATGACCTATATGTTGCTGATATTGAAGTCCCTTATTATCATTGTATCATGGTCTGTTTCTCCCTTAAGATCTGTTAGTATTTGTTTCATATACTTTGTCGTTCAGGTGTAGGAACATATATATTTATGATTGTTATTGTCTTCTTGATGTATTGACCCGTTCATCATTATATAATAACCTTTGTCCCTTGTTACGCTTTTTGGCTGGAAGTGTGTTTTGTCTGATAGAAGTATGGTTTTGCCTGCCTTCTTTTGGTTTATGTTTGCTTGCAATTCCATCCTTTCAGCTCGGGCCTCTCTGTGTCTCGAGAGCAGAAATGAGTCTCCTGCAAGCAGCATAGAGTTGAGTGGGTTTTTTTAAATCCAACCAGCCAGTCTGTGCCTTTTGATTGGCAAGTTCAACCACTTTACAGTTAGGGTGATTGTTGATATGTAAGGACTCACTACTCCCTTTTATCTTTTTACCTTCTGGTTATTTTGTCTCTCTGTTGTTTCTTTTTTCCTCTGTTTCTGTCTTTGTAAGTTGGTGGTTTTCCATTGTGATTTGCTCTGTCTGTCCTTTCTTTATGTTTCATGTCTTTGCTGTAGTTTTTTGCCCTGTGATTACCATGAGGTTTACACCAAACGTCTGATAGATGAAATAGTGCCCTTGCTGCCGATAGTAGTTTATCTTCATTCACCTGTATAAAGGCCCCATCCTTTTACTCCTCCTTCTTCTGTATATTTTTGATGTCATAAATTACCTCTTTGGATACCGTGATTTCATCACCAAATTGCAGTGGCTACGGTTATGTTTAATGCTCTTTTTTTTTTTTTTTAATTTTTTTTTTCAACGTTTATTTATTTTTGGGACAGAGAGAGACAGAGCATGAACGGGGGAGGGGCAGAGAGAGAGGGAGACACAGAATCGGAAACAGGCTCCAGGCTCTGAGCCATCAGCCCAGAGCCCGACGCGGGGCTCGAACTCACGGACCGCGAGATCGTGACCTGGCTGAAGTCGGACGCTTAACCGACTGCGCCACCCAGGCGCCCCATATGCTCTTTTTTTTTTAACCTTCATGCTGTATTTCAGTGTTTAATATACTATTCTTAAAAAGAGTTACACTTTTCTAATGCTATTTATCACCTGTATCAGATTTTTTTTGTATTTGTGTCCTGTTTCTGCTTGAAGAACTCCATTTGGCATTTCTTGTTAGGCAGGTTGAGTGGCGATGGGCTTCTTCAGCTTTTGTCTGAGAAAGTCTTTCCTCTCCTTGTATCTGGAGAGTATTCTTGGCTGGCAGTTGCTGTCTTCCAGTATTTTGAAGAGGTCATGTTAGTCTCTCCTGACCTCTAGAATTTCTGCTGAGAAATCTGCTTATACCCTGAGGGAGGTTCCTTTATTGGTTACTACCTTCCCTTCCCCACCTCGGCTGCCTTTAAAATTCTTTCTTTATCATTGTCTTTTGACAGTGTTGTTGTGATGTGTCTTAGAGAAGGTCTTTTTGCCTTGAGATTATAAGGTGTTCCATTAGCTTCATGGACTTTCCACTTTCTTCCCTAGGTTTGGGGAGTTCTTAGCTATTGTTTCTTTAAATACAGTCTCTATTCCTCTCACCCTCTCTTCTCCATCTGGTATACCTGTTAATCTTGTGTTGTTTCCTGTGATGGAGTCTGATTGTTCTTGGAGGGTTTTGTGGGTGGGTTTTGTTTTTTTTTTTGAGATTTTATTTTTTTTTTTAAGTTTATTTCTTTATTTTGAGAGAGAGAGAGCATGCACACATGAGCAGGGGAGGGGCAGAGAGATAAAGAAAGAGAGAGAATCACAAGCAGTCTCCTCACTGCCAGCACAAAGCCCGACATGGGGCTGGAACTCACAAACCATGAAATCATGACCTGAGCCAAAATCAACTCAGATCCTTAAAACTGACTGAGCCACCCAGGCTCCCCAGATATTTTATTTTTTTTAAGTAATCCCTACACTCAACATGGGCCTCAAACCCACAACCCCAAGATCAAGAGTTGTGCGCTCTACCCACTGAACCAGCTGGGCACCCCAGCTCTTTTGAGTTCTTTGTAAGTCAACTCACAGTATTGTGTCTTTGGGTTTAGTTGGTTGCTGGAAAATTGTCATTTGCTTTTTGTGAGGCCATGTGGCCGTGATTTTTCATGGTGTTTGATGAGAAGTATCCCTGACCCCACACTTGAAGTAGGGACCCTCTTTTTTTTTTTTTAATTTTTTTTTCAACGTTTATTTATTTTTGGGACAGAGAGAGACAGAGCATGAACGGGGGAGGGGCAGAGAGAGAGGGAGACACAGAATCGGAAACAGGCTCCAGGCTCTGAGCCATCAGCCCAGAGCCTGACGTGGGGCTCGAACTCACGGACCGCGAGATGGTGACCTGGCTGAAGTCGGACGCTTAACCGACTGCGCCACCCAGGCACCCCTGGGACCCTCTTTTGGGTAAGGTTCTGTTTACTTGAGTCTAATCGAATGGTTCAACCGATGGGCCCCATAGGAGCCTTTCTTTTATTTTCCAGAAGGTGGTGCTAGGGCATAAGTCTTGGTTTCTCTTGCCAGTGCTGTCTTCCAGCTCAGGTTGGGAGCATGTGAAAAAGCAGGTTGAGGAAAAAGGTGGGGGTGGCACAAAGTGGGGAGAAGTATGTGCTTAGCGCTGTGGCTCTGGGTACGTCCCCACCTTGGAGAGGGGGTGTCCCAGAGCTCCTCCTGGGCAGACAGCACAGGCAGCAGGAGCCAGTTCCCTCAGTTTTGTGTGCACCCTCCCCCTGCCCAGCCTCACCCCAGCCTTCCCACTGGTCTTGGCACTCTCTCCTCCGAAATAGGGGGGTTGCTAAAGAGTGGGGGACCGTCCAGCCACAGCCAGGCATGCAGACTTCCACTGACCCCTTCACTGCCCACCTCCTCCACTGGCAAAGCCACCACTGCTGTCATGTTGCAGCCACCTCCAGGCCCCGGCCACCTACCTTCCTTGCACAGAAGGATGAACCTCTGGTGTCCTAGTGGGCTGTGCAGAGGTGCTGTCGTTCAGTTACAGGTGTGGATTCATTGTGCCCAAAAATGAGAGAGGAAAGGACCAACTCCTGTCACCATGATGCTAACATCGCTCTGGTTGTAAACTCTTTTTTTTAACGTTTTTTATTTATTTATTTATTTTTGAGACAGAGAGAGACAGAGCATGAACGGGGGAGGGGCAGAGAGAGAGGGAGACACAGAATCAGAAGCAGGCTCCAGGCTCTGAGCCATCAGCCCAGAGTCCAACGCGGGGCTCGAACTCATGGACCGCGAGATCGTGACCTGAGCTGAAGTCGGACGCTTAACCGACTGAGCCACCCAGGCGCCCCTCTGGTTGTAAACTCTCGCGTGCGTTTATACAAGTGTATGTGCTTCACGCCATGGGAGGTACAGGATGTCACTCACCCAGAAAGCCCGGACTATGTGCTATCCACCTTGGCATCCCTATGTCTGCACAGGTCCCGGCATGTAGTAGGACCTCAACAAATGCACAGTGGCAGACTGACAGGGTGCCCAGTGTAAGCACGACTCACAAAGATTATTTCTAGGATGTGAAAAGATGCACACTCGCCATAACTCACCATCTTCCTCCCACACGGTGAACCCCACTTCCAATAGCACGCCGTTGTCACCCACATCCAGTTGATGGGATGAAGGGCTGGCTCAGAGATGGAGAAAGCCCCATCACCGCAGGGAACAAGTGACAGCCTTAGCTCTGGCATCGAAAGGTTTTTGGACCAATCTTTTCCATCGTCGTTTTTCATTCCTTGATACTCCAGACGGGATGAGGCTCATTGCTCGGTGCCCTAAAACAAACCTCAGAATCCAAGTGGATATTCAAAAAGGAAAAAGGTCCATCCACCTCTGTCCCCCACACAGGTGGATTTGTTGCATCTTTGTCAACTCCCGCTGCTCTAACAGAAGACCCTAGACTGGGGGGGTCTTGGCTCTAGAGGCTAAATTCTGAGACCAGGGTACGAGCGTGTTTGGATCCTTGTGAAGACATTCTTCCCGCTTTACAGACCGCTGCCCTTTCCTCTGTATCTTCCTGCAGTGAAGACAGATCATCTCTCTAGGGTCTCTCACAAGAAGAGACTAATCCCATGCACGAAGACTCCCCTTATGACCTGGTTAGCCCCCAAAGGCCCCACCTCCCAACATCATCACCTCGGGGGTTAGGGCTTCCATATGGGGACTTTCAGGAAACAAAGACATTCAGTCCATAGAAGTAGGATACTCCAACCCAGTTGTTCTTACTCCTGGCTACTTCTTGGCTCCCTTGGAATTAAAAATAATTAAGAAGGGCGCCTGGGTGGCCCAGTCGTGATCTCCCGGTTCGTGAGTTCGAGCCTCATGTTGGGCTCAGGGCTGACAGCTGAGAGCCTGGAGCCTGCTTCCAAATTCTGGGTCTCCCTCTCTCTCTCTGCCCCTCCCCTGCTCATGCTCTGTCTTTCTCTCTCTCTCTCTCTCTCTCTCTCTCCCTCTCCCTCTCCCTCTCTCCCTCTCTTTCTCTCTCAAAAATAAATAAACATCAAAAAAAATTTTTTTGTAACGTTTATTTATTTTTGAGACAGGGAGAGACAGAGCATGAACGGGGGAGGGTCAGAGAGAGAGGGAGACACAGAATCTGAAACAGGCTCCAGGCTCTGAGCTGTCAGCACAGAGCCCGACGCGGGGCTCAAACTCACGGACCGCGAGATCATGACCTGAGCCGTAGTCGGACACTTAACCGACTGAGCCACCCAGGCGCCCCCAAAAAATTTTTTTATGGGGAAGAATATTGAAAGTGTCCATCCCCGAGTGACTACATTTAAATAAAAAATACTGAGTTGCTAAAAATAAATAAACTGGAAGCCATGTAGGCATAGAGCACAGTCATGGATATGAAATGTAAGTTTTAAATATTGCCATCACTTTATAGGAAGCATGTCTAAAGCCGCCAATGAAGGCATACTGACGGTATTTCTTTCCAACTTCATTACCTTAACAACGTCTCTTACTCAGTCCACCCCTGTCCTGAATCCCAGTACAAGCAGTCCAAGGAACTTACCAAAGCGGAGGAGGCAAAGGAATTCAGAGATCATCCTGGCCCTGCAGCCTGCCCGAAGGGCCTGCTTCAGTTTTGCAACCACGGGAAGGAGGGAAGCCCCCCACGGTGGTATCTTTGGCCAGCCCTGCTCTTCCTTCCTCTCTCTTGACCCGTGAGTTTCATGACACACCCATGCTCCCACGGTGAGAACCAGGTGGCGTGCACAAACAGCCCCACAAGCAAGTACTTCTGGTGTCGCAGTCCTGCTCTGATTGCGTGCGAGCTCAGGTCTCAGTTCTGACTCCTCTTAGCCCCGAGCACTGGGACCAAAGGATTCTGTTTCAGGATACGGAAACCGGTTGATGTGGAGAATATTGCTAATTCCCTGGCTAATGGAAAAGACGCTGGAGACTGGTATGAAATGAGGTCATCCACATTGCTGAGTGTTTGAACGGCTATAGCGAGACCCTTCATTAAGGTCGTTAAAAAGTGCGTGAAACACTCCCACCCCTCCATCCAGGCTCACGAGGGTTCTTCCATCATGGGAAAAAAACACATTTTTTTTAAGTTGATTTATTTTGTGAGAGCAAGAACACAAGTGGGGGAGGAACAGAGAGAGAGGGAGAGAGAGGATCCCAAGCAGGCTCTGTGCCGTCAGCACAGAGCCCGATGTGGGGCTTGAACCCACGAAGCTGTGAGATCGTGACCTGAGATGAAATTAAGAGTCTGACACATGACCAGCTGAGCCACCCAGGCACACCTTTCATGGCAAAACTTTTTTAAAAAAGATTTCCCTGTTTTTTAATTAAGACTTTATTTTTTTATTTTTAGGGTTTTTGTTTTGTTTCTTGAGAGAGAGAGGAGAGGCAGCCTGAAATGGGGAGGGACAGATGGAGAGAGAGAATCTTAGGCAGGTTCCACTTCATGTGCAGCCCGACTCAGGGCTTGATCTCATGACTGAGATCATGACCTGAGCCAAAATCAAGAGTTGGACGCTTAACCAACTGAGCCACCCAGGCACCCCTTAAGATTTTATTTTTAAGCAATCTCTACACCCAACATGCACTTGAACTTACAACCTTGAGATCAAGGGTTATGTGCTCCACCGACTAAATCAGCCAGGTGCCCTCCCATCATGGAAAACTTCTATCTGCACACAGTTATTGATGAAACAAGCAAAATTATCAGGCTAAAGAAGATTAGAACAACAGGATTAACCAACTTGACCTAGTTAACGTTTTCAGAGCACCGCTACCCCCAGCTGTTACAAAATGTACATTATTTTCAAGTACGCATGAAGCATTAACCAAAATAGGCCACATGCACTGTTAAAAACAAAAAAGGTAAAAAAAACAAAAACAAAAAACAAAAAAGGTGGGGCCCCTGGGTGGCTCAATCAATTAAGCATCTGACTCAGGTCATGATGTCTTGGTTCATGGGCTCAAGCCCTGAGTTAGGCTCTGTGCTGACAGTGTAGAGCCTGCTTGGGATTCTCTCTCTCCGCCTCTCTCTCTCTCAAAAATAATAATATTAATAGTTAATTAGTTTTTAAAAGGAAAAATTAAAAGCAGGGCGCCTGGGTGGCTCAGTCGGCTAAGCGTCCAACTCTTGGTTTCAGCTCTCGTGATCTCACAGTCTGTGTGAGACTGAGCCCAGTGTTAGGTTCTGTGCTAACAGCAAGGAGCCTGCTTGGGATATATTCTCTCTCTCTCTCTCTCTCTCTCTCTCTCTGCCCCTCCCCTGCTTGCTCGTGCTCCCTCTCTCTTAAAAATTAATGAACTTAAAAATAAAAAGCAAGAAGGAAAAAAAGCAAAAAGAAGAGAAGGTTTGTGTCTCTGGGAGTGGGGGCTCTAAGTCCTAGTTTAATACGTATTTAGGAGATTGGAGCCTGCGGTGGTTACTTTGGACTTACGACGGTTTAAACCTGCCTATATATTCTTTTCTGTTCATCACGCCAAAAGTTAGAGTCGAATTCTCCTCTTCTGGAACACGGGTCATTTGTAGCGGCTTGCTTCTAACAACCAGAATACAGGCAAGTGTGCAGGGAAGGGTTAAGTCAGCAGGCCCGCCTTGCTCAGAACCTATGTGTTACTAAGAAAATCCTGTCTTCCCCTCAGGGCTCACCTTTGGCAGCTCCTGAGGGATGGGCTCTGAGCCCTTGGAATGTTCTCCCTGGTCAGCCTAGCAGAGTGTGGTACCCCCTCTGTAACCCTGCACCAAATCTCTGTAGAGAATTACATGCTCTGGGAGAAGTGGATTCTCTAGGAAATCTTTAGGGAAAGTAAAGAGGTGTCAAACATCCATCAAACAAGACAAGTCAAAATGGTGTACCACTTGCTGGGAGGCAAGATCATGTTTCTGAAGGTTCTGTTGACCTACAGATAACCTGAATCTGAATGTGAGTGGATACGAGACTAATCCAACTGAGGTCGTTCTGCAAAGTAACTAGCCTGTAATCTCAGCTCACGAAAATCAAGGGAAAACCATTCGAGAGGGAAGAAGATGAAGGAAGTGTGGCCACTGAGTGACCCCGAACTGGATTCTCTCCTTGGGAAAGGAGGTCCTGGGACCATTGGCACAACTTGAATGAGCTCTTGAGTACGAGAATGCAGCCGTGTATCCGTGTTGAGTTCTGACTCTAAGGGGTGTCCTGTGGTTGTAGGAAAGAACACCTATATCTGCAGGGATCACACACTGGAGTGTGCAGGCGATGAGTCACTGTGTCGCGCTCTGGAATGGTTTGCAAGCCAGAAGGCTTTCCTCCTGTACTTGGACACCGTATAGTCTGGAAGTTGCTACAGATGAGATATCTGCAGATTGCACCTTTCTTTAAAAAGATGTTAATTTGGGGGCACCTGGGTGGCGCAGTCGGTTAAGCGTCCGACTTCAGCTCAGGTCACGATCTCGCGGTCCGGGAGTTCGAGCTCCGCGTCAGGCTCTGGGCTGATGGCTCGGAGCCTGGAGCCTGTTTCCGATTCTGTGTCTCCCTCTCTCTCTGCCCCTCCCCCGTTCATGCTCTGTCTCTCTCTGTCCCAAAAATAAATAAACGTTGAAAAAAAAATAAAATAAAAAATAAAAATGCGAAGAGAAGTAACAGACTGAGGTAAATATTTGCAAGATGTGTCTGTTAATAATGGACATATGCCCAGATTATATATATTCTTACCACACAGTATCAGGAAGATTAACAACCAAATTAAAAAATGGACAAAGTAGGGGCGCCTGGGTGGCTCAGTCGGTTGAGCGTCCGACTTCAGCTCAGGTCATGATCTCACGGTTTGTGAATTCGAGCCCTGCGTCAGGCTCTGTGCTGACAGCTCGGAGCCTGGAGCCTGCCTCAGATTCCGTGTCACCCTCTCTGCCTCTCCCCTGCTCGTTCTCTGTCTCTCTCTCAAAAATAAACATTAATTTTTTTTTTAAAAAGGGCAAAGTATTTAATCATATACTTCATGAGGAATATATACATATTTCCAGTAGTACCTGAGAAAGTGCTCACAACATAGGAGGTCAGGAAAAGGCACAGTAAAAGCCACACTGACCAAATAAATAATGATCCCAGAAACAGACCCACACACGTATGGAACTTTGGTTTATGACGGAAATGGTAGACCAGTAGGAGAAAGATTAATTGTTATGTGTTGCATAAATTCATATTTTGTTGGATTAATCTTTATGCCTGTCCTCTGCCCCAGGTGAAGAGTACAGAAGAGGAAGCCGTCATCTTGTCCTGGAGCGGCAACATTCTCAACAGAGGTGAGAATGTGCGTTCCATGAGAAACTGTTCAGGGTCAGTGGGTCTGATTTGATCAATACCCATCATTCCCCTGGGCAGCTGTGGGGTCTGTGGGGCGAAGGACAGAAAGAGATCACAGTGGGGGGGCGGAAGGAAAAGGAAGAATATTATTTCTCCTGGCCTCTAAACACAGGTTCTCCACCAGAGGAATACCACCCCATTCCCCAACATCTATATCTAGGGATGTTTGAGAAAGTACTATAGTGTGTGCTTTTCTTCTTCTCCCGTGGTTATTGGGGCTTTAACTGGTATTTAACGGGGAAAGCAGATGCTAAGTGTTTCTGTAATCAATAGGACAGTCACACATAGTAAAGAAATATCTCACCTAAAAGGCCATTGGCCCTCCTACTGAGAAACAGGAAGTGTTAATGATAGGGTTTGGGGTTTAAGGAACCATATATCGCTACAAAAGTCCAGCTGCTTTACGTGGTTCCTTGTGGAGACTCCTTCTGGCTATGCCAGGCTTCAGTCCTGGTGATAATCAGAAACATGACAGAAAGACCCAGTCGGATGAGGTTAACTTTGGTGTCATCCCCCAGTGTGGTACCTGAGAAAACTGAAAGAGAGAATGAGATCATGACTGGTATCCCTTCTGCTCAAATGGATCCTACCAAATGTGACTCTCACACACCCGCTTGTGTTTCCTGGCCAGTGGTCTTGTACCTTCGCTCAAGTTTTATTGAAAACATAATGTAGGATTTCATGAGGTCTATAATGGCCCTTCTTTTTGTCTTCTTTCTTTTATATTCTCTGTGCCCTCTCTCTCTTCCTTCGTTTATTTGGTCTTTATCTCATTTCCACTTTCCCACGTTTCCTTTCTCCTTTCTCCCTCCAGGGATTAGGGATTAGGAGCAACACAAAAGACTCAGAGCACTTTTATTGCCTTCTTCAGGCTGTCATAACAAAATGCCACCAACTGGGTGACATAAAGCAACAGAAATGTATTCTCTCACCGTCTGAAGGTTCGAAGTCTGTTGGGACCGGCGCAACAAACACCGAGATCAGGGTCCTGAGGGTAGGGGAATGTAAGAAAAAAAGAGAGAAGAGAAGACAGTTTGGGAACAGGAGGGTCCCCTGGGCTGATGGCCCAAGTGACGGCTTTATTGTTGCTGTACACAATCTTTTATATCCAGATTCTTATGGGTCAGGCCATTCTAAGAATAAACAGGTTTCACATAATCTCTGCCAACCAAAACATTTAGTTCTGTGTTTCTTTTTTTTTTATTTTTATTTTTAACGTTTATTTATTTTTGAGACAGAGAGAGACAGAGCATGAACGGGGGAGGGTCAGAGAGAGGGAGACACAGAATCTGAAACAGGCTCCAGGCTCTGAGCTGTCAGTACAGAGCCCGACGCGGGGCTCGAACTCACGGACCGTGAGATCATGACCTGAGCCGAAGTCGGCCGCTTAACCGACTGAGCCACCCAGGTGCCCCTAGTTCTGTGTTTCTTGTGAATTTTCTAGACGGGTCACAACAAGACCTTGTTGATAAGATTGCTATCCCATGTTTGTTTCTGTCTGACTCGGGGTAGAAAAAGGGAGGTAGCATTACTGCCAACACCTGCAGACCACAGGCTTCAGGAATTAACTTTCTCAGCCTTGACAAGGCTTTCGTATGCCCTTGAAAGTGGGGGAATGGGAGGGGGAACCACCGGGTTGGCTGAGTCAACAGGGAACCGTTGCTCGACCCCGTCTCAGCCTGGCACTGGGGCCCGGCCTCCCACATGAATGGGAGGGGGAACCACCGGGTTGGCTGAGTCAACAGGGAGCCGTTGCTCGACCCGGTCTCAGCCTGGCACCGGGGCCCGGCCTCCCACAGAAGTCTGAAGTCAAGGTGTTGACAGAGCAATACTTTCTCCAAAGATTCTAGGGAAAGATCCTTCCCTCTTTCCTCTTCTAGCTTCTGGAACCTCCAAGCACTCTTTGGCCTGTGGCCACATCCCTCCAATCTCAGCCTCTGTTTTCACGTGGCCGTCTTCCTTCAGTATGTCTCAGTGTCATTACTTACTCTTCATCTTTTAAGGACACCAGTCACATTGAGTAAGAGTATTCCCTAATCCAGTGTAACCTCATGTGAAGGTAACAAATGATTATCTGCAAAGACCAGATAATGCTATTTCCAAATAAGGTTGCATTCACAGGTACTGGGAGTTAGGACTCAAACATACCTTTTGGGGGACAAAAATCAACCCATTACGGCTCCAGCAGAGTGCCAAAATCTCGTAGCTGGCCCAGTATCCTCATAGCACAAAACTTAAACTTCATATAGGCAGTGAGCCCAGGAATTTTGGAATTCAGAAGCTAAGCATCTGGGTCATGGTGCATATCAGCTGCAACCAGGTAGGGCTTGAGGTTGGCTGTGGACCTGGTTCCTAAGGAGGAGCCTGTATGTGCATCATTCCTCTCAGTAGAACTGGGAATAGCTATGGCCTATAAACAGGGAATTTCTCAACGTCACATACCCCAATTACTGCCGAGTCTATCTCTAAACTCAGCGGTAAACACGTTCCCTGAGGTGAGGTCCATGGAGAGTAATTTCTAATGATGCCACCATATTTTTAAAAATTTTTTATTGTTTATTGTTGAGAGAGAGGGAGAGAATGGGAAGGAGAGGGGCAGAGAGAGAGGGAGACAGAATCGGAAGCAGGCTCCAAGTTCTGGGCTGTCAGCACAGAGCCCGACGCGGGGCTCAAACTCAGAAGCCGTGAGATCATGACCTGAGCCGAAGTCAGATGCTTAACTGACTGAGCCACCCAGGCCCCGATGATGCCACCATATTTAGAAAGTCCCCTCCCCCTCTCATTACTGACCATACAGGCCTTCATTTCTAATTATAAAACGTTTATTGACTGTGGGAAGAATCAAGAAGACACAAAGTTGTAAACCAAGAAATTCATTTGTAGCATCTAGTGAAGTAGAATTATAGTAGAGACAAAGGTAATTTTCAACGGTGTAGTACGGGCCTGGTGACCCAAGTAGGTACCACAAACATGACACAAAAGCAGAGTGCTGTGGAAACCCTGCATCTGGAGAACAAGACAGAGTCATTGAAAATTAAATTGTTAACGCCAAGATAAACCAAAATGGTAACAGCTGCAGACAGTAGTAGAAGGAATTCTGCTGGTGACCAGCTTAATGATTTTATTTTATTTTTTTTTTCAACGTTTATTTATTTTTGGGACAGAGAGAGACAGAGCATGAACGGGGAGGGGCAGAGAGAGAGGGAGACACAGAATCGGAAACAGGCTCCAGGCTCTGAGCCATCAGCCCAGAGCCTGACGCGGGGCTCGAACTCACGGACCGCGAGATCGTGACCTGGCTGAAGTCGGACGCTTAACCGACTGCGCCACCCAGGCGCCCCATGACCAGCTTAATGATTTTAAAGACTGACAGGAGAGATCATCCAAGAACGCAAAATAAAAAAAGGTGAAACAAATGGAAACGATGAAAGACTTAAAAGGAACATAATGGACGCAATGGAGAAATGAGAATCAAAGACTAACAGAACAGTCTTTGATTAAAAATAATATATTTCTGGGGCGCCTGGGTGGCTCAGTCGGTTGAGCGTCTGACTTCGGCTCAGGTCATGATCTCGTGGTCTGCGGGTTCGAGCCTCACGTCGGGCTCTGTGCTGACAGCTCGGAGCCTGGAGCCTGTTTCGGATTCTGTGTCTCCCTCTCTCTCTGCCCCTCCCGCACTCTCACTTTGTCTCACTCTGTCTCTCAAAAATAAATAAATGTAAAAAAAAAATTTTTAAGAAGGACAAGGAAAGGATAGGGAATTTGGGATGAAAGAACAAGTAGGAAAAATAATCACCATCTATTGTGTCTCTTTGGCCAAACACACAGCCCTGTAAAAGAATCACCCATGAGATACAAGCTATTGTTGTGGAACAAGGTTCCCAGTCACTTTATGACAGACTTCCTTAGATACTGGCAGCACTTGGCTAGAGTAAGACTCAGTCACCAGGCTTCCCCAGACTGCCTCATGGTTATTGCCCTGCTGGAGCAATCTAGAAAATGTATCGGGGGGGCGCCTGGGTGGCTCAGTCGGTTAGGCAGCCGACTTCGGCTCAGGTCATGATCTCGCGGTCCGTGAGTTCAAGCCCCGCGTCGGGCTCTGTGCTGACAGCTCAGAGCCTGGAGCCTGCTTCATATTCATTTATAAGAAGAGAAATTTCCTTCTCCCGTATGGAAAAACGGTTTGGTGTTTCTGGGGGAAAGTGAGAAGTTGATACGACTTTTAGGTGCAAACACGTGCACGCATCAAGAAAAGCAGGGGTGCCTGGGTGGCTCAGTCAGTTAAGCCGACTTGGGCTCAGGTCATGAGTTTGAGTTTGAACTCGCAGTTTGTGAGTTCGAGCCCCGTGTCAGGCACTGTGCTGACAGCTCAGGGCCTGGAGTGTGCTTCAGATTCTGTCTCTCTCTCTCTCTCTGCCCCTCCCTCCCCCGCTTACGCCTTCTCCCTCCCTCCCTCTCTCTCTCTCTCTCTCTCAAAAATAAACATTAAAAACGGTTTTTTATTAAAGAAAGAAAGAAGAGAAAAGTCTGAGAAAGTGGAAGATAGTGGGCGTATGCCAAGGCATGCTAAGGACTGCTGTTGCAAAGTCAGAGGAACACAGAAAATGGAGGAAAGCAACATGTAGAGAGAGCAGAGACCTGTGGACGCCTCAGAAGTTGCACATGGGAAGCAGCATGACCCCCACGTCTAGACAGAGCCTGGTCCCTGTGCATCAAAGCGCCAGGGGCCTGGGCCCTTGTCCCTCCTGCCCAGTCCCTGCAGAGAGGGCAGAGCCCCAGAACAGATCCGTCCCCATTGTGATGGGCCGTACTGTGGCAGGAGGGCATGTGCCACTTCTGATGTTGCTGAAACTGGGCAGAAGGCAGAAGACCATGGTCAGACCGCACACAGTGTGAGCAGATTTAGTGGTGGAGATGAGATTTCCTATGGGAGCGAGTGGGATGTCTGGAGTCACAGAATGTGAAAGGACCTTAAGCTGCCAATAGCTGTTGGAAGATCAGAGTAGAAGGAGGCACTCAAGTGTGAGAGTCCAGCTTACCCTGTAAATTAAACTTAGTTAAGAAAAAATATCAGAAGCATCGTGTAGTCATTTCAAGTGAAACCCTGCTAGAAATCAGTGCCCTCCACCTGCCGTCTCTTGACTGAGGACCACGCAGGTTCTGAAACCTTCAGAGCTCTTCAGTTCCTGCCTCCCCAACGCCTGCCCTCACTCACTGCCACGGATGCTGCTGGTAGGGATGGGGACCCTCTCCCTGCTTCCCGACTGGGGTATATCTCTCTGAGACTCCAGGGTTTCACCCAATATGATTAGGAAGAACATGTTGGTTGGACACAGGCTTGACCACCTGGCTTCTCATCACACTGGCCCAGGCCACAGAACTCAGGCGCACTCTGCACAGCACCTCCACAGTGATCAGAGGGGACCATTGTAGAAGTCTTTTGTAGACTTTTGTAGTCTTTTGTAGACCATTGTAGAATCTCACTGGGGCTGCCTCGAAGCCTGATCACAGGGGCACACATTCTCTCAAGGACAGAAGACAGGAGGGACATGCTTTCTTCGCTGACAGACGAGGGACAGTCCTATGTGATGGGTTTCCAGTAGAAATAGCTCCTGAGCCAGGGGGAGGGGACGATAGGATTCATTCCCCCGTGGAAATAGCAGTCATCTTCCTATGAGCACGCAGTCTCTAATCACTGTGACAGCCCTGCAGACGGGCATAACTGTCCTCGTTGTATGGATAAGGAAATCGGGCCCAGGCATCACAACCCGCGTGCGCAGGAGTGGAGGCTCCAAAACATGAGTTGAATTCACTTCTTTCCTGGAAACACAATTAGAAGGCCTAAGAAGGACATTCTTTTCATTTTCCCACGGTGAGGGTCTGATGTAAAGAGAGCGCATAGACTATCCTAGAATCTAGGGATCAGAGAGATGTGGTAAGAATTTGGATCCAGTCACGGTGCCCAAAACCAAGCTGAGAACCACATGCCATCCTTGCCTGATGAAACCAGGGGTTTTGGCTCCTGTAGACAGACATCCTGAGCTGTACCCTGTTCCACACCCAGGAAACTTTAAAACAACTTTATCGAGATGTAATTCACATGCCATACAGTTCACCCATGTAATACGTGCAGTCCAGCGGCTTTCCTTTATTCACAGATGCGTGCAAATACCACACAAATTTAAAACGTTTTCATGGCTTCAAAATGACCCCCCATTACTCTAAAGCTTTTGCTGTATTTCCCTACCCCCACCACCTGCAGCCCTAAACACTAGCCTGCTTTCTCTGTGGGTTTCCCTACTCTGGACTTTCCTATGAGTGGAATTGTGTATTATATGGTCTTTGTGACTAGACTTTCACTTGGCATCATGAGCTCCTCCCTTTTGTGTCTTTGGAATGTCCCCCCCTCAGCATCTGGTCAGGTACCCCAAGGACATTTCTGTTTTGAAGACCCCATACTTGTATCCGTCTTAATTTCCTGTTGTAACCCAGTGGAAACAGAAATGCCTTTAGAAGCAGACGGACTTGGGCTTTGACTTCTCTGTTCATTGTCCCTGTGGCCCTGAGCAGGAACCCTCAGCCATCGGTCCCAGGGTCCTCATTTATCCAAGTGGGCCTAATTCCCACCACACAGGAGTGTTTGCAAGGGTCAGAGTGACATGTCCCACAGAATGCTCTAGGAGATGATTTTGGGCAATGCAGTGACGTGGTATTCTATAGCTTTGATCATGGCGTTAGAAAGTTATTACCCTTTCAATCACGTTATGCCCTTCTGATCACATCAAGGAGAGAAGATGCATTTCAAGCCGACTTTAGAACACCTTTATCTCTGGCTCATCACTCTTTGTAACTAGGGAGTGGTTGGCCGTGGGCTCAGAAGCCTGGCCATCAACAGTGTAAGGCTGGCACGTCCTAACATTTTTTGCCTTTCCATCGTATTCTATATTTATCTTTACCCTTCTTTACCAGGTAGGTGACACTGCATTTTTAAATTATTGCTAACTGTTTCCATTTTCAAATAAAAACGTGTATTTAATTAAAAAATTTTTTTTTTAACATTTATTTATTTTTGAGACAGAGAGAGACAGAGCATGAACGGGGGAGGGGCAGAGAGAGAGGGAGACACAGAATCGGAAGCAGGCTCCAGGCTCTGAGCCATCAGCCCAGAGCCCGACGCGGGGCTCGAACTCACGGACCGCGAGATTGTGACCTGGCTGAAGTCGGACGCTCAACCGACTGAGCCACCCAGGCGCCCCTAAAAACGTGTATTTAAAGAACAAACGTTGACTCCTATTAGTAAATTACTAAATGAGTAACAGTGGTGCAGGCATAGCACACAGTCATGAATGTGGCGTGTACATATTTGAATATTGGAAAAAACTTGAGTGGTGAATGGATGTAAAGCTTGCAGCGTGGGCCCTGACATGTGTGAAGCGATCTGTAAATACAACCAGTGTTGTGTCTTTTGTATTCTCCTCATCTTTCAACCTGTCCATCCACCCTTATCTTGAACCCCCCAGCATACCATCCTAAGGAATGTACCAAAGCAAAGGAAGGAAGGAGTTCCACGGTCATACTGGCCATGCAGCCTGATCCAAGGACCCCTCTTCAGCTTTGCAACCCCTGGACGGAGGACAGCTCCATGTGGGCAATGACCTCTTTCCTCCAGCCTTTCCCTTCCTTCCTCTCACGTGACCCACAGGTCAGGAAAAGAAAGTCAGGTGATGTCACATAAAACATTCTGAAAATGACACAGTGGTAAAGATGAAGAACAAACCGGTGGTTGCCCAGGTTGGAGGGTGATGTTGGGGAGAGCGGTGGGTGTGACAGTAAGGCACAAGGCACAGCATGAGGTGATAGATGGATCGCTATGTTGGTTGTGCTGGTGGCTCCACGAATCTACACATGACAAAACAACATCAAACCCTACCCTCGCATTGTGCTAGTGTTAGCTTCTTGGTTTGGATCTTGTAATGGACATGTCATGGAACCATTGGAGAAATTGGGTGCAGGGTACAAGTATCTGTCCTGAGTTTGCAACTTCCTGTGAATTGAATGACTTCAAAATAAAAGTAAGATATGATTGAAGAGGAAAGGCAGTCTAAAACAGACATGGGCAGTCACACGTTAGGGAGTGGAAACATCACAAAGTCTGTTGCATGCACGGCCAAGGCAGAGACTGAAGCAAGACCTGGTTGTCCAGTGAACAACTGGTGTCTCTGTGATGTGCCACACTCATACTGGGCATAAATCCAAAGTTCTGTCCATTTGGCCACTCTTGGCCAAACACCAGCCAAGGGGGTCTGTTCTCAGTAGGAACCATGAGTTTTACTCATTGGGTAGAAGGAACAGAAAAATTCTCCTGGTGCCTGAGGCTACCAGAGTGTCCACATTGAGAAAGTCTCCAAAAGATTTGCAGCCTGGGAGAAGCTCCTGTCTGCCCCCAGCACCCCGAAGCAAGACTCGTCCATGATGTGATGAAAGCCAGTGCAACAAAACGAAGCAGATGAAACAAAGAATTACATCTGCAAGAATCATCTCTACTCCAAACAGGACTTTTTTTTTTCTTTTTGAGAGAAAAAGAGAGAAAGCACGTGGGGGAGATGGGCAGAGGGGGACAAAGAGAGAAACTTAAGCAGGCTACACGCTCAGTGCAGAGCCCGGTGTGGGACTTGATCTCATGATCGTGATATCATGACCTGAACCGCAGTCAACAGTCAAGACGCCTGCCGGAGCCACCCAGGCGACCCCAGAACTGGATTTTTATAAGCGTATCTCCCGGGTTTTAAGAGAGGAGACAATAGTTCTAAAATAAGAATGAGTATTTGTGACAGAGAACAGGATTATGAACAAACAGCAACAGATCGTGAAGGTGAAAATATTGTGGATAACCTTTTTACACCTGCACCAGACGATGAAGAAATCCTGGGTACAACTCAGAAGCAACTTGATGCTATGAAGTTGAGAGGGAGCCTCCCAAAATTAGGCAAAATGTGGAGAATCTATGAAATAAAATTGAAAAGACACATAGGATAAAGAAAGTTTCACACTTGACTAATTGCTGGTCCTGAAGTACAAAATAGAGAATGGAGGGGGGTCGATAATATGCCGGAAGCAGTGTTTTCCCTAAATATCAATGGCATCACAGTTCCTATGGAGGTAACTGCACGTGCTACCCAGCCAGACTCTGAAGTTTTAAGTATTTTTTTCAAATCATCCAAATTTTTTGAGTGTGTCTTTAAGATCCATTCTGTGCTCTGCCCCAGGCAAAGCTATGGCAAGAGGTAAGCCTCGTCCTTGAGTAGTTCTTCATAGAGCTAAGAATGTAGGTTCCACAGGACTGTTAAGGATCGGCAGGTCTCTCCATCTGCACTCGTCATTCCCTGGGAAGCCCTGGGGCATGTGGGTAATACAGACCTAAGGACAGGGGAGGAAGGAAGAGGAAGAATATTATTTCCCTGGCCTCCTAACACAGGTTCTCCACCAGGGGAACACCACCCCACTACCCATCCTCCGTATCTAGGAATGTTGGGAAAGGTCCTGATAGCACTCATTATCTTGTCCCACAATGACTGGGGCTTCAGCTGCTCTTTAATGAGAAAAAGAAATGGTGCTGAATGTTCCCACAAGGAACAGGACAGTCCCACGTGCTGAAGAAATACCCCACCCAAAGCATCAATTGTGCCCATGGTGAGAAACACAGCATGTCCCCATGGTGGAGTTTGGTGTTCAGAGAACCCCGCGTCAGTATACCAGCCCATGAACAAGACAAGTGCTCAGTTGTTCTACATGGGTCCAGGTGGAGACTCCTTCTGGCTGCACCAGGCTTCCAGCAGGAGAGCGCCCATAATAACCACAACTAGGGCAGCCAGACCCAGGCGGATGAGGTTGCCCGTGGTGTAGTCCCTCGATATGGCACCTGGGGGGACTGGGAGAGAGGAGAGCGTCAGCACCAGCCAGTAGAGGAGCGCCCGTCCTTCCCACGTGGATCTGCCCAACGGGACGCTCCTGCACCCACGTGTGTGCCCTGGCCAGTGGTCAGCTGTGGCCGCCCTGAAGTTGTAATCACTGAAAACCCAACGTGGGATTTCGTGAGGGTTCTAGTGGGTCTTCCTTGGTCTTCTGTCCTTTGTCTTCTCTCTGCTCGGTCTCTCTTCCTTCATTTATTGGCTCTTCATATCATTTGACCCTCCCACGTGTCCCTTTTCCCTTCTCCCTCCTGGTATTAGGAATCGGGCTTAGGAGCAAGACCAAAACCCAAAGATGCTGCCCCGAGCGTGGAAATGATTCGGTGGTTGCCTGTGCACCCCCTCCTCACGGCAAAGACTTCAGGCGGCCGTGAGCTCAAGAAAATTCAAGCCCAGTAGCTAAGCACCGAGAGCACTGTGCATTTCATTCCCACCGCACCCAAGAAGAGCTAGGGCTCAGTGTTGGCCTTGGCTCCTAATGAGGACCTGGGCTGGCATTGGCCCTGGCTCCTAATGAGGACCTGGGCTCCTAATCAGGACCTGGGCTCGGGGTTGGCCCTGGCTCCTAAGAGGACCTGCGAGTGAAGCTTCCATGTCACACAGGCCGTGGGTGCAGAGTTCATGTGTGAGCCCACCAGCCACAACGTTTCCCGGAGACAGAGTCCGTGGGAGGAACCCGTGGTGACGTCGCGGACCCAGGGTGCCCTCTGCACCTGTCTGCGCTGGCTGCACGGTCCCTGCTTTCCAACCAGAGGGCGATGGGCCACCACGGCTCACATGCACACGTCTACGGTGCCACGGAAGCACGGGGTGTGGCATCCGAGGAAGCAACGTTCTGGCCAGACACACAAGATGGTTGTGGAAGATCCTCCTCCACGGGTGACCCAGAACCTGGCGGCCGGGGCAGCAGCGCGCACTAAGAACGAGACCGCAAGCCATGAGGCTGCCATCACCGGGACGACCCACAAGTCTAAGAGACGCAAAGGGTAGGGGAAGGGACGCTGACGGTTGGCGGGATGGATCGTTTGCAAGAACAACTTGAGCAATTCTCCAGGAATACAGAACAACAAAGGCCAAAGACTAGAGGCTAGGAAAGGGCAGGTGTGAGAAGGAGATGACGGTAAAATCAGAAGGGAAAGAAGAATCAGAAAGGAACAGAAGCAACGCTCTCCAGGTAGAAAAAAGAGCACGTCGTTCACCTTAAACTGATAGTGTTGTAAGTCAGTGATGGGTCCACCCAACTGGGAACGCAAGCAAAACAGCCAAAATAAAGACAAGCTGAGGAAGAAATGAATTGACTTTCCCCAACTTCTGAAAAATGGTGCAAACCCTCACCTCTCACCCGGATCTCAAGACGATCGCTAGGCTGTGAGGCCCAGAAAGGAGTTCCGGTCTGGAAGTAGACACAGCTGTAGTTCCCGGCGTCACCGACTGTCACGGTCTGCAGGGAGAAGTCCGCCTCCTTGCCGGCTGGGGTCCGGAGCCGGATGGGCTCTGCCGCTCCCGCCTTCAGCAGGGCGAACCTCATGGGCCCGAAAATATTGTCTGGCCTCTGGCACTGCAGGGTCACGTCGTCTCCTGCGGTCACCACACCCCTTTGGTGTGCTTGCAGGGAAGGTTTAGGGAGACCTCCTGGAAGAGAAGGGGGGCTCCGAGGTCACGGGGAGAAGCCCGGGGTCCCCCACTCACCCTTGTTCTCCCGCGAGGGGTTCCTGCTGAGTGTGGGACACAGATCCCTGGTGTCACCCTCTTTCGACTCTGCGGGAAGGAGGTCCCCCCGCCCCCACGAGCCCTGGATGAGGCCGACCAAGTCATTCTGTTGCTGTGTGTCTCCACCTTCTCTGTCCCGTCCTCTGGTCCCTCCCCCAGGCCCGTCCTGCTCCTCACCTGTCACCAGCAGCAGGATGACCTCACTGGGCGGTGATCTTATGTCCGGGGCCCCTGGTCTGTAGCACTCACAGGTGTAGTCTCCAGCGTGGCTGCTTCTTAGGTCAGTGAGGTGAAATTCAGCCAGGCCCTCCTTGGAAGCCGGTGATCGTGAAAAGTCCAAAACAACATTACCCTTTTTGAGAACAAAGTCGACATCCTTGGTCGGGGTCTGGCATCGCAGCCTTACACTGCTTCTGGGAGGCGCCACCCAGCTGGGCCAGGCCCTGAGGGTGGGCTTGGGAAGGGGCTCTGGAAGGAAGCAGATTGGGGACAGGATTTGGTGCCCTCGCCTGCTGTCAGGAAACCCCTTGAAGGAAAGAGAAGGGATGCGGGGAATTTGGAGCGAAGGAGAGGGAGGGTTTAACTGAAGGAACACTCACCGTCAGTCCCCCTGCTTCCTTGGCCAGCGCACAGCCCTGCAAGAGAACCGTCTGTCCGTGAGACCTGAGCCCTGTCTCAAGGGGACCTCCCCGGGGGGGGGGGGGTCTGCCACTGAGACCAGACCCTGGAGGTCACGCATCTGGGAGTGTTCTCATTTCCCCATGCTGGACCCAGGCTTCCACTCCGTCCTCAGCTCCTGCCCCATTTCCCACAGAAGGTCTCCTCTTTGGATGCCACCTGCCACTCCAGGGGCTCTCCTGGCTTCACAAACGTCCACAGACCCCTGGATTCTCAGCCTCTATCATGGACAGGCTCTTGCATTTTTGTCAAGCTGGTGTTACAGTTCCTGAACATCCCCCCCACTGGCCCCCGCCAATTCACCCTGGATGTAGAAGGCAGGAACCCTGAAAAAGATCAGGAAGCATGGGACTTGAATGTGACCCTGGGCCACCTCTGATCTTGTCTGAGACCCTGAGTGGGCCTGACAGTCTGCAGACAGCCTCACCTGTGCCGGAAGAACCCCTCCCCACCCCATGCTGAAGGCTGCTCTATGCCAGGGGTACCTGGGTGGCTCAGTCCATTAAGCGTCCAACTTTGGCTGCAGTCATGATCTCCTGGTCCATGAGTCGGAACCCCATGTCGGGCTCTGTGCTGACAGCTCAGAGCCTGGAGCCCGCTTCGGATTCCGTGACTCCCTCTCTCTCTTCCCCTCCCCCGCTTGCACTCTGTCTGTCTCTCTCAAAAATAAAAACTTAAAAAAAAAATCCGTTGACTTAGAAAGAAATTTGCAATTGACAGTTATTATGTGTATCTCCGAGCACCCACAGACATCCTGCTGTTAATGCCCAAATGTGGTAGACACGTTTTGTATGAGTTCTAAGATCTCCCGAAAAATAACATCAAGCCTGTTTACAGAATTTATTGGAAGAGAGTGATTGCTCTAAGTCAACAGATACTTAAGAGATTTCCCCTTCCTTCCTTCTTCCTTCTTTCTTTCCTTCCTTCCTTCCTTCCTTCCTTCCTTCCTTTCTTTCTTTCTTTCCTTCTTTCCCTGTGTGAACCAGTTTTGTGTCTTAGTCATGAAAAGGGGGAAGTTACCAGGCCTTTGTGCTAAAATTGTCTGGGGAAATCAAAAATACTACATTCCATGTTTTGAAAAAAAAAAAAACAAGAAAAAGAGATAAATAGCCAAAACATGAAAAGACCCAAGCATCCAGTGAAGGATAAGTGGATAAAGGAAAGGTCTGTGGTCTGTAAAGACAGTGGAATACTCTTCTGCCATTTGAAAGGAATGAAATGCTGGGGTGCCTGGGTGGTTCAGTCGGTTAAGCATCTGACTTCATCTCAGGTCATGCTCTCGCAGTTCGTGGGTTCGAGCCCCACGGCGGGCTCTGTGCTGACAGCTCAGAGCCTAGAGCTGCTTCTGTTTCTGTGTCTCCCTCTCTCTCTCTGCTCCTCCCCTGCTCTCACTCTGTCTCTCTCTCTCTCAAAAATAAATAAACATTAAAAGCAATGAAATGCTGATAGATGCTACATCATGAGTGGACTTGGATGACACTTTGCTGTGTGAAATTAGCCCAACACCCAAGAACAATTACTGTGTGATTCCACTGACACAAAGTACCTAGCTAGAATGGGCAAATTCATGGTTATCAGGGGGCTGGGGAGGAAGCAGAAAGGAGTATTGATGAACGAGTACAGAGTTTATGTCGGGGATGACACAAACGTTTTGGGTGAAGGTTGCACATCGTTGTGAATGCACTGAAATGCCACCGAACTGTATACTTACAGAGAGTTAAGAGGATCAATATTATTTACATATATTTAACGTAATAAAAAGCAGAACATAATGGGTGTGTTTACGGTATTGAAAAGAAAATTCTCACCGATGCCAGACAAAGTGGGAGTCTGAAAAAATAAATTCTAGATGGCATGGGACAGCTCACAAGGGGATTGCGATTAGGACAGAGAAGTCAGCATGTGCTCTGTCTTGCCTCACGGGACATTTTGGGGCCTGTGAAAATTCAGAGCCTTTGCAGTCCCAGCCCTGTGTCCCTCAGCCGCCTCCTGTACTCCTCAAGACGCTCGGTCCCGAACACCTTTGAGGGAGGTAAGGAGGTGATGTAAGGATTGCTCTGTGGGGCCGCCTGACGTCTTGGGATCAGAGAACTATGGAGGGAGGGAGGCAGTTTTAGCATAAATATCTGGTAGTTTCAGGGCGCCTGGGTGGCTCGGTCGGTTAAGCATCTGACTTCGGCTCAGGTCATGATCTCACGGTCCGTGAGTTCGAGCCCCGCGTCAGGCTCTTTGCTGATAGCTCAGAGCCTGGAGCCTGTTTCAGATTCTGTGTCTCCCTCTCTCTGACCCTCCCCTGTTCATGCTCTGTCTCTGTCTGTCTCAAAAATAAATAAACGTTAAAAAATAATTTAAAAAAAAAACTGGTAGTTTCCCCCTTCTCACTGCTGAGACACAAAACTGGTGGTCCACACAGGGTAAAAAAAAAAAAAAAAAAAAAAAAAAATGGAGATGTGTTAGAAACATGGGCCTAATCACTTCAGTGGCTTCCTGTGCTCTGTTAGCAGGAAGGAGATGGAACTTGGTAGATGGTGGTTGGACACACCTTCAGGCCACGTAGGGTTTATCATTCGGCCCCAGGCCCCCGGCACATCTCATCTGATCTCACCCCTGTCTTGAGCAGGACACTTGCTTAGAGGCCTCATTGCTTATGAGGCAAGAGGAAGTCCTCTTAGGAGAGACTCACTCGCTCTCAAAGCCAAACATGGAAAAAGGTTTATCTCATTGCAGTGAGGCAGAGAATGAATAGTCAAAAGGTGGGAACAACCCAGGCACCCACCAACAGGCGGATGGAGAAACAAAATGAGATCCATATATAAGTGGAATAGTACTCAGCCGTCAAAAGCAGTGAAGATTTCAGACATGTGTCTGGAGACAATCTCTGGAAGGCATTGCTAGTGGAACCTGTGCCTAACCCAGCCAGAGGAGAATGAACGATAAAAGGAATAGTAGACGTATTTTTTTTGGACACAGACGGGCGTGTCTTCCTACGACGAGCCTCTGACATAAGGGGCCCTCTGCGAGCAAACCTGAAGTCTTGGGATCAGAGATCCGTGGCGATGGCAGGAAGCCAAGTGCAAAGAGCCATGCTGACGTGAGTCCTCCCTTCCTGTCTGTGGATATCAAGCTTTGTTGGTTTCTGGAGACCAGTTCTGGTCTCTGGTCCATCACTGGGGACATGCTGAATCACGCGTCTCTGCCTCCTCAGGGGTTTCCAACCCCGAAACCCTTTCAGACACTCCTAGAGTGCTCCATACCAAGGACCCCATGTGTGTGTGTCCCTCTTACTTCAACATCGTGGCTGAGTGGAAACGTTTTTAGAACCCGGCGGTTCTGGGTTGAGATCTGGCTTCCCTGCACACCACCCGTGCGATCCGAGACAAAGCTCTTGACTCTGCAGACTGAGATTGGATTCCTAATCTGCAGACGCGGACCTCGTTCTCTCTTGCAGGGTTTGTGTTGTGGGGAGTGTTGTTTTTATTTTTTGAGGGGTGGAAACCAGCGTGGTATTTCCCAAGTGTGGAATACATCCCATCAGTGTTAGACGTGATGAGTTCGAGGCGGAAGGAAGGACAGTCCAAGCGCTGTGTGATTGTATGCAGTAAGCACCAAGAGAGCCTCCTTGAAGCTAGCCTCTGACATACCTGGATGGGGGCTAATTGCCTCCATAGCAGAGAACTAGCAGCTCTCGGGCCCAGAAGCTTGACAAGGACCAGCGTATAGTTAGAGAATGCTAATACTGTTTCCTTCTCACTGCATTTACTTTATAGTTTTTGTATTTGACCAGGATTTTTTAAGTTTATTTATTTATTTTAATATTTCTAAAAATTTTTTTTTCAACGTTTATTTATTTTTGGGACAGAGAGAGACAGAGCATGAACGGGGGAGGGGCAGAGAGAGAGGGAGACACAGAATCCGAAACAGGCTCCAGGCTCCGAGCCATCAGCCCAGAGCCCGACGCGGGGCTCGAACTCACGGACCGCGAGATCGTGACCTGGCTGAAGTCGGACGCTTAACCGACTGCGCCACCCAGGCGCCCCTAGTTTATTTATTTATTTTGAGAGAGAGAGAGAGAGAGCGGGTCTGTGTGTTCTTGAGTGGGGAAGAGGCAGAGAGAGGGAGAGAGAGAGAACCCCAAGCAGGCTCCATGCTGTCAGTGCAGAGCCTGATGCGCAGCTCAAATCCCATAAACCATGAGGTCCATGACCTGAACCAAAACCAAGAGCCGATGCTCAACCAACCGAACCACCGGGTGCCCCGACCTGGATTTTCATTCATAGTATCGAAAGTTTCTTTCCTAAGCACTTTTATTTAGGTAAAAAAGGCTAAGTCAGTATTAAAAACAAAACACGTTAAGCCGGGGCGCCTGGGTGGTTCAGTTGGTTAAGCATTCGACTCTGACTTCAGCTCAGGTCATGGTCTCACAGTTCGTGAGTTCGAGCCCCGCGTCGGGCTCTGTGCTGACAGCTCAGAGCCTGGAGCCTGCTTTGGATTCTGTGACTTCCTCTCTTTCTGCCCCTCCCCCACTTGTGCTCTGTCTTTCTCTCAAAAATAAATAAACATTATTTTTAAATTAAAAAAAAACACGTTAAGCCAATAAAGTACAGGTAGCAAAGGCTTTTCTGCAGAAATCATGAACTTGGAACATTCATTGAAATTTGTAAAGCACCAGTTTAGAAGTAATGTGTGCATTGATTGCACTCGGCAAGATTTCTGATACGTAGTATGCGCTCAATAAACCAAGGCTGATGTTTTTGTTTTCTCTTTCAATCCCCAGCCCAAACCTCTTACCGAGTCTGTTGTTTTCTAGGGTCGCCCTGTGAGACTTACTGAGACAGAGCAGTGGGAGTAGCCTAGGGATCATGGCAGCAAACCAGCCTGTCCAGAGCCGCGTCTTCAGCTGTGCAGCCCGTGGGAGGGAACGGAGCTGGGACGGCCACAACCTCACTCACGACTCCAGAGTGTGGGCAGGAACAAGGTTTCTCTAACTGTTAAGTTCCTCCTTTCACAGCTACGTTCTGGAAACGTTCTCAGTGCTGCTGATTGCAACATGTTCCTCACATGCCCAGCTTCAAGGATTTGACTCACGGAAGCCCTCAGTCCTTGTCTGTCTTCAGATTTCACACATCAGATATGCGACCCCCCACGTACCTGGAGCGTGAGCCTGAAGGATTCCTAAGAGAAGATGAAGATATTTCACTGTTGAGAATACTGGAAAATGCTGGACAAACACTCAGGTTGCTGGACGTTGTCCACTGTCTTAAGAGCTGAGGACTAGGGTCGCCTGAGTGGCTCAGTCAGTTAAGTGTCCGACCATGGCTCAGGTCATGATCTCACGGTTCGTGGGTTCAAGCCTCTCAACAGGTCTGTGCTGATGGCTCAGAGCCTGGAGCCTGCTTGGGATTCTGTGTCTCCCTCTCTCTCTGCCCCTCCCCTGCTCACACTTTGTCTCTCTCTTCCAAAAATAAATAAACATTAAAAAAAATAAAAATAAATAAACTTAAAAATAAAAAATAATAAAATGAGAGTATGTATCCCAAGCAAAAAGGAAGTCTGTCCTTCCTCACAGCTGCATAAATGGGCTTTCTCTCTTGGGTCAGGACCCACCAGTATGTTCACAAAGCACCTCAGAACCAGGAGACCCAAAACGGGTCCTGGGCTTGGGTTTCTTCTTCCATGATGGGCATGTTGCCAGCCCCAGGGGCAGAGCCCTCTGGATGGGTCTCACGGGACCCGGTATAAATCATTGTTCTCACGTTTACCAATAAGTAATTGCGAGAAGCTGGCACAAACCTCCCCGGGACTCCTTGGACCTCTGGTCACAGAGCAACGCTAGGAGTGAGTAGGTTTCCTTCCGTGACCAGAAGTCAGTGTCATGGGGTACCTCGTCATGCCAGCCAAATAGCTCAGGCCAGCTCCTGCTGGAACGACCCTCACAGCACAGTGCTCTAGTAACCTTCATGTGTGGCCACTGAGCCACGTTCCTCAGGATGCACAGTGGTTCAGGGGACGCCGTGCTCTCTGCACCCAAGATCGCTTTCGTCTCCTGGAAAAGCTGTGTGGGACTCAGGCTGTTACTTAGCCAAGAAATGAAATTATCAGAAGGTCCGAAACGGCACCTTTCCATTTCTTGTTGCTTCCTTCACTGATTTTGTCTCTAGGTAGGAAAATGCACTGCTGCAACTTAAAAATGTAAATCCTCAGGGGCACCTGGGTGGCCCAGTCGGTTAAGCGTCCAACTCTTGATCTCAGCTCAGGTCTTGATCTCAGGTTGTGAGTTCAAGCCTGCGTTGGGCTCCACACTGGGCGTGAGGCCTACTTCAAAGCATCCTGACTAGCTTTTACTTCTTTTATCTCCACAGAAAGGGTTTCTAATCTATTTTCAACCCCAGCTAGTATTCTTATTATCGTGATTCTAAATTCTGGTTCAGACATCTTGCTTATATCTGTGTTGATTATGTCCCTGGCTGTCATTTCTTCCTGCTCTTTCTTTTGAGGCAGGGATTCCTTCATTTTGTCATTTTGAGAGAATAAAAGGAATTAATAAGGTAAAAAAATTAAAATTAAAAAATTAAAAACAATACACAAAAAAATCAAATACATGATGCTAGATCCTAGGTGTGTTTTGGTCTGGTTGTTGAAAGGAGCTTGGTAGATTAGAGAAAAAAGGGAAAGATAAGAAAAAAAAGGAAAAAGTTTGAAAATTTGAAAAAATGAATACAATGAAATACAATAAGATGAAATGATGGAAGTAAAATAGAATTTGAAAAATTTACAAAAATAAAAAATACGGTAGAAGAAAATTTAAAATATTAAAAAAAAATTTTTTTTCTACGTTTATTTATTTTTGGGACAGAGAGAGACAGAGCATGAACGGGGGAGGGGCAGAGAGAGAGGGAGACACAGAATCGGACACAGGCTCCAGGCTCCGAGCCATCAGCCCAGAGCCCGACGCGGGGCTCGAACTCACGGACCGTGAGATCGTGACCTGGCTGAAGTCGGACGCTTAACCGACTGCGCCACCCAGGCGCCCCAAGAATTTTTTTTTTTAATTTTTTTTTTAACGTTTTATTTATTTTTGGGACAGAGAGAGACAGAGCATGAACGGGGGAGGGGCAGAGAGAGAGGGAGACACAGAATCGGAAACAGGCTCCAGGCTCTGAGCCATCAGCCCAGAGCCTGACGCGGGGCTCGAACTCACGGACCGCGAGATCGTGACCTGGCTGAAGTCGGACGCTCAACCGACTGCGCCACCCAGGCGCCCCTAAAATATTTTTAATAAAATTGAAAATAAAAATAAATTTTTTCTCTTTCTGTATCCAAGAAAAAGAAAAAATATGAATAGATGGACCAGCAAACTGAAATACAATTGAAATTGTATTGTTTTCCCCTAGAAATCAAACTATGAAGCACTTTATAGTCCATAAACTAAGCAGGCAGAGAGACGCACGGTGTTCCTAAAGAGTGAGGTTGGCCCAGTTGGGCGGGACTGAAGACAAATTTTTTAAGTTTATTTATTTGTTTTGAGTGGGAGAGAGAAAGTGTGAGTGGGGAGGGGCAGAGAGAGAGAATCCCAGGCAGGCTCCACACTGTCAGTGCAGATCCCAACAAGGGGTTCAAAGCCACAAACGAGATTGCAGGGCTCGAACCCACGAACCATGAGATCACGACCTCAACCAAAGTCCAATGTTTGAGCCACCCACACACCCCTAATTTAAAAAAAAAATTTTTTTAATGTAAATCCCAGTTTACCCACACTTTGACCAACTTGCTGACTTCATGGTATAGGTGAACCATTATTTTTTACCAAATTGTATTTGCGAAATTCCAAATTGTACTTGGTAAAATTTGGCGGGTGGGGGCAAACTAACTGGGAATATGTAACCTGAGAGGCAGTGAGGCAGGTCCCCTTGCACAAAGACACAGAGGTAGGAGAGGCAGGTGCAGGAGTTGGAACCCAGCTCTGTCTCCAAAGCCCATTTCCTTTCCAGAAAATCACATGACGCTCCCCACCCCTGGCCCCCAGTGGTGAAGGTATCTCTGTGTCTTGGGTCCATTCTGTGGAATGATGCCCACAACAGTGTGAGTGTTTCGGTTATCTATTGCTGTGTAACAGCATTACCCCGAGGGTAGCGGCTTAAGCAGCACACCTTCAGTATTTCATTGTTTCGGGGGCCAGGAGCCGAAGCATCGCTGAGCAGGGTTGTCTGTGACCTGCAGTCGCTGAGTCAGCCGGGGCTGGGGTCTAATCCGGAAGCTCAGCTGGGGAAGGATCCACTTCCGTGCTGCAGTTCTGACATGCGTCACCCAGAGTGAGCACAGACTTCACAGGCTAAGGGTGAGGGGCCCACAGGACTGTCCTCACTGCAGACACCAGCTGTGTGCTCAGCTGTTCCCGAGCCACCTGCACCCATGAACAGATGACCTAAATTTTTGTAGGTTCCCACTACTCCGTGAGGTTCAATAACTTGCTAGAACCACTCAAAGAATTCAAGAAAGCACTATATTTATGATTACAATTTCTATTATAAAGGATATAAATCAAGACCATCTAGATTTAGAGACACATAGGGTGAAACCTGGGAGGGCCCCAAAAGCAAAGCTTCCTATGGTCTCAGGATGTGTCACCAGCCAGAAAACTCCCTGAGCCTCAGTGTGCACAGTTTTCTTGGGGATATCACATAGGCATGATTGATTGCAGCATTGCCCACATGATTGACTCTATCTGCAGCCTCTTCTCATCCCCAGAGGTCAAGGCTGTAACCTTGTAATCACATGGTCTTTCTGGCACCACCAGCCCCCATCCTGAGTCATCTCACTGCCATAAACTCGGGTGTGGTCCAAGGTGCCTGCTGTGAATAATAAAGATGCTGCTGTTGCCCAAGAGATCCAAGGGGTTCCCTGGGGGACTCAGTCAGTTGAGCGTCTGACTCTTGATTTCAGCTCAGGCCACCGTCTCACAGTTTGTGAGTTTGAGCCCCACATCGGGCTCTGTGCTGACAACACGAAACCTGCTTGGGATTCTCTCTCTCCCTCTCTCTCTGCACCTCCCTACTTGCACTGCCTCTGTCTCTTCAAAATAAATAAATAAACTTCAAAAAAGGGTGAGAGATAGATTCCAAGCGCTTAGAGATTAGCTCCCGGGAGCCAGGGACAACGACCAGCCAAATTCCTTATTATACAACACAAGCCCACATGCTTGTTGGAAGAAGCCAGTTCCTTGCTGGCTGGAGACGGTCCTCGGTTCCTTGCCAAGTGGGCTTTTCCCAAAACAGGGATTCCACATCATCATCCAAATGCACAAGGAAGGTAGAAAAAGCGCACTGTCAAGATGGCAGTTGTATTCTTCAGTAGCATAACCGCTGAAGTGACATCCTATCTCCTTTGCCATATTCTGTAGGTTAGAAGCAAGTTGACAAAACCAGGGGAGGGATGGCCCAGGGACACAAATACCAGGAGTGAGAATAGTTGGAGGTCACAGGTCACAGTGAAGGCTTTGCTCGCACCCACAAACTTGTGTAAGGTGATGGAGCAGCTTTGTGGCGAGAAGGGAGTGTGAACAGAAGAGCGGCTATCAAGGAAAACACTGAGCGCTTGTCAGGAAGGAAGCAGGAAGTAGTACAACCCCCTTAGAAAACTGTTCAGAAGTAGCAAATGAAATTAAGCATACACCTGTTCTTTGACCCAGCCATCCCACTATTTATATTCCAGGGGGAATGTGTGCACATGTGCCCATGTCTGCAAAGACATAGCTAAGAGTGTTCGTGCAAGCTGGCCCACAGAAGCCGCAGCCTGCAAACAACCCAATTGTCCATCCCCTGGAGACCGTTCTCCGTGACCGTGGCACAAATGTGCATTGGAGTGATGCTCAGCGGTAGATAGGGAAGAAAACACAACTACATGTAACGGCGGGGATAAACCTCAGGAACGACATATTTGGGTGAAAGAAGCCAGACACAGAAGAGAACACATAGCGTGGCCGCGTGTATGTGAGGGCATATGAAGAACAGGCTTGAAAAGTGATGAAAAGGTGGTGAAAAGGCAGAAAAAGGAAGGGTCTCTGGGGCCGTGGCGGTTGACTGGAGGGTGTCACAGGGAAACCTCCTGGAGTTCTGGAAATACTGTGTTTACTTGGATGGTGGTTATACCAAAGGGGATAGGTAGAGATAGATTACTGGGATATCTATATATCTATATCTGTCTGTCAGTCATCTATCCATAGTCACTTAGCTGTGCAAGGTTTGTGCATTTCACTCTGCAAATGATACCTCTCATTTATTTATTTATTAAAAATTTTTTTTTAATGTTTATTTATTTTTGAGAGAGAGAGCACGAGCAGGGGAGGGACAGAGAGAGGGAGTCACAGAATCTAAAGCAGGCTCCAGGCTCCAAGCTGTCAGCACAGAGCATGACGTGGGGCTCAAACTCGTGAACTGTGAGATCATGATCATGACCTGGGCCGAAGTCAGACGCTCAACTGACTGAGCCACCCCAGCGCCCTGATACCTCTCATGTAAAAAATAAATTTTTAGAAGGAAACGAGTCTTCATTGCAGATCTGAGGAAAGGGATCCCCATTTGCCTGGCGCCCCAAGGGCTCTCCATCATCCATCGGAAGATCTTGTTTGCTGGGCTCCAGGCACTCTCCCAGCTATGTCTTGAGGGTCAAGTACACACAGGTTTCCAGGGGCTGTTCCATCTGGCTGGAAGGACCCTCACTTAGGGCTCTGATGTCCAGCTCAGCATAAGTCACTCCGTGGGGTTCCTCAGCTCTTGAGACCTGGGATGCTTCATCCTGAAGGTAAGCAGGGAGAGAAGGATCAAGTCCCCCCGGGAAAGAGTGTTAGATTGTGGAGATTTAGCGTTTGTGATGGCAGTGTGGTAGACAGCTGTGTTAGGAAGAGCCTCCTGCCCTTCGGGTCTTCATGCAGTCCCTTCCCCTCTCGAAGGTTGGCGGGACCTAGTGACCTGCATCTGTCAGTCGGAATAAGCAAGAAGGATGGGCTGTCATGTGTCATGTCCAAGACTAGGTTATGAAAGACTAAGGTTATGACTTCCATCTTGTTTATACCTGTTTCCCTCACTCGTGCTGATCAAGCCAGCTGCTGTGTTAGGAGCTGCCGTATGGAAAGGTCCATATGGCCAACGTGGTCTCTGGCCAACAGCCAGCAAGGATCTGAGTCCCACCAACCGCCACCTGAGTGAGTGAGTGTGGAAGCAAATCCTCTCTTACTCAAGCCTGAACCAGCAGCCAATGCCTTCGTCCCAGCCTTGTGAGACCCAACTCCCAGCCTTGTGAGACCCAATGAGAGACCACGTCGCTGAGCCACACCCAGACTCCCTCCCTGCAGACACTGAGATCCTAAGTGTTGCCTTAACCAACTGCATTTGGGGATGATTTGTTATGAAACTTCAGATAACTCAAATAGACAGCCATCACGTTAGTGTGAATGTGAGATGTCCAGAGTAGGCAAATCCTTAGGGACAGGAAGCTAGTGGTTGTCAGAGGCTTGGGGTGGCGGTGTGGGTGTGCAGAAAGACTGCTTACAGGGTGTGGGGTTTCCTTCGAGGCGATGAAAATGTTCTCGAACTGGATTCGTGGGGTATTATTGGACAACGTTGTGAATATTCCGAAAGTTGTGAATATCCCGGGTTAAAATGGTGGATTTTAGGCTTATGTGCATTTTGCCACAATTTTGTAAAAGAAACTGAACTGTAAAGGATAAAATAAACGTTACTATTAATAAGTGTGCTGTGTGGGTACTTCACGGTACGTGCTTTACAAAGAGCTCTTACCGTGTTTTCCTAAATTGCACCAACAGGTGGGGCATATTACCCCCATTGTGCGCATGGAGACCCTGAGGCTCAGGGTGGGAGAGTCACTTACCCGCGATTACGACCAATGGTTTATAATAGCAGTAGCTTCAGGGTACTGAATGCTTACATCGTGCCTGAGATCCCACTGACCCCTCTGTGTCTCTGAGCTCATTAAACCACCCTGTTAATCCCAGGGAGAAGGTGATGTGGGGGTGCCTGAAGCATCCGACTTCAGCTCAGGTCATGATCTCACGGTCCACGAGTTGGAGCCCCACGTCAGGCTCTGTGCTGACAGCTCAGAGCCTGGAGCCTGATTTGGATTGTGTCTCCCCCTCTCTCTGCCTCTCCCCTGCTTGCTCTCTGTCTCTCAAAAATAAAGAAACGTAAAAAAAAAAAAAAAAACAAAAAGGTGATGTTCATCACAAGTCACCTGGGAAAATGTCCTCAGAAAGGACATGGGATGAAGGTCCCCTGGCCAGAGAAGGCACAGAAGGGTTCAGACCAGATTCTCCTGGAGTGTAGAGTGAGGGTGGCAGTGGATGGACGTGGGAGCCCAGACCATTGACAAAACTGGCAGGAGGAACGGAGAGCCTGGGACAAGGAGGGGATGGGAAATGTCTATAGGGGACGCTCACCGACGCAGGAGGACAGCTCATTGTGGCTGTGGCTGTATCTGGGAGGGAAAAGGTCCTGCTGTTGCTTCACCCCCAGGCCCCAGGGGTTAACTCTGGACACACAATCCCACTCACATGCACATTCACATTATACATCCTCTCACACACATGCACGCACGTGTGTGTGCACACACAAGGCATGCACGTGACACACACATACGCCACATTCACATGCAACAGACGTGCAAACCACACCTGTGTGCACGCACAACACACAAACATATGCACGTCTATACACATGCACACATTCACGTACCTCTACGTGCATATGCGTGTTCACACACGTACATATATCCCTGCACACCTACGCGTGCAGACTCACAGACACACACTCAAATATACATGCTTATTTGAGAACACCACACGCATCCAAATACACACACACGTGTACCCACCATCGCTCTCTTTCCCGGGCTGATTACTTGTCCCCACTTTTTCCTCAGAAGAGCAGGAGCTGAAAGAGAGAAACAGTGAGGCACCGGAGACAAAGGGAATTGGAGTGAGACGTCAGGATCCTTGTGGGGAGGCGGAGGTGAGGCGCCCAGCAAGATCATGTGTAAACCAAAGTCCCCCCCCCCACCTCCTCCACGCTCATACACCCCACACGAGGGTCCCCACGTCATTCAGGTGCTCAGCAAAGTCTTGAGAGCTCAGGAGGAGAAGTGGTTGGGGACAGTGTGGTCCACGAGGAGGGGATCCAAGGGAAGAACCTTGAGCGAGAAGTGGAAGGTGGTCATGAGAAGAGAGGACGTGGAGAGACACTTGGGGATGATCGTCGGGGCTGGTCGGGGGCACATGAAAGGTTCAGGTAAGAAAGGGGGTCTTGAGTGGTCAAGGCAATAGTGGGGGAAGGGTTCGGTATGGGCTTGAATGGACCCCATTCAAGTCGGTATGGGCTGATTTGCTGAGTAGCTCTACCATTTGGTCATGTTGTCGGGAGCCGCCCCTGGGGATGAAAGAGACAGAGACAGTGTTGACCCTGTGATGTTACTTTCCCGTTCTGTTTCTCCCATTTCCTCCCAGGTACTTAGGCCTTGTTTTCCTGAACTCGCCCCACCGGGTGTATTTGTAGATGAGGAAGGCTCCAAGCAGGAAGAGAAGGGCAAAGACCACAGCGAGGGGGAATCCCCGTGGTCCCTGGGGAGAGGATAGTAGGTGAGAGGGTCAGTGGTTCCCTGAGTGTGCACTGAGGCACCTCACTGTGTCTCCCGTTGATCACATTCCTACCACTTGCTGGAGCTCTCACGACACTCTCTTCACACAAGTATCCCGGGAGAGCGACAGAGTGAGTGATGCCTATTCCACAGATGCAGAAGCTGGGCATCGGAGATTTGAAGTTCCCTTTCCAAAGTGGCCCAGGTAACTAGGCAGGGCTGCGCCCCTAATCCTACCCACCTCGAAAGACCTCGCACCGAGCCACAGCCTTCAGGCATCACCACAAGACAGACATCCTTGAGAACTTTCCCAGGTGTGGACGGTTCACAGCGTCACAAGGATATCTCATCCCACGCGTGGATGAGTGTGTGTAAGATCTGTGCTCCTACCGAGGCCTGTTTCTGCTCCCTTGGGTGATTTCCTTTCAGTTTTATCTAGAAGAGAGAATTCTAGAGTTAAATTTTATTTATTTTATTTTTTTAAATATTTATTTTTGAGAGAGAGAGACAGAGTGTGAGAGGGGGAGGAGCAGAGACAGAGGGAGATACAGAATCTGAAGCGGGCTCCAGGCTCTGAGCTGTCAGCACGTGGGGCTCAGACTCACAGACCTGATCGTGACCTGAGCCAAAGTCGGCTGCCCAACCAACTGAGCCAACCAGGCGCCCCCTATAGTTAAATTTTAAACTTAAATAATTGTAAATAGAATGTAAAACTCTATGCTGTGTTTACAAAGGCATGTCTATGTAGTAAAAGTGTAAATATCTGCACAGAAATAACACCAACTTCAGGGCGGAAAGTTCTGGAAAGGGGAAAAATAACAGAAGTAATGTTGAGAGAGAAAAAGGACTTCTTTTTTTTTTTTAATTTTTTTTTCAACATTTTTATTTATTTTTGGGACAGAGAGAGACAGAGCATGAACGGGGGAGGGGCAGAGAGAGAGGGAGACACAGAATCGGAAACAGGCTCCAGGCTCCGAGCCATCAGCCCAGAGCCTGACGCGGGGCTCGAACTCACGGACCGCGAGATCGTGACCTGGCTGAAGTCGGACGCTTAACCGACTGCGCCACCCAGGCGCCCCAGGACTTCTTTTTTTTTTTATCTTGTGGAAAGAAAACAGCTTTGGGGCAAATACAACAAAATGTGAACAAGTATAGGGGCGCCTGGGTGGCGCAGTCGGTTAAGCGTCCGACTTCAGCCAGGTCACGATCTCGCGGTCCGTGAGTTCGAGCCCCGCGTCAGGCTCTGGGCTGACAGCTCAGAGCCTGGAGCCTGTTTCGGATTCTGTGTCTCCCTCTCTCTCTGCCCCTCCCCCGTTCATGCTCTGTCTCTCTCTGTCCCAAAAATAAATAAACGTTGAAAAAAAGAAAAAAAAATGTGAACAAGTATAATTATGAGTGGTGGATACGTGAGTATCTGCTATTTGACTGTTATTTCTACTAGATAGTACTTTTTCAGATTTCTCAAAAGAAAGGAAATTCTTTCTTTTCTTTTTAGGCTTTTTTTTTTTTTATTCTGAGAGAGAGAGAGAGAGAGTGATGGAGGGGCAGAGAGAGAGGGAGAGAGAAAGAATTTCAATCAGGCTCCGCACGGACAGTGCCACGGACAGTGTGCAGAGCCCGATGCGGGGCTCGAGCCCACAAACTGTGAGATTGTGACCTGAGTTGAAATCAAGAGTCGGACGCTTAACTGACTGGGCCACCCAGGTGCCCCAAAAGAAAGCTAATCCTCATCCGTTGTCTTGCTGGTTTCTGGAGGGAAATTTTTGTGAGTTTTAGGTTTAGCTAGGAAACAAGTAAGATGGAATGCAGAAAGAGAAGGTGAGTGTATTCCAGAAATGTCCAGACCCCATTCAAGGACCCCAAGACTCATGTGGGCGGGTGTGATGGTTAATTTTATGTGTCAACTCGACTAGGCCGCGGTACCCAGTTGTTTGGGTCTAATACGAGCCTAGAATGGTGGCCAGGAAGCTGGCACTTGAAACTAATATAACGCTCTATGTTGACTACACTGGAATTACAGTCAAATAAAGCAAATGCAATCTTAAGTCAATTCATTAAAAAGAAGATGTGTTTAACATCTAAGGCGGTAGAGTTTGAGGGAGCAGATTACGCTCTATCATGTGGGTGGGCCTCCTCTAATCAAAGGTCAAAGGTCCAAGGAGACAAGACTGATCTCCTCTGAGGATGAAGGAATTCGGCTTCCGGCTGCCTTCAGACTCGACGTCACCTCTTCCCGGGGTCTCTAGCTTGTTGGCTCCAGAGTTGCCCGGGGTCACACAGCCAGTGAGTAGCAGAGCCGAGCTTCACAAAGCTCTACTGAGGTGACACCACATGACTCTTCATTGCCTTTATCATCCACAGCTGTGTGGGCCCCGCCTCCTCGAGCCTGAAGCCGCGACCCCTACCCTCAGCCTTACACTTCAGAGAAGGCAAGCCTGGGAAGCCTGCGGACTCCCGACCACTGTCTCCTCTGTTCCCTGTGGTACCGCCTATGGTTCTTCACCTCTGCCCTGCACAGCCACACCGTCAGGAGGTGGGACACCGTTTGTCCCAGCCTCCTCCTGCCGACTCAGCCTCCCCCACCGCCAGCTGCATTCTGCTGTCCTCCGAACCGGAGACTGCACTCGTCTTGTTCCAACTTCGGAAATGACGAGCAAACCCCACGAAACCCTGGGGTCTGGCTCCGAAGAAATCTCTGGGAGCCTGGAGACAAATCAAACCGGAATAAAGGGAGAAAAAAAAAAAACAAACCCAAACATCACAAGCGGCCTTCAAGGAAGACAGGTGATGCCAGTATCACTGGTAAGTATTTTCTGAAACAGCTACTGGTCTGGGGCACGTAGTTGAAGTAATTCGAGGCTTCAGGAATTGGAGGGGAGTATGGTCTCCACCTGTGAGATCCCTGCAAGAACTCTGGTGTCTAACTGGAAACTGGACGGTGGGTCTACAGCAGGATTTCTCCTCTTGGGCGCCACTGATATTTGGGGCTAGATGATTCTTCGCGGGGAGGGGTCCTTGTGTCATAGGGTGTTTTGAAGCATCCGTGGTCTCTACCTCCTAGATGCCAGAAGCATCCCCCACCCCCAGCGGTGACCGCCAAAACTGTCTCAGACATTGCCATACGCTGCCGAGTGGCAAAATCGCCCCCAGGGGACAACCAGTGGCCTGAGGAAAATAAGAGGTGACCCAAAAGTGAGGGACTTCTCTTTCCTTGTCCTTTGTCAGGATTCCTGCCGCCCACCTTCTCCCCGCCTCCCGCCCTTGGCCAGTCAGGTGACGCTCACGTCCCCACAAGTCAAACACGGGGGTGTAGCTGCAGCTTCATGGTTCTGGCCCCTGCAAGAGCCGCGTAAAACTGTGAGGGTTTGTAAAAGGCTCTGGGGGATCCCAAAGGGAAACCCTCGGGCTCCATTTTCAATAATCTGCCAGTGCACCTGTACCCAGTCGTCTGCCTGCCAAACACCCCCTCCCCGCCATGATGTCCTCCTCTCTTCCTCAGTCTTGCCCTTGGCGACAGTTGCCAGGGTTGGAACCGTGGCTGAAGGAAGACAGGAAAGGTCGACGTTGAACTTGACAACAGCTTCCCGGGTCCTTCTTGGTGAAGTGTCCTGTCACTGATGTATTCATGTCAGAAGCAGCAATATTTATGACCATCGAGGAAGAAACTCAGAAGTGTCCTCATATGCCAAGGATAAATAAAGAAGTGGGAAAAAAAAATGATTCACCAGCTGTGGAAGAACCCAAAATTATGTAAAATTTCCCCCTCCTACAGAGAGCCAATCTAGCTTGTGGTATTTTTCTTTCCGTTCTGTTTTATCATCCTGTTTTGGAAAGACCATCTCATCGGTACTTAACCGTGTCACGTACAGTTGAACTGAGTTAAAGACACAGACACACACCCATGGGCTTTTTTAGAACCAGGAAGCCCTTAACAGGTCGTGGAATTTTCCACTAATATTTATCATTCATTATAACGATAAGGATATTTACTGGTACCTTCCGAGGGATATGCAGGCTCTCTGTTTCCTGGAAAGTCTCCCCTGAGGAATGGAGTTCTTGATAAAGCTCCTTCAGTAGTCAGAGGAGGAAGTTTTGGGTGTTTCATAATGATAATAATGGCAGATCCTTAGATAATATTTTGCGGTCCACCGGACACAGTTTAGGAGGGATTTAGGTAAAATAACTCCTCAAAATCCCAAGCACGAGTCCCTTGTGTAGGTACTACTATCAACCCCTGACAGATACGGAAGCTGAGACAGAGGGAAGCTAAGGAATGTGTAGGCAGGTAGCTTGTTAGGTACTGGCCCCAGCCCAAATCCAAGCGGTTATAATTATCTGCAACTCAAGAGTCCGTACACACACTTGCAGACAGTGGGGCCATGTACCCAAGTGACGGGTGCCCATCCCTGGTTGTGTGGTGGTTCTCCCCTTTCCCCCAGTTGCCTTACTTCTCCCTGGAGGGGACATGGAATGTCCTTCACGCTGACCTAGAAAACAGCATGAAGCGGGTGAGATGTGAGAATTCCCTGCCTCACTCCTGGGCTCCATGGCCCCAGCAGGGGGCAGAGACAAACATTCTCCTCTACCCCGTGTGGCCAATGGGCTCCAGATCAACATCCGGACCTTGGGATTTTCTTGCTCCGTTTGGGGGTCTGTGACTCTGAAGCAAACACACTTGCTGGGCGTACCTCTCCCTCGTCGGCTTAGTCCGTTGGGGCTGCTCTAACAGAATGCCACAGGCTAGGGGGCCGATGAACAGCAGACACCTTTTTCTCACAGGTCTGGAGACGGGAAGTTCGAGACCAGGGGGGCAGCATAGAGCCCCACATGGAGGAAGGGGACAAGGGAGTTTCTGGGGTCTCTTTTAGAAGGGCACCGATCTCATGAGGGCTCCGCCCTTAGGACCTAAGCTCCTCCCAAAGGCCCCCACCTCCTAATGCTGTCACATTAGGGGTCAGGATTTCAACATGAAGTTGGGGGGGGGGGGTTGACACAGACCTTCAGCCCATAGGATCGGATCAAAGGGTAGCAACTCTCATTCTTTTAGGAACTGTTCATTACCCTCCTACATTCCAGTCTCCCTGGATGGGGCTGGGTTTTCTTGAATGGCATCCTTCCATGAGCATTTCCTAGGATCGATCTAGAGGCTGAGCTAACCAGGACTGTTCACAGCCCTCCCCAGTCTGTCTGTCTGTCTGTCTGTCTGTTTTGAACTGGTCCCCACTAAAAGAGAATGAAACAGGGGTGCCCGAGTGGCTCAGTCCATAAAGCAGTTAAGCATCTGACTTTGGCTCAGGTCATGCTCTCGTGGTTCGTGAGTTCAAGCCCCACTTCGGGCTCTGCGCCGACAGCTCGGAGCCCGGCACCTGCTTCAGCTTCTGTGTCTCCCTCTCTCTCTCTCTGTGCCCCTCCCCCGCTCACGCTCTGTGTCTCTCAAAAATAAAAACATTTTAAAAAGTTTAAAAGAGAAGGAAACAGGTACAATAAAGACACAAGTGTCAGAAAGGAAGAGAATCTGGGCAAGACTCCAGTCCCTCGTTCTAGTTTGTGAAGCCAGGTGGTATCCTCATGCTTCCCAAGATTCACTAGCTCTGGATCCCAGCTGTGTCTGGCCGGGCACAGTCTGGCCCCCTGCGGGACATCTGGAGTGTCTGGAGACACTCCATGGTTGTCACAGCTGGAAAAGGGAACGTGGAGTAGGTAGAGATCCAAAATGCTGCAAACATCCTATGTTACACAGGATGCACTTTTCTTCCTCACCTGCCCCGCAGAATAATTATCCAACTCCAAATGTTAGTAGTGCCGGGTTGGGCAGCCCTGAATGACCCCTTTAATTCCAAGGATGTCACCTTTTCTAGGTCACTTCGAGATCGGTGTTTTTTTCACTTGGAACCAAGTGCCATGACTAATACAATCATCCAACTCTCCTTTATAATTGATTACTATTATGTCTCCTTCTCACAGAAGTTCATGGTCAGATGTATGCATCACTGTCCCCCCCCCCCACTTGACAGACGAGAGAAGTGAGTTGCGGGTCCACTGACTTCAGAATCTCGTACCCCGTGTGGTTTTTCTCAGAGGCCCTGAATGCCTGCCCCGTGTGTGGTTTGGGAGAATCTGGGTTCATTGGTCAGTGCCCTGTGCAGTTATGACTGGCCCCATATCAACCCTGGGGGATTCAGTACCCCCATCCGGGAGGATGCCTGCTTCCTGCTGGCCTCTCTCCCTCCCCTTGTCCTGGACAAACTCAGTCCTCAAAACTGGCCCTAATACACAAGGGTCAAAAAACATCCATTTCAGAAACACACCAACAGAAATCTGTGTGCACTGGGTGTGGAAATGTAGAATGGTGTGGCCACTATGGAGAACAGCAGGGTGGTGGGTCCTTAAAAAATTAAAAGCACAAGTAGTATATGATCCGGCAACCCCCTTTCTTTTTTTTTTTATTTTTTTTTCAACATTTATTTATTTTTGGGACAGAGAGAGAGCATGAACGGGGGAGGGGCAGAGAGAGAGGGAGACACAGAATCAGAAACAGGCTCCAGGCTCTGAGCCATCAGCCCAGAGCCCTACGCGGGGCTCGAACTCGCGGACCGCGAGATCGTGACCTGAGCTGAAGTCGGAGGCTTAACCGACTGAGCCACCCAGGCGCCCCTCCCTCTGACTTTAAAACTATCAATGGTTGGTGCACTGGCACCCTCTTCTGCCTGCTTTGCTATTTTAAGGACCCTGCGGTTACACTGTGACCACCCAGGTAATCCAGAAGAAGCTCCCTACTTCAAGGTCAACTGATAAGTTTAATTCCACCTGCCACCCTGTATGTATCTCCTCTGCCATGTAAAGGAAGGTATCCACAGCTCCCGGGAGTCAGGACGTGGAGTGAGGTGGGGAGATCCCTGCCCTATGATAGGCGACATCTAGACACTGAGAACACAGTCCTTTGTGCTGAGATACTTCTGTCTGCCCTCAAGGTATGACCGAAACGCATCTCGGACATTACGGTTGGCCGTGAGTCATCTCCTTGGTGCCCCAGAGTAAATCTCAGAAATCTAAGATTGGTATTACTTGGAAGGATGAAGTGTATATCCCCCACTTTTCCCCTCTGGGGGCCTTACTTTCAGATCTGGACCAAACTCACCCCAAGAAATATGTTCCTGCACATTCTTATAGGTGTTCTAGTTTGATTAGCGTATAACAGTGGTTCTGCCCACCCCCCCACACACACACACCAGGGACGTTGGGCACTATCTTGAGACTTTTTTTTAAGCACGTAATACCGTATTGCCATCTGTGGTCACAATGCTGTACGTTAGAGCCTCAGAACTCACTCGTCCTTGAACTGCAAGCATGTACCATTGGATCCATATCTCCCTCTCCCCACCACCCCCAGCTCCTGGCAAGCACCATCCCACCGTCGTGTTTCAACAAGTCAACATGTTTAGGTGCCACATACAAGTGAGGTCATACAAGCAGTCCAGTGTCTTTCTCCCTCTGACTGGTTTCACTGAGCACGATGCCCTCACGGTCCCTCCGTGTTGTCTCAGATGGTGGGATTTCTTTCTTTCTCACGGCCGAATAACATCCTCTTGTATGTAACATGCTGCATCTTCTTTCTTCGTGTCAGTGGATGGACACTTAGGTCACTTCCATGCCTTGTGAATAACGCTGCAATGAACGTGGGGGCACCGATATCCCTTCAATTTCCTGTTTTCATTTCCTTCTGACACACAGCCCCGAAGTGGGGTGAATGATCGCAGGGTGGTTCTGTTTTTAACTTTCTGAGGAACCAGCCCCCAAACTGTTTTCCGCACAGTGGCTGCACCAGTGTGCATTCCTGCCAACAGAGCACGTGGGCTCCCTTTGCACCACATCCTCGTCAACACTGGTCGCAAGATGAGGGCCATTCTGACCGGTTGAGTGGAACCGACACCCTGTGGCCACAGAGCCCTTCTGAAAAGGTTGCCGGACATTTCCTAAGAGGGATTCACTGTTCACTTACCTTCTTGTGGTCGTGCTAACCATGACTCCCTTTATTCAGCCTCCAGATGTTTCCACCCCAGAGCTCTCCCCTCCCCGCCCCCCCACATCGGACCCTTTCAGTTCCCTCGTGTGGTTCCATGGAGAATTATGGTCTTTGGCCCTGCGCAGACCAGAATTCGAGCTCAGCTTTTCCGCTTAGTAGCTGAGTGGCCTTGGCATGGACTTCAGGGCTGATTTTCAGATTCCTCGAATGCAGTATGGGGAAGAGGACTATGTTGGAGAAGCTCTCTAAGAGATGTAAGGTGACTCCTGGTCCAGGAGGGTATCACTGAGCCTGTGTGAGAAAGTCTCTCTCTTCTCGGTTCCCAGCTCGTTCTCCACCAAGCCCCTGGAAGATGCCGCAGCCGGGTGCTCGACTGAACATAGCTTCCGGCTTCACTGCTACCTCTCAGAAACAAGACCGGGGAAAACTGGGGCCGGTTCGGGTCTGTTTTGGATGAGGGGCACGGATTTTCCCACTAATGCATGAGTTTTACAGATCTGTTAAAATGGAGTTGAGTACAGTTGAGCCTGGGAGGCTCAGTCGGTTAAGCGTCCAACTGTTGGTTCAGGCTCAAGTGGTGATCTCAGGGTTCATGAGTTTGAGCCGTGCGCCAGGCTCTGAGCTGACAGTGCAGAGCCTGCTTGGACTCTCTCTCTCTCTCTCTCTCTCTCTCTCTCTCTGCCCCTCCCCCACTTGCTCGCTCTCTCTCAAATATAAATAAACTTATTTTTTTTTTAAATAATAATATAGGGGGGCGCCTGGGTGGCGCAGTCGGTTGAGCGTCCGACTTCAGCCAGGTCACGATCTCGCGGTCCGTGAGTTCGAGCCCCGCGTCGGGCTCTGGGCTGATGGCTCGGAGCCTGGAGCCTGTTTCCGATTCTGTGTCTGCCTCTCTCTCTGCCCCTCCCCCGTTCATGCTCTGTCTCTCTCTGTCCCAAAAATAAATAAAAAAACGTTGAAAAAATTTTAAATAATAAAATAGGGGTGCCTGGGGGCTTAGTTGGTTAAGTGTCCGACTTCAACTCAGGTCATGATCTCATAGTTCATGGGTTCGAGCCCCGCGTCGGGCTCTGTGCTAACAGCTCAGAGCTTGGAGCCTGTTTCGGATCCTGTGTCTCCCTCTCTCTCTGACCCTCTCCCACTCGAATTCTGTCTCTCTCTCTCTCTCTCTCTCAAAAATATATAAAATATTTTTAAAACTTTTTTAAATAATAAAATAGAGTTGAGCATAAAAATACTAATGTGAAAACCCGGGACATGTCACAGACGTAGGGCACAATGTCATTCATTGGGCAGTTCAGGGATGACTGAGTTTGGGGAAACAGGAAAATGTGTGTAAAGCGTCCTTGTACCTAACATGTATTCAGGGAATGGAAGGTTCTAGTCTGCGCTTATTCACCCCCACCCCCCTACTGCCCCCGAAGGTCCCACCAACTCCAGCTCTGCCCCCGCAGGGCTTCCCAGTGCGGAGCCAGGTCGGGAGCTGGGGCATCATGGCGCCCCCCCCCCCAAGCCTCCTCCAAGGATCTTCCTTGAGTTTTGCTGTTGGTGGTGAGCCAAAACGTTCTCTTGACTCCAGGACAGGCAGGAACAGCTTTGCTCCCAGTTTTTCAAACCTCTGTTCTACCTACCCACACGTTGTGTCTTCTGGTCTCTGTTAGGAAAGGATTATTGCAACACACTCTCAAGCCACTTCGCACAGACTTCATGCCCAGCACAGCAATCACCCACTGCTAAGGCACGTCCATGAATATGCAAAGCATGGGAGAAATTGCTAGCCTTTGTCCCCTTTTGCCAAGTGGCTGAAAAGAGCTGGGCCCCCAGCAGTCCAGAATAAGAGACCCATCTCTCTCCATTGGGGAACCGTAGGTCCTTCTGGTCATAGGATGTAAGCAGAAGAGATGTGCACAACTTCCCCGAGAGGGAAGAAGTCACAAGGCATCAGGGACGGATGAGGATCTGGGAGAACGAGACAACGGGCCCTACAGAGAGGAGGTAAGAGAAAAGAACCCTCGGTGGCAGGCAGCATGGCGGACAAGGAATCTGAAGAAGAGAAAGTTCTGTGGTGGGTTTGAAAACTGTTTGCTGGGGGGACATGATTGAACTCCCTCCTCGGTGAAATCTCTTGTGAAATCTTCTACTCATTAGATCTTTCGTGGGAAGGGGCTCTTAAGAAGAGCTCGGGGACCCTGGCTGAGGTGCAGACAGAGAGACAACCCAGGCAGTGGACCCAGGCAATGGGCAGGAGCTGACGTGTGCATGGAAAAATCTAGAAGGGTAAATCTAGTATTTTTTTTAAGTGTTTATTCTCCAAGTGGTGGAATTGTGCTCAATATTTTTTTTTCCTTTTGCTTCTATGCATGTTCTAAATTGGCTGGAATTGGGGCGCCTGGGTGGCTCAGTCGGTTAAGCGTCCGACTTTGGCTCAGGTCATGATATCACAGTCCGTGAGTTCGAGCCCCGCGTTGGGCTCTGTGCTGACAGCTTGGAACCTGGAGCCGGCTTCAGATTCTGTGTCTCCCTCTCTGTCTCCCCCTCCCCCGCTTGTACTCTGTCTCTGTACAGAGAGTACAGTCTGTCTCTCTCAAAAATAAACTTAAAAAGAAAGACATTAGGGGCACCCACGTGGCTCAGTTGGTTGAGCATCGACTTCAGCTCAGGTCATGATCTCACTGTTTGTGGGTTCCAGCCCCGCGTCGGGCTCTGTGCTGACAGCTCGGAGCCTGGAGCCTGCTTTTGTCTCCCTCACTCCTGCCCCTGCCCCGCTTTTGCTCTGTCTCTCTCTCTCTCTCAAAAATAAAAATAAAAACATTAAAAAAATCGTTTAAAAACAATTAAAAGGAGACATGAGAAAACATCAGGTCTCTCCTTCTCTCCTCTCTCCCTCTCCCCCTGCTCTCCCTCTCTCCTTCCCTCTCTCCCTCTCCCCTGCTCTCCCTCCCTCCCTCTCTCCTTCCCTCTCTACCTCTCCCCCTTCTCTCCCTCTCCTCCTCTACCCCTGCTCTCCCTCTCTCCTTCCCTCTCTCCCTCCCCCCTGCTCTCCTTGTCTCCTTCCCTCTCTCCCTCTCCCCCTGCTCTCCCTCCCTCCCTCTCTCCTTCCCTCTCTACCTCTCCCCCTTCTCTCCCTCTCCTCCTCTCCCCTGCTCTCCTTCTCTCCTTCCCTCTATCCCTCCCCCCTGCTCTCCCTCTCTCCTTCCCTCCCTCCCTCCCTCTCCCCCTGTTCTCCCTCTCTCCCTCTCCCCCTGCTCTTCCTCTCTCCCTCCCTCCCTCTCCCCCTGCTCTCCCTCTCTCCTCTCCCTCGCCCCTGCTCTCCTTCTCTCCTTCCCTCTCTCCCTCTCCCCCTGCTCTCCCTCCCTCCCTCTCTCCTTCCCTCTCTACCTCTCCCCCTTCTCTCCCTCTCCTCCTCTCCCCCTGCTCTCCCTCTCTCCTTCCCTCTCTCCCTCCCCCCTGCTCTCCTTCTCTCCTTCCCTCTCTCCCTCTCCCCCTGCTCTCCCTCCCTCCCTCTCTCCTTCCCTCTCTACCTCTCCCCCTTCTCTCCCTCTCCTCCTCTCCCCTGCTCTCCTTCTCTCCTTCCCTCTATCCCTCCCCCCTGCTCTCCCTCTCTCCTTCCCTCCCTCCCTCCCTCTCCCCCTGTTCTCCCTCTCTCCCTCTCCCCCTGCTCTTCCTCTCTCCCTCCCTCCCTCTCCCCCTGCTCTCCCTCTCTCCTCTCCCTCGCCCCTGCTCTCCTTCTCTCCTTCCCTCTCTCCCTCTCCCCCTGCTCTCCCTCCCTCCCTCTCTCCTTCCCTCTCTACCTCTCCCCCTTCTCTCCCTCTCCTCCTCTCCCCCTGCTCTCCCTCTCTCCTTCCCTCTCTCCCTCCCCCCTGCTCTCCTTCTCTCCTTCCCTCTCTCCCTCTCCCCCTGCTCTTCCTCTCCTCCTCTCCCCCTGCTCTCCCTCTCTCCTTCGCTCTCTCCTGCTCTCCCCCTCCCCTGCTCTCCTTCTCTCCTTCCCTCTCTCCCTCTCCCCCTGCTCTCCCTCCCTCCCTCTCCCCCTGCTCTCCCTCTCTCCTTCCCTCTCTCCTGCTCTCCCTCTCCCCTGCTCTCCTTCTCTCCTTCCCTCTCTCCCTCTCCCCCTGCTCTCCCTCTCTCCTTACCTTTCTCCCTCCCCCCCTGCTCTCCTTCTCTCCTTCCCTCTCTCCCTCTCCCTCTGCTCTCCCTCCCTCCCTCCCTCTCTCCTTCCCTCTCTACCTCTCCCCCTTCTCTCCCTCTCCTCCTCTCCCCCTGCTCTCCCTCTCTCCTTCCCTCTCTCCCTCCCCCCCCTGCTCTCCTTGTCTCCTTCCCTCTCTCCCTCTCCCCCTGCTCTCCCTCCCTCCCTCCCTCCCTCTCCCCCTGCTCTCCCTCTCTCCTTCCCTCTCTCCCTCTCCCCTGCTTTCCTTCTCTCCTTCCCTCTCTCCCTCTCCCCCTGCTCTCCCTCCCTCCCTCTCTCCTTCCCTCTCTACCTCTCCCCCTTCTCTCCCTCTCCTCCTCTCCCCCTGCTCTCCCTCTCTCCTTCCCTCTCTCCTGCTCTCCCTCTCCCCTGCTCTCCTTCTCTCCTTCCCTCTCTCCTTCTCCCCCTGCTCTCCCTCCCTCCCTCTCCTCTCCTCCCCCTGCTCTCCCTCTCTCCTTCCCTCTCCCCTGCTCTCCCTCTCCCCTGCTCTCCTTCTCTCCTTCCCTCTCTCCCTCTCCCCCTGCTCTCCCTCCCTCCCTCTCTCCTTCCCTCTCTACCTCTCCCCCTTCTCTCCCTCTCCTCCTCTCCCCCTGCTCACCCTCTCTCCTTCCCTCTCTCCCTCCCCCCTGCTCTCCCTCTCTCCTTACCTCTCTCCCTCCCCCCCTGCTCTCCTTGTCTCCTTCCCTCTCTCCCTCTCCCCCTGCCATGTGAGGATACCAGAGGGCACCCGTAAGCCAGGAAGAGGGCTTTCACCAGAACCATGCTGGCACTCTGATCTCGGACTTCCCAGCCTCCAGAATTGCTAGCAATAAGTTTCTGTTGTTCAAACCACCCAGCGTGTGGCATTTCACAAGAGCCTGAGTAGACCGAGACCGGTGTGCGAGAAGATGGTCACACGGATGGGCTCCCAGGAGGAGTGCCTGGGAGGCAGGGAGACAGGTGTAGGAAAAGCCTGCAGGGTGCCGGGCCAGTGGACCAGCCACCATCTCAAACGCTGCCGGTCTGCGACAAGAGGGAACTCAGAGTGGGGAGGAGGGAGTTCTTACAGTTAAATGCTCCAGCTTGGAAGTGACACTCGTCCAGCCAGAATAGTCCTGTGACGCGCCGGTGAGTTCAGGGATTTCCTTACCCATCAAGGAACATGATGTGACCACAAGGTGGCAACAGCACACAACTTTCGGTCTCCCAACCGCAACCCCCTAGCTTCCTCCGCAGGGAGCCTTTGCACAGGCTGTTCCCTCTGCTTAGAACACCCTTCCAGCCCCTCTTTGTCTAGTTAAGGTCTGCCCAACTTTCAGATCTCACCTCACTTCTTCAGCAAAGCCATCAGAGATCTCCACTGATTGGATCAAATCCTATTAGAGGCTTTCAAAACTGCCTCTTGGTTTTTGCTCTGGTTGTACTGATGGAGAGGCAAATGGTTTCCCAGCATCCACTTTTCCTTTCTTCCTTTAAGTAATAGAAACCCCCTCCATTTTTAAAAAATGATTGTGTAAAAAAAAAAAAATGATTGTGTGCGATACCTCCCTCCCTCCCTCTCTGTCTCTCTTTGTCTCTCTTTGGTCCTCCTTTCGTGCTGGCTCAGAACCACCTAGGAAAGCTACATACTGACAAAAACAAAGCTGTTGATAAACAGCCCTAGACTGTTTCATCTATATATTGTTAAGTGACAGAGAAATCAAATTACATGGTTTTCTTTTTCTTTGGCGGGGACTGGGGGGGGGGTCTCTTGGTTACAGCAGCTGAAAGTGCTCCCTGATCAGTACGGCGACTACCAATTTGGCCCGTGCTTTCCTGGGTGAGCTTCATGAGAGCAGGGTGTGTGTGCTGTGTCCCCAAGCACCAGCACAGTGCCCCACGCGAGGTGGGCATTGGACAGATGTGTCCCAAGTGGGTGAATGGGAACTGGGAGGGGAAGCAGGGCTCGGGGCCGAAAATGCACATCCTAAGGATGAACAGGCCCAGGTTTGCGACAAAAGGAAAAGAGGTTTCTGCTGAAGCTAATAGTATTAGTTTTGCTTTTGCTATTGTAATAGATTGTCACCAACTCGTGGCCTGAAATGACATAAAATTTTTATCTTTCTGTTCTGGAAGTCAGAGGTCCAAAATGGGTTGAGAGGCTGCCTTCCTTCTGGAGGCTGTAGGGGAGACCCAGGTCCCTGACTTTTCCAGCTTCTAGAGGAGCCTGCGTTCCTGGCCTCGTGACCCTGCCTCATGCTGACCTCTGCTTCTGTCTCTAGGTTCCCTTCTCTGACTCTGACCTTGCTGCCTCTCTCTTCTTTTTGAAAGAAATTTTTTTTAATTTTTTTTAACATTTATTTATTTTTGAGACAGAGAGAGACAGAGCATGAACAGGGGAGGGTCAGAGAGAGAGGGAGACACAGAATCCTAAACAGGCTCCAGGCTCTGAGCTGTCAGCACAGAGCCCGACACAGGGCTTGAACTCACGGACCGTGAGATCGTGACCTGAGCTGAAGTCGGACGCTTAACCGACTGCGCCACCCAGGCGCCCCAAGAAAATTTGTTTTAATGTTTATTTTTTGAGAGAGAGAGAGCACGAGCAGGGGACAGGCAGAGAGGGAGACACAGAATCCAAAGCAGCTCCAGGCTCTGAGCTGTCAGCCCAGATCCTGACACAGGGCTTGAACTCACGAACCATGAGATCACGACCTGAGCTGAAGTCAGCCGCTTAACCAACTGGGCCACCCAAGCGCCCCCAAAAATAAAATCTTTAAAGAAGAATTCTTTTTCTTTATTTTTATTTTTTTTTAACTATTCATTTATTTTGAGAGAGACAGAAAGAGCAAGCAGGGGAGGGGTAGAGAGAGAGGGAGAGAGAGAATCCCAAGCAGGCTCTGCATTGCCAGCACAGAGCCTGATGCAGGACCTGAACCCACAAACTGCAAGATGATGACCTCAGCTGAAACCAAGAGTTGGACATCCAACCCACTGAGCCACCCAAGTGCCCCAGAAGAATTAAATTAAAAAAAAATTTTTTTTGATATTTATTTGTTTTTGAGAGAGAGAGACAGAGCGTGAGCAGGGAAGGGGCAGAGAGACAGAGGGAGACACAGAATCTGAAGCAGCTCCAGGCTCCGAGCTGTTAGCACAGAGCCCGACGCGGCGCTCGAACTCACTGATCATGAGATCATGACCTGAGCCGAAGTCGGATGCTTAACTGACCGAGCCACCCAGGCGCCCCAAATAATTAAATTAAAAAAAATTGTTTTAATGTTTATTTATTTTTGAAGGAGAGAGAGAGAGCATGAGTGAGGGAGGGGCAGAGAGAGAGGGAGACCCAGAATCCAAAACAGATTCCAGGCTCTGAACTCTCAGCACAGAGCCCGACGCGGGGCTCGAACCCACGAGCTGTGAGATCATGACCTGAGCCGAAGTCAGCCGCTTAACCACCCAGGCACCCCTCTATCTCCCTCTTTTAATAAGGACCCCCGTGACTGCATGGAACCCACCTGAATAGTCCAGGATAACCTCCCCTCGTGACCCTTGACGTAATCACACCCGGGAAGTCCCTTTCGCCATGTGTAACATTTTCACAGGCTACAGGAATTGGGACATCAGGTGCTGGGGGTGCCGTGATTCTGCTTGCTGCCCAAGGGCGAAAGTACAGAGCCCGCTTAGATAATTAATCTTCAGCGTGCTGAGCTCACCCAGCCACACCGTGCGTGCTTCCTAAGACCCCTCCCAGGCCCTGGAGACATAGTGATGAAACGACCTGGCCACTCCTGGGAGGATCTTGTGGTCTAGTCTGGGAGAGAGAGAATCAGAACACGGTCCAAGTACTCGATTCGGGGACGACAGGGCACTACGGAACACACGTGGGCCGGGCAAAAGTTGGCAGTTGAAACGACATCTACTCTGAGGCCAGAAGGCTGAGAGTGGAGGACCCGGCCAGAGGAACTAGGGAGGAGGGAGGGGAGCAGATTTGTCACGCCCTCCTTAGGAACGCCTTGTAAGTGCTGAGCAATTGTGGGTGATGGATACCAGGAACCACCGCCTCAGGGACGGTAAATTGCTTTGCAGTTGTTAAACGTGATCACGTTCCCCTTCCTCTTCCTCATTCAGAAGTGGAAGTGACCAAGGAGACCAAAGAAGACTTGACTCCACAGACTGGAAGGGACGGCTGTCGTCACTGTTGCTGTCCTGGTGCTGCGGCACAACCACGGGGAACAAACCCCACAGCCTGACGGCAAGGGCCCTCTGAAGTCCCAGACCAGACACACACACAGGCCGCAGGGGGCTGGTGGCGATGATGGGGGTTGCCCGGCGGACCGACCGGTGCAGAGGCACCGTCACTGGTAGAGAATGCAGTTAGTACTCTCACGACTGCTCACCAGTAACATTCTATGAATAACGTTAGCCATCAGTAGTCTTCTCTTTTCACCTGCCTCCCCTGGATGCCTTTCTCGTCCTCCCACGCACACTTTCCGTCTCCAAGCCCTTCTCGCCACTCAGCACTCATATGTGCCTTTCCTGCTTTATGCCTGATTTCGGTGGGGCGCACATCCCTCTCTGTTGTTATTACATTTTCCACCTTCCCCTTCCCCTCTCCCCACTTTAGGAAGAAGGGCTCTTCAGGCCTGTTGGATAAGTAAATGCGTAAGTTGGGGCACCTGGCTGGCTCAGTCGGTGGAGTGAGTTTGGGTGGCTCGTTGGGTGTAGAGGTTACTTAAAAAATAAAATCTTTTTTTTTAATGTTTATTTATTTTTGAGAGAGACAGAGCATGAGTGGGAGAGGGGCAGAGAGGGAGAGGGAGACACAGAATCCAAAGCAGCTCCAGGCTCCGAGCCGTCAGCACAGAGCCCGACACGGGGCTTGAACTCACTGATCGTGAGATCATGACCCGAGCCGAAGTCGGACACTTAACTGACTGAGCCACCCAAGCACCCCAAAAAATAAAATCTTTAAAGAAGAATTATTTAAAAAAAATTTTTTTTAACTTCATTCATTTATTTTGAGAGAGACAGAGAGGGCGAGCAGGGGAGGGGTAGAGAGAGAGAGGGAGAGAGAGAATCCCAAGCAGGCTCTGCATTGCCAGCACAGAGCCTGATGCAGGGACTGAACCCACGAACTGTAAGATGATAACCTGAGCTGAAACGAAGAGTCAGACACCCAACCAACTGAGCCACCCAGGCGCCCCAGAAGAATTCAATTAAAAAATTTTTTTTGATGTTTATTTATTTTTGAAGGAGAGAGAGACAGAGCGCGAGTGGGGAAGGGGCAGAGAGAGAGGGAGACACAGAATCCGAAGCAGGCTCCAGGCTCTGAGCCGTCAGCACAGAGCCCGACGTGGGGCTCGAACCCGTAAACCATGAGATCATGACCTGAGCCGAAGTCGGAGGCTTAACCAAGACTGAGCCACCCAGGCGCCCCAAGAATTAAATTTTTTTTAAATTTTTTTTTTTCAACGTTTATTTATTTTTGGGGGGACAGAGAGAGACAGAGCATGAACAGGGGAGGGGCAGAGAGAGAGGGAGACACAGAATCGGAAACAGGCTCCAGGCTCCGAGCCATCAGCCCAGAGCCCGACGCGGGGCTCGAACTCACGGGCCGCGAGATCGTGACCTGGCTGAAGTCGGACGCTTAACCGACTGCGCCACCCAGGCGCCCCAGAATTAAATTTTTTTAATGTTTATTTCTTTTTGAGAGAGAGAGAGAGAGAGAGCACGAAGGGGGTAGGGGCAGAGAGAGAGAGGGACTCCAGGCTCTGAACTGTCAGCGTAGAGCCCTATGCGGGGCGCCAGCCCACAAACCGTGAGATCATGACCTGAGCCAAAGTCAGACACTTAACCAACTGAGCCCCCCAGGTGCCCCAAAATCTTTTTTTAATTTTTTAAATGTTTTTTTATTCATTTTTTAGAGGCAGAAACAGAGTGTGAGCTGGGCAGGGGCAGAGAGAGAGGGAGACACAGAATCCGAAGCAGGCTCCAGGCTCTGAGCTGTCAGCACAGAGCCTGATGCAGGGCTCGAACCAGCGAACGCTGATATCATGACTTGAGCCGAAGTCGGAGGCTTAACCGACTGAGCCACCCAGGCGCCCCCCAAAATCTTTAAAAAGGAATTAAATGCATCGGTTGGTTGATAGATACTGAATAAGTATAGTAAATAGGTGACTGGATTAATAAGCTGATTAACTGATTAATAAAGGGAGGAATGGGTGTAAGAAGGAATGAATGATGGGTAAGGGCAAAAGAAAGGATAGAAAATCCAATGAGAGCAAGTGCAAAGGGGACGGAGGGATGGAAGGAAAGAAGGATGAGAATCAATGAGCAGGTGGATGGATGACGAGACATGAGCGAGAGGGTGGTTGAAAAGCAAAGGAACCAGAAATGAGTGGAAGCACAAAGTCAGGGGGAGCCTCCCTGATGCGCCACTGACTTCCCGCATGACTAGGGGGGAGCTTCAGGCCACCCCTCTATTCCACCATTTTCCATTCCATTTTACAGGAGAAGCTTGAATGTAGTCAGGCCTTCCAGAGAGGTAAGAGGGGAGAGCAAGCAGGCTGCGTGAGGAACGGTTTACGTTATTTTGACAACCTCGAAGGCAGCCAAGAGCCCGCGGGGAAACAGGCCAGGTGCAACGTGCTAATGTCCACGTCAAAGGTCTACTGTGCACACCGCCCTTGCCTTTGCCTTGGCAGTGGATGCCTCTTAATCCTAATGACGGCTCAAGAAAACAGTCTGCAGTGCATGCAAATGAAGCTGTAATTAGAGAAGTTCCACTTGATCTGACCTCGGCCCACCTTCGGGGAAGGTCTGAGCAGGGGTTCGAAAGAGGTTTGCTTGGCGACCGGGAATGATGTCACAAAGGAAGTGGCAGCGAATTGCTTACAAGGTGAGCTGGAGCTGGCACCATGGAAAAAAAGACTGTGACTTCATTCCAGCCCTGAGCCTTGAGTAGAAACCACACTCATCCGATAGCTAACATTTATTGAGCGTTTGCTATGGGCCAGTCGCTTTTAAGGGCTTTGTGCGTATCGCCCACTTAATCCTACAATAATCCTAGGAAGTGAGTAGTATCAGTGAGCCCATTTTACAGTCCAGGCAACTGAGACTTGGCAAAGGTCATCTTCCTAGTATCCCAGCGAGGAGGCAGCAGCACTGGGAATCGAACCCAGGCCTTGTGACTGGGAAGCCTTAACCACGGATAGAGCCTTCCACGGATCTAGGAGGTACTGGCCCAGAAGGGAGGGAGAACACACAGTATGAAGCAGATTATTATTCAGCAGCTGGGCTCAGCCCAACTGTGGGGCTCTTGCAAGGGCCGGTCCAACCCCGGGAATCCCTGCTTCTTCTCGCCACCTCTGGAAAGTCTTCTCACGCTTCAGGGCATCTATATCCAGTCCTCCAGGACTCAGGGCCGAACACTACATGGGATGCGACTCCGGCTGCGCCAGTCCAAAAAGACCAGCGTGCCCAGGGAGAGGAGCACCAGGCCGGCTAGCCCCAGGCGGACGAGGTTGCCCTGTGTGTAGTCCAAGGAGCCTGAGCCTGCAGGGCAGCGAGGAAGAGGGGTCTTCAGCTTCCGAACCCAGTTTCGGCCTGCCCTGCCCTCCTGGTCTCTAACCTCCAGGGTGAGACTGCAGACACAATTCCCAGTCTCAAAGTTGAGGTGGGTCAGTGCGAGCAGTGGTCCTGAACCCTTGGGTTTGGGGAGGAGGGGATAGGGCCTGAACCCCCAGGTTGGGGAGCAGGGAGGAGCCAGGGCCCTAGACCCCCCAGGTGGGGAGCAGGGAGGGGCTGGAGGCCCAGACTCCCTGGTTGGGAAGCAGGGATGGGCTAGGGGCCTGGACCCTGGACCCTTGGGCTGGAGAGCGGGGAGGAACCCGGGGTCGGGACCCCCAGGATGGGGAGCAGGGAGGAGCCAGGGGCCCGACCGCGGGGTCAGATGAGAAGGGGCTGGGGGCGCAGACCCCCAGGTGAGTAGCAGGAGGGGCTGGGGGCCCGGACTCCCAGGATGCGGGGAGCAGGGAGGGGCTGGGGGGCGGGACCCTTGGGTTGAAGAGCAGGGAGGAGCTGGGAGACCTGACCCCTGGGTTGGGGAGCAGGGAGGGGCTAGGGGCCCAGACCCCCGGGTCGGATGAGAAGGAGCTGAGGGCCCGGACCCCCAGGTGGTAGCAGGCGGGGCTGGGGGCCCGAGCCCCTAGGATGGGGAGCAGGGAGGGGCTAGGCGCCCGGACCCCCGGGTTGGGGAGCAGGGAGGAACCTGGGGCCCAGATCCCCGGGTCCCATGAGAAGGGGCTGGGGGCGCGGACCCCCAGGATGGAAAGCACGGAGGGGCTGCGGGTCCGGGAGCAGGGGCTGGGGCCGCGCGCAGCCCTCACCGTCGGCGCTGATGACCAGCGGCTCGCTGCGCTGCGAGAGCACGTACGGGGAGGACGGCGTGTGGTAGTAGCAGCTGTAGGTGCCGGGCGCGCGGGCGCCGCGCAGCGGGAAGTCGGCCCAGGGCTGCGCCGAGCGGCGGTACTGCACCGGCGCCGCCTCGCCCACGCGGTACAGCGCGAAGCTCATGCCCCCCAGGCGGCCCGCGCAGCGCAGGCTCACGTTGGCCCCGGGCGCCACCACCGGGCCGGGCAGCGCCACCAGCGACGGGCGCGGCAGCTCGTCTGCGAGGGGCACGGACGGGGGCGAGCGCTGGTGCGGCCCTGCGCCCCCCACCCCCCTTCCCCGGCTTTCGCCCCTCTTCGTCCTCCCCCTCCTCCTGCCGCCTCGGCCTCCCTCCCTCCGGTCCCTCCTGGGCTCCCTCTTCTTCTCCCTGGTCCCTTCCCCCTTCCTCGTTTCCCCCTTCCCCCTCCGCCCTCGGCCTCTTCCTCCCTCCGTCCCGCCCCCTCCCCTCCCCTTCCCCTCCTCATCCCCCCTCCCCCCTCCCCTCCCTCAGTCTGTCCGTCCCTCTCAATCTCTGCCTGTGTCTCCCTCAGTTTCTCTGCCTCCTCGTGGATCTCTGTGCCCTTTGCGTCCTTGTCCCTGTGTTCCCCCTGTGTCTTCGTCCCCAAGTATGCCTTTCTGTGTTCTCCGCATCTCCATCTCCCTCGATGTCCCCTTTTCTCTCTCCGCTTGTTGCCTCACCAAAATTCTCTGTGTTTTTCTCTCCCCCCGTCCCGTGTGTTTTACTGTCCTGAATCTCAGAGGCAGTGTCTCCCCAGTATTTTCTCCTTGTTGGTTCGGGGTTTCTCCCAAGGTTTCCTAACCTCAGCACTAGTGACATTTTGGATAAATCTGGATAATTCTTTGTTTTACGGGAGGAGGGTGCGGGCTGCCCCGTGCTTTGCAGCATCTCTGGTCTCGCTCTACCCACTGGATGCCAGTAGCACACCTCTCCCCAGTCACGGCGACCAAAAATGTCTCCGGATATTGCCAAAGATCACCTGGGGGGCACAGTCCTCCCTGTTAAGAATCACCCCTGCTTCTCTGGTTCTCTTTCTCTCCCCATGTAGCTCTTTCCCTCTGTGTCATTGTAGAAGCCTGTCTTTATGTCTCTTTCAGCTCTCTCTCCCTGTATGTCCGTCCCTCCTTTTCCCTCCCTCATCCTGCCCCAATGTCCCTTCTTTTTCCCCGCCCCAGGACCTCACCTGTCACAAGCAGTTCCAGCGTATCACTCGGGTGGGACCAGACACCCAGACCCCAGCCTAGCCTCCGGTAGCAGCAGTGGTAACTGCCCCCCTGGGCTGGGGTCACCTCCTCCAGGAAGAACTCTGCCAGCTCCATGGACACGCCCCGGTACAGCACAGGGATGATCCTTCCAGACTTGAAGAGTGCAAACCTCCAGGCAGGTTGAGGTGCCCGGCAACTCAAGGTCACGTTGACCCCAGGGGTTACAATTGCGGCAGGCTGAGCCCCTAGCCACGGCTTGGGGTATGAGGCTGGGGGGACTGAATAAACAGGGCTGCCTGGGTCCCTGGGCTTTCTGAGAGCCCGAGGAGATGGGGTGGGAAGAGAATCACCTGGGGCGGGGCGATCACTGCTTCTTTCTCATCCTCAGTTTCCTGCTTGCAAAACAGGAGGCACTGACTCCAGTCAAGGATTGTCAACACTAGCTACAAGTCAGAGCATCAGGGCAACTCCTAAGCTTTACTCCATGGTTTGAATGTTTGTTCATTTCTCAGAGAAAGAGACAGAGAGAGACAGAATCAGAAACAGGCTCTAGGCTCCAAGCTGTCAGCACAGAGCCTGATGCGGGGCTCGAACTCATGATCTGTGATGAGATCATGACCTGAGCTGAAGTCAGATGCTTTACTGACTGAGCCACCCAGGTGCCCCCAGAGATCCTATTTCTTGCCCTGCACTATGCCAAGCTCTGAGCCAAGGGTTTTTAAATTTTTTTTTAATGTTTATTTATTTTTGAGACAGAGACAGACAGAGCACGAACAGGGGAGGGTCAGAGAGAGAGGGAGACACAGAATCCGAAACAGGCTCCAGGCTCCGAGCTGTCAGCACAGAGCCCGATGCGGGGCTCGAACCCACGGACCGCGAGATCATGACCTGAGCTCAAGTCGGACACTTAACCGACTGAGCCACCCAGGCGCCCCAAGGGTTTTTAAATTAATTTTTAAAATACTCACTCCAGGCTCTGAGCTGTCAGCAGAGAGCCTGATGCAGGGCTTGAACTCATGAACCATGAGATCATGACCTTAGCCAAAGTCAGATGCTTAACTGACTGAGCCACCCAGGCGCCCCTTACTCCATGGTTTTTAAACATAATGTCAAGGGATTGGGTCCCAGAAATCTGCAATTTTAAATTGCTCTTGACTATTTTTAACATAGTCAACATATTTCAATAGTTGCCAGAACTCGCTATCTATTTGGGTAGAAAAAAAAAAAAAAGTTGTATCTGTACCTGAGACCATTCCCCCAAACCAGCTCCAGGTTAATTAAAGACCTGCATTGTTTTATTTTGTTTTGTTTTACTGTTAAAGTATGAGAAGAAAATACAGGAAAATATATTTGTCCTGGGGGCAGAGACAGCTATCTTAAAACATAAAACAAAAAACTCAGGAGAGACAAGGTTAATTAATTTGATGACTTCAAATTTTTAAAGTTGTGTATGAGAATAGAAGAAATAAGCTAGAAGACAAGCAGCAGCCCTGACAGAAATGACTTATTCATTAATCACAGAGATTAAGAGTATGGAAAGAGGGGGATCTGGGTAGCTCCGTTGACTGAGTGTCTGACTTCAGCTCAGGTCACGATCTTGCAGTTGGTGAGTTCAAGTCCCACATCAAGCTCACTGCTATCAGTGCAGAGCCCGCTTCAGATCCTTTGTGTCTTTCTCTCTGTCCCTCTCCCGCTTGCATTCCCATTCTCTCTCTCTCTCAAAAATAAACATTTTTTAAAAAGGAGTAGAGAAAGAAATCCCAAACCCAGCCAAGTTGAAAATTGGACAAATTATATGAATAAGGCAGTACACAGAAGAGGAAGTCCAACTGATTAAAACACATGGCGGGGGGAGGGGAAGTTGCTTAATGTTAGTAGTAGTCATTACAAAAAATTAACAGTTAAGATTTTTTTTTGTGTGTGTGTGTATCAGCTTGTCAAAAATTTAAACAATGGTTTATATCCTGTTTGGGTGAAGACAGAATGAAACGAGTAGTTAGGTCCACTTAAGTGCACCTTTTGAGAAGGCAATTTGTCCATTTCTATCAAAATACACAGAGGAAATGACAAACAACCCAATAATTCCTGTTCTGCCCTACACAAATGTAGCTATATGGGCACAAAAAGCTAATACTGGAGCACTCGCTGAATTATTGATTGGGGTAGGGCCGGAGGAGGATACTGGAAATAACCTAAATATACATCAATAAGACCAATAAAATAGAATCCTACCATAAATCAGCAAATGTTAAACGGTATTTTTTTAAAAAGCAGAGTTAGTTATAATAATATGGAAACATCTGCAACACAGATTGTAAAGTGAAAAATGTGAGAGGCAGAACATCGTAGGTCATGAAATATCAATTTTGCCTCAGCAAGAAAACAAAGAAGTATATAAATACATACATGTGTCTGAATGCATGGGGATTTTTTTAAATAAGGATTCAGAGCTTATTTAAGGAAGATGGGGAAGTGAAAGAGGGAGTTTCTAAGTCCTTTGGTAATAATTTTTAAGTCATGAATATATGTTAGATTTATCATTAAAAAATAATAATTTAAAATAAATTGATAGCTAAGGTATCAGTTGTTTTCCAGGTGATTCTTGTTTGAAGTTGTCATGTGGTGGGGGAGGTTTCAGAGAAAGAAGAGATCTCACCAATCAGAAAACTTGAAAAGAGGGGTGCCTAGGTGGCTCAGCCATCTGAACATCCAACTTCGGCTCAGGTCATGATCTCACGGTTTGTGGGTTTGAGCCCCGCATTGGGCTTCAAGCTGACAGTGTGGAGCTGCTTGGGATATTCTCTCTCTCTCTCTCTCTCTCTCTCTCTCTCTCCCTCTCTCTCCCTCTCTCTCCCTCTCCCTCTCCCTCTCTCCCTCTCTCGCTGTGCCCCTCTCCTGACTCGTGCTTTCTCTCTCTCTCAAAATAAATAAGTAAAAAAAGGTAAGAAAGAAAGAAAGAAAGAGAAAGGAAAAGAAAAGGAATGAAAAAGAAAAGAAAAGACAAAACCTGTAAAGAAACCCAAGGCTATCTCAGGGTGGAGAATCTTACTCTCGTGGATGTAGGGTTCCAAATGGGGCAATACTTGGCATTGCCAGAGATCCTATTTCTTCTTTTTTTTTTTTTAATCTTTACATATTTTTTAAATTTTTTTCAACGTTTATTTATTTTTGGGACAGACAGAGACAGAGCATGAACAGGGGAGGGGCAGAGAGAGAGGGAGACACAGAATCGAAAGCAGGCTCCAGGCTCTGAGCCATCAGCCCAGAGCCCGACGCAGGGCTCGAACTCACGGACCGCGAGATCGTGACCTGGCTGAAGTCGGACGCTTAACCGACTGCGCCACCCAGGCGCCCCTAAATATTTACGTATTTTTGAGAGAGAGAGAGAGAGACTGAGCATGAGCAGGGGAGAGTCAGAGAGAGAGGGAGACACAGAATCTGAAACGGGCTCCAGGCTCTGAGCTGTCAGCACAGAGCCCGATGCGGGGCTCGAACTCACGAACCGTGAGATCATGACCTGAGCCGAAGTCAGATGCTTCACCGACTGAGCCACCCAGGGGCCCCTTATTTTATTTTTAAAGTAATCGTTACACCCAACAAGGAGCTCAGACTCATGACCCCGACATCAAGAGCCCCATGCTCTTCCCGCTGAGCCAGACAGGCGACCCGTACACGTGGGTGATTTTATTACATCCACAGGAAAGCCCATTTCACAGAGAAGGAAACAGCAAGCGGTAATTTGTTCAAAGTTGTCAATGAATAATATGGTGAAGCTTACATCTCTTTAGCTGACTCACCTATCCTGGTCACTAAAGGGAGTGAGGTTAGAAGGAAAGAAAGGAAGGAGAGGGGAGACAAGATGAAAGAAGGGAAGGGAGGGAGGGAGGAAAATACGGAAATCTGGGGTGAAGCTGGGCACCAAGAGGAAATCTGAGTAGTTGGAAATGGGCTGTCAGCAGCATACAGGTGAACAGATGGAGGGTATTACTCACCAGTCGGCGTGATGTCTGCATCACACAGAGGCCCTGCGGAAGGTGGAGGGGCTAAGTCTTTTCAAAGCCCTAGGCTGCTGCCATCCCTATCTCATTGTGAACCCAGGAACCTAAGTCCCCAGGCCCTCCTTCCTCTGGGAAACAGGATCTTACCTCTCTCGGTAGCCATAACTGTGGACTTCAGTCCTCACCTACTTCAGAAGCCCGAAGTCTGGCCCCAGCCCCCTCTTGCCTCTACACCCAGTGTTCAGGCCCTTGGACTCCCTTCCCCTTTTCCAGGAGACAGTAATCTGAGCCCACAGGGTCTCCTCCCTGGGGGTCAGGAGTCTGGGCCCCCAGCTCCCTTCTCCCCAGAGACCCAAGTGGTCTGGCTTCATCCCCTCCCACATCAGAATCTAGGATTCTACACTTGCTATCCCCAGGAGTTCAGGTACCCTAGCATCCTCCTGCCTCCACACCCAGCGAATCCTGTCCCCACTCCCTCCTCTTCCCTTCCAGGAACAGGAATTCAGGGTCCATGTGTCCTCCTGCTTTAGGACCCAAGGATCTGGGCCCCCTGCCCTGTCCCCTTATTCTGGCCTAGAATTCGGGACCCTCAGCTAGTGCTGCCTGACTATCCTGTACCTGCCCTCAGGGAGACTCAGTAGCCCTCTTCCTTGCCCCACACCTGCTCCACACAGCCTATCTCCCTGCACCCCAGCCAGCCTGGGACCCAGGGAGAAGGGGGGAGCAGCTCACAGAGGGCCAGCAGCAGCAGGATCAGCACCAGGATCATGGTGGGCAGATCTCGGCTGGAGCAGAAGTAGGAGCCAGGGCTCAGCCGTGCCCTCTAACGTCTCAGGAAATGCAATATCAGAAAGTCAGAGCTCTGTTTAAGGAAGAGAGGAGGGAAGTGGGGGCCTCTGGGTGACAGAGTCACAGCCCCATGGTGCTGTGGAAAAAGCTGGGAGAATGGGCAGTTCACTAATTAAAAAAAAAAAAAAAAAAGACAACTAGCACTTATTATGTGCCAGACCCTGTGCTGCACTATTCTGGGGGCACAGAGAGGAGTCAGACCCTATTACTGCCCTAGAGCAGCTCCCAGGCTGATGTAAAGAGAGAGGCCGACCGTGTGAGTTGAGAGAAAGAAAGAAAGAAAGAAAGAAAGAAAGAAAGAAAGAAAGAAAGAAAGAAAGAAAAGAAAGAAAAGAAAAGAAGGAAGGAAGGAAGGAAGGAAGGAAGGAAGGAAGGAAGGAAGGAAGGAAGGAAAGGAAAGAGAAAAGAAAAGAGAAAAAGGTGAGCGACTATGGAGGACACATATGGCGCTGAGAGAATCCACAGAAGGCCCTTAACCCTTCTGGGATGAGAGTTAAAGTTTCCAGGACGAACTGATGTTGAGCTGCGACCTCAAATGATAGTTCAGTCATTTGTCCTCTCCCAGCCTCCGCTTCTCCATCTATAAAATGGGCTTTCCTGAGCAAACTCTAAACTGAGGACTATTGCATTCCGCCTTAGATGGGTCGCAGCTGGAGGACTGGGAGTACAGCTCGGGAGTGACTCTTAGGCGAAAGAGACAGGTTTGCACTTACACCTGCAGCGCCGCCCCCTTTCTTGCCACCGCTTCGGACAGCTGTTCTGCGGCAGTGCGCACGCGCGGGCTCAGACTGCGGAGACGCGCGCGGGGACCACAAGTTCCAGAGTACTCCGCGTCCTCGCCGCGGCCCAGGACAGCTGCTCTTTGCCAATGCGCACGCGCAGATTCAGCGAAGCCTCCGGCGCAGGGACCACAACTCCCAGAGTGCTCCGCGCTCTTGCCGCCGCCGCCGCCGCCGCCGACGCGACCAAGATGGCCGGGAGTAAGTGCTGGCGCCGCAGGCGCGCGGGGCCGGGTGGTTCCGGGAGCCCCGAGCAGTGTCGGGGGTAGGGCAGGGCCGAGTCCCGGTAGAGGCGGAGGGGTCGGGGTTAGCGGGGGACGCGGAGATCACGAGAGGGCTCCTTCAGGGTGGGGGTGGCGCGAGAGGGTTAGAGGTCATCAGGGGCATCCCCTGCAGGGGTGACCCTCCTCGCCCCCGCTCCAGGACTCACCGCCTTCCTCAAGGATGTCTGGGCCAAGGAGCCGGTGCTGGTCGCGTCCTTCACCATCGCGGGCCTCGGTGCGTGAGCGTGCATCGCCCCCACCTGGCGTCCCAGCTTTACCCCCATTCCCCGCCCTCGCCGAAGGTCCCATCGCTCCCCACCTGCGTCCATCCTGGAGCTCCGAGGCCCCGTCGCCGCCCTCAACGTTCTGTTGCTCCGCTCGTGTGTCAGCGCCCCCACGCCGACCCCTTGCCTACCCCCCTCACCAATATTATGACCCCTTCCCACCCGTACACACCTACCCAAGAGGCCGTGATCCCTCTAAGGGACAGGTTCTCAGCCCTGGGTGTCCATTAAAAGCACCGGAGCGGTAAAAATATCCGAATCGTACCCAATTTCCACACTCGCTATCAACCAGATTCAGTGTGGAGTTGAGTGGGGTGGAGGTGGAGCAGGGGAACCTGTATCCTTTGCAAATCCTCAGTGCTGCCTTGATGGATAACCTCTGTTCTAGAACAAGGCTACTCATACTTCAGCGTGCACTGGGGGTCACTCGCCGGCTGTCATTGCATAGGTCTGGGATGCAGCGTTTATATCAGGGTCCCAGGCCTTGTCAGCACGGCTTATCTGTGGGCCACACACTGGGTAAGGTTCTAGAGCCCCTGTCCCATACGGCCGCCACCGGCCACACTAGCCACTGAGCACCTGAGAAGCACTTTTACGCTCGTGGAAAGTACACACCAGATTGCAAGGAACAGGACGAGTATATAAAATATCTCAAGCTTTTTGCATGTTGACTATATGCTGAGTTGTTTGGGATGTACCAAGTTAAAATTTTTTTTTAATTCATTTGTATCCTTTATTTTTAATGTGAGTGTTAGAAGGTGGGAAATTAAAGATGTGGCTCTTACATTTGTTTTGGACAGTGCTGGCCTAGAACATTGTTTTATACTCCCTCTGGGACTCCTGGCTCCCACCCTAGGTGAACTGTAATTTCTCAGAGACTAATCCTTTCTCAATGACAACCCCCCTTTCCCTGATTTTGTTACAGTTCATGATTTCTTTGGAACATTCCCAAAATGCTCCCCTCCTCTACCACCCCTGCTGCTTCACGACCACCTCTATGGTCCTGCACTCATTCGGTGACCACCCCTATTTCTTCCCTCCACCCCCTCTCCTGATGATAAATGGGGATCCCAGAGTGCCAAGGGGCCTCCTGGAGGGGCCAGGACCTCCCTGCTCCCCTCCTCCCATGCATTTGACTCCTACTTTGCCAAGATTCAGCTTCTGCCCCTGACCACCCCCAATCCCCCACCCCAGAGCCACTGTCCCCTGGGCCTCACTCCTGTCTCTCCACAGCTGTAATTCTGCCCGCCATCAGCCCCTTCACCAAATACGCCACCATGATCAACCAGGCCACGCCCTACAACTATCCAGGTGAGCTGGAAGGAGGGCTGCCCGGAAGGGGTGGGGGTGGGGGTAGACTTCCCTGTGCTGGGGGAGGAGTAAGTATGGGTGGATCTTTCCTCAGCAGGGACAGATTCTGCAGTGCAGGCTGGACTTTGTTTTTTTCTTTTGAGATCCAAACCACGTGCCATAAAACTTATTTCCTGTCAGTGTTTACACTTCTGAGTTTCTGTCATTGCAGATTTGTATTCCTCTCTGGGTTTCCTTCTCTGTTGCTTTCTGGATTTTTGTCATTCTGGGTCTCTGCCCTCTCTGCTCTCCCATCCCTCTGTGTCCCCTCTCTCCCCTGGGGTCCCGTTTCCCTCTCTGGGTATAAACTGCCAGTCTAGCCTTTCTCTATGGGCCTCCCGAGATCTGCTGGTCTCAGTGGGCCACCATCCTGCCCCACAGTGCCCCTCCGAGATGATGGGAACATGCCTGACGTGCCCAGCCACCCCCAGGACCCTGAGGGTCCAAGCTTGGAGTGGCTGAAGAAACTGTGAGCACCTCCGGTGACATGGAGGAGGCCCCCTCCCCTGTGGCCAATAAAATGTGAAAAGCGACCCCAGAATCTGAACTTGTGTGTGATCAGAGGTGGAAACAGTAGACGGTGGCCAAGGCAAGTCTGTGGGTCAGTTTATTGGAGGCAGGGGGGTCAGTCAAAGGCGGGGCTGGCTAGAGTGGGGTAGGGCAGCAGTTTGTCTGGCCCCCGAGAAACCCAGCTGGAGTCCAGGGCCTCATCTGCTTCGAAGCCGAAGTCTTCCTCCACCTTAATCTGGGGGAGAGGGGGGCAGGCATGAGCAGGCCTGGGACCTAGAGAAAGGCCGCTGGCCTCACCATTCTGCCTCCTCAGACAACCTCAGGCACCTCGGGGAGAACCCCAACAGCCCTGCCTTCCCTTCCACCCCTGTTCTCTGATCCTCCTCCTCCTCTGTCCCCACCTGCTCCAGTCCTCCGACCTGCCCCCTACCCAGCCTCCTCCAGGTCTCTCCCAACCTTCTCCATCCTCCTTCCTGCCCCCCTCCTACCCCTCCCTTCTCCAGGTCTCTCTCCTTCCTTTTCCACCCAAGTCCCCACCTGGCTTTTTCCAGCTTTCTCCTTCCCTGCCCATCCCAGCCCCTGCAGCCCAACCTGCTTCCTCCAGCTGCCCCAGCCCTGAGCCTGCATGGGCTGCAGGGCCCGGCTCCCACAGCACTGTCACAAAGCAGGAGCCCTGGTCCCACCTGCACTGGGGCCAGTTCTGGCACAGCTCCGGCTCGGCGTCCATCCCGGGGCCCTCGCCGCCTCTTGCGCCCGCTGGGCCCCTCACCAGGGGTCGGGCTGCTGGGTTCCGGGGGTGCAGGTGTCCTTCGGGGCGGGGACAGCCCCTCCTTCTCTGGGGGCTCGTTCTCCGCGTTGCCAGGGGTGGGAGCATCTGTGCCCTGGCTGCCCTCGTCCTGGTGGGGGGAAGGGGCAGCAGATGAAGGCTGCATCCCATCGCCCAGCCCGCCCGGCCCGCCAGGAGGCCGCGCTCACCTCCAGCACGATGGTGAGCTGGCTGGCGCGGTAGTCATCGCCGTAGGCATCCAGCACTCTCATGAGGAACCTGCTCCGGAGAGAGGCCCCCAGGGGCACAGCGTCAGCATCCGGTGGGTCGGGAAAGGGGTTCGGAGCTCCCAAATCTGAGACCTGAGTGCCTGATACCTGCCCAGCCAGCGGGACCCTGGGCCACACTAGGTGACCTCTCTTCACTGTTAACTGTCGACAGGACGCAACAACCCTGTGTGGGCGGGTGGCTGTGAGGGTGACCCTGCAGCTAGACAGTGGTGTCTCCTAGTGCTCAGTGTGCGGGCTCAGAGAACATTCCTGCGTCGGCTGAGTTCTTTACCAGGAACCAAAGGGCTAGAGAAAGGTGCAGGGCACTCCTGCTGATGCCGCCTTCTCCGCTTCCGTCTCGGCTTCCAGGCCTTTGGGGTTCTTCTGTTTGTTTAAGCTCTGAATGCTACCTGTGGGCCGGCGCCCGGAGGAGTGTTTATCATGCAGTCTCATGGTGTGTCCACACCAGCTCTGCACCCGTGTTCTCAGTACTAGGGACACATCGGGGAACCAAACGAAACCCCTGTGCACACTGAGCTCAGTTTTGCAGGGGGACCATCAGCCAATCAACAGCAGAGTAAGCTGTGGGGCGCCTGGGCGGCTCAGGCCACTAAGCGTCTCTTTTGATTTAGGCTCCGGTCATGATCTCAGAGTCATGGGATCAAGCCTTGCGTCAGGCTCCGTGCTGACAGTGTAGAGAGCCTTCCTGGGATTCTCACTCTTCCTCTCCTCTCCCCCTGGCCCCCTCCACCCCCACCCCCCCCCCCCCCCGCCAGCGCACACGTGCTCGCTCTAAAATAAGAAAAAAAGAGTAAGCTGGAAAAGTAGGGAGGAGAATACAAGGATACTTGGAAGAGGGCTTGAACCTCAAATGGACGGTGGGGGCCGCCTCACGGAGGCGAGGGAATGGCAGGAAAGCCTTTCTGGCTGAACGCACAGTGAGTACAGCAGCCCTGAGGCAGGAGCAGGGGGTGTGCTGGGGACTCAGCTGGGAGCCTCTGCAGGGTTTTGAGCAGAGAAGTGACTTGGTCCGTCTTACTTTTTATCTTTTTTTAACTTCTAAAAAAAGTGTTTAAGAATTATGCTAAGACATTCATAACATACGGTTTGCCAGCGGAACCGTTTTTAAGTGTGCAGCTTCGCGGCATTAGGTACATTCACACTGCTGTGCAACCGTCCCACCATCCGACTCCGGGGCTCTCTTCCTCTTCCCAGAAAGAAACCCTGCCCCATTAAACAACCACCATTCTCCTTTCTGCCCCTGTGACCTTGACTGAGTGCCTCGTATATGTGGTATCTTGTCCTTCTGGGACAGGCTTGCTTCCCTAAGCACAATGTCCTCGTGCACGGTGTAGCCTGTGGTGGGATTTCCTTCCTTTTTAAGACTGAATCATACTCTCACGTGCAGACATTTTGTTCCTCCGCTCACCCATACCCGGATGCTTGGGGCCTTCCACATTTAGGCTCTTGTCAATACTGTTAGGATCCTGGGTGTGCACACCTCTGCTAGTGACCTGCTTCCGATTCTTCTGGGGACACGTCTAGAAACGGAATTGCTAGATCTCATGGTAATTCTGTTCTTAAATTTGGGGGAACTGCCTTACCGTTTTTACATAGTGGCACTTTTTTTTTTTTTTTTTCTTTTCTGAGAGAGCGAGTGCACACAGGGGAGGGGCAGAGAGGGAGGGGGAGAGAGAATGCCAAGCAGGCTCTGCATTGTCAGCACAGAGCCTGATGCAGGGGGTTGATCCCCTGACCCTGGGATCATGACCTGAGCCAAGAGCAAGTTCCCACGCTGCTGGTCCAGGGACCACACTGTGAGAACCACAGGGCTGAGCTCCAGATAGATGGTTCAGACGGTGAACCGTCCTGACTGATGTGTATTGTTGAGGGGAGTTTACCAGCTACAGATACCTTCCCAACCTTGTGATGTTTCAGCCACGCAGGCCACCGCTGGCTTCGTAAGCTCTCTTGGTTCTACTGTAAAGAGGATGTTGGCTACTGGTGCAGATAGGAAAAGTGGTTCACCCAGGGTGTTGGGACAGGGGACCTGGGAGAGGTTAAGAGGCCAGGGAGAGGGTGGCAGGAATTGGACAAGGAGCCATGTCCCTGGGCCCAGGGTGCTGGCATCCTGGGTCTGTTCTGAGGTTGCAGCAGATGAGGGGGGGACAGAAAGCAGCAGCTGGGAAGGTTCAGTCTCCGACGCGAGCAGACGGGGGGGGGGCTGGGGGGCTGAGATCAGGGTTAGTTCTGGATGCCTGTGAGGTGACCAGAAGTCACTGTCCAGTGGGTGGACACTGTCCAGAGCTGCAGACAGGATCGAGGGTTGGCAGCGCTTAGGTGGCCTTGCCACGGTGTTACAAGTGTTCCGGAAGTGCACCCAGAAACTTCCCGCACCTGCACCATCCACTGTAGTCACCACTGCCCACCTGCCGCTGTTGGGGAGCACCTGGCATGTGGTGACAGTGACACAGGAACGGACTTTTTGATGTTGCGAATTTTCTATTTCATTTCAAGGAACTAAGTGTGTCCTGACAGATGTTAAATTTCAACTTTAATGAAGTTTCAGGTGAAGTCGCCACCTGTGGGTATTCAACTGAGACAGGAAGCAGGCTCAGAGTCCCCCAGCAGCAACACCGCCCGAAGCCAAGCCCGTGGCTTCACGCCACGCCCCTTCGTTCTCGCCCCGCCTCTCCTCCCCCCCCCCCCCCCCGCCCCACCTCTCCCCGCCAGGCCGACTCCACTCCCGGCCGTGGCAAGCGGCAAGCGCTGGGGGCAAGCGCAGCCCGAGAGGTGGCGGAAGCAACAGCGGGGAGCGGAGGCAGGGGGCCCGGCCTGACATGCAAGGGGTTACCTCCGCTCCTGCTGAAGCCTCCGGGTTATCCTCTGCACCTGGTGGAGCCTGTTCAGGACCCGCTCGTTCACCTGCAGGGAGGCAGCAGAGCGCGCGGGTCACCGGGACTCCCGTCGCTTACTCCACACGTGCCGTGCCGTGACCCGGGAGCGGCCACACAGCCTCTCCTGCCCCTCTCCCTGCATCCCCTCCACTCCCGTGGGCCTCCTTCTGTCCTGGGGGCTCCCCCACACGCCTGCCCCGCTCCCTCAAGTCTGAGCTCACACATTCCCAGCCAGGGAGTCCACCCAGACCTCCCACTACACTGCACCACCCTCTCCCTGCCCCCCAGAACCTGGGCGCCCAGCCCCTCCTCGGCTCGTTTCCTTCCCACACTCCTCACTGCCTTCTCGCCCACCCACTTTTCTTCTTGCTCACCGTCTGTCTCCCCCACCGGGACATAAGCTCCGAAGGACAGGGACTTGTGCCTGTGTCCCCGTGCCTTGAGCAGAGCCTGGCAGAGGCGGTGCTCCACGCATACTTGCTAATAAATGCGTGACTTTCTGTCATGTCAAGTGTCGCGCAACACCAAACAGGCCAACTTGCTGGAGATTAGGCAGGAGTTGGCTACCTCAGCGCCATCAGAGAGACACAGATGAGCAGGTTCCGCCCCTGGGTCAGAAGATGTGGGCTCCGACCCCAGCCTGCCACTTTGCTGGGTGACCTTGGGCCAGTTCCTTAGAACCTCCCTGAGCCTCAGGTGTTTGCATTTGTAAAAACAGGAATAACACCACCACCTATTCCTAATGGGGAGTGGGGCGGTGGGGCTAAGAGCAGAAGTTCAAATGCCGGCTCCATTTAAGCAGATGATTGAGTCCCTGTGGACACCAGCATGACGTGTTAAACAGGGCTGGGGTCCCCACTGCCAGCTGGGGCAGTGCAGGGGTGGGGCGTGGAGTGGGTGGAGACAGCGGGGAGCCCGGAGATGCCCTGTGCGGAAAGCCTTGGGCGAGCCTGGCACACGGTGGGTGCTCCCCTATGACAGCGGTCGCTCTGATGGCACCACCCGGGTACTGAAAAGCCCTGTGAATGCAGGATTCCCGGGATGAAATGTTTCACTGCTGTTGTGGAATCCCCGAGAGCAGTCCCCAGGGGGAAGAGTAAGAAAGCAGCGGTGGAAAAGGGAGGAAGGTCGGGGTGAGCTGAAGGACGGTGTGGAGGCAACCGCGGTCTAGTTCGAGATGTATGCTGTCTGGTTCGTGTACGTTACACCCGATCTGTCCACAAACCATCTAGTGCACGCCTGCGCGCACACACATACATAAAACCAAATGGCTCTTTGCGTCCTGTGCACATCCTAGCTGCCATTGGGCGTACACAGCTTGGGCTTTAGTGCAGCTTCAGGGGGGACGTTTTAGTACACGGGGCTGACTGCTCCCTCCCACTTGCCCTGTGGTCCTCCAACACCTCCTGTCAGAGCACACAGCCAGCCAGCCCTGGGTGAACCGAGGTCCTGCTCCAGGCAGCCTGACGCACTCCTCACCCTAAGACGGCTTGAACGCCCACCCGCGGTCTCCATCTGCCGCCTCCTGACCCCCCGCTCCAGCTCAGACCTCGTCCCGTCCTGCCCGGGCCACTACACCAGCCGCCCCTCTTCCAGCGCTCCCCATCACCACTGTGAGGGGTTGGATGGTGTGGGTGGAGTCCTAACTCTCCCAGTACCGCAGAACATGACCTTGGCACATAGGGTCTTCACAGAGGTGTTGGAGTCAAAGGTCACTAAGTGGGCCCTAATCCAACATGACTGTGTCCTTCCAAACGGAGGAAGCTGGGGCACAGAGAGGCACACACAGGAAGAACACCACATGAAGGCAGAGATCCACCGGTCAGGGAACACCATGATTGCCAGCAAGCAAGCCCGCCGCTGCCCTGACCTTGCCCTTCCAGCCTCCATAACTACGGGAGGGTGCATTGCCGTTACTTAGTACCTGGTGACAGGAGGCCTGTGACACTAACACAACCCAGCTCAGTCTTTCAAACACCCAGATCTGACCCTGTTCCTCCCTCCGTTTGAAAACTTTCAGGAGCTCCTCCTCCCTTCAAAACAAAACCAAACCCAAACTTCGTGCCCTGGTGTTCCTGGCCTTTCTAGATCTGGTCCCTGCCAAAGGTGCGTTCCTCATTCTCACCAAGGAAGCTGATGCTGTGATGCTGCGTATAGAACCTGTGTCTGGGGCAGGAGCCATGGGGATGGACAGGAGAAGGATCCAAGTGGGATTGAAGAGGCAGGATGGACAGGACGTGAGAGCCTGACGTGAGGGGTAAGGGGGACTTGAAAAGCCTGATCAGCGGGAGCACCAGAGGCACGTAGGAAACATCAGTGAGCTGATCTGGGTGGTCAGGGTCGCTGGTGAGCACACCGCTCTCCAGGTGCTTTGCATGTGCCCGACAGGTAACAGGCGCAGAGCAAACGAACCATGAATGAATAAATGAATGAAAGGTTCATTCAGCTAGGTAAGGAAAGCTGGCATATGGGCAGAGACGGGGAAGGGGTGGTTATTTAGGCCAAGGGGCCCCCAAGCCGGGGAATCCGCACTCACCTACCTGCTCGATCTCCCGGCAGCGCCGACCTAGCGCCTGGTACTTCCTTCGATTTAGTTCTCGCTGGCGCCGCCGCTGTCCCCGGGCGGCCTCTTCCTCTTCATCTCGCTCCCGGAGCCCAGAGCCGCCCAGACCCCCAGATACGAACTCCACTTCTGTCTCCAGCTCGCTCTCCAAGATGTGACCACCGAACAGCGGAGGCAGCGCCAACTCTGAGCCTGGCGGCGCTGAGAACTCCTCAAAGCCCACAGCTGCCATGGTCCTGCAAGGTCAGGGGGCTCAGGGACCCTGAACTCCCGGCCCCCAGCCCCCTCCGGATCCTTCAGATCCTAGAGTCCCACAGGAGTCCGAGCCCCATCCCTTCGTCCCAGGATCCAGACCTCCAGACTCTTGCTCCCCGAGGATCCGAAGGAGTTCAAGCCCCCAGCCCTTCGTCCCAGGATCCAGGAGCCCAGGCTCCCGACCCCTGGTCCTAGGATCCAAAACTCCAGACCGTAGCTTTCTCCCCGCGGATGGCCCAGCACAGACCCTGGTCCCTTAAGAGCGCTAAGCGAAAGCAGTTGCATGAACTACAATACCCAACCACCCTCAGCTAAAAGCGCAGACGGCTGCACGTGCTGCAACCGCAATGTCTCTTGGGAGTCGTAGTTTTATGCAAAGCCACTCACCCCTCTCTCTGTTCCAGTTCCATGTCTGTCTCCCTCTCCGGACGCCGCGGGTCTCAGAACTTCCAACCTCGCAAACCTCCAGGTTAAGTCTTTCGCAAAACTACTTGTCCCATCAGGCTTTACGGCCACGGCATCCGGGACTTAGCCGCTAGGCCTTCTGGGGGTAGTAGTTCCCTATTTCCGGCTTCACTCCCCACCCCCTCCACCTCCACCCCGAGTCCCGGCTTAAAGGCCTTGCTTTCTCGTCGCACTCCTCTCCTAGTCGTCTGAGTCACCCCCGTCGTTATTCTTGTCTCGGCACCTTCTCGCCCGGCTACGGCGATTCTCCACTTAGCAGCCTCAGTCCTCGGCAGGCCGTAAACCAGACAGATCCGTCTCCTCTCGGACTCACCGCTTCTCCGCCTAGCGGCAGGAGCTAATAAAGTTGTTGTTCCAAAGGCAGCCCGGGGCGGGAGCCAATCAGAGCGCAGCTTTACCGCGACGACGGCGCGAAGCTGAGACGTCATCGGTGAGCGTCAACCGCTGTCGGGAAGCGACTCGCCTAGAAACCGTCTTGCCGGCTGGGAAGAGGTGTGTGCGCTGCGGACGCGGGGAGGGCGGGAGCCCTGATTCCTGGGGCCAGGGGCCGGCGTGCGCAGGGAGGCAGGAGGGTCTCATACGTGCAACTGGACTTCTGAGGCTTGTCCCCAACTGCCGCCTCAGGGGCCAAATCTGTCCCGTGATCCGTTGGGTTTGGCCTGTATTGGCGGGGATTTCGGGGGGTTATAGTTTTAAATTATCCACTTAAATGATCGCATGGAAACTTTGAAACAGAGATTCTGCCTCAAAGTTCTGAATCTCTTTTGTTGAAGAAAGAGCACCTGACAACATGTTTGGCCGCTTGGCCAGGCGTGTCTGCAGCTGCGCCTCGGCTGCGCGTTTACATTGGCCGTGAGGCCCCCGGTGTCCGAGTCCCGCTGCTCCCGGGGGCCCAGCCCCCAGCGTGCTTCACTCGACACATTACCCATGCAGCCTCTGTTTTTATACTTCCTTTCAGGGACGGCAGTGTAGAAGGGAAGGAAATGAGGAAGGGGGGTTGTTTTAGGGAAAGGAAGGAGGAACGGGAAGGAGGAGAGGTGTTTTACGTTAAAAAAAAAAAAAAAACAGTGGGATTGTATCTTGATGAGTAGTGTTTCCCATTCTTTTCCACCCTCTGGGACTCAAAGAAAATACTAATTTTGTCCAGCGCTTGGAGTACCTGAGGAGGCTGCTCATGGCCAGAGGGGACCGGCCTGGGGGCTCTAGACACCTTAGGCCCCACCTGGTTGCCCTGTTGTCTAGGGAGATCAATATTTTAGGATATCTGTCACTCTTTTGGGGCCCTACAGTTTTGGGGAGGGGTCTCTGTTATAGGAGAAAAAAGGATCCTAGGAGACGTCCAATCTCAAAGAGAGGATGTGAATTTTTTTAAGCCTTAGGTGGTGGCGTGAGGGGCGTGCTGTGTCTTGCCCAGTGACGTGAGTGTGAGAAGGGTAGGTGGTGGGAGCTATGACCGGAGACCACCTGGTTCTGGGAGGTTTGTTCATGGAGTGATTCACTGGGTATTTATTGAGCACCTATTACATGCCAGGCACAGTTAGAAGCTGAAGAACAAAGCAGATGAAAACACCTGTCCTTATGGAGCTTGCTTGCTCGTGGGGTCGATCCAGTAAGGACCAGGGCCTTCTTGGGGAGAAGCCCCCTCTTGTTAATGAAGGGGGGACCTCGCTCTCCCTTCCCATAGGTCTCAGCATGTCTCTGGCAGATGAGCTTCTGGCTGACCTTGAGGAAGCGGCGGAAGAGGAGGAAGGAGGAAGCTATGGGGAGGAAGAAGAGGAGCCGGCGATCGAGGATGTGCAGGAGGAGACACAGCTGGATCTTTCCGGGGATTCTGTCAAGAGCATCGCCAAGCTGTGGGACAGCAAGATGGTGAGCGGGCTGTAAATAGGGGCTCCCCGCAGGGGTGATGTGCGCAGTAGCTCTTCTTCCTGAAGAGTTCCGAGTTCCGACTCTCCTGTCTTCCCTGAGCAGTTTGCTGAGATCATGATGAAGATCGAGGAGTATATCAGCAAGCAAGCCAAAGCTTCAGAAGGTAACTTCCCCCTCCCACGTCCCTCCCCTGCCCCGCCCCTTGGTTCCTCTGCTGCTTGTAGCTTTGAAAGTTCGGCTTGCCTCCTTCTCAAACTTTTTGAGAGCCCTCTTTTCTTTTCTTTTCTTTTCTTTTCTTTTCTTTTCTTTTCTTTTCTTTTCTCTTTTCTTTCTTTCTTTTTTTTTTTAAATATTTATTCATTTACTTTTGAGAGAGAGCGCACAAGCAGGGGAGGGACAGAGAGAGAGAGAAAGAGAGAATCCCAAGCAGGCTCCACACTGTCAGCACAGAGCCTGACACGGGGCTCAATCTCACAAAACTGGGAGATCGTGATCTGAGCCGAAACCAAGAGCCAGACGCTTACCTGACTAAGCCATCCAGGCGCCCCTTTTTCTTTTGCATCCCAACCTGGTTCCCTTCTCTCCTGAGAATACATTGCATCATGAAGCTGACACTTCTTAAGTTCTTGCCAAGCGCTTACTTGCTGCAGAAGGACTCCCCTCAAGGCTTCTCAAGTGTCAGTGACTCACGTGTCCGGTTAAGGGTTTTGCCACCTCCGTAAACCACTCGTTTCGTTATTTACATTTTTCTCTAAACCAGCGTGCTTTTTTCCTTCAGTTTACTTAAGAAGGTGGGGTGCCTGGGTGGCTCAGTCGGTTAAGCGTCCGACTTTGGCTCAGGTCATGATCTAGCGGTCTGTGAGTTTGAGCCCTGCATCAGGCTTTGTACTGACAGCTCAGAGCCTGGAGCCCGCCTCGGATTCTGTGTCTCCCTCTCTCTCTGCCCCTCCCCCACTTGTGCTGTCTCTCTCTGTCTTTCAAAAATAAACAAATGTAAAAAAAACTTTTTTTTAAAAGAAAGAGAAGGAACATTACTGCTATCGTGTGTGGAAAACTGGTATCGTTCGGTAAGTAGTGAGTGACCCTGCAGCGGGCAGTTATCGGAGCACCAGCTTCCGGGAGTGCTGGGGTGTCTCGAGCGCTCAGCTCAGCTCTGACAGGTTGCTCATGTTGCCGCACGGTCTTCTTGCCAAGGGGGAGCTCTGGGATGGAACTTACTGCTGAAGCGGCCACGGGACGCTGTCAGGCACAGCAGCGGTGTGGTCAGACCCGCTCCCCGCTCTTTGCTTCTTTCCTTTAAAGTTTTTCTGAGGCACTCAGTGGCGGGCCCCTGGAGGCACCGGGTGCCCTGGGGAATCCGCCCAGCTCTCCGCTCTGAGCTCAGTCTCTGGCGGAGCTGACAGGCAGGCCCAGGCAGCTGCTGGTGGGCAGCACCTGCTGGGATGGAGGGGGCTCCGGACTCTGGAGCCGCTGGAGGGGCGGGCTGACCCCAGCTCTGGGGCCAGGGAAGAGCCAGTACCTGAAATGGACTTTGAAGTGTGAATCCACACACCAGACGGAGAACAGCGGCCGCGTGCCCTGGGAAGGAGCTGTGTGTGTAGAGCCTCGCTTATCTGCTGTGCTCATGGCGGCAGAAGAAAGTGCCAGATCCTGCAGGGTTTTGAACACCAGGCTAGGGGGTTTCTCCGTCTGACGAGCTGTGGGGAGCAGTGAAAGTGACGTGTCGGGTCAGGCTCAGGGTTAAGTCAGACCTGATGTCACCAGGCGTCTAGAGTGGGAGGCGGGCACGGGACATCTCAGCACTGGGTGGCGGTTGTGTCTAATGGATACGCGGGGGTGCCGAGGGAGCAGAGAGGATTCCGGGGTGCCTTCCGAGTCCTAGGGACGTAGAGACACTTGAGCCATCAGGGTTAAGAATGTGGATTCTGGGGCCGGATCTCAGCTCTGCCATCTGCTGGCTCTGTGACATCAGGCCATGTCCCTCCGTTTCTTTCTGTGCAACGTTGGTCTAGTTTGACGCCCACACCTCTGGCTGGTTGTGGGTAAGAGGTTAATGCCTGCAAGATGCTTGGGACGGTGGGAGACACAGGGTAAGTCCTGTGTGTGTCAGCCGCTGCTCCTGCTGCTGATGGTGATACCTTCACCATCGTTGTTGTGATCGTTGTTGAAACCTGGAGAGGAACGTTTCAGAAACCGATGTGAGGAAGGGATGTACCAAGGGGAGGGAACAGCATATGCAGAGGCCCAGAGGAGAGCAAAGCAGCCCTGGGTGTTCAGGCACTGCAGTCAGCCCTTTGGGGCGTCATGAGAGGGTGGGGCTGGGACGGTGCAGAGGCCGGCGGATACCCCGGAGTGGCACCAGTGTGCCAGGCGCTGTTCTGGGCACAGGGAGGGGGCAGCCCTGGGAAACAGACGCAGTTCTTGTTCTCCCAGGGCTTCCTGTCTTTTGGGAGCCTCAGACGGCAGTCTGGGGAGCTAGGCCCGTGGCCTCTTGGTGTGGGGAGCCGCCGGAGGGTTAGTTCCAGGGCAAGATGGGGTCGTGACGCCTGGAGGGCGCACTGGATGGGGAGAGATGGGAGGTTTGCAGACATTCACACCCACCTCCAGGCTTACTCCTCCAGCCCCTGCAGCCACACCCTGTCTCCCCCCAGCTGCGGGAGCCTAGACACACACCCCCAGGCTGTTTTTCCCCCTCACAGTGATGGGACCAGTCGAGGCGGCCCCTGAATACCGGGTCATCGTGGACGCTAACAACCTGACCGTGGAGATCGAGAACGAACTGAGTGAGTGCCCTGAAGGGCGAGCAGAGATGGCCCTGCCTGGCGTCCCTCACGGCCCCCTCCAGTCCCCAAGGAGGGCAGAGGCAGGATCCTGGTCGCCTTCCCCACTGGCCTCCCCAGGGTCCTGCCCCCAGACTCCTCATTTGGTTCAAGTCCAGGTTCGGCTGCTGTAGCAGAGTGGCTTATTTGAGAAGGAAGTGTGTTTTCCTGTGATGTGAGAGTCTGGGTGAGGACCCCAGGCCTAAAGTCGCGGCATCTGGTGTCAGGCCCTTTCTGTCTTGTTGATCTGCCACCTGTGTCAGGGTCCGAGGTGACTGCCCACCTCCACATCCCACCAGCAAAAGAGGAAGGAGGAGGAGGGCACAGTTCTCTAAGGGGTGACCTGGAAATTGCATGTCACTTCAGATCACGTGTCGTAAACCAGAACTAACTCACGTGGCTGCGTGCAGCAGGGAAACGGCGTTTTTGCTGGGTGGCCGTGAGCCCCGCTAAATTCAGGGCTTCAGTCACTAAGGGAAGAGGGGCAGTGGATGTTGGGGACAGCCAGCGGAGTCCGCCTGCCCCCTCATCAGACACCTCGCCTCTCTGTCCACTTCAGACATCATCCACAAGTTCATCCGGGATAAGTACTCAAAGCGATTCCCCGAACTGGAGTCCCTGGTCCCCAACGCACTGGATTACATCCGCACGGTCAAGGTGAGTGCACCAAAGTGGGGACTCAGGAAGAACTGAGTGATGGGGGGCAGGGCCCTGCCCTTGGACCCCCGGGTCTAAGGGGAAAGGCTCCCCTCAGTCAGCCTTCGGCCACTGGGAACAGAGAGCAGGTGAGCGGCCTGGAGCCACGGCTCCCAAGGCCTCATCTGCCCTCCCTGTTCTCTTGAGGCCAGGAGCTGCTCTAGGCTTCCCAGCAAGAAAGGGGTGGAGCCTGGAAGGAATGTTCTCAAGGCTGCTCTGCCCACCTCCAGGCCCACTCCTTCCCTGGGTGGGCCTCCCAAGAAGGGCCGGAGCTGGTTGAGGCCGAGGAAGCAGGGAGGGAGATGAGGGGGTGCCCCGTGTCGGCCAGCGCTTCTCTGGCCGTGCTTGGAGCAGGTGGCACTTGAGTGGAGATCTGAAGGTTGATGCAGGGGAAGCCGTGCAGAGACTTGGGGGAACTTAAGAGCACCAGGACCCCGAGGCGGTCGGCGGTGGGGAGACAAAGTTGGTGAGGCCGGATGCCATCTGACCTCTAAGGCTTTGGGCCTTACAGGAAAGCCCTGGGAGGGTCAGGCCCAGGTGAAGGCAGGGACACGGGCGAGGAGGCCCCCTCGTGAGTCCAGGGGAGGAGGATGGTAGGGGGCCGTCCGTGCAGGGAAGCAGCATGGTTGTGTTTGCGCTCCGAGTTGACGTGGGTGGCGGGGCCTCCCTGGGTGGCCGGTCCTGGATCAGCACTGTGGTGCTGATGCCCTCAGCGGGGAAGTTCTTGGAACTGGTAGGAGGTCCTCTGTGTACAGAGCCCAGCTTTGCCAGTGTCCCCAGAAGAGACCCGGGTGGCTGCATGAGCAGGAGAGGTTCTCGGGCCTCCCTGAGTCTCCGGGCCTCCCCTCTCTTGCCCTCTTGCCCCCAGGAGCTGGGCAACAGCCTGGACAAGTGCAAGAACAACGAGAACCTGCAGCAGATCCTGACCAACGCCACCATCATGGTCGTCAGCGTCACCGCCTCCACCACCCAGGGGTGCGTGCTCAGGGGCGAGGAGTCACCGGGGCCCCCGCAGGCCCATCTAATGGCAGAGGAGGGTCGCAGGGTCCCAGTGGGCGGGTGTCTGTCTCAGGAGGACAGCTCATTTCTGTCCCACGCGTGTGGAGTGAGTGTGGGGCCTGGGGGTCCTGAGTGGTGAGGCAGAGGGCCAGCCTGGGTTACAAGCGTTTGTCGCGGGCACGTTCCCCCTCGCTGGGATGAAGGTGTCCGTAAAGGCAGGGACCTGGTTTGGGGCCCTTGGTGTCTGCCTGCCCCTGTGGCATCCGTGCCGTGTCCAAGAGAAGAACGTGTCCTTAGCTCCAGAACAGCCCTGTGGCGTGGAGACCTCCCTCAGGCTGCACTTCTGTTGACTGAATAAATGCTGACCGAGCGCCAGGCACTGTTCTGAGGACAGAGATAGAGAACTCAGCAAAGCAGCTCCTGTCTGGGGAGAGGCAGGTGTACACGCAGGTCACAGGCTGGAGGGCGAGTGTCAGAGCACAGACAGGTGCCGAGTGGCCTGGGGCGCAAGAGGAGGGGCATCTCTCCAGACTGGGGCAGGTGGCTTCCTGGAGGAGGTGACGTCTCAGCCTCATGCAGGGGCCAGGGTCTCTAGTGGGAGAATACTGGGCTCTTAGCTCGCCACTGGGGGGAGCAGCCTTGAGCCTCAGCCCACTGGGCTTTGGTTGTAGGGGCCTACGGCGGGCTCCACGGTCCCTCGTCTGTGCGCCATAAGCGCGACGGGGCAACTGAGGGAGGGAGGGGTATGGCCCGGTTTGGTTGCCGGCTCGCAGCTCTGTGGCCGCCGGGTCCCTTCGCCATCCTGCCCTCGGGTCCCCTCTGTAAAGTGATAGTGATGACAGCCCACCTTTGTGGTTTCCTTCAGCAAGTACTAGCCTGGCACCTTCCTGGTGCCAGGGTGTGCTGGGCACGCTGCTGAGAATCTGGGGTGGGGTCCCCTTGGGGGGCTGCTGTCTAGCGCCAGAGGTGGACGGGAGGCTCGGTGGATCGCAGCTGGTGATGGTGCCCGAGGGAAGCAGCAGGGCAGGAACCTTGGTGCTCGGCGAGGCTGAGGCCTGGAGGATGAGGAGGGGCCGGCCCGGGCTGACAAGCGGTGCTGACTGAAAACCTATGATTCCCAGCAACCCTCGCTTCCGGGCTAATAGTACTTACAGTAGCCCTGAGGCCGCACACGTGCATCCACACGTATATGTTGTGCCTGCACGTGTATATGTGCACACACGTTTGTGTGTGCACGTATGCCATACCCACACATGTATATGTACACATGCATGCACGCACGTGTATGTGCTGTGCCTACATGTGTATATGTGCACGTGTGCGTGCACATACATATGCTGCACGTACACGTGTATATGTGCACAATGTGCATGCATGCATATATGCTGTATGTACATGTGCACACATGTGCGTGCGCGTGTATATGCTGTGCCTGTACGTGTACGCGCACGCACGTGCGTGCATGCATACACGTCATACCTACGCACGTATGTGTGCACCCCTATATGCTTGCGTGCACGTATATATGTGCACACATGTGCACGCACGCATATATGCTGTGGCTACACGTGTATATGTGCACACTTGTGTGCATGCATATACGCTATGTGTACATGTGCACGTGTGCACACACGTGCGTTTGCGCATGAGCACACAGCCAGAAGGACAGGGCTCCTGTGCCCGTCAGGTAGGATACCCAGGAGGGGCCGGGTCCGTCCCAGCCACATCCCTAAGTCCCGAACCACCGCAGGCAGCAGCTGTCGGAGGAGGAGCTGGAGCGGCTGGAGGAGGCCTGTGACATGGCACTGGAGCTAAACGCCTCCAAGCACCGCATCTACGAGTACGTGGAGTCTCGGATGTCCTTCATCGCGCCCAACCTCTCCATCATCATCGGGGCATCCACAGCCGCGAAGATCATGGGTGAGGTCCTGGGGCAGAGTGGGGGCAGAGGGCTGACCTTGGACGGTGTGATCGTGGGGAAGCCACACCCCTCATGTATGAAACGGGGCATCTGGCCCAGGGCCCCCGTGCCCTGTTCTCTCCCTGTCATCCCTCCTGGAGATCACAGAGGTCGGCCAGCCTGCTTGTCCTGCAGACCCGCAGAAAGAATGGTGGCCCTGAGGAGGGCTGGCCTGACCAGCCCGGAGGAGGTGGTGTGGCTGCTGGGGACCCCGGCACTGCTCGGCCGGCACGTCCCGGCAGCTCCCGGCTCCACACAGACCCCTGGGCTGCCCAGCATAGGCGGTGTGAGCCGTCAGGACCATGGTTTCATCCATGAGATGGGGACAGCAGTCCTGATGACGGGTTGGGACTGAAGGGTGGGCCTCCTCAGACTCCCTGCGGTCTCCGAGCAGGCGCCCCCTCGGGCTCCTAGCCCCTTCAGCTGAGGGGCTCTTCGGGGACCTGGGTGGAGCAGCTGTGTGCTAGGTTGCTCGGCTGCCATAACAAAGTAGCACAGGCGGGGGCGGCAGGCAGTGGGGGCCTTAAAAACCAAGGTTCGTTGTCACGGGGTCCTGGAGGCTGGGAGGCCAGAAGGCGGGAGCAGCGTGTCGGCAGGCTGGGTTCTCGGCTTGCAGGGGGCCGTCTGCCCAACTGGCCTCTCCTCTGCGCGTCTGTGTTGTCCTCTCTTCTTGTGGGGACACCGGTCGTGCTGGGTCAGGGCCCATCCAGTGATGTCATTCCCCCTGAATCCCCTCTTTCGTGGCCTCGTCTCCAAACACAGCCACATTCTGAGGTCGTGGGTGTGGGGCTTCGACACAGGAATTTGGGGAGACACGGTTCAGCTCCTAGCGCAGCCTGGAGTGGCAGGCGTGTGCGGGGCTGCGGTGGTTTCGGGGCGAGATCACCTCAGGTGTGGATCCTGCCTCCCCCTCACTGACCTCCCATCTTCACGTGCCTCAGTTTCCCCAGTGGTGATTGACGGTGTGCTACTTGCCTGTGACTTCCGGGCTGAAATCAAGGTGTCGGCCGGCCCCTGCATTGCTTTATGGAGGTTCTAGGAGGAAGGAGCGGAAGGAGTCCACTTCCGGGCCTTTCCTGGCCTCCAGAGGCTGCCTGCACCCTTGGCTCCGGGTTTTCCCTACCTTAAAATCTCCTGTCTCACATCCCTGTGACTCTCTGCCTCTCCCTTCAGCTTACAAGGACCCTTGTGCTTCATAGAATCCTCCCCTCCCTCCCGCCCCTCTCAAAGTCCTTCACTGTGTCTGCAAAGTCCCTTCGGTCCTATAAGGCAGCACCAAGGTTCTGGGGACTCTGATGTCAGCTTCTGGGCGGGCGGCGCTCTTCTCACTTGCGAGTTACCATGCCTTGATCGCTTACCTAATCCTTAAAGACGCCTAGCGCGGAGCCTGGCACACAGCAGTCCCCCGTGAAAGGTAAACGTTTTTATCTGCAGCTTCTCTGCGCTGGGCCTGGAGACAAGCCCACGGGAACCCAGGGGTGACTGACACCAGGCCCCGTCATCAGAGCGTCCCCAGCCTGGTGGCCGCTGTTCTAACACAGCAGGGGCCGTGCAGCTCTGTAGACTCTGGGGGCTCCCGTTGGGCCGCCTCCGCACTGTGCACCCTCAGGCAGGTGGTTTCACCTCTCTGGGCCTCCTCTGAGTCCTCCCTCCGAAGCGGGACCCATCAGCCCTCCCTAGCAGGGCCAGCTCGGGAACTCAACCAGACGCTCAGGTTAAGGCACGAAGTGTGCGGTGAGCCCCCAAACAAGTGCCGTGTTTCCTTTGACCTCCTCCCTCCCTCTCTCCTGCCGCAGGCGTGGCTGGGGGCCTGACCAACCTCTCCAAGATGCCCGCCTGCAACATCATGCTGCTTGGGGCCCAGCGCAAGACGCTGTCTGGCTTCTCGTCCACCTCTGTGCTGCCCCACACTGGCTACATCTACCACAGCGACATCGTGCAGTCTCTGCCCCCGGTGAGCCGCCCTGACACGTGGTCCCCGTGGAACCTTCTGCTGTGGCAGAAGCAGCCTTGTCCAGGGGGCAGTGTGAGCCTCAGCAACTTGCCCCTCTGCTCCCCGGTTCCCACTGGTCACAGCTGACAACAGTGGTTAGGAGCTCGGACGACAGGGTCACATGGAGCGTAAGAACAAGGGCCCTGGAGCAGATGTGCTGGACTTGGGATTAACAACGGGGCAAGAGATGTGAGCTCTGTGTCTCAGTCTCCCTGTCTGTAAAATGGGGGGGATAGAACCTGCTTCCCAGGGTTGTGATTAGGACTCTTAATGTATGCAACACCTTCAGGTCACGCTTGCACATAAGAAGCAACATAAGCATTAGCTCGTGAGGTGCAGGGGTCCCCAAACCACCCCCAGCTTCAATAACCCACTAGAGGGAGGTGCAGACTCACTGAGCTGACGCACTTGAATTGTGGTTTGTCACGAAAGGACAGACTCCCAGCAGCCGAGGGAGGAAGTGGGTGGGGTCGGAGCCAGAAGTAGCAGCCACGGCACTTCCAGACCTCCTCTCCCCGTTGCCCACGTCACTCCCGGCCTCCACACGTGACAGCGTGCGGGGGAACCGCCACCAGGGAAGCCCCACTGAGCCTCCCCAAGTTGGGAGTCTTCTCTGGGGTTGAGTTGTGTAGACCTGACTGGGTAGCCCAGGTGGCTGATCTGGGTTCCAGGTCGACTGAGATCCTGTAACCCAGACACCCCCCTGAGCGTCTCACATGGTTGGTCTCTGCCTTGTCCAAGGTCCCAGGCCAACAAAGGTTACCTCCCAGAGCTGAGGGCCAGGCCGGAACTCTTAGGGCAAGGCTGCTTTCCGCCACGCGAAGCCACTGCCAACTTTATTGTCGCTACTTATCGAGACATGGCTGTGGCTTTACGTGTGCCATCTTGGTGCATCTCACATCATGGGCCACCTGCCTTTCGTGGCACAGGACACGATTTTCTGACGCACAGATGGATGTGTTCTATTTTAATCACTTTCTTTTTAGTATGTGACAGTCTTCCACTGCAGTAGTATAGATGTCTGTGCAAAGGGGCTCAAGTTTTTGAAAAGTGGGCTGAAAGAAAACAGCAATGATGATGGTTTGTGGCGGTAACACGTTATTACAGGTTTTCACAGTAACACGTGGCAGGGACGGTGAAGTGCTGGTGGGCAGAGGGTGAGCCCTGGTGCCTGTGGCTTCTGAAATGCTCAGGGCTCTCAAACGAATTCTCTCACTGACTCTGCCCCTTCCTGCTGCTCCAGGATCTCCGACGGAAAGCGGCCCGGCTGGTGGCCGCCAAGTGCACGCTGGCAGCCCGCGTGGACAGTTTCCACGAGAGCACAGAGGGGAAGGTGAGGCACGGGCGGGCGTCTGTGTGGGTCTGTGGTGTGTCCTGTGTCCTGGGGGGAGGCACCATCAGGGGACCCAGCACACACGAGCACTGTTCTAAGTGTGTGGAGGGGGGGGTGTCGTGTATTAGTGTCGTCGTCCAGCCCTGTGGGTCAGAAGTCCGCCGAGGGTCCCGCTGTGCTGAGATCCAGGTGCTGGCACAGCCTCCCTCTGGAGGCTCTTGGGGAGGATCTGCCCCCTGCCTTTCCCAGCTTCTGGAGGCGCCTGCTGCCCGGGGCTCGCAGCCCTCCTCCGTCCACACTGCTGGCAGCGTGGCGTCTTCTGTCTCTCCCTGACTCGAGGCCTGTCTCCACGGGTCCTCCTCTGACTCCTTTAAGGACGCGGTGATGACGTGGGGCCCACGCTGGCCATCTAGATCGTCTCCCGTCTTCACATTTCTCACCTGATCACACCCACAAAGTTCCATCCGGAGCGGAGACGAGGATGTGGACACCCTGGTGGGGCGGTTTTGCCTGCTGCACCAGGACCTGTCACCATCCAGACCGTCATTCAGTTCGCCTCTGTGTTCCTCAGCAGACCCGCTCTGTGAAAGGGGATGTGTTTTGTGTCTTGTGCACTGGCGTCCAGACACCCAGCCTGGCACAGTGTTCAGGGTTGTGATCTCCCTCCTTTCTCTCTTCCTCTCAACCGCTGGTCGAGATGCTGGGGGTACCGCAGTGAGCCGCTCAGACCAAAGACCTGTGTGCGCATGCACGTTCTGGTTGGGGGCAGGGCGAGGGGGCCAGGGACATCTGTGCTGTGTCCAGGGGCGCCGTGTCACTGCTGAGTAGGGGTCAAAGGGTGCCGGGCTGGTGGGGGAGGTGGGCCCTGTTGAACCAGGATGTTGGGGGCGGGGTCTTCTCTGAAGAGGTGAAGGTGTAACGCACGTACACCTGGGTCACGCTAGCAAGCAGCTCCCGTGAGTGCCTGGGGGAAGAGACCCAGGAGGAGGGAGCGGCCAGTGCGCAGGCCCCAGCCTGGCGGTGGGGCGGGGTGGGTCCTGCAGAGACCTCGCTGCAGCAGAGGTGCTGGAGGGGGGTGGCATTTGGGGTCTCTCTGAAGGAAGAGCTTTCTGGGAGAGAAAGCACGGAGGTGAGGCTCCCGGGTGACCCCACTTGCAGAGGCTGGGGCCAAAGGCTGGGGAGGAGGCGCGGGCCTGGGGTTGGCTGTGTTGCATTTGAGGGGCTGCCTGCACCCCCATCGAGGAGACAGTTGTGTGTGTAGCGCAGTGAGGAGTCTGGGCCCGAGAGCGGACGGGTCCCCCAGGCCCTGATGGGACCCTCGCGCCCTCCCCAGGTGGGCTACGAGCTGAAGGACGAGATCGAGCGGAAGTTTGACAAGTGGCAGGAGCCACCCCCTGTGAAGCAGGTAAAGCCGCTGCCTGCGCCCCTGGACGGGCAGCGCAAGAAGCGAGGCGGCCGCAGGTGGGTCCCGAGGCCCGGGGTCAGGGGGGAGGGAAAGGGAAGGGGCTCACCCCCCAGCTGACCCCCGGTGCCCATCCCCAGGTACCGCAAGATGAAGGAGCGGCTGGGGCTGACCGAGATCCGGAAGCAGGCCAACCGCATGAGCTTTGGAGAGGTCAGAACCCCGACCCAGACACTTCGCCCTTTCCCACTGCGGGGCCTCAGGGGTCGTCTTTGTCACAAGCGCTGTCCCTCTGTCCCCTGCCACGTTTCTCCTCTCTGCTGGGGCACTACGCCCACCTCCGGTCTCTCCCCCACATCCATGCACCCCTACACAGCACTCTGTGCCAGCCCTATCCCCCCCGCCCCCCGCCCTCCCGTACATGTCCTTCCCCTGGCTTCACCTCCGCCACTCTCTTCTCTGAGCATCACCCTGCTGGTCCTGCAAGAACTAGCTCGAGTGTCCTTTGGTCTGCGAGCCCGGCTTCGGTTGTTGACCCCGTGCACGCGCGTGTGCGTGCACACACGGCCCCTCTCGGGGGTCATCTTGGCCCCGCAGGCACCTGAATCAGGTGAATGCCTGGGTGTCTAGCTGATGGAGGGTGGCTAACTCCGGATGCCTTCTCCTCCCACCAGATCGAGGAGGACGCCTACCAGGAGGACCTGGGCTTCAGCCTGGGCCATCTGGGCAAATCAGGCAGCGGGCGGGTACGGCAGACACAGGTGAACGAGGCCACCAAAGCCAGGATCTCCAAGACACTGCAGGTACAGACCAGGCCTGGGCGGGTCCAGGGGTGAGGGGGCACCGGTGGGCAAGCCCGGGGCAAGCCCAGACGTCCCCTGCCCCCACCTCCCCACAGCGGACACTGCAGAAGCAGAGTGTGGTGTACGGAGGGAAGTCCACCATCCGCGACCGTTCCTCAGGGACAGCCTCCAGTGTGGCCTTCACCCCACTCCAGGTACTGGACGCCGGAGTCAGGCGGCTCCACTCCCAGCTTTCCCAGCAGCCCTGGACTTCAGCCTCTTCTCCTGTGAGACAGGCACACGATCGAGCTCCTCACGGGGCTGGTGTGGACAGGGCATCAGTGAAGCCCCTGGAGGGCATGGCCCCCCGGTGCTCAAGTTAGCAGGGACAGAAGGGACACGGTCCTGCCAGCAAGCCCAGGCTGGCTTTAGACTCAGGCTGTGGGCGACCCTGTGACCTCGAGCGGGCTCAGCCCCTCCCTGAGGTGCTGGGTGGTTGGGACAACCGCAGGCCCTCCTAAGAAGGTTCATAGCTGGCTGGGAGGGTGAGGTCCCAGCCCGGCCAGTGCACAGGATGGAGCCACTGCGTCCGTCCCTTCCTTGGCTTACACGCCCACAAAAGAGGGCTGGTGTGTCCCACGGCATCAAACAGAACAGCTTTCCTCTGTCAGCAAGGGTCTGCTGAGCACCTAAGTCCCCTGCACCGTTGGAAGGGCCGGGGGTAAAACCACAGACACCAGGCAGTAAGCCTTGCCTTTGTGGACCTTATGGGGTGGCAGGTCAGGTAGGTAAGATACACAGCCTGTCGGAAAGTGGAAAGTGCACGGAGAAGAGGGGGTGAGGGGTCAGGTTGGAGGCCCCCAGGGAGGCCTCAGCCGCAAGGTGAGGATTACCGTGTGGAGGATACTGGGAAAGGTGCCAGCCACTGTGGGGCCCCCAGCGCGGGTCACTGTCCCTACCGGGGTTGGTGTGATTCGCAGCACGGCGGCAGGGGAGCCGCTTCACTCTGTGACTCAGTTTCCTTACTCAGGAACCAAACCGGGTTGGCTGTTCTGAAACTGTGTTTTTAAAATCACCTGGAGGACCTGTTAAATATTCAGATGCCCAGGTCCTCCTTTGGGGCGGGGGCAGTTTGGTGACTGGCAAACTGTCCCCATCACCTGGGGCCCCAGGACCATTGAGAAGGGCTCCCTGACATTTCGTGATCCTCTCACTGGGCCGGGAGGCGGGGTGGGGGGGAACCTGTCAGCGGCCAGCCCAGCTCCCCACCCCATCGTCACCTCCCCCGCCTGCCCAGGGCCTGGAGATTGTGAACCCGCAAGCAGCCGAGAAGAAGGTGGCCGAGGCCAACCAGAAGTATTTCTCCAGCATGGCCGAGTTCCTCAAGGTCAAGGGCGAGAAGAGCGGCATCATGTCCACCTGAGGGACTGTACCCAGGTGGCTGCCCCTGAAGCTACGGGCCCTGCCCTTCCGAAGGGACCCGGGTCAGGATCGGGCTGGGCGTGTCCCTCAGCAGCCCCGTGCCAGGACTGTCCGAGGAGGCATGGGAGGAGCCGGCCCCCTGCGCGCCAAGACGGCCTCCCCATCTTGGGGGATAGAGCCAGTCTTCGTCACGCTTCATCTTTTTTACGTAGAAAGGGAGATACTTTTGGAAAAAGTGCAATTAAAAGCACATCATCAGGTTCTGTTCTGGGGAGTGATCATTTGTCAAACACCTGCACGACTGGAGGAGTCCGCTGTGGGGCTTGGGGGACAAAGCTGGGGCTCCCGATCCAGGTGGTGTCTGGGCCCCAACCTGGCCCTTTGCTTCCCTGTCCTGGATTCCAGGAAGAGCGGAGCCCTCTCCGTCTCCAGACCACTTGGAGAACGTCCATTGTTTTGATGCTCCCAAGTGATACGGCTGCCCAAAGCCCCAGCCCTGAAAACGGGCCAGCCGGGGTGGCTGTGGGGTCTCAGGTGTGCAAGCCTCCATGCCACAGGCCCCTCGTGAGGACGTGAAGGACGCCCAGGACCTGCTCGGTGTTGGGCTTCCCGTCAGGGTCCGGTGTGTGGACTGGTGAGCCAAGCCCCGATGGGGCCGAGCACACAGGCTCCCTGCTGGCAGGGACTCAGTGCCGTCAGAGTTCCTGCCAGCTCAGCAAGCGGAGCCCCCAGGCTGTCTTGGAACCGGGGCTCAGCCAAGGTCTCCTTCACTTTGGCTGAGGGGCACGTGGCCTATAGGCAGGTGGGGACAACGCTGGCAGCAGAGGCAGTCCCAGCAGCTACCCTGCAAGAGCTAATTCAGGAAGAGCCCCACACGGGGGCCGTCTGCTGTGCTCTGGAGCCGGGCTCCACAGAGTGCCGGAGCCTGGTCACTGACCCGTGAGGGCAGTGCCCCTCTTAGTTACCCAGGAGGTGGGTGCGCAGCCCGCCCTGCACCTGTGCCCGCCTTCCCCCCTCCATCTCTCGCTCTCTCCCTGGGGCTCTAGCCGGCTGGGTCCTAGCTGAGATCTCCCTTCCTGTTCCTCTCTCTGGGCCGCCCCCCATCACACTTGTTCTAAGTGTGTCTCAGTTCAGGGCTCAGTCTGTGGACCTTAGCAGCTCTCTGAGTCTCCTCTCTCACATCAGAGTCTACATCACCCCGGGGGATCCTTCTAGTGGCCGGCCAAATTACCTAGGTCGCTTAGCTGTGTCCCCACGCTTATCCTGGAGTCTTTAGATGAGCCCTGTTTGGAAGTGACAGCCTTTGCTGATCTCTGCTGATGGGTCTGCCCGGGGGAGGGCGCCCTGCCCGGGGGAGGGCGCTCTGCCCGGGGGAGGGCGCTCTGCCCGGGGGAGGGCGCTCTGCCCGGGGGAGGGCGCCCTGCCCGCCCTCTTCGGAGCCTCCACCTCCGTGGCCAGAGCCAAGAAAGAATCGGAGTCACCTGGTGCTGCAGTCCTGCATAGTCTTAGAACAGAGATGCCCAAAACTGAACATGCTTGAGAATTACCTGGATGGCTTGTTAAAACCAGGGTTTCGGGGCCCAGAGTTTCTGATTCAGTTGGTCTATGGGGGAGCTAAAAAATGTGCATCTCTGATAAGTTCCCAGGTGGTGTTTATGCTGCTGGTCCAGGTACGTCACTGAGAACCCACTGCTCCATAAAATTCTCTGTTAGATTAGCTGCATGTTGGAATCATCTAAGCAGATTTAAAAATTACTATCTGGTTCATATCCTCCAAAATTCAGATTTCATTCATTTAGGGTAAGCCCTGAGAGGCTGGCTTTTTTTTTTTCCAAGCCACCCAGGTGATTCTAATTGCAGCCGACTTTGAGAACCACTGATCTGAATCCTTGCTACTCACAAGTGCGAAGTGTGGACCATCAGCATCACCTGGAAACTTGTCAAAAACCAGAATCTGGGATCTGCTGAACCAGAATCTGCATTTTAGCAAGTCTTCAAACGGTTCCCAAGACCTCTGAGAGGCCCTGCTCCATCCAAGGGCCACACTTTGAAGAGCGAAGCTCTTGATGAGTGACTCTCAAACCCCAGTAAGCATGTTACACACACCCCAGGGAAGTGTGTAAAAGCGCAGATCTCTAGGCTTCACTCCTCAGGTCCGTGTGGGCCTAAGAACACTGCATTTCTAGTCATCTCCCCTTGTCAGATGATTCAGATGCGGCTCTTAATTGCATCTTCCTTGGGTTTATCTTTTTTACGTATTGACTATGTGACCCGGAGCAAATACCTCGTGGGTGGTTCGGGTACCACTGCCTACCTAGTCGTCAACCACACTTCATCCCTCGTATTCATTCAGCAAACAAGTCGCTGTACTTCTGCGAATGCAAACCCCGGAAGGGCAAACTGGAATTATCGTGGAAACGACGGTAGAAGTGCAAAAGTGGATCCTGCACACGAGGTCGGCAAGTCTTCGCCGCTGGAGCGCAGAGCAGAGAGCGGGAGAGGATGGGGTAGCCCCCTCTGTCCCTTCTGCAGCGTACCCACAACACCGAGGAAGCGGGCTGCGGAGGACAGTGCCCCACAGTAACCGCACAACTAGGCCGAGGCAGGACAGAAACGCCATGCCCCTGCCATGGGTATGCGAGGTGCCAGTGACTTGGGGCACTGGCCACTGCTTCCTTCCCTCCGTTCACCGTACGGAGACTCAGAGATATGCCCAACAGACACTTGCAGGAAGACGACGCAGCAGGGACACAAGGGATGCGGAAGGATGTGTCCAGGAGCCGACGCTGCCTGCTGCGCCCCGTTTCACACGCCTCAGGGGCGGGCACCAACCCCCTCGCGGCGTTGCAGGATACGCTGGGGCGAATGGCAACGGCCAGGGCCAACGAGGGGAAGGGGGTGGGCCCTCTTGCCCAGCTCCTCCCCGGTGGCCCCAGGGCTGTTTTGAGTGGCAGACGACTCCAGCTCGGCCCCGGCTTGAAGGTACCTGTCTCGCTCTCATTAGGTGCTCGGCCTTTAACGCCCACGCTCCATGCCTTCCTCCGCTTTCCCCACCCACTTCCGGAGCCAACCAATGGCTGCGGGGCAGAATATCCCCTCAGAACCAATTAAAAATGGCTCTAAACTTGACGGACGACTTCCCGCCCCTGATCAGCCTAGCTCCTCCCCCCGACCAATTAGTTTAGGAGAGGGGGGCGGGTGTATCCAATCAGCACGCCAATGGTCTCTTGATTGACGCACGGGCCCTCGCGCTGGCGTGTTGTGCCCTGAGGCGGGGAGGAGGAGGAGCGGGGAAGAAAACCAGAGCCAATCCTAGCAGTCTGCGCGGGAGGCCAATCGAACGCCGCGCCTTGGAGCGATTGCCCATTCGGCAAGAGGGGGCCGGCTGCATCCCTGCCAAGAGCCAATAGAGCGCGTCCGAGGGGCAAGAGCGACGTGCCGCAGGAGCAATCATAGGCCTCCGTTCGGGGCTCGGGGGCGGGTCGGCGCCAGAGACGAGAAGAGAGGAGGGAGGCCTCCTCCGCCGCCGCCATCTTGGACCGGCCCGGTCAGCTTCCGCGGAGCCATCGGCAGACGCCGCGGCCTCCCTTGAGCCCCGACCCCGTCGTCAGAACAACCCCGGGCCCACTTCCCCCCACCCCACTTCCGCTTCGCGCCGCTATCGCGATAGCGCCCGGGCCCGGGGCGCGAGAAAAAGGCGGCGGGCGCTCGCCTCCCCCGCCTGTCGCGATACGCTCCTCAGCGGCGGCGCCAGCTCCTGTGGTGAGAGCGTCAGGCTCGACTGGGCCGGACCCCTTCCCCTCCTCCCCCGGCGCCACCACCGCCCTCCCCGCCGCCTCCCGCCCCGGCGCCACCGCCGCCTGTCGCGACATGGCCGACCCCCCACGGGCCCCCGGCCCCGGCGCGGGCTCCCGACCGGGGCGGCCCCGGTGCCCGCCGGTGCTCGCGCCCCCTCCGCGCCCCGCGGCGGCGCCGGGCTCCTCCGCGGGGGTGCGGGTGCGCGGGGCCGCCCCCTCCGCGTCGGCCTCGGCCCCTCGCCGCGGGGACGGGCGCGCCCCGGCCGCGGGTGCCCGCCCCCCTCGGCCGCAGCCCCTCCTGGGCGAGGCGGCCGCCCTCACGTGGGGGTCGGGCCCCCCCCACCCCGAGCCAGGCCCGCGGGCGGGGCGGGGGGCTCCGTTCCCGGGGCCCGGCCCCCTGCGCGCCCCCAAAGTTTCCCCTGCGGCGAGAAGTCTACGGGGGTCAGGGCTGTCCTGAGCGGTACCTGCTCGGGGCGGGCTGCGTGTCCGCCGCTGGTGCTGTGGCCCCGAGCCCCCGGCCTGTGGTGTCACTCCCACTTAGCCTCCTCGCGGCTTGGTGACACCTTCCAAAGCTCCTGCCTTCGCCGGGTTGCAGACGGTGTCCTGCCCCTGGCAGTGCAAGCACCTCTGATTCTAAGCAGTGCTAGCTTCTCCGAGCAGGGCTGTCCCCTCCCCTAGCATTGACGCCCCCGCTGTTTGGGGACTGCCCCCAGCGTGTCCCTTTGCTGCTGCTGCTACGTCTGAGTCTTCTGTCCCCCGTTCACATAAGTCCTTCCAGAAGGCTGGGGTCCCGCCCCCCCCTTGGTGCTTGTGTTGGGTCCCCTGGCCGCGAGTGTGTGAACTTGATGGGATCCGGGGCTCGCCCTCCCCGCTCCCACACTCGGGGGAATAGCTTCCTAGATGTGAGGTTCCCGTGCTGTGACACGTGGGCTGTGCTGGCTGGGGTTGTGTTCTGTCCTCCAGGGGCAGGAAACTTTCTCAGCGCTGCCCCCGCCCACCCCCCAGGGTCGAGGTTCCTGCCTCTCAGGTGTTGGTGCACTTGTCAGTGGGGTCTCGCTGTGGGGGACCAAGGTTTCTGTTCTCGGCTGAGACGTGATTCCGTGTGGTGGGGGAGAGACCCCGCTGTGGGCAGCTTTCCACAGTGCGGTTCCCAGGCACCCCCATCCTTGGTGTTGGGCCTCCCAGTGGGCAGATAAGTACCTCCACCCCAGGACCTAACACGTCCTTCCTCCACAGTGTCAGGTGCTCGGTGAGGATGGCCCTCCAGCATCACCTCGCAGTGGCCGAGCTCCTGGCTCAGTGGGAAGCCTCTGTCTGGGGGCACATGGCAGCCCCCAGGGTTAGGGATCCTCCCCCCTTCCCCCGGTGTGAGCTCCCAGGACTAGGCCTTCCACCCCTCCTGTGTGGTCCCTGCCAGGCCTGTGTGTGTCTGCATCCTCTTCCCGCGGTCAGGTCTCGGGGGCTCTCCTTCATCAGTTGTGTCCCTCATTTACATGGCTGCTGGCCCCCCGGGCGTCTGGCACACTGCTCCTCGAGGGGATCTGCTGTCATGGACAGAGACTGGTTCCCAGGTTCCCCTGTCTTGTTGGAGACCCCTCGCCATGAGCATACAGGCTCTTCGGTGCCTGAGCTGCCCCCTGTCTCGGCCACCTTTTGCTGCGGGGTCTTGCTGGGTCCCCCCAAGAGCAGTGGGGCTCCCAGCCCTTTAAGAATGGAACTTCTCCATGGTGGCACCTCCGCTTCAGGGCCCAGGCTTTCTTTCTCTCTGGTCCTTTGCTGGGGGATCGAAGGTGTCTTGAAGTGGGGTCTCTCTTTAGAGGGAGGGGCTCCTGCCCCCGTTGTATCCGCCCTGTCTAGGGGGTGCAGGTACCCTGGGCCCGTGGTGCCTCCCCCAGACCTGGTGTTGTCTTCTCTGGACCTCAGCTGTTCCCCGCTTGAGGGTCTGAGACCTCACCTCCCCAGGCTGGGGCTCTTGTCCCCCTGGCACCTTGCTTCTGACTCCTGCAGGACTTCTTGCTGCCAGTCTGTTCCCCTTTTAGGGGTATCACCTCCCCATTGAGCCAGGTGTCCCAACCCCTCGGTGTGGAGTGCCTCGTGTAGGGATAGAAGGTAGGCATTCCCTCCCTCTGGACCGGAGGCAGGGGTGCAAACTCCTGTGTTAACGTCCCTGTCCCTGATCCCAGGCGGGAAGAGGCATTTCTGTGTTGGGAGTCCTGGCTCTGTCCTGAGCTCCCAGATCAAAGGCTTTGAGTCCCCTCTGTGCAACTGTCTCCTCCGTCCTTTTTCTGGCCGCCTTGCCCTGGAGCTGGCATTTCTCTGTGTGGGGACTGGGCCCCACCTCAGTGTGGCAGCTGGGCCTGGGCCTGGGCCCGGGGTGCTGTTCTTCTCTTGGTGGGCCCTTCCAGGAGACTGATGCTCCCTCAGGTCTAAGGTGTCACAGCCCCCGCTGTCCACAGTGGGCCCCTGTGGACCATGCTGGTACCAGCTCAGGGCCTCTGGTTCTAGAGCGTGCTCTCTGGTACACCATCCCACCGGGAGCTACCAGCTGTGTGTGATTGAAACAGTTGAAATACAAATGAAAGATTCCACTTGTTCGGTGCACGAGCCACGTTCTCCGTGTCCAGTGGCACGGGCAGCACAGATCCACTGCAGGAAGTGCTGTTGGCCGGGAAGTACTGTTCCTGAGACAAGTCCTTCCCGGTGGGCAGGGACCCTCCTGGTATGGCCTCCCCGTGGTTTGAGGCTCAGTCCTGGGTTTAGTCCAGGCTGCTGTGGGGCCCCCTGCCCTGGGCCTGTAGAGTGGGAGCCCCCCTATCTCAGGGAGCCTTGCTTTTCAGTCAGGCCCTGTTTCTAGGGGGTGATCTCGGGCAGTGCAGGAGACCCCCTGGATCTCCCTTGGTCTTGGTGTCGGGCTCTCAGCTCTGGTTTCCCCCTGGGCCAGAGCTCCTGGTGACTCCTCTTTGAGCTCTGTCTTCCGCGTGTCGTGTACTTTGAGGGTGAAGATAGCCCTATCTCTAGGTACTGGGCACACGTCCTAGAGGTTTGTGTTTCCCTGTGTCTGCGTTACCAGCGCATCCAATGTGTACTTGCGTGCGCAGATCGCTGCCTCACAGCGGAGGCCCCTCACCCTCGTCTCCGTGAGACCTCACTCATTTCCGGGCACTCTTGTGGCCTTGTGGTCTGCTCCCATACGACTAAGTCTCGGCATTGGCGTTGGGTCAGGAGCATCGTCTCCTGCTCTGGAGTAAACTTGGTGCCGTGAGGCCCTCTTCTGCTTGGTCCCAGCCCTGTCACGGTGAGGGGGGGCGGGGGAGCGAGGAGGGTAGCTCTTCCTAACGGGGGGGGGGGAAGTAGTTCTTCCTAATGGCAGGCATTTCCCACCCCTGGCGCTTCCCCTCCATCCCTTACAGTTCATGCACAGACGGCATCAGGCTCTTCTTCCTGCAGACTCTCCTCTGACCTGTCTGAGGGGTAGCTTCTCTGGTGTCAGGACTCTAGTCACCCGTGTGCCCTGCCCCGCTGTGGGAGGGTGGCCTCCAGGCCCCGTGCCTTCATCCCCAGCACTCAGCGATGTGCTGCTTGACTTTTTCCTGCCCTAAACCATCTTCTGGAGTGTCACCTGGGGAGAAGGTGTTCTGTGCTCCAGCAATTTTTCACTGCCTGGGTGAGAGTTACACAAAAAGTATGTCTGCTTCCTTGTTTCCACAAACTTCCAGAGTGTTCTGGTGGAACGTTTCTTCCAGAACGTTCATTCAGCCCCCCATGCTGGGCTGTTGAGGCTGCATAAGTGGTGGAACTTGGCCTGGTCTCAGTCGTTAACACTGTAAACGCGTCTTCCCTTTACCATCCCCCACGCCCTGCTGTTCCCAGTGTCGTTCGTGTCTCTCTGATGGACCAGCCAGAGAATACCTGTGTTCCTTCCTTATCTCTCAGCAGCGTCCGTCTCCAGGAGAGTATGAAGAGAGTGCGTCTGTAGGGCAGGGAAGATGGCGGACAAGCGCAAACTCCAAGGTACCGGGTTGACTGCCCACTGCCTGCGTGGCCACGTGCTCGCTGTCCTCACAGCTCCTTGGATGCCTGCTGCCCGGGCAGGATGCTAACAGCCTTCCTTCCTCCCCTGCCAGGTGAGATTGATCGCTGCCTCAAGAAGGTGTCCGAGGGCGTGGAGCAGTTCGAAGACATTTGGCAGAAGGTACAAATCTGGGTCTCCAGGGAGGAGAGCACGGGAAAAGGTTCTGGATCTCTAGGCATGGGCCAGGGAGAGGGATTGTGGGTCCAGGTGCTGAGGACCTAAGAAGCAGCTCTGAGATGGCTTAGGGGGTGTCCCCAGAGTCCCCAGCCCTCAGAGACCGGAGCTTTGCCGCTGGAGTGGGCATGAGGGCAGCAAGTCCCACACTGACACCTGTGTTCTCTTCATCCCTCAGCTCCACAATGCAGCCAACGCGAACCAGAAAGAGAAGTATGAGGCTGACCTAAAGAAGGAGATTAAGAAGCTTCAAGTGAGGGGACTGGGGACCTGGATTTCTGTGTCCTAAGGGCAGAGGGAACAGGGAGGAGGGGCTGGCAGCCTCAGTAACCACGTCCTGGGGCAGTGTGACCATCGCGATTTTTCCCACCTGCAGCGGCTGAGGGACCAGATCAAGACATGGGTAGCGTCCAACGAGATCAAGGACAAGAGGCAGCTCATAGACAACCGCAAGCTCATCGAGACGGTAGGAGCCCAAAGCTGGGTACCTGAGGTGGGGGGGGAGGTGGCTGGATTCCTGGGTCCCTAGGGGTCCTGGGAAGAGGAGGGTTTCTTGGAACCCCTGCCAACCATGCTCTCCACAGCAAATGGAACGGTTCAAAGTTGTGGAGCGAGAGACCAAGACCAAAGCCTACAGCAAGGAGGGCCTGGGCCTGGCACAGAAGGTGGACCCCGCCCAGAAGGAGAAAGAGGAGGTTGGCCAGTGGCTCACGGTGAGTCCGGGTGGAGAAGTGGCTGCAGGGCCCTGGTCGCCGGGCAACTGTGGGGTCTCTGGCTGACCACCTGCCTTTCCACTCCCTCCCCCCATGCAGAATACCATCGACACCCTAAACATGCAGGTGGACCAGTTTGAGAGTGAAGTGGAGTCCCTGTCGGTGCAGACACGCAAAAAGAAGGGTGACAAGGATGTGAGTGGGGGGACCCTGCGTCCAGAGGGCAGAGAGGGGCTGGCGAATTGGGGAGAGTGGCATGTGGAGGGGAGGCAGCCTCAGGGGTCCCGCCTCCGCAAACAGTGGTGCCATGAAAAGGAGGAGTGGTTTGAGGGAGCACGCGCTGGGTTCTGGGGTCGCAGACCAGGCAAGAGAGTGGATGGACATGCAGGGTGCCGAGGGCCGAGATGGTAGGCGGAGGCAAGGTGGGACGCGGGAGCCGCTCCTTTGGCCCGAGGAGAGCAGTCGAGGACAAAGCCAGATCTAGGGGCCCATATTCACAGACTCCAGATTGTGGGGTGTGGGTTCAGGGGGATGCAAACCATGTGCACTTGTTGGCACACGAAGTACAGGGAACGGAGAGCTGGGTCCGGGGGTGGGGGGCAGTGGGAGGTGCACCAGATTTGGGTGTCTGAGACTGAGCTGTTTAGGAAGCTGGAGCTTAGAGGGGTGACACAGTAGGTCTTTGTGGAGGTGCTGGGGGATAGAGACCAGAAGCCTGAGGAAGAACTGAGCTGCCAACTCTGGATTCCCTTGGGTGTATGCATAGGGTGGGCAGGTGTGATGACAGACCGTTACAAAGGTGATCACGGTCGCATTCGGCAAGTCCCCCCTAATTGGGCATTGTTATTATCCTTAGAGCGAGATGGGGGGGTGTGGGGTATGCTGCATTTGAGAGATCTGGGCTGTCAGGGCCGCATTGTAGGGAAGCACAGGCCTGCCTGGTCTTCTAGAGGTTTCCAGGGATGTTTGGGTGGGAGCTGGGGGTCCCTGCGCCTCTCATACGTCAGAGGGTGGGTGGACTTCACACTGCCTGTGTCAGGAGGGGCTGGAGCAGAGCCTCTGGGTCTCTCCGGGGGTCGGGGACTGAGGACAGGTTCTGTGGGGGCAGGAGGGGCCTGGGCAGGAGCCGTGCAGCCCCTGAGCCTGGCCCTGGGCTCGCCAGCAGAAGCAGGACCGGATCGAGGGCCTGAAGCGGCACATCGAGAAACATCGCTACCACGTGCGCATGCTGGAGACCATCCTGCGCATGCTGGACAATGACTCCATCCTTGTGGATGCCATCCGCAAGATCAAGGACGACGTCGAGTACTATGTTGACTCGTCCCAGGACCCCGACTTCGAGGAGAACGAGTTTCTCTATGACGACCTGGACCTCGAGGACATTCGTGAGGCCCGGGGCCGGCCCGTGGGCACAGGGCAGTGAGGGCCGGGTGGGGGGGCGTCCCAGCTTGTTAAGCACGCCCCTCCCTGCCCCCACAGCACAGGCGCTGGTCGCCACCTCCCCCCCCAGCCACAGTCACATGGAGGATGAGATCTTCAACCAGTCCAGCAGCACACCCACCTCCACCACCTCCAGCTCTCCCATCCCACCCAGCCCGGCCAACTGCACCACAGTGAGGACGCGGGCACACGGCGTGCGGGAGGGGGTGGGGTCCCCATGTCCTGGATCCAGGCCGTAGGGCCATAGAGTGTCGTGGGGTCCCTGGCCAGCGGTGGAGGCCTGGCAGCAGGGCAGCTTAGGCAGGGAGATCCAGGGCTGGATTCCCTAAGGAGAGGGGCTGCTGGGTCTGGAAGAGGCTCCCAGGAGACCAGGACCCTGGGCTCCCCAGTGAGGTTAAGGGCACAGGTGCTGGAACGGTCCTGGGAGGGTTGGTTGGGGCCTAGAGGGGACACGGGTCTCCAAAGGCGCCTCCCCTCCTTCAGGAAAACTCTGAGGATGACAAGAAGAGGGGGCGCTCCACGGACAGTGAAGTCAGCCAGGTGGGTGTGACTCTGTCATTGGTTCTCGAGCCCTGAGGAGGGCCACTGTGAATGTGGACTGAGGGGATGGCATGTGGCACCCGCCCTGTGCGTTAGAGGAGGATGTAGGTTTGTCTGGTGTGGGAAGGGGCAGGTGACACGGGTGAGTCAACACCAAAAGCTTGCAGGTGGCTAGAGGTGGTCCAGCTGGGTCAGGCTGAGGGACCCCCACCTCGTAGAGCCAACAGGCTGGAGAGGCGATAGGTCTGAAATCGAACAGGTTTCCGTGGGCCTCGTCACAAGCCTTGGCTGTGCTATTGACGGGATTTCTGTCCTCCCCGAGTGAGCCCCTCCCCACCCCCCACCCCCCACCCCCCACCCCGCCAGCACGGGGCCAGAGCACACACTGTAGGAAGCACTGCTCTCATCAGGAGGCGGTCAGGCAGGAGCCTGGTGGCTTGTCACTGATGAGGCTTGTGTAGGACTCGGGGGACCAGGAGGGAGTCGGTCTCAAGACCCCTTGATGTGTGGCATGCGAGGTGCCAGGGCGGTCCCCACCTGAGGACAGGAGTGCTGGTTGGCCAGTGGCACTTGCCTGGCAAATAGCTTGGCTGCGGGGTGTGCCCTGGGCACTTCGTTCCTCTACTTTCTGGGGTGGGGGTCAGCGGTGGCCCCTCAAGTTGCTTTTCTGACCCTTTGGGTGACATTCAGAATAACTGGCCAGTTCTGGGCTGTTTTTCCTCCTTCTCTTGGACTTGTAGTCGGGTCCAGCTGTAGTTTCTCCCCTGTCATCAGACTTAGTCTGTCAGCGGGTTCGTCTCCCTGATGCGCAGGCCGTGGCAGCCCTGTGGGATGTTGTGCAGAGGCGTCCACGCGGGGTGTGGGACGCTGGTGTGGGCTAGAATGCCAGTGTTCTCGGCATGAAGGTGGTGATCGCAGCCTGGAGCGTCAGGTCACAGGAGGGGACAGCTGGGGGCAGCAGGCCCAGCGAGGACCGTGGAGCCCAGCTTGGGGGAGGGCTGTGTGCGGGAGGCCTGGCCGACCTGGCGGCCCACTGGGTCCTGATCCTCTTCTCCCCCACCCACAGTCTCCAGCCAAAAATGGCTCCAAGCCCGTCCACAGCAGCCAGCACCCTCAATCCCCAGCTGTGCCGCCCAGCTACCCGTCTGGCCCCCCGCCCGCCGCCTCCGCCCTGAGCACCGCCCCTGGCAACAACGGGGCCTCCACGCCAGCAGCGCCCTCAAGTGCCCTGGGTCCCAAGGCCAGCCCAGCTCCCAGCCACAATTCAGGCACCCCCGCCCCCTATGCCCAGGCTGTGGCCCCACCGGCCCCCAGTGGGTCCAGCACCACTCAGCCCCGGCCCCCCAGCGTCCAGCCCGGTGGGGGAGGGGGCGGCGGAGGCAGCAGCAACAGCAGCGGAGGGGCAGGCACCGGCAAGCAGAACGGTGCCACCAGTAAGCAGGGGGGCTGTGGGGGGTGGGGTGGCCCTGGGGCGGCCCGTTGTCACTCCCCCTTCCTTCCTTCCTTCCCTCAGGTTACAGCTCGGTGGTGGCAGACAGCCCGGCCGAGGTGGCTCTCGGCAGCAGTGGGGGCAACAGTGCCAGCAGCCAGGCCCTGGGCCCCCCGTCTGGCCCCCACAACCCCCCTCCCAGTACCACGTGAGTGTCTAGCTTCTATCCTTGCCCTGGCCTGCCAGGACCTCTTCCACCTACTTGGGTGCTGGTCCCCACGTCCCTCCAACATCAGTCCCCGGGCTGTGCCCTATGCAGCGTTCCAGGCACGCCTTGGGTATTTAGGATTGTTCCTGGAGTCCCCACACAATCCCTTCTCTGTGACCCGCGCCGGGCCTTCCCGACTCCCCTGAGGGGGCTGTGGCTCCAGTTCTCAGGCCAAACCTTTGCCGTGGGTCCCTGTCTCAGAAGATTGCCCCAGAAAGATTCTGATCTTCGAGGGACGCAGGCAAGACCTGCTCCCTGGGTCTGCTTGACTGCCAGGCTCTAGACGGGCAGCCCCAAGTGGGGGGCATTCTGTTCCGTGGGTGGAACGCTTCCTGCCCACACCCCCCTCTTCCATGGACCACTGCACAAGACTGTGTGTTTGCTGGTGAACCCTCAGCCACACGGCCTGTGTTAGGGCCCCCAAGAATCCAGGCTCCCCAGCTCTGTGGCTCTTAGAGGGGAACTGACCCCCGTATGGGTCCCCACCTTCTGGGCTTTCTCCCTCCTTTTTTTTTTTTTTTTTTTTGACTCCCTCCCCTGATCATCAGTCACTCCTATCCCCTGAGTCCTCTCCCCTTCTCCCCTTCCCAGGAAGGAACCCAGTGCGGCAGCCCCAACAGGGGCTGGGGGTGTGGCCCCAGGCTCAGGGAACAACACAGGGGGTCCCAGCCTCCTGGTGCCGCTTCCTGTGAACCCCCCCAGTTCTCCGACACCCACCTTCAGCGAGGCCAAGGCAGCTGGCGCCCTGCTCAACGGACCCCCACAGTTCAGCACCGCCCCGGAGATCAAGGTGGGCCCCAAGCTTCTGTGTCCTGACGCCGTTATCTTCCCTGTAGGTGTTAACTGTCCCCTTCCTGCAGGTCTCCCTGCCCTGTCCCTCACTCTGTGTAGCTCTGGCTTTCTTTCCCCTTTGCCTGCTTGCTTTTTCTCCGGGTCTTTCCCTGCCCCCGGCACCTTCCCCTATTCTCGGGGCTCTTCCACCGTCCTGCCCTCAGGGCCTCCCAACTCTCTCTTCTGCTACTGGTTGTACTTGCGCTTGTGCTCTCTGGGTTCCCCCCCACCATCTCTGTCCCCAGTCCTCACTCCTTCACACACCCCACCATCTAGCTCACTACCCTCCTTTACTGACATCCGCTCTGGGTCATGCTTCATGCTGGGTGAATGCACCCAGGTCCCACCTTCTGTGCCGGAAGCCTCATGTGACTGTAAGGGGGTGGGGGGGCAGAGGGTGATGTGGCCCCACATAGGTACCTCTGACTTGACCTGGGTAAGATACCCCAGCAAGGCCTCGGGGGGCACATCTCTAAGGGGGACAGATCTCCAGGGACCCAGAATGGGAAAGGTTAATGGAGGAAGGAGGGGTTCTCCTGTGCCAGAGTTCTAGGAGGGGCTGACATCAGCACAAAGGCTCCGCAGTAGTGGGGAAAGGAGGCTGGCTGCAAGGCTGTGGTGGCGGGGTGTCCATGGGGAGGGCAGTGGTGTCCTGAGCCCCTAGGTCTGAAATGGGAGCAAGGTACAGAAGTGACTTCCTGGGCTGGTGCATTTAATTAATCTCAGTTCCACAAAGAGTCCAAGTCCCACACTGCCTTGTGCACCTTCATCTGGAGAAACCCCCAAATACGAGGGGGCTCTGAAAGGCTCGGCCTCCTACTGAAGCTCTTGGAATGGCTTGTGGCCCAGAGCAAGCACTCACGCTTCAGACGTACTCTGGCTGGGAAATTCACGGAGTGAGCATCTTTTTGGAGAAAAGGGATCAGTAGCTTTTAGGGTGTTGAAAAAATACACTGGGTTCTGACGAGAGAAAGGACAAAAAAGGATGTGGCTGGGAAGGTCCCTCTGGGGCTGCTGAGAGCAGGATGGAGGGAGGGGGTGGGAGAGGACAGGGACATTCAGGGCCCGCACCCCAGGCCTGGTGACCGGGCAGTGGGGAGGAGCAGGCGGGCTGCGGGTCGGAACCTGCCCCAGTGTGGCATTGGGCCAGGCTGTTAGCGAGTGAGGAGTGGAGTTTCCAGAGGCGGCAGGAGACTGACCCTGGTCCTACGCTGGCCAGAGGCAGGGTGGGTGGGTGCAGACCCCGCCCCTCAGCAGCGCCACTTGGGAGTGGGCACACTTGGAGAAGGGCGTGCTGCCGGGCGTCCCTGTGCACAGCAGAGGCCACACTCACTGGGCACTTCTGTTGGTGGATCCCCACCTCAGGGCTAGGGGCGGCGGGGGGCCTTTGCTCGGCGAGCGAGCCTCCTGCAGAGTTGGCAAGGGGAGTACCAGCTCTCCCCTCTCCCCAGGCTCCCGAGCCTCTGAGCTCTCTTAAGTCCATGGCAGAGCGGGCAGCCATCAGCTCCGGCATCGAGGACCCCGTGCCAACGCTGCACTTAACCGAGCGAGGTGAGGGTCTGGGCGAGGTAGGGGTGGTGTGGTGAGGAAGGGCAGGCCCCACACCGGCTTCACCCTGCCCTCCCCTCCCTTCCCCACAGACATCATCTTGAGCAGCACGTCTGCGCCTCCAGCCTCAGCCCAACCACCCCTCCAGCTGTCGGAAGTGAACATCCCACTGTCACTGGGGGTGTGTCCACTGGGGCCCGTACCCCTCACCAAGGAGCAGCTGTACCAGCAGGCCATGGAGGAGGCCGCCTGGCATCACATGCCCCACCCCTCAGACTCCGAGCGCATCCGGTGAGGGGCTGGCACCCAGCACCGAGTGTGAGGGCGGCGGCCATGGTGGGGATCAGGTTCCCCGGTCCTGAGAGGTCGAGTAAAGCTTGCTGGTGGTCCTCCTCACTACTGGGCACCCAACTTGGGGCTGTCCACTGTGGGGGGCGGGGCTGAGTTCACTGTTGGGGTGACCAGGTGCCCAAGAAGCTCCCATTCACCTGAGGTGGGGGGGGGGGGGTCTGGGTTTGCACCCACCACCCCTGAGATGGCAGGGACTGCTGGGCACTGCAACTAGTCCTCCTGCTCCTCCACAGGCAGTACCTCCCTCGGAACCCCTGCCCGACGCCCCCCTACCACCACCAGATGCCACCCCCACATTCGGACACCGTGGAGTTCTACCAGCGCCTGTCCACCGAGACCCTCTTCTTCATCTTCTACTATCTGGAGGTACAGCAGGGCCCCCGGGGCAGCCTCGGGCCCCCCGGCTTCGCCGCCACCGCCGCCGTCCCCCCCTCGGGCTGGAGGGGTGAGGTGGGTGCCCCTCTGCGGCCCCTGGGACCGCACCCCCTCCCCATCCCTCAGTCCTGTCCCTCCCCGAGGCAAACCTGTCCCCGCTCCCACTGCAGCACAGATATGTCCGCCTTGGGGTGGGGGGCTAGGTTGGGCCACTGCAGGGGGGCCCCCAGTTCAGTCTCCCGGCCTCACACTGCTCCCTGGAGGCCACTTTGCATGACCCCAGGGAGTTGCCATAACCCCCCCTGCATCCCTCCTGGGGGACCTTTCCAGACCGCCTCCTCTCAGCTCCTCACGCATTAGTTTCTCTTCCTTCTCAAAGCCTCTCTGAAAGCCATTTCCTCCTCCTGACCAGCATTGGTATGTTCCGTGCCCCAGCCCATCCCCGTCCGCCCCATCCAGCCCAACTTCGGTCTTCGGCGGGGCCCGGGGTCAGCCCCGATGCTCTGTGCCCCTCGCCCCCACCGGCTTGGGGGCCCCCTGATCCCCGGCCGCACCCTTCCTCCCCCAGGGCACGAAGGCACAGTACCTGGCAGCCAAGGCCCTGAAGAAGCAGTCCTGGCGATTCCACACCAAGTACATGATGTGGTTCCAGAGGCACGAGGAGCCCAAGACCATCACTGATGAGTTTGAGCAGGTGAGGGCCCCTCCCTGTGCCCCGCCCTGCCTGCGGGCCGGCCCCCCTCCCACACCCTCACCTGCAGCCAGCTCTGTCCCGGGGGCCCTCACCTCCACCTGGACCACTGTCCTCTTCATCCTGCCCGCCACTGGCTCGTCACCCCTCGGGGCCCAGCCTAACCGTCTGCCCGGAGGGGAGCCTTTCCCAGCCCCAAGGTCCATGCCTCTGCCGGGCACCTGCTCAGGCACGGTGGCACGTGTGGCTTCTCCCACCTCTGAGCACAGGTCGCTTCACACAGGGCGCTCGGCGGTCGGTCTCCTTCCCCTCCTGTCCCCCCACACCGGGCAGAGCGGGGGACTCACTAGCAAACACGGATGGGGAAACCGTTTTATTTAACGACTTTCCTATGTTCTGATAACTGGAAACCCCCACTTGCACACCACTGGGGCCAGACTACATGGCTCTAGCTAGGTGACCTTGGGCAAGTCATTTGAACCAGTCTCCATTTCCTTACGTGTAAAAATGGGGTTAACACACCCTCGTTACACAGTTGTTACAAGGATTAAATGAGTTAATGACCTGTAAGTACCTAATGGTGCCTGCTCCCTAGTAAGTATCACTGGTGTACTTTGTTTCAAATAACTTAAAGGCCATGTTCCAGTGCTTTCTTCCAAATCTTTGCCTGATGCCAAGTATTGACAGGGTCCTTGTCCTCAGAACTCGGTTCCCCTCCCTCCCCCCCCCCCCGGTTCTTTCAGGTTCTTTGAGCAGTTCAGACCTTCATTCAGAACCAGTCCCCCGCTTCCCCCCCCCCACCCCCAACTGCGTCTCTGACACTGACCAGACTTACTGTCCCATCCTGGTTTGGTCCCAAGTAACCTTCCAAGTACCTTTCAAGGCATCGATCCTTCAGCAATACCCACCCCAGCACTGTCACCAATAAAACGTCTGTCCCGACGGCGTGCCTGGATATGGACTCAGCCTGTTCCATTCTCTAGGACGGGGGAACGGTCACAGGGTTTTGCGAAGACTAGAGGCTAGGCCCGACTTCGAGCACCAAGCACCAGCTCAGTGCTCAAGCTGCAGCCGTCGTGAGAAGTCCTAGTTCACTTTGTAAATGAGGCCGAGCCTCTAGCGCACGTCCTCTCTGTGCCTCCGTTTCTTCTAAAGTGGGCAGGATGACCTTTCCTGCCCAAGAAGAGGTTGGTGAGGGTGGAGGGAGTCAGCTGGTGCATGCAGGGCCCTGGGCCCCGTGCCTGGCCCCTCCTTGGCCCTGAGATCTGTCCCCTAGGTCTGTCGGTCCAGCCCAGGTCCCCAGCCACCTCTGCGTCCACTCACTGACCACCTTCTCCCCTGGCCAGGGCACCTACATCTACTTTGACTACGAGAAGTGGGGCCAGCGGAAGAAGGAAGGCTTCACCTTTGAGTACCGCTACCTGGAGGACCGGGACCTCCAGTGACACCGGCCCCCCCCCTCCACCCTCCCCTCCCCCCCGCATGCTGATCCCCCTGCCCAGGTGAGGGCCTTGCCCTGGGAGACTGGGGGAGGCCCCAGGCCGTGGGGCAGCCCTCATCCCCAGGAAGCAGCCCCACCCTGGGGGCCCGGGGGCGAGGGCTGCCCCCTCCTCCCCTCCCCAGTGAGGGACATTTTTTGGTAAACCTATTTTCATTTTGGAAAATATTTATGAATAAATAGTTTTATATGACGGCTGGGAGCTGCGGCCTCTCCTATCCCCCCAGGAGTCCGTAAGCGCTGGGGTCTTGTTGGCAGGGCGCCGGGCCCACTGGGGGTTGAACTGGGAGTTGTACCGCCCCCGCCGTTCGTCCATCTCCACAGGCTGTTCCTCCGGGGGGGCCGTGCCCCTCACTCGGGCCAGCAGGGCCTCTGCCCGAGCACGCTCTGTTGCTTCCCGCCGGAGACGTTCAGCTCGAAGCTGGTCCAGGGATGGGCGTCTGGGGGCACAGGAGTCTGGTTAAAAAGCTCATAGGCCCCAGAGTGCCCCTTCCCCCCCCCCACCCCCCCCAAGGAGCTGCCACCTGGACCCCGTGCCTGCGGGCCGGAAGCTGGCTTCATGCAGTGCGTTAAGACCTCAGCCTCCCCCTGTGTGGGCTCCTACCACCCCCATCTTTAAGAACAGCGCTCTCGATCTGGAGGGGCACCCAGCAGCAATCAGCTGTGACGATGAGCACAGCTGGGGCCTCAGTTTCCCCTTCTGTAGAAGACAGGAGACTGTATGCCAGTTCTGCTCAGGGCTTTGTCCTCCAGGGACACAAACCTGCTCTTAGTGACCCCGTAGTTCTCAAACTGGTCTCAAGGACCCCCGAGAGCTTTGTGTGCCTGTGGGTTTTATCTGTTACTATTTAGCATAGAAGGAGCAAAATCTTGAAAACGAGGCAACATCCCTCGATTTACCACAGCAGTGTCTGGAAGCCACTGCACACTCAAGACTGAAAGTTCACTGCTCTGCAGACCCCCAGACACGGTGCCCAGGCCACCCCTCTGCCCAGCCAGCCCCCGACGCCGCGCGCCCAGCTTCCTTACGCTTCCGGCCGCTGCTTGTCCGGCCCCTCCTTTCCCTTTCTGCTGTGACCACCATCACCACTGTGCCGCCTCTTCTTCTTCAAGTGCTTCTGCATCTCCCGCAGAGGGTCCAGGCGCTGCTTGATCTTTTCATCTGGACCTGGGCCAGGTGGGGGCGCCCCCCGCCCTGGGGGGAGCTGGTACCAAGGCGGTTGAGTCTGGGCTTCCGCAGCACTCTGGCCCAGGTATGTGAGGATCCCCAGAGCTTTCTCCTGCCTCTCCTGAGAGGACAGAAAATAGGGAGGTGCGGATGTCAAGAATGGCTCCCGCAGGGAGGCCTACAGGGGATACCAGGACGCCCACGGCTCCCGGGCGAGGCAGAACCAGTTCAGCCAACAGGTGCTGGAGAGAGGTCACGAGCCAGCTCTGCTATGTTCTAGGGACACAAAAGACCAGCACAGGTGAGCCTCCAGCCCTGGGCACAAGTGCAGGTTCGGTAACAAAAAGCACAGAAGGGAAGGACAGGTGGTGCTCCTGTAGGGTTCAAAGGCAGGCATCTTTGAGGATACAATTTGAAGACAAAGCAGCAAGCAAGGCGCAAAGGAGGGAGGCAAGTTCAGAGTTGGGTGGGAATCCCCGAGTAGGTGACCGACAGGATCCGCTTTAGGCCGACAAAGCTCCTGGACACTTCCCAAACCCCAACAGGGCCTGGACGCCAGGCCAATGGGTCTGCAACTAGCAGCCACTTCCAAGTGGCTGCAGGCTCGGATGGCAATAAACAGCACTTCTGAGTGCTAGGTTCCGGGACCCCTCTGGGTCCTCTTTATCAGCTCACTTAATCCCCACCCTCACTCCATACTCCTGTTAGTCACACGGGAGGACAGACGCCCCCAGCCCCACCCATCACTCATGAGGTGGGAGCCCAACTTACTTTCTCCTGTCGCTTTTCTTCCTCGTACTCTTTGTTGCCTCTGGTCACCCCTTTCCCTTCCTCTAGCAGCTCCCGGAATAGGTCCACAGGGCCGGGAGTCGGGGCTCCTGCCTCTGCTGCTTCCAGCTCAGGTAGTGAGTTCTGACGCCTGGCTTTCTTCCGTAGGAATTCTGTGCGGGCCTGGGGAAGAGTCAGTCACAGGCACAACATTGAGAACCTCGATGCGATTCACATAGGTGTGACGCTGGACCACAGAAAACGCGGTCCTTAGTGCTGGGGGTTCAGAAGAGGCACCTGTCCCAGCCCGCGGAGGGCGTGGGGGAATGCGGGACACCTGGTTTGTAAGCTGCCTCCTTCCCCAACAGTCAACCAGCAGGGTTCCCAATCTCGGGTGGAGACAAACAGCCCAAAGTATGCCAACAGGCGATCTGGATTACAGGCAGGGCTCCATCCACCACGGCGTGCAATCTCTACCAATAGGTTAACTTTAAAAGCCCAGCCCATCTCGAGGTGCAGTCAGCTTTGAGGATCAGATTCACGAAAGAACAAAACTACGTATAAGCAGGAGGTTAGGAGTTACACGGAAAGCCCCTGGAGCGGGGAGGGCAGGGAGAGGGCTCGCCCCACAGCTTGAGAGACTGCAGGTCAAATGCTCTGCACCGGGCGAGCATACAGTAGACGCTCAACAGGGAGGTTGTGCAGGCAAACTAGTCCGAGTTTCCTTGAACTGCTCAGGGGTTCACTTTTCACAGGCCGCTACTCTGTACCAGGCACTCTTCAGCCTCGCGAAAGACACAAGTGGGGGACACCAAGACAAAGCGGAGGCCTAGGCGGGCCCCGCACGGTGGACACAGGCACAGGTGGACACGCGCCTCCAGCGGCGCCCAACCCCTCCTACCTCACGGGATGCACCGCGCCTGCGCGCCACCCCCACTTCCGGCCAATCCCAAAGCGCCTGCGCGATCGGCCCGGGACTCCCCTCCGGCCGCGCTCGGGGCTTACCTCCTGCTGAGCGAGCAGCACTCTCCGCTCACGCTCTTTCTCCTCCTCCCGGGCCTGAGCCTCGTCACGCCGCACACGGGCGACATTGTCTTTGTTCCGGACGTGCCAGCTCTTCTTGGGCAAGATATTCATGGCGTCGTAGCCGGTCACCCACTGGCAGGCCCGCCTCCAACCACTTCCTATTGGCGAGAGAGTGCCCCTCCCTGTTGTTCCTGTTTTAGCTACGGATTGGGCCTGGGCTGATTGCCACGCCCCCAAGTCCGTAAGGAGAGCTGACTAGCTGAGATGCCCGAATTTGGGTTGGTGTAGCCTAGCGACCGCCTCCTACCAGGGTTCTGAGCCAATCGCGTGTCCCCGCGCTGAAGCTTACCGGACGCGGCCGCTAATTGGCTGGCACGTCTGTCAAGTCTTGTCGAGGCCAATTCACTTGATTGGCTTGTGCCCGACTCCTCCCCCGCCCCGCTGCAGGACGCGATTTACAAACAACTCTTTGCAAGCTGGGCCATCTTTATTGATAAAAGAGAGACGTTCACTGGAGTCCAAGGGTGGGGGAGCTTCAGAGTCCTGGGAATCCCCGAATCCCAAGGCTGTTAAGGGCATGGGTTTTCTCCACTTCCTCCATTTTACAGATGATGTGCCGGAGGCTTACAAAGGGTCTGGGGGGGCAGGTCTGGGTCAGAAAGTGGGACATCGTCCTGAGCAAGGGTAGGGGAGGTCAAAGAGCCCCGCTGGCCGAGCTCAGTGCCACAGCGCGCTGTGCCAGGAAGACCTTATTCTGCGCCTCCTACGTAAAGGGTAAAGGGAGGTAGAGGTGAGACGCCTCTCCCCACTGTTTCTTTCCATATCCAGGACCCATTCCCAGGAACCCGATCTGGCTCACCGTCTCTATCTGGCGTTTGAGCTCAGAGATGAGACGTCCATATGAGTTAGCCAAGACCAAGGTATACACCATCAGGATGCTGGAGGAGACAGCAATGGAAGCCACACCCGAAACGCTCTTAGACTATCTTCAATGCATGGCACCTTAGAAACCAGAGACCTGGACCCCCAGCCTCCTCCTTCCTCAGACCCAGGAGTCCGGGACCCCAGCCGCCGCCTCCTCCTCCTCCTCCCTCAGACCCACAAGTCCACGCCCCATCCTCTCCTCCTGAGACTCAGGAATTTGGGTCCCCAGCCCCTTCCTCTCTTAGAAACAGGCAGCGGGGGCCCCAGAATACACAAACTCAGACCTAGGAGTCTGGGCCCGCTCACCTGGAGATTAGCAGAAGAGGCACAGCAAAAGCCTGGGTCCCCAGGAAAAAGAGAAAGTTCTGGGTGATCCGAGGGAGACTGGAAATTGACTCAGGGATCTTGGCCCAGATGGACGACTGACCTCGGAAGGGGCCACACAGCTTAGAAGGTGGGATCCTGAAGAAGTCAGAGACAGTGCTCAAGGATGGTCAAGATTCAGAATCCTGGATGACAGCGAAGGGATGGAGGGAGGAAGAGGCAGGCGCCTCTCACACTTACAAGAAGATGCTATAAAGGACGGGAACAGCAGAGATGGTCAGACCCAGAAGAAGGACCAAGGGGAAAAAGAAGTTCACCGTGGAGGCCCGAAAGGTGCGGGAGGCCGGAGAGCAGGTGGAGAAAAGGGTGAACTGGGGGGAGAAGGGGGAAATCGGAGACACAAGAATCTGAGCCCTAGCCTGTCCTTTCTCACCATCCAGGAGTCTGGGTCCCTGGTGCCCCCATAAGTCCCTAGACCTTTGCTGCTATCAGACCCAGGATTCCGCGCCCTTCTTTCCTCGGACCGAAAAGACGCCCTAGACCCCTCCTCCCACATCCAGAAGTCTGTCCTCCAGACCCCTCCTCTCTCAGGATCTAGTGGTTGGGGACCCTCGCAACCCGCCTCCCCCAGGACTCAGAAGTCCATCACACTCCTCACCTTCTTGAAATAGAAAAGTAGCAGGAACTTGACCGTGTTGAGCATAGGTAGTAAAGGGCAGAAAAAACTCCCTACCCAGACCACCGTCTGCGCGTAGATGAGTCCCAGCACCTCGTCGGGCACCTGGAACTCCTGGGTTCCCACCGTGCGTCCCAGCGGCCCGGGACAGAGGCCACAGAGCAGCCTGAGGGGCGGGGCCGGGCCGAGTCAGAGGCGCCTCCACCGCCCCACCCACCAATCAGAAGGGAAGGGGGGGAGGAGCTTTCAAAGTCCCGGAGGGGGTGTGCCCAGAGGCGGGGGCCCAGGGCGGGGTGGGGGCGGGGCCAGAAGGAACTAGGTGACAAGGGGGCGGGGTCTGCGTGTCTGGGCGGGATTGTGAAAGGGGCGGAGCTACCGCGAGGGGCGGGGCTCTCACTTCCGAGGAAACTGGATGAGCAGCATGACAGCCAGCCCAGTTAGCAGATCAAAGATCAGGAGTTTGTACATCTCCTGCCCCAGCCGAGTCTCCCAGCACTGAGGAAAGAAGTCACGGGTCAGAAAGACCTCAGGACCCAGGAAGCTAAGGGCCAAGCATCCAAGTCTCCACATCGCAAGCCTATGAGATCCTCGCAATCCTTTCTCTGGGGATCCTCAGTTTTCTCGAACATCCCTACCCATGTCCTCAAGAGGAGGGGTGTTCTAGCACTTTAAACCCGGAGTCTGGACCCACCCAGCTCCTCCTCTCCTTCAGGGGGGCCCAGGGTTTGGGGCCCCTCTCTTTCCTTCTCACCGGTAGCTCTTTGTACTTGTAGCCACAGGTTTTGCACTCCTCAGCCTCAGCGTTGCCCCCGCAAGTGATCTGATTCCAAAGAGAGAAGAGCAAGACCAGCAGGGAGGCCAGGCGGAGAAACACGGTCCTGGCGGAGCCGATGGAGGGAAGGGAGAGGAAGGGGAATCAGCACTGACTAGTGCTCACCATGTGCTGGGCCCCTCCTGTGCGGGACACACTCACCACTCTCCCCATTTCACAGATGAAGAAATTGAGGCTCTGTAAGCGTCAGGATCTGAATACAGAGCTCACTGGGCCCCATATCCTGGGGACTTCCGTGCCTTATGAACTACAGCCAGCGCCCTTCAGACCAGCCCTGCCATCATCCCCCCCGCCCACCCTGCAAAGGCTAGAACCTGAGCAGGATAAAAACAATCTGGCGGCTCCTGGTATAGCCCTCCAGCGGGGCGATGAGCTTGAACACAGGTGGCAGCAAGAAGTTGACCCCAGAGATGAAGATGGACGGAAGGTAATCCACCCCAAGCTTCACCAGTGGCATCTGCTGGACAAGGGGCATCTCCTGCGAGAGAAGGTGGACCAAGCAGAGAGGCTCTGGGGCTCTGGAGGAGCGCCCTCCCCCAGCCTCTTCTTCCTTCAGCGCCCCGAAGGCCGAGGTCCGAACATACACCCCCCTCCCTCCTCTCCAAGATCGCAGGAACTCTAGACTTCAGGCCCTGCAACCTTGGAAAGGTGAGCCCAGGCCCGCAGGACTCCCCTCCCCCAGGACCCTCCGCACCTGCAGCTTCACAGTGGCCCCTGTAGCCCAGTAGACCCCGTAGAAGGCTGCTCCCAGGAGTGCAATCACCAGCAGATTGAGCAGAACCCGCACCGACCACACCTTGGCTTGCTGGCTCAGGGTCCGCACTGCCGCCTGGCGCCGTACCACGGCCTCCTCCAGCTCCACCTGAAGCCGAGAAAGACGGGCATTTGGGCTCAGTCCCCCCCAGGCCCGGCCGGTGGTCCAGAGCCCCTGCTCAACTTGAACTGATACAGCACCGTCCCTCTGAGGACTGCTGTAATCCTTGTCCCAGCCCCTCCATGGTCCTCTAGGTCACCATTTAGATCTCCCGGCCCCGCCCCTCCAGAGGCCCACCCAGCACCACGGGCCACGCCCCCAGACCCCACGCCCCGCCCCTCCGAGGCCCCGCCCCGCGCCCAGTTCCCGGTTGCTGGCCTGGATCTTACCCCGAGGAGCTGCAGGCCCCGCAGCCTTCCTGCTGCTGGCTTTTCCCTGTGCCCTTTGACCTCAGGCATTTCTACTGTGGCCTCTTCCCAGCCCCCTCCTTTCCCAAGGCCCGCCTCCTTAGAAGAAAGCTCCAGCCGGCATCTCTGCGAGCCGCATCCCTGGTCGAGGCCCCGCCCCCTCCGGTCCCTGTGTGAGTGTAGACCCCCACGCTCACCTGCAGCTCGTACAGGATGATGCGATGGCGCAGCCGCACGTGGACATCCCCACGGAGCCCGAAGTCCCAGGCGCTGAACACGCGGTGGCTGTAGCTGGTCAGGGCCCCGGACTCAGCCAACAACGTCTGTTTCAGTCCTGACACGGAGCTAAGGGAGGGAAGGGCCAGGAGACAGGATGTGGAAGGTCAGCCCCCTCCTATGGGACAAACGGAAGACGAACCCTAGGGCCTCGGGCATCTGGCGAGCTGCTACCTAGCAGAGTAGGAGTCAGAGACCAAGAGAGAGATTCAGGGGCAGACTCGGGAACACAGACACCAAAGAGACAGAGAAAGAAACCCAGTAGAGAGGGACAGAGCTCCAGAGAGAAGGGGACAGGACCCAGAGTGAGACAGAAAAAGACCCTGGGGAGGGACAGAAATTTAGAGGGGACGAGACCCCAAAGGGGACAGATTCACAGGAAGGGGGACAAACAGTGAAACAAGGAAGAGGAAATCTAGAGAAAGGAGTCAGAGACTCAGAAGGACAGATGTCCAGAGAAGGGGGTTGGGGGAGAAAGACCCAGAGAAAGGAGGACAGAGACTCGGAGAAGTGGGGCAAAGACCCAGAGGGGGGACAGACACGCAGAAAAAAGCGGACCAGGAGGCTCCGTCTCCACATTCACCGGCCTGGCGTGAGCCCCCAGCTCCCCTTCCGTGGACACCTATGGAAGGACTGACACCTGGTCTCTACCTCCACCCGTGCCCTTTTGAATCCATTCTGTTGTGCCCGTGGAACCCTCTTTTTATGCAGATGAGACATTACTGCCCTTTAAAACCTATTCCACAGCTTCTCCTTGTTCTGACGTTTAGGCCCCTTCATCGCGCAGCCAGCCAGCGCGCACCTGACCCAGCCCCCACCTACTTGTTGAAGCTCAAATCCTGTCCCTCCCCCTCCACTCCCCCCCACCCCTGCCTTTCGAGTCTCAGAACACTCCAACCTCTTCTCACCACAGGGCCTTTGCCCTTGCAGTTTCCAGTGCCCGGAATGTCCAGGTCTTAGCCGCTCACCTGGCCCATTCCTCCTCATCTTTCTGGGCTCTCTGTACGGGTCGCCTCCTCAGATAGTCCTTAACTGACCGCTCCATTTAACGAGGGTCCCCGCCCATTCTCTATCACGGGGTGGTGGCGAACTACGGCGCCAGTTTTTGTAAACAAAGCTTTATTGGAGCACGGCCACGTGCACTCATTTACTTACTGTCGACAGCTGTTTAGCCGGACAACAGCGGAGTTTAATTCACACGGAGACTGTGTGGCCGGAAAAGATGAAAATATTTCCTATCTGGCCTTTATCGAGAAAAAATTGCAGCTCCCTGTCCTATCACCTCGATCATAGCATCCCATCTGGTTTCTAGATGAGGCTCCCAAACTGAAGTAGCTGATTGGCTTTTTAAATTTTTTTTAAATATTTATTTTTGAAAGTGAGAGAGACAGAGTGTGAGCAGGAGAGGGGCAGAGAGAGAGGGAGACACAGAATCCGAAGCAGGCTCCAGGCTCTGAGCTGTCAGCACACGGGGCTTGAACTTCCCGTGAGATCGTGACCTGAGCCAAAGTCAGACGCTTAACCGACTGAACCGCCCAGGTGCCCCTAGCTGATTTGCTTTTCAGCAGAAAATTGGCTTTTTATTTATCTCGCAGTTTATCTCCCCTCCTGAACTGTGAGCCGCACAAAGGTGGGGGACCTTCATCTGGTATCCCTGGGCCCTGGCACAGTGCCTGGAGTTTAGACGGCACTCCACTTTATTTTCTCCTCCCCTGAGAGAACCCCCAGGCTTGCCTGAATGCCAGCGAGTCCCACGTTTGCGTCTCCAGTGCAGACCGGACTCCAGAGCCCACATGTGACTGCCTAGTCATCATTCCCCTCGTGCATCCAAAGCCATCTCAGAATCAGCGGCCGAAACCACACCCCCCGCGGGTGCTGCCCTTTCCACAGCTCTCCCCGTCCGACCGACCACGGCGCTGCCCCTTCCAGAGGCTCAACACCTGGAGTGATTCCTAACTTCCCACCTCCCCACCCCCAACCCACCAGTCGTTGGGAATCCTCTGGGCCCTGCTCAACAGGCATGGAGAACCTCCCTCTTGTATGCTGAACAGGTGAAAGCAGTCCACGGTGTTGACACAAAGCATGGTGGGGGGGGAGTTGGGGGAGAAACGTGGGAGCTTGAAGAGATCTTGAGGGGCTTCTGGAGGCTGGTCAGTTTCCTTTTCTTTTTGTTTCAAGTTAAAAAAACTTTTAATGTTTATTTTTGAGAGAAAGAGAGAGAGTGAGCAGGGGAGGGGGGGCAGAGGGAGAAGGAGACACAGAATCCAAAACAGGCTCCAGGCTCGAGCCCGACGCGGGGCTCGAACCCACGAACCATGAGATCGTGACCTGAGCCGAAGCCGGACGCTCAACCGACTGAGCCACCCGGGCACCCCATGTTCCATTTCTTGATATTCATGGGAACATACCAAGCCCTACCCTCTGGTTTCTGCATGTTTCTGGATATGTGTGATATTTTTAAAGTGAAAAATGTAGAGGGGTGCCTGGGTGGCTCAGTCGTTTGATCCCCCGACTCTTGATTTTGGCTCAGGTCATGATCTCACGGTCTGTGGGTTCGAGCCCCACGTTTTCTGTGCTGACAGCTCAGAGCCCCCTTCAGATCCTTCGCCCCCCACCGTCTCTCTGCCTCTGGCCCACTGCGGCCTGCGAGCGCGCACTCTCTCTCAAGATAAATAAAGACATGATAATGTAAAGACGTGCAGGCGTCACCTGATGCCAGGGTGGGACTCACGTTGCAACACATAAATGTATCAAATCAGCACCTTGAACACCTTAAACTTAGGCAGTGTGATTTAGGTCAATGATATCTCAAGAAAGCTGAGGGGGGAGGCTAGAAATTCAACGGGAAGGGAAGGGAAGGGAAGGGAGGGGAAGGGAAGGGAAGGGAGGGGAAGGGAGGGGAAGGGAGGGGAGGGGAGGGGAGGGGAGGGGAGGGGAGGGGAGGGGAGAAAGAGATCCGAAATTGACTCCTGCCACCACCCCGGCCCGGAGCAAACCACCACTGTCTCTTGCCTGGATTATCGCCACACCCCCGTCACTGTTGCACCTGCTACTTGCGCATCCCCGACTCTCCTCCCTTCTCTCCTTCTTGCCCCCCCTTCTCCCTCCTCCGTCCACCACAGAGCCAGAGAGGAAGCCTTTTGAAACCTAAATCAGATCGGGGTGATCTGCTCAAGAGCCTGCAACGAGTCCCCTGGCGCTTGGAGAGCAGCCACATCGTTTACGGAGTGGGGCGCATCCCCCGTGGCTCTCCCCACCTCCCCGTGCACCCTCCGCCACGCATCCCTGCTCCTGCCTTGCTCTGGCTGTGCTCTCTGCCTGCAGTGCTCATTCCCCGGGTAGTTCTCTGACCAGACCCCTCACCCCCTCAACGCCTTTATTTAAACATCTCGTCTCATCCAGGCATCCCTGGGGGACCCCTAAATGCAGCAGCCTGGCGCATTCTCACCGACGGCCCGCCTCACCTGCTGCATCTGTGTCCGGAGCCCCCCTCACCTTCTAACGCACCGTGTCGTTGACTCATTTACGGCTTATTACTTATCACCTGTCTCCCCCTGGTAAACCGTCAGCTCCCCAGGACAGGACTCTGTCTGGTTTCTGTTTGTGTCTAGAACCACGGCGGCCGACACGTAGTAGGTGCTTAATAAACAGCTGTTGCCGGAACGAGTGAATCACCCGTTTGTTTCCTACAAAGCATGCTCCCCTCCAGAAAAGATGTCGTTAAATTTGTGTGGTTAAGATCTTACCTTCCCGCTCTAGACTCTGAAGCCACGGGAAGGAGAAGCTTCCCAATTTGTCACTGGTCTTTAGCACGAATGAAACGTTTTTAAGTGTGATTTCAACTCCAACTGAGAGAAAAGGATCACGGAGGGAGACTCCGGATTCTGGGGGAGGGGTCTGCTAGCACCACGACTCCCTCCCCGGGGTCCCAGGTGTCACTGACCGGTGGAGGATGAGCACCAGGTGCAGAAGGCCAATGACAAAGACGGAGCACAGGTAGGCGACCGCTAGGTGTCGGCGGGGTGGGTAGAACCCATAGAAGAGAGGAGACCATTCTAGAAAACCCTGCCGAGGGAAAGGTCACCGTGGGGCTAGGCAATGGGGGGTGGGGCACCCAGGCTCGGGGGGTGGGGGGGGTGGGGGGGGGTGGGGGGGGGTGGGGGGGGTGGGGGGGGTGGGTCTCCCAGGGACCCAGGCACTCACCACGCCCGAGAGCAAGCTGAAGAGGTGGGTGGGGAAGGTGACCAGGCCTTGGGGGTCGGGGTTGTAGAAGCCGCAGGGTGAGGAGGTGTCAGGGCCAGGGGGACCCGGGGGCGTCCCCTCCAGCCAGGTGGGCAGCAGTGTCATGCAGGCCTTCAGCACGGACGCCAGCACGTTGAGAAGCAGCAGGAAGCGGAGTAGCGAGAAGTAGGACTCGGTGCCGGCGCCAAACTGGCCTGCAGGGGGCGCCACAGAGGCGGGGGGCTGCTTCCTGAGTCTGGAGTCCCGGCCCTCCTCCCTCAGAACCGGGAGTCCTGCTCCCCAGCCCCTCCTCCCTCAGACCCAGGGGTCCTGACCCCCAGCCCCCTCCTCTCTCAGACCCAGGAGTCATGGTCCCCCAGAACCTCCCTCCTCAGACCTAAAGTCCTGGCCCCCAGCCACTCCTCCCTGAGACCCAGGAGTCCTGGCCCCCAGCCCCTGCCCCACACCCAGGGGTCCAGGCCCTTAGCCCCCTCCTTCCTCAGACCCAGAAGTCACGGTCCTCTAAGACCTCCTCCCTCAGACCCAGGAGTCCAGACCCCCAGCCCCCTCCTCTCTCAGACCCAGGAGTCCTGGTCCCCAGACCCTCCTCCCTCAGACCCAAGAGCCCAGACCCCCAGCCCTGCCTCCCTCAGACCAGGAGTCCAGACCCCCAGCCCCTCCTCCCTCAGACCCAGGAGTCCTGGCCCCCAGCCCCTGCCCCACACCCAGGGGTCCAGGCCCTTAGCCCCCTCCTTCCTCAGACCCAGAAGTCACGGTCCTCTAAGACCTCCTCCCTCAGACCCAGGAGTCCAGGCCCCAGCCCCTCCTCCCTCAGACCCAGGGGTCCTGGCCCCCAGCCCCCTCCTCTCTCAAACCCAGAAGTCATGGTTCTCTAAGACCTCCTCTCTCAGACCCAGGAGTCATGGTCCCCCAGAACCTCCTTCCTCAGACCTAGGAGTCCTGGCCCCCAGCCCCTCCTCCCTGAGACCCAGGAGTCCTGGCCCCCAGCCCCTGCCCCACACCCAGGGGTCCAGGCCCTTAGCCCCCTCCTTCCTCAGACCCAGAAGTCACGGTCCTCTAAGACCTCCTCCCTCAGACCCAGGAGTCCAGGCCGCCAGCCCCTCCTCCCTCAGACCCAGGAGTCCAGCCCCCAGCCCCCTCCTCCCTCAGACCCAGGAGTCCTGGTCCCCAGCCCCTCCTCCCTCAGACCTTGAGGAGCCCAGTTCCCCAGCCCCCTCCTCCCTCAGACCCAGGAGTCCAGGCCCCAGCCCCTCCTCCCTCAGACCTTGAGGAGCCCAGTTCCCCAGCCCCCTCCTCCCTCAGACCCAGGAGTCCTGCCCCCAGCCCCTCCTCCCTCAGACCCAGGAGTCCAGACCCCCAGCCCTCCTCCCTCAGACCCTGGAGTCCAGACCCCAGCCCCCTCCTCCCTCAGACCCAGGAGTCCTGGCCCCCAGCCCCTCCTCCCTCAGACCCAGGAGTCCAGACCCCCAGCCCCCTCCTCCCTCAGACCCAGGAGTCCTGGTCCCCAGCCCCTCCTCCCTCAGACCCAGGAGTCCAGACCCCTCAGCCCCTCCTCCCTCAGACCCAGGAGTCCAGACCCCAACCCTCCTCCCTCAGAGCCTGGAGTCCAGACCCTAGCCCCCTCCTCCCTCAGACCCAGGAGTCCAGCCCCCAGCCCCCTCCTCCCTCAGACCCAGGAGTCCAGCCCCCAGCCCCCTCCTCCCTCAGACCCTGGAGTCCAGACCCCCAGCCCCTCCTCCCTCAGACCCAGGAGTCCAGACCCCCAGCCCTCCTCCCTCAGACCCAGGAGTCCAGACCCCTCAGCCCCTCCTCCCTCAGACCCAGGAGTCCAGACCCCTCAGCCCCTCCTCCCTCAGACCCAGGAGTGGGCCCGCCCCAGCAGCCTCAGCCCTGCCGCACCCCCGATCCTTTTCAGCGTCCACGCCCAGGGCTGCAAGGTGTGCAGGCGTTCCTGGGTCTTCTCCTTGGACCGCCGAAGCCGCAGGGCCCACTGGGCCACCCTGGAACCCGATCTCTGGGCCACTTTGTCCCTGGCATGGCTCTGCCTGGTACAGAAACAGATTCAGAGACAGAAAATGAAGGGCCTGGCAGCCCCGAGTGGGCACCCCCAAACGGCGAAGCACCCCACCAGTGGGACCGGGCTGGGATGCTCTCCAGCGATAGGAGCAGACACGTAAGAAGCCAGGCGGAAATCAGAGGGTGCAGGGGTCTACTGGGAGTTCCAGAACAAGCACGCTCACGCCGTGCTCTTTAGGGATGCGCCCCGGGTGGAAGGCAGGGAAGTGATCGTCACACAGGACCTGTGTGGGGAGAGGGGGGTGACAGGGGCACGTGGGGGTGCTCCCCAGGGCGGAGTCTCCTGCTCCGGGTGCAGCCTGCCCGGGCGCTCGCCGTGGGAGTACTCCCGGGCTGCGCAGGGTGCCTCCTGCACTTGTCTGGAGGCAGGTATCATAAAGGAAAAGTGAAAAGGAAAGAAGGTTTGGTTTGGCGTTCGTCCCTGTTCCTGGCGCGGAGCGATAAAAACCCTTGGGAGACCAAGTGAAGAGATCCTGGTGTCGTCTGCGGCGGAAACGAGGTGACTTTTGGACTCCAGGTAAGAGTGGGGGGGGGGCTTGCCAGGGAAACCACCCGCAGGTGTGGAGGGGGGAGGGGCTTGGAACCTGCAGCCCCACCCCCGACCTCCCGGGGGAGCAACGGGGCTGGAGGCGGGGTTCGATGGCCCTTGGCCCAAGATTTAATCAAGCCCGCCCGTGTAGGGGAACCTCCACAAACAGCCGAAAGGAAGGGGTGCAGAGAACAATTTCAGGACGCGGGGCCCCGTCCTCAGACGGCCCTGGCACTTGCTTCTGACGTCGTGCAGCTCGGGGCTAGGAATGCACGACGCTCCCGCGCCTTCCGAAAGTTCCAGCGCCGCACTTTGCTTTGAGGAAAGAGCCACATGGTCTGAGCTTTACGCCAAGCGGGCTTAGGAAAGGTTTCCTGGGAAGGCTGTACTCCGGACAGCGCCGGGAGCCCCTTGTTGACCAGGCATCGTCCCCCAGCCCGGCCAGCTCTGTGGCGGCAGGGAAAGGAGGAGCAGTGACAAGCGTCAGTAGGCAGGAGACAGACACAGAGACACACACATCAAGCAGAGAGGAACACACAGAGAGAAAGAGCGAGAGCGGAGACAGAGAACGTGAGCCCGGAGGCTAGAGAAGGGAGTCCCAGGGTCGGGGAGGCAGGACTCCCCGGAGTCAGAGAAGCAGGGACACAGGCAGGGGGAGACAGAGGACACCGCGTAGACTCGGCCCACAGCTGGGTAGGAAGCGGGAGGTGAGCTTCACCTGTGGGTCCGGCGGGCCTGCATGGGCCAGGGGAGTTCCCTGGAGGGGATGGGTTCTCCCAGCTCCTTTTGGGCGGCTTCGGCCATGGCCTGGATGTTGTTCTCTCCATCTTCTTCCTCCTCCCCCGATGCCCCCCAGGGGAGAACCCCGGGTCCTCGGTACCGAAGGGTGGCGGCACTGGGGAGCTCATTCAGCACAGAGGAGAGCGAGGGGCCTGGGGCAGGGGAGCGGGGGCTGGGAGGGTGCAGGACTCGCAGCCCCCAGCCCCTCCTTCCTCAGACCCAGGAGCCCTGAACCCCATGCCCTCCTCCCTCAGACCCAGGAGTCCTGACCCCCCCCCGCCCCTCCTCCCTCAGACCCAGGAGTCCTGACCCCCCCCTGGCCCCTCCTCCCTCAGACCCAGGAGCCCTGAACCCCATGCCCTCCTCCCTCAGACCCAGGAATCCTGAACTCCACGCCCTCCTCCCTCAGACCCGGGAGTCCAGGCCCCCAGCCCCTCCTCCCTCAGACCCAGGAGTCTTGAACCACAGGGCCTCCTCCCTCAGGCCTTGGAGTCTGGGCCCCCAGCCCCTCCTCCCTCAGACTCAGGAGTCCTGACCCCCCCCCCCGCCCCTCCTCCCTCAGACCCAGGAGCCCTGAACCCCATGCCCTCCTCCCTCAGACCCAGGAATCCTGAACTCCACGCCCTCCTCCCTCAGACCCTGGAGTCCAGGCCCCCAGCCCCTCCTCCCTCAGATCTGGGAGTGCAGGACCCAGAGCCCCTCTGCAAGCACCCAAATGTGGGCCTCCCAGGGCTGAGGAGCCCATTCTTCAACTTCCTTTTCTCTTATTCAGGAGTTTGCAACCCTCACCCCCCCCCTCCCCCGAGACTGGAATCTGGACCTCCAGACCCCTCCCCAGGACGCAGGAGTCCCACGCCCTGGTTCCCTTCCCCCACCCAGAAAGCCGGGAATCGAAACCATCCCCCTTCTGCCCTCTGGACCCTGGAGTCCAGGCCTCCGTTCCTTGCTACCCTCAGGACGCCCCCCCCCACCTGCCCTGGCCCCCCGGGGTGCCGGCCAGCCTCCGGAGGAGCCCCAGGCCTCCGGTTCCCACGTCGGGCCCGCTTCCATGGCCCCAGGTGCGACTGTTTCCGTCTCTAGCGGCCGGCTGGGCGGGGACTGCCCCAGGTAAGGAAGGGACCCCGGGCAGGTCCGCACCTGGCCACCAGGTGGCGGTGGTGGGAGGACAGCAAGCACTTCAGCGTCAGGGCGGCTGCCGGGAAACGTCCTGGGAACAGGCCCACGGACGCCAGCGCGGTCCCTGGAAGTGCGGCGCCACGAGCCCCACGCCCGTCGATCACCCACAGGGACACGTACGGTCTTTGCGAAACATTTTATTGGCGGAGGCTCACACATTCTGACCGTGTCTCAGGCCAGAGAATGACAGGAGGGTGACAGGTGCGCTGGGACCCTGAGGTGGCTCAGATGGAAGCTGCAAGAACCATGTCCGCAGGCCTGCTCCTCCGTGCCTCAGTTTCCCCCTTATGAAACGGGAGGGTTATGTTCCCTTCCGGGTCTGAAATCCTGGTACAAGTGGGACGAAAGCCCCGGGAGGATGTTCCCCACTCCCAGAACCTGCCCCGAAGCTCCTACCCCACACCCTGTGCCAGGAAAAGGACGTGTGCCCAAGAAGCCGTGTGCCTGGCGGCCCCTGCTGGCGGGGTGGGGGAGTGCGGCTCTCTCCGGAAGCTGGGGCAGGGACACCTGGGTGGTCGAGGGTTGTCCTGAGCCCTCGGGGCAGAGGGCAGAGGGCAGAGGGCAGAGGGCGGGGAAGCAGCGAGAGCTGCAGCCCGGCTCCGTCGGACGCAGGGTACGGAGCGGAGACGGGAATCCTCGCCAGGTTCCTGGCCGCTCCAGCGATCTTTCTGGGAAAGGAGACGGCGGCCGGGGTCACAGGATTCCCAAGCAAGAAGCTTGGTGGGCGGGCCGACTGGCAAGGGGTGCCGCGGCAGCCTATTCCTCCCGGAGCTTTTCTGGGGCCAGGCCGGCGGCCGAGGGCGCGGTCTTCCTCCGGCCCGGACCGCCCCCGCCCAAAGCCAGCCCCAGCAGCAGGGCGGCCAAGGCCAGGATGTGGACGCAGAAGTAGATGGAGGCCCAGTACCGGACGGTGTCTCCCAGGGACAGCAGCACGAAGCCCATACACATGTAGTCGTAGGCGCGCATCTTCAGGAACCAGTGCACCCAGTCCCAGGCCTTCTGGCCCCCGGGACTGAGCCGCCCCCGCAGGGCCGACTCCAGTCGGCCCTCCGCCGCCAGGCACAGCGGGATGGTCAGGAAGCTTAGGTAGTAGCCAGGGTGGAGGCCGTGCCAGTAGGCGCTCAGCAACATGGTCCAGGCGCTCCTGGGGGAGGGGCTCGGATTCAGGACCCTGGAGCCCAGACCCCCAGCCCAGGAGTCCAGGCCCCCATCTCCTTCCTCCTTCAGACCCAGGACCACAGACCCCTGAGACCCAAGAGTCCTGACTCCCCAGGCCCTCCTCCCTCAGATCCAGGAGTCCAGACCCCAGGCTTTCCTCCCTAAGACCCAGGAGTCCTGAACCCCAGCCCCGCCCCTCCTCCCTCAGACCTAGGATCAGGCCCCCAACCCCTCCTCCCTCAGACCCGGGAGTCCAGACCCCCAGCCCCTCCTCCCCCAGACCCAGGAGCCCAGACCCCCAGCCCCGCCTCCGTGAGACTCGGGAGTCCAGGCCCCCATCTCCTTCCTCCCTCAGACCCAGGAGTCCTGACTCCTCAGACCCTCCTCCCTCGGACCAGGAGTCCAGGCCCCCAGCCCCCTCCTCCCTCAGACCAAGGAGCCCAGAAACCCAGCCCCTCCTCCCTCAGACCAGGAGTCCTGACCCCCCCAGCCTCTCCTCCCCCAGACCCAGGAGTCCTGAACTCCACTCTCCTCCCTCAGACCCAGGAGTCCAGGCCCCCGGCCCCCTCCTCCCTCAGACTCAGGAATCACTATTCTCTTTTCAGGAACCCAGTTAATGCCCTCTTATCACAGCTTCCCTCAAGACCCATGAACCTGAGCCCCTAGCCACTTCGTCTTGGGGATCTAAGAGTGGAATTCCTGATTCACGAAGACTCAGTCATCTCTAGCCACGGTGTCCTCTCTCTCTGGACCCCAAAATGCTATAAATTCAGGCTCCGGCCCCTCCTTCCTCAGAGACACAGAAATCACCACAGAGGACTCCGCCTGGAATGGAGATGTGGGTTGTTCCTTGTCTGTGGGCATCAGCCTTTCCCTGGGGCACATCAGGGTGCTTGAACCTAAGGACACAATAATGCTGCCCCCCATCCTTGGAGGCATAGAGTCCGTAAAAAGGCTGAATTTTCACTCTTGCCCCAAAGGGAGACCTTTTCCCCTCTCTCTCTTCTTCAGCCACTTCCACGAAAAAAACATAGTGCTTCAGAAACTTTTCTCCGTCCTTCGGATATAGATGGAAACGTTCGGAAAGGCTTGGAAATAAGCCTTAAGAAAACACAGTCCACGAATGTTTTTCTGGAGGGTGGTGGTACCCAGTCTTTGAACTATAAATGTCATGGGAGTTGGAGCCCCTGTCTCCCCGCCACTGTGAGGGTTCATCCTAGGCACCTGGCATCACGCTACCGCCTGCTGGACACCTAGTTGCATTCTTCCTTCAGGTACAGACGATCAGCACAGGTGGCTACCCCATTACCAACTGAACTTGGGCAGAACAGGAGACCGTGCATCATGGCAGTCGTGGCTCCTCTTACTTGAGGACAGGTTATCGTTTCTCTCGGGAGCATGCTGTGCAGGGGACTGTGACAGGTGGCTCCGACGACAAGGCGAGCTTTCTTTTCGTTTTGGTAATCTCGTTAGCGGGTTACGGGGTACACAGGCTGGCTCAACGCTAGCTCTTTAGTAACAAAACCGTGTTCTTTCTTTTCTGCCAATGGTGGAGACAGAATTCCCCGGGTCGGGAGCATTTCAAGAGACGTTCTCCGACAGGGAGAAACAGGGTGGAAGGGAGGCACATAAACGGCCCACCAGGCACCTTGAACTCCACACAGGCACCTGAACTCTGAGCTGTGGTCCCTACCTGCTCTCCCCACCTGCACACTCTCCCAAGAACAGTCCGTGCTCCCCCTCAGCCTTTCCCCGCTTCCGTCCTCCCTGGAACCCACTCCAGCTGGCTTTCCCTTCCACCCTCCAAACTGCTCCCGTCAAGGTTGCTGGAGACTCCCCCGCACCCTCCCGTCACACCCAAGCCCGAGCCTTTGTTGTACTGAAGCTCCTGACATCACCCGACACAAATGATCCCTCTCTGCTTTCCTGACCGTCCTCCTAGCTCATCGGCTCCATCTAGGCCGGCTCCTCCTCGTCCCTCGTCTACACCGGGGTTTCTCAATCTCAGCGCTACTGACATTTGGGGCCAGATCATTCTGTGCTGGAGCGGGGGCCGTCCCGTGCCGCGCAGGGTGTTGAAGAGCGTCTGGGGCCTGTAACCACTGGCTGCCAGTAGCATCTCCCAGTTACGGCACAAAGGGCTCCTAGGCGTTGCCGAATGCCCCCGGGGAGTGTGGCACAGTTGCCCCCAGCCGAGAACCTCTAACCGAAACACTGGAGCGCCCGCTGCTTTGACCTGCTGCTCAGCCCGAGCGTTAGGTACCGCTACCTGAAGGCACCTGAGCGCCCGCTTCTCACACCGTCTCCTCCTTCTGCGCCAGAGTCCCGTAACTGACCGCCTATCCAGTAACCCCAACTGAAGCCTGACAGTCACCTGGGAGTCCGTGGGGCTCCACCCAAGTTTCATTCCCTCACCCGAGCCACTCCGGAAACTTCCTCCTGCCCAGTCTTCCCAGCTCAGTCACTCACAGCCATCACCTGGCATCACGCTTCACTTCCTCACGTTCTCATCCCCACACCCAGGCTGTGCCCAGTCCGGACACCCAGGTAGGTTTAGCTCCTATCTCTGCAGCTGTGTCCTGACCTCATCTGGTGGCTCTGGGAAGGCGGAGTGACACTCGGCAGGTTACCTAACCTCTCTGAGCCTCAGTTCCCTCATCTCTAAAATGAAGGCGGGGAGCCTGGGTGGCTCAGTCGGTTAAGTGTCTGACTTCGGCTCAGGTCATCATCTCACAAGTTCGAGCCCTGCATCAGGCTCTTTGTGGACAGCTCGGAGCCCGGAGCCTGCTTCGGATTCTGTGTCTTCCTCTCTCTCTGCCCCTCCCCTACTCACACTCTCTCTCTCTCAAAACAAATAAACATTAAAAAAATTTTTTTTGAGGGGCGCCTGGGTGGCGCAGTCGGTTAAGCGTCCGACTTCAGCCAGGTCACGATCTCGCGGTCCGTGAGTTCGAGCCCCGCGTCGGGCTCTGGGCTGATGGCTCAGAGCCTGGAGCCTGTTTCCGATTCTGTGTCTCCCTCTCTCTCTGCCCCTCGTCCGTTCATGCTCTGTCTCTCTCTGTCCCAAAAATAAATAAACGTTGAAAAAAAAAAAAAATTAAAAAAAAAAAATTTTTTTTGAAACCAGGGTAGTAAGCTCTACGTCCTAAGGTTGTAAACATAACGATGTCTGGCACACTCAAGTTTCCACTCAAGAAGTATTGGATGAATAATGAATAAAAGCTACTATACGGTGACTACTCACCTGGCGGGCCTCACGTTAGGTATGTTCACATCGCTTAAACCTCTCATCAATCTCTGAAGTAAGATAACAGCATCACCCCCATTTAAGAGTTGAGGAAACACAGGTCAACTAGCTACTTAAGGTTCTCTGTGTCTGGCTGGGCCAGGATCCCAGAAAGTCTGGCCAGAGTCCACAGGATTCAGTACACTGCTTCTGTCCGAAGATGTTGACTTTCCACAAGTAGAAACTGAGGCCCAGAGAAAGGGAACGATTTACCCCAGAGCAATGCAAATCAGGGGCTGGGAACCGGCTCAGGAAACTACAACTCCCATGACCCTCTGGGGCGGAGGCCCGGCCGGGAGCCCACAAGCAGCCCCAGGCGCTACTGGGAGGTGTAGTTCCGTGTTTTCCCAGGGCAGGCGCGCTCACCTCAGGACATAGGAGCGAGCAGGTGCGCTCTTGTAGACGTACTGCGCCAGCCACCACTGCACCGTCATGTTCCAGTACCGCATGCCATCCCGCACCCGCACGCAGAAGTCAGTGCCGTAGCAGTCGATGTTGCGGATGGTCTCATAGTCGTACTCCAGGGAGGCCGCCTTCTCCGGACTGGGGGGGGTGGAGGATGAGGGTGGGGGACAGACATGCAGCTCAGCCAGGCCCCCTCCCGACGCTGGCTACTGTCCCAGCCCCGGATGCTAAGGAGGGGATCGCGGCCAGGCCAGAGCTCTGGCTGTCACATTTGCTAGGGCAACCGGGGAGGGTAGCCCAGAGGGAGCCTTTTCCCGGACGAAGACTGGGGGCGGGGGCACAACAGTTCACTGACAACGGGTCCTCCTTCTCTTGGTCTCAGGGCTACAACGGCAACGAAAAGCCTTGAGGGGCTACAGTTGCTAAGCTACGAGTCCTCAGCAACCTGACCCTTCAGGGATCTCAGATGCTAGGGGAGGGCAAACAAGCTCACTGTATTCAGAGCAGCCGCCCAGTGTGGTCCTAAGTTGTCAAGACACTGTGGTTGCTAGGGAAGTAGCATCCCTAACAACGCGGTGGTCTATGATTGCTAGGGAGATGTTTGAGGCCCACGTGACACCTGATGGTCTCTGTTGCTAGGGAAAGGGTATTCCTTAGGAACAAGGCCTAGGATGTTTAGAAACGCTTCCAGAAAGGGCCCCTCCTGGTCTTTATGATTATTAAGTGTCACCTTCAGCACTACAGTGGCTCCTGGATCACTGGTGCCAACAGTCCCAGTGGCGGCGAACATCTTTCACCCACCCCAGGGTAGGTGGCTTCTGAGAATGGGAGGGGAGCCATCTATTACAAAAGCCTTCAATTCCTGCTTGCCATTTTCTGGCGGACGCCCTCACCAGTAACCGGAGGTCTACCGACGGTTGCTAGGAACCGCGGATGGGGGAGGGGGGAAGTGGGGGGTGGGGTGGGGAGGTGGAGTCCAGTCCCAGTGGTTAGAAGCATCATTTCCCTAGCAACCTGAGAGCAACACTTCCTTAGCAACAAGATAGCCCCTAGTTCCAGGCTAGCAATTCAAGAACGAGGAGGGGGGGGTGGCACTAGGAACAAGGTCAGTCCACGGTTACTGGGGTACTTCCTCAGCAGTGGTAGGAAAGCCACCCGCGGTTGCTGGGAGCGGTGTCCTGTCTGCCAGAGGACAGCATGGTCAGGGACGCCATGTCCTCAGAAAGTGCAGGCTGTTACGTGAGGACATCACATGGTTGGGGGCCTGTGCGCTGGCGTCTAGTAACCAAGGGCAGGTTAGGGGGCGCCATTTACATAGCAATGAAAAGCGAGTCTTGTAGCAGGAAGGGGCAGGTCCTGGTTGCTAGGGAAGCGCCCCCCTAACAAAGAGGGGCAGTCCAGTTGCTAGGTAACCATCTCCCTAGCGACAAAGGGTGGGCCCCATCACAGCCCAAAGATGGTATCCCAAGTAACCAGGAACAACCGGGTTACCGGGGTGACACTTCCATGGCAACAGAGGGGAGGCACACGGTTGCTGAGATACCACCTTTTCCTAGCAACAGAGAGCAATTCACCATCCCACGAGGTGACAAGCGTTGGCAACAGGGGGCAGTGGCAGGTATGAAGAGTACTGCTCCCTAGGGCAGGGGTAGGTGGGCGGTGGTGGCCAAGGGGCGACATTCCACTGACAGCAGGGGGCGAAGCTGCACCCCCTGCTCCCCCGCTCTCCTCCCTGCTAGGGGCAGGGCCAGCCTGTGCTGACGGGGCCTGCCGGGTCTTGGGAAGCCTCCCTCCCGCCGCCTGACCTGCTGGGGGGTGGGCATTGGAGGGTGGGGCCGCCCCCGGCCCGGGCTTTGGCGGCCACGGGGTAGGCCCCGAAGCCGGCAGCAATGCAGCCGCACTCGGCGGCAATCCAGGCCACGTAGAAGCGCATGCGGAAGGCGAAGAAGACGGGGATCATGTAGAAGAGGCGGGCAGGCAGCGGGCGGGCGTAGAAGGCGTCCTCACGCACGGCCTCCAGCGGGAAGAGGTGTGAGGACAGCAGGAAGAGCAGGCCAAAGAGCGGGGCCGGCCAGGCTCGGCGCAGGAGGGGCCGCAGGCTGGGCACGGCCCCCGGGAAGGGCTGCTCCAGCCAGTCCAGGTACGTGCGGTAGCGGAAGAACGGGCCTGTGGCGGGAGGGAGGGGCAGCCGTCAGAGACTGGTCTGGAGGTGGGGGGGGGTGGGGGGGTGGGGGCTGAGACTGGGCGCTGAGGAGTGGGGGAGGGGGTGGGGCTAGGTAACCGGGAACAAGAGGAGGGAGACTCTGAGAGAAAGGGACAAGAAACCAGCGAGTCTTAGACTCTTGATCTTGGGGGTCGTGGTTCAAGCCCCACGTGGGGCTTTGGGTGTAGAGATTACTTAAAAATAAAGTAGGGGCGCCTGGGTGGTTCAGTCCTTAAAGTGTTCGACTTCGGCTCAGGTCACGATCCCACAGTTTGTGAGTTCAAGCCCCTCTGTGCTGACAGCTCAGAGCCTGGAGCCTGCTTTGGATTCTGTGTCTCCCTTTCCCTCTGCCCCTCCTCCGCTTGCGCTCTCTTTCTCAAAAATAAATAAACATTAAAAATAAAAGAAAGAAAGAAAGCAAAGAAAGAAACCAGAGAGGGGGAGTTCAAGGACTCAGAGAAAAAGATAAAGGACAGACCGCTAAGTAGCGAGGAACAAAGAGCTGGAGAGTGGGGGGTATGGAGACAAGTCCCCAAGAAACACAGGGGCAGATAGGCAAACACAGGGGCAGATAGGCGGGACCCGAGGGGTGGGGGGTGGGGGGTGACCTCTGCATGAAGAAGGAGGAAGTAGGGCAGTGCAACTGGAGAGGAACAGAGTGGTTTGAGAAAAGGTCAGAGGGTTGCAGGCAGGGAGGACTCAGGGTTTTGTTCTAAGAGCCAGGAAACCGCTGTAGGCTCTTCCAACAGAGAGGTGCTGGGATGCCATTTACCCTGGCCCCTGAGCAGGGCGGGGGCTGCAGAGGGTCACCGGTGGAAAACAGGAGACAGTGGTAGCGCTGGAGATAAACTGGCGGCCTGGCCCAGGGAGGGAGCAGGTGCGGATTAACGGAAGTGACAGCCTTACGTGTCACAAAGAACAGAGAGAAGAGAGTAGGATTCCATTCATAAATGACCAGCACCGGGACATCTATAGAGACAGAGAGTCAGTCAGTGGTTCCCAGGGATTGGGGGCAGATGCGGTTTGAGGGACGATGGCCACAGGGCCCAGAGTTTCCTTCTGGGGCGATGCAATGTCTACAATGACATGGTGGTGATGGCCGCACAAGTCTGTAACTATGCTAACAACTACTGAGCTGCATGTAGCTTTAAGTGGGTGAACATATCAGTTACGGTTCCATAAAGCTGTCATAAAAAAGAAAACCTCCTAGGGGCACCCGGGTGGCTCAGTCGGTTGAGCGTCCGACTCTTCATTTCAGCTCAGGTCACAATCTCACTTTGTGAGTTTGAGCCCCGCATCAGGCTCTGTGCTGACTACTTGGGATTCTTTCTCTCTCTCTCTCTGCCTTTCCTCTGCTTGTGCTCTTTTTCTCTCTCAAAGTAAATAAATAAACTTAAAAAAAATCTTAGGAAAAAAGGACAGAAAACCTCCTAGGACATCAACATTAATGGAAAATATTTTCGGACGCTAAAAATGGGAGCATAATGTCAATGTATTTGTTCCTTGGGTGATAGAAACATCAGGGTTGCATAGACCTTGCTCCTTTGTCTCCTGATTGCTCCCAAGAAGCCACAAGGAACCACTGAGGCCAAGAACAGTCTGTCTCTGCTCTGGAGGGCCAGCGGGAGAGTCTGATGTAGACCCAGGCAGAGATGCTCGCCCTCAAGAGGAGCACATGCTGGGGCACCTGCACGGCATCTGACTTTGGCTCAGGTCATGATCTCACAGTTCGTGAGTTTGAGCCCCACCTCGAGCTCTGTGCTGACAGCTCGGAGCCCGGAGCCTGCTTCAGATTCTGTGCCTCCCTCTCTCTCTGCCCCTCTCCCACTGGCACTCAGTCTCTCTCTCTCAAAAATAAATAAATATTAAAAAAAAAAAAAAAAAAGGAGCAGATGTTGGAACAGAGGCAGGATCACAGAACAGGCACCAAAGTCCGGGTGGAGAATGGGGACAGGCAGTGGTGACGAGATGCAGGGAGGCAGGAATGGGTACGCAGCCACACTCACCTGTCATGATTCCCACGTAGCAGTAGCTGTAGCTGAGCGTCTCCATCAGAGAGGGGACATCAGGCAGAAGCCCCAGGCTGGGCCCCTTGCTGAAGCCCGTGGCCATTTCCTTCCTCTGGGCCAAGTGCAGGTCCTGAACTTCACTGGCGAGACTCACCAGCTGGGAGGAAGGGGCACGGGTGGGGGACAGATCAGACCCCGGGCCTTCCTCACCCTCACCTTCCTGCAGCCAAGGGAAGCCACGGGGAGCTGAGGTTCTAGTCCACGGGCGGCTCTCGGCGTCCAGAGTCAAGAGTCGCAGGGTGGCGGCTTCTGGCCACAGGTGCTCCCTAGCACTGCCTCCTGGGCCTTTCCGTCTCTTCGTTCCCCCTTCTGTGTTCTCCCGCGGGCCGTGGCTTCATACCACACACGCTCTCATGATCTCCAAGCTGTACCCTGTCTGGGCTCCTCCCTCCATCCCCAAAACCATTCAAAGTGCCTCTTGTCAGTAATACAAGCCTACCGCGTTCCTCAAACTCACGGCCTCGAGAGCGGAACACGTTACCGTTCCCCAGAGGCGGCGCTCTCCCCTCGGCAAATGCCACCGTCAGGCAATTAACTGCTCAGGCGGGGAACCTTCCTTACTCCCCAAATCTACCGTAGGTCTCTGAGTCTGTAGCTTTTGGCCTCCGTTCTGCTGCCCAGCCCCCAGGCCGAACGTGACGGGCCTGCCCCTGCAGGCCTGTTCTCCACCTTCTCCGCAGGCCCAAGGCCGACACGGCAGCCACAGGCCTCAGCCGGCCTTCCGGCTTCCCCCTGGGTTCTGCCAGAAGGGAGCCCCAGGACCAGAGGGGGGAAGGCAGGTGTGAGGGCTGGGCCGTGTCCCTTGGTCCATCCTCTCAAGGCGGAGGGAGGACTCCACACGACACTCTCCTTTCTGTTCGACTACCGGCCCCGCTCTCGTCCCCAGGGTTGGTACCGGCTCCCCGTGGCTGGCCCAGCATCCTCACTGTCCCCTCTGGCTCCTCCGCCCCCCGCCCACCCACACTGTTGTCAAGAAGGACTCCTCAAAGTATCCCCGACGCGGCACTTGCTGCGGGGGCTCTGACTGGCCTACCGATGGCCTGGGTCAGGCCACCACTGCTGGTCAGCGGGACTCTGATCAAGGAGGCTGCCCTCACCCCTTCTCGCGCTCCCCGCGGCAACTCTGTGGGCATCCAGGGCGCAGTTCCAAACACGTCAGTGTGGTCACCTTACCTCCTCTGGCGACAAACCCCAAAACCGCTTCCGGTGGGTCCTGGGCCCCCTGGGAAGCCTAAACCCCTCACCTTGGCCCCGCTCCCCTTCCCCTTCCGTCTCTCGATGAACGCTCGCTGTGGCTGGCGCCCAGTCACCGGGCTCAGCCTGCTCCCTTCCACCTGCTGTTCCTACAGGCCGAAAGGCTCTTCCTCCAACTCTCAGCCAACCAACTCCGGCCTGCCCTTGCATCCCGGGCCACCGAGAACACAAGATGCTCGGGAGACCTGGTTCGCTACCTCACGTGACTGTCCTGTGTCCTGTGTGACATGTCGCCGGAGCCCAGCACACAGGAACTCGGGACTTTTCGGTCTGGGGTGGGGCCTGGGAACCTGCTTTCACCCATCTCCCCAGGTGCTTTCGAGCCAGACACGGGTGTCCTGTTTTTGTACCCTCAGAGAAGCGCCTTCTCTCCAAAGCTGTTTCCCCCTCCTTGGCTAAATGGCTTGCTACCAAGATGCACTCCTAGAGAACTGATCCGTAAAGCACTTAGCTCAACCTTTGGCACACGGCAAAGACCAAACGACACCTGCACCACTTGGCCGCGGTTACCCTACTTGGCGCGGGGAAAGGAGGGACTACTTCTTCCCCCCCCCCCCCCCGGGGAACAGTTGAGAGGTGAAGTCCTGCCCCTGGGGGTGCTCCGGAGATAAAAATCCCACCTCCCCTCCTGCCTCCTGCCCCCGAGAGTGGGTGTGGAGGAGGACGAGAAGACGGGCCTTTCCCTGGCACCAAGAGAGGGGTGGAGGGGCGTCTGACCTTCAGTGTCAGCAGCAGCTGGACGGCATTGGTGAAGGGCGTGGGAGTGGGCAGGCCCAGCAGGCTGAGTGCGCGGAAGAACAGGAGGTAGGAGAAGGTCCAGGCGAGGGCCAGGGCGTGGCAGGAGCTGGGGCAGAGCAGGAGGACGAGCGTGCTGGGTACAGGGACCTCGACTCCGCCTCCCCCAGATTCTAGCTACAAGCCCTCCCTCACCCCCCCCCAACAGATAAGGGGGGGAAGGACGGGAGGAGCCAGACCGAACCAGTGCAAGAGGGGGCTCAGCCCCACAGAAATGCGCCACAACCGAGAAGAGAATGAGGAGGGGTTAAGATAAGCTTTAGGGTGAAAACCCTTCAGGCCTCCATTTTTTTCCGAGGGAGGCGAGAAACACGGAGAAAGAAAGGGAGACGTAATACAAATATGAATGGTGGCAGGGCCGGCCCACCGGTCCCCCGTTCTCCCGAATACATGATACGGATATTAAGAACCAGGACAAACACGCAGGGACAAGACCCAGAAAAAAAGGCCGGACAGGAAGAAACACAGACCAAACCACACGGAGAATCCAGAGATAAAAAGAGACACCCAGAGACAAAGGCAGAAAGGGAGATAGACCCAAAAAGGAAACAGGTTGCTTCCTCCCCCTCTGTTCTCCCTCCACACCGCCCCCCCCCCAAATCCTCACCAGGGCTGCGCCTGAATGAGGGCCCAGGTCCCAAGGATGGTGATCAGAGAATGCAAAGTGTGGGGGCCACAGGTGAACAAGGTGAGCCCCAGGCCCACAGCTGCTGCCCCCCATCTCTTCAGCCCAGGTCCTGCGGGGAGAAGGGACAGCATAAGCCTGGACCCTTCCAGGGAGTCCCCTGCCAGGTGCCCCCCACCCCCCAATTTTCCACTAGGGAGGGAACCTGACTCACCAGCTTTCTTAAAGAGGAAGCCGATGGGGATGGAGATAAGAAGAACCACTAGATAAGTCCATTCTTCAGGCGACATGGTCTGGGGGAGGGGCAGAGGGTTTGTGAGAACCCAGGGATCCGGGCCATCAGCGCCTCACCCTTACAGGATTCAGGAACCCACCCCCTCTAGTCCCCAGTGTGGAGGATCGTGGAGCCCTACCCTCAGCCCCTCTCCTCTGAGAACAGAGGAATCCGGACCTCCAGGACCTTCCTCCTTCAAGGATAAAGCAATACACCCCCAACCCCGCTTTTTGGAGAACCCAGGCCTCCAGTCCTCCTCCGAGAACCCAGGAATCCAGACCTCTCGGCCCCTCCTCCGAGGATCCAGGAATCCGGCCCCTCCCCCTGCGATCGCAGAAATCGAAGCTAATCCCCCAACCCCCATTGGGGACCCACGGATTCAGTCATCGCTCGCTGAGAACCCAGCAACAACCCTTGTCCCAGGCCTTTCCCTTGCAGAGCCCAGGATTCCAGAGCTCCCAGCCCCTTCCTCCTGGAAGGATCCAGGGACTCGGGCCCTCCCTCTCTGAGCACCCAGACTCCAGCCTCCACCTCCATCCAAGGTGCAGACGTTTCTTCCACCTAAAGCCTGGAGGGCGCCCCCCCACCCCGTACGTCCCCACTCCCCCAGCGCAGGTCAGACCGGCTCCGGCAGAGCCACAGGCGGTTACACCACCCCCTGCTCGGCCGCGCTCCCGGCGCCGAGTCCGCCCCCGTCCGCCGGCCGGTCCGCAGCCCCCGCCTCACCCCAGGTCGCCCGTGCCCTCGCCCACCTGGGCCTGGCTCCGCGCCGCCCGCCGGGCGGGAGGCGGCCCAGCGGTCCGGGCCCACGGGCGCCCCGGCTGTGGCCACGCCTCCCCGGCCCAGCGCGCGCTGCTCTGTCGTGGTCCCGGGCCGGATGTGCTGCCCCGTCAGGCTGCGGGCCGGGCAGGGAAGCGGCCGGCAACCGGCACCCGACAGCTCCAGCCCGTGGCTGCACCTTTACGCCTCGGCAGCCGAGCCCAGTGCACGTAAAGAGGCGGGGCCCGGAGCTTCGGGCTCGGACGGACGCTTCGGAGCCGGGAGAAGCCGGGGTCTCCGCTTCGGGTTCCTTCGGGCAGAATCGGCGGCAGTTTGGAGGCGGGGCCACAAGCTTCGGTCTCCGTTCGGAGGTCTCCGTTCGGGTGCAGGCGGGGCCAAGAGCCTCGACCGGATGTGGGCGGGGTCATATCGTTGGTTTCCTTCGAGCATACTTGGGTACCAGTGACCCAGGTTAGGAGATAGGCGAAGTCTCGTTCTTTGAGAAGGAGGCGGGGCCACAGACTTAGGCAACACGAAGGAGGCAGCGATCTGGAACATTTCAAGGGGCGGAACGAACAGCATCCCGGCCGGAGGGGGCGGGGCCCGGGGATGACGTCACCATAGGGCGGGGCCAGGGTAATAAGCCTCACTTTCTCCAGTGGCGGAACCCTAGCGGCGGGACGTTCCCTTCGCGAGGGCGGGGCCAAGGTGTTCCACTCTACGAGGAAGGCGGGGCTACGGCGCCGCTGGGGGCGGATCCCAGACTTCCCGCTTCGCTGAGGTGGCGGTGTGACGAAATTGACGCAGGGGGTCGGGATGCGGAGGGGTGGAGGAAGCAGCGCGTGGCGCGCTACGTAGGGGGTGGCTCCGCCGGGACTGCGAGTTGGTGTTTACGAGGTGACTAACTGGTTCTGTCAGAGGACGGTGCCGCATTCTGAGGGGAGCGCTGACGAGGGGGTGAGCCCGCCCGGACGGAGAACGGACCGTGGTGCCCAGGGGGAGGGGCTTCCGGCCGCGGGGTTTGCTCAGTGGGGCGGGTACTCCCCAACTGGGAGTGCTTGAGGCCGGAGGGGGCGGGGCCTGGCCGCGGGGTTGACGGGAGCCGAGGATGCCCGATCGCGGGACCGCTGCGTTCGGGAGGGGGCGGGGCTGCGAGTTCGGCCGCGTCGAGGCGGTCCGAATGCCCGAAATCTGGCGCCGGGCGGGGGCGGGCCTTCTGTCGTGGGCGTCCGACCCAGTGCGAGGGGGCCCGGAGGCCGCGCCTCGGGGCTTCGGAAGGGGGCGGGCTCGAGTTCCGAGCCACCCGAAGGGGGCGTGGCCCTGCACTAGCGGAGGCTTGTCTCGGAGCCAGAAGGCGAGATGGCCGGGACGCCGACCGCGGGGTCCTGGGGGCCCCGGCGACTCGGCGGAGGGCGGGGTCTTGTCTCGGCGGCCCCGGGGCCTGGCGGGATCGCTGAGGGGGCGGGGCTCGGCCTGGAGACTCAGCAGGTGGCAAAGGCTGCCTTGACGAGGCCCCACCCCCGAGGCTCAGGGGCGGGGCCCCGCTGAACCCCCGCCCCCTCACTCCCCACCCCTAAGCGGTGGGAGCGCTAAGTCGGTGACCTTTGTGTCCCCCTGGCTCCCGCAGGAGGATGCTGGTGGTGGAGGTGGCGAACGGCCGCTCCCTGGTATGGGGGGCCGAAGCGGTGCAGGCACTGCGGGAGCGTCTGGGAGTGGGGGGCCGCACGGTGGGCGCCCTGCCCCGCGGGCCCCGCCAGAACTCGCGCCTGGGCCTCCCGCTGCTGCTGATGCCGGAGGAGGCGCGGCTCCTGGCCGAGATCGGTGCCGTGACCCTGGTCAGCGCCCCGCGCCCGGATCCACGCCAACACAGCCTGGTAAGGGGCGGGCCGGGGGCGCGAACGCCCTGGACCTGCGGAAGTACAGGCAGGACACCTGGACTCCGCGGGTTCGGTCCCTAAGGTGGGAGGGGTCAGGGCGTCCTCGATTCTGGAAGAATGTGGGTGCAGGAGATTGGCATCCCCGAGTTCGGGCTTTGAGGTTGGGAGGGGTCAGGGGGTCAGGATACCTGGCTTTCTAAAGCGGGATATACTTGGATCCTGGGATTCTCGCTGACTTACTTGTCAGGCTCTGGCATCCTTCAAACGCCAGCAAGAGCAAGACTTCCAGGAGCAAAGCGCCCTGGCAGCCGAGGCCCGTGAGACTCGTCGTCAGGAGCTCCTAGAGAAGATTGCCGAGGGCCAGGCTGCGAAGAAGCAGAGGCTGGAACAGGAATCAGGGAGCAGCGGGAGCCAGGAGGCCGGTGGGAGCCAGGAGGCGGGTGCGAACCAGGCTCCCGCGGAGAATGAGGCCAGTGCCAGCCAGGCTTCTGGAGAGCACGAGGAAGCAGGTGAGGCTGAGACTTGGAGTCCAGGGACCAGGGGAAGGGAGGGAGAGGTCTTTTGGGAATCCTGGCTGGAATCCCGGCCTGGGACTCCCTGGGGGATGAAAAGACGTCGTCCTTGAATTCACCCAGTTCTCTTGGATTCACCTCCCCCAGGTTCCTCTTCTCCCCAGCCAGGGCCTTCAGATGGGGTGGCCCCCTTGCCCAGGTCCGCCCTGCTGGTCCAGTTGGCCACTGCTAGGCCCCGACCCATCAAGGCTAGACCCCTGGATTGGCGCGTCCAGTCCAAAGACTGGCCCCATGCTGGCCGTCCTCTCCATGAACTTCGCTACAGCATCTACAGAGACCTGTGGGAGCGAGGCTTCTTCCTCAGTGCTGCTGGCAAGTTTGGGGGTGACTTCCTGGTCTATCCTGGTGAGTTTGGGTGGGGACCTCCAGTTGTGGCCCCTTTTTTCAGAACCCCTCCACAGTCCGCATGTTTCCTTTTTGCCTTTTCTCAGCGTCTGAAACCCGTGGAAGGACAGGAGACACTTGGGAACCCAAGCTCATTTGGAGGGCAGTTTAGTAAATTTCATTAAGCACTTACTTTGACCCCCAAATTTCACTTAGAGACACTTAGATATGTGCACAGAACATACAAGAAATCATCACAGGATCCTTTAAAGTAGTGAAATGTTAGAAAACAAGCAGAATTAAAAAAAATTGTTTGTTTTTAAATTTTTTTTTTCAACGTTTATTTATTTGTGGGACAGAGAGAGACAGAGCATGAACGGGGGAGGGGCAGAGAGAGAGGGAGACACAGAATCGGAAACAGGCTCCAGGCTCTGAGCCATCAGCCCAGAGCCTGACGCGGGGCTCGAACTCACGGACCGCGAGATCGTGACCTGGCTGAAGTCGGACGCTCAACCGACTGTGCCACCCAGGCACCCCCCCAAAAAAAATTGTTTTTAATGTTCATTTTTGAGAGACCGCGTGCAAGCGGGGGCAGGGCAGAGAGGGAGACACGGAGTCCGAAGCAGGCTCCAGGCCCTGAGCTGTCAGTACAGAGCTCGACGTGGGGCTGGAACCCACGAACCTCGAGATTATGACCTGAGCTGAAGTTGGACGCTTAACCGACTGAGCCACCCAGGTGCCCCCAGGATGATTATGAATGGGTTAGCAGTTAAACACTGGTGCTAGTCGTCAGAGTAATGTAGGTCCGTGTACATTTATGAAAAGATGACCAAAGGGGGAGGAAAAGAACCACTTGTCAAAAACGTGTATGGTAAATATTTTATGTTACCGTGCAGTCTTATGCACGTTATTTAAGTAGCATTAAAAATTACGGCTCCAGTGAAAGAACGTGGACAGAACTTAAGATAAAATGGTGTGAGTAGATGAAGAGAATCCTATCAAACAAGTGGGAAAAGGTGTGAAAACACGGACTCCAGCCCAAGTACAGTGGTTTCCTCTGGGAGGGAATTTGCATCAGGTGTAGGAACACGAGCCTTTTGCTGTATCAGTTAATTTTTGAATTTGTAGTAAGAGTGCCTTTATTGTGTAACTGAAAGGTTAAGAAAAATCAGTCTGCAGGAAAATCAACCTCTTTGTTCCTCCTGAGAATGTAGAAAGATAGAAGCACCTGATAAGTAGTCAGGTCTTAGCTGTTCACTGGAGACCGACTGGGGTGTCTGAGGTGAGGCGAGGGCCTGCGTCTCTTCTGAGACTGAACACGTAACTAAGGGACTGGCTTAGGAACCCAGGACAGTGTGCCTGCCCTGTGCTCTGCAGATAACCACACTTTGATTACTTTGCTGCTGCTGCTGCTGTGTGTGTGTGTGTGTGTGTGTGTGTGTGTGTGTGTGAGACTCCCGTATGTAAGAGATTATTTTGGTTTTGAAAATGAATAGTCAGTTTACTAATCATATGAATGCTAATATCCAGTTCTTTTTGAAGCTTCCAGTTCAATTTATAAATCTTTTCAGTCTAGCAGATTTTAAGGGGACTCTTAGTCTAAGTTTGATCCCACTTGCAAAAGGAGTTAAGTAATTTTCAATGTGATAAGCTGCATTTTAAATTTTAATATATTTTCCTTTTTAAGGGAAATGGTTTTCCTGGTTATAGAACTTGCCGCTAACTCAGATCTAAAAAACTACAAATGGGGTGCTTTTTAAGTTTATATGTTCTAATGCTGTTAATACACTTACAAAATTTCAGGTTAAAAAAAGTTTGACTCCACCAATAACTCGATCACACATTTGAAACTGAATCACAAGACTGGCCTGTTAGCTCTAGTGGATCAATATTTCTAAAACGATACATACTCAGTATATGAAATATACGTGGAATCCTTGTCCCCTGAAGATTAATAGTCAAGGTCTGGATCCCTGAAATATATTTAAACATTTATTTATCTTGAGAGAGACAGAGCGCGAGCAGATGAGGGGTAGAGAGAGACGCACAGAATCTGAAGCAGGCTCCAGGCTCTGAGCACAGAGCCTGACGTGGGGCTCAAACCCACGAACCGCGAGATCGTGACCTGAGGCGAAGTTGGACGTTTGCCCAACTGAGCCACCGAGGTGCCCCTTAAATATTTCTAACAGTAAATCCTCCTGAACTTTAAAGACAGTAAGCCTCTAAGAACAGTTTTGGGGTAACTTCTCAAGTCTTTGATGCTTCCTTCTCAGCAGGTGTCATACCAGCCAGAGAGATGCCTGGCTCCTGGCCGGGTTCTTGCTGGAGGCCCAGCTGCCAGCCTGGGCCTTGTTTTCCTGTTGCCATGACACTCCCCTGTCAGATGGGATGTCTCGTAGCCTTGCTCTTGGAGACTTCCATTACCTACCACTTAATCTTCTGTGTCGTGCCCCACTGGTTCCTACTCTGCTCGATCACATTTATCTAATCCAGGGGCACACTGCAGCCCCCATCAAATGCGGCCCACCAGTTTTTAAAGAGAAAGTTACTGGGACGCAGGCCGATGCACTTATTTACATATGGTCTGTGGCTTCTGCTGTGCTACAGGAGCGAGGTGTGTACTTGTAACATGACCCACAAAACAATATTTACTGTGTGGCCCTTTGCTGTATTAACTCTGTTACCCCATCTATTCATTACTCCGTCCCGTTGTAAATTCTTTTTTTCTTTTAGTCTCTTGGAGTCACTTCTCCCTGGACATTGACGTGATGTCCTATGTGTTCCTCACGGCTTTCCCTGACTTTGTGATCCTGGTTCTTACATCACTACAGTGACATATTCAGTTACTTGTTCGGTTTGTCGTTTAAGGACGATTATGCTGTTGGTGTGTGGCAGCTTCCTGCCCCTGTCCCACTGTATCATTGGCTTTTCCAAGTTGGTACACCATTTCGATTTTAAAGGCTGTATGCTATCCAGTCTTACTGAGAGACCCTGAATTTAACAAGTCTGTGGCTTGGTTATTTCTGTTTCTTAGCGGTTGTAAATGATAACAGGGTGAAGAGTTTTATTCTGCATTTTAGGGGTGCTATCCTTGTAAGAAAAAAATTCCACGAGTGGAATTGCTGGGTCCAAGAATAGTTATTTTTAAATATTCATAGCGATTACGAAGATGGTTCCCATGTCCTACCTATGGACATTCCAGCATCTTCCGGCCCTCTGCCCCTGGAAATTGCCACATGTCTCTCTCTCTCACCCAGGTGACCCACTTCGTTTCCACGCCCATTACATTGCTCAGTGCTGGGCTCCTGGGGACCCCATTCCACTCCAGGACCTGGTTTCTGCCGGCCGCCTGGGAACCAGCGTCAAAAAGACGCTGCTCCTATGTTCTCCTCAGCCTGACGGTAAGGTGGTCTACACCTCACTGCAGTGGGCCAGCCTGCAGTGAACTCCAGAGACCTAGGGGGACGTGGCTGCATCTGTGGAAAGAGCCTTTCTAGATGGTCCCATGCTCACATCTGCGCGGGAGGCCTCAACACCCTCCTCCCTCTCTCTGCGGTTAAGTTTTGAGTCCGGATTTATAAACACTACACCTTCTTACTTCCCTCCCTGTTTCAAAGCACTTATTGGCTGCGATATTTTTGTAGTTACCTGTTTCCAAACTGTGAGCTTCTTGAGGGTGAAGACTGGGTTTGATTCATGTCTGTTTTCTACCGGGCACAGGTCCCAACAGGTCCCAGTAAACTTGTTGAATAAACATGGAGTCTGTGATTTCAATCCCGACGGCAATTCTGGGAAGCGTGGGCCTTTGCATTTGTTTAAGCCGGCGAGGGAAAGGCCTGAAGGAGGTCACACATCTAGGAGGTATCCAGCAGGCTGACATTTAAAACTTGGTCCTGCTGATTGCAGAGTCTGAACTCTGTCCACCGCACTGAACCTCCTTTTGAAAAGATTGTCACGGAACATTACGGATGCGTACAAAGGCATAAATGAAATAATGTCTATACACCTGCAGAAAAGAAGGACGTGAGTTTGCAATTTCATGACAGGAGTTAGGGGAAGGAAGGGGAGTGTCCAGAAGGGCACTTGAGGCTTGGGGAATGCTGGAGGTGGTCTTTTTCTTGACCTGGGTGGTGTTTATTCAGGTGTATAGAATTATTTTTACCCTACACCTATACTTTTTTTTTTTTTTAATTTAAAAAAAATTTTTTTAAATACTTATTTTTAAGAGAGACAGACAGATCACGAGCCAGGGAGGGGCAGAGAAAGAGGGAGACACAGAATCCGAAACAGCTCCAGGTTCTGAGCTGTCAGTACAGAGCCCAAGGTGGGGTTCAAACCCAGAAGCCATGAGATCATGGTCTGAGCTGAAGTCGGATGCTTAACCCACTGAGCCACTCAGGGACCCCCCCCCTCTTTTTTTCCCCTAATTTTAACGTTTATTTATTTATTATTTAAAAAAATTTTTTTTTTCAACATTTATTTATTTTTGGGACAGAGAGAGACAGAGCATGAACGGGGGAGGGGCAGAGAGAGAGGGAGACACAGAATCGGAAACAGGCTCCGGGCTCTGAGCCATCAGCCCAGAGCCCGACGCGGGGCTCGAACTCCCGGACCGCGAGATCGTGACCTGGCTGAAGTCGGACGCTTAACCGACTGCGCCACCCAGGCGCCCCTTAACGTTTATTTATTATTGAGAAACAGAGAGAGACAGAGCATGAGCATGGGAGGGACAGAGAGAAAGGGAGACGTAGAATCTGAAGCAGGCTCTGAGTCGTCAGCACAGAGCCGGACATGGGGCTTGAACTCATAAACCGCGAGATCGTGACCTGAGTCGAAGCTGGACACTTAACCAACTGAGCCACCCAGGTGCCTGTTTTCTTCTAATTTTAGAGAGAGTGTGTGTGCAATTGTTGGGGGAGGAGAAGCAGAGAGAGACAGAGAATCCTAAGCAGGCTCCACACTCGGCGCAGAGCCTGACGTGGGGCTTGACTCCATGACCCTGGGACCGTGAGTTGAGCCAAATTCAAGAGTCAGATGCCCAACTGACTAAGCCACCCAGGTGCTCCCAAATTCTTTTTTATTTTTTTTATTAAAAAAAAATTTTGTTTTTAATCTTTATTTTTGAGAGAGACAGAGACAGAATGTAAGTGGGTTGGGGCAGAGAGAGGGGGAGGCACAGAATCTGAAGCAGGCTCCAGGCTCTGAGCTGTCAGCACAGAGCCCAACACGGGGCTTGAACTCACAGACCGTGAGATCATGACCTGAGACAAAGTCGGTCACTCAACCAACTGAGCCACCCCAGGTGCCCCTAGGTATATTTTAAATGTATAGGTTTGTCCAATAGATTTCGTTACTGAAGTCTAGTCACATGGTTAATGATTCTGGGGCTGGAAGTCTGTTTCTCTAGTTTCTCAGTGCCCCCAGTTTCTTCTTTCTCTCCTACCCTTCCCAGTAAACACATTTGCTAGAACCACAACTGCCAGTAATCTTAGATTAATTTAAAACAGGACACTAACCCCAGCCTGGTTAACACTTTGTTCTTTGTGCCTCTTTGGTAACTGGCTTGTAAATATCTTCTCCAGGCTCTCTCTTCTCTCCAACAAAGTACTTAGTTGACTCAGTGCTCAGTACCTATGTCTTCTCTCAAAAATTCCTCACTAAAAAACATATGGATGCCTGGCTGGCCCATTCGGTAGACTCTTGATCTCAGGGTCGTGAGTTTGAGCCCCATGTTGGGCCTGGAGCTTGCTTAAACAAAATTTGTAAGGACATCCACATGTAAAAACCAAACAAACAAAAAATCCAGATATGGACCTCATACCCTTTATAGACATTAACTCAAAATAGATCATAGACCTCAACATAAAATGCAGAGCTAGACCACTTGTGGGAGGTAATGAGAAAACGTAGATGACCGTGGGTGTGGCAGTGATATTCCAGACACAACACCAAAGGTGTGCCCGATGAAAGAATTGGTAAGCTGGACTTCATTACAATGAAAAACGGAGAAAGTCCTGTCCAAGACAGCTGATAAAGGACTGTCGTCCAAAATATTTTGTAGCTCTTACAAGTCAACAATGAGAAACAATCTGCCCAAAAAACAAATCGATCGGAGGCCCTAACGGACACCTCGCTGAAGGCATCCCGCAGCTGGCAAGCAAGCACGTGAGAAGGTGCCCCGCGCCCTGTGCCTTCAGAGCCGTGCAGAGTCAAGCAACAATGAGATACCGCTACATGCCTGCGTGAAGGGCGGAAATCCAGAACAGCGACGCCACCGAGTGCTGACGAGGCGTGGAGCGCCAGGACCTCTGGTTCACAGCTGGCTGGTAGGGACAGGGTGGCACAGCCACTTGGGAGAATGGTGTGGAGAGTTTTCGCAAAGCTTGAGTGTACCCTCACCATCCGCAGTGGGTGCCACTGTCCCCAGCAGTGATGCTCCTTGGATTTACCTAGAGGAGTCCGACATTTATGACCCCACAAAACCTGCACGTGCATGTTTTTAGTGCAGCGTTATTCACAATTGCCGACACTCGGGCGCAACCAAGGTCCTTTGTAGATGAATGAAAAATACACTGTGGTCCCTCCAGATGATGGAATGCTATTCAGTGCTAAAGAGAGCCGGAATGTCAAGCCACAAAAATACATAGAGGATCCTTTTTTCTTTTTTAAGTTTATTTATTTTGGGAGAGGGAGAGAGAGACGGAAAGAGACCCAAAGCAGGCTCTGTGCTCTCAGCGAGCTCACAAACTGTGAGATCACGACCTGAGCTGAAATCAAGAGTCGGAGGCTTAAGTGACTGAGCCCCCCAAGGCGCTCCCATGGAGGACCCTTAAATGCACACTCCTAAGTGAGAGAAGCCAGCCTGAAACGGCTGCATGCCATACGATTCCAACTGTATGACTTTGTGGAGAAGACAAAACTGGAGACTGAAAAGATGAGTGGCTGATGGGTTGGGGAGGAGGGATGAACAGGGGAAGCAAAGAGAAATTTTAGGCCCGTGAAACTACTCTGTGAGACCAAAATGTTGGATATATATCATTATCTGTCCAAACCCGCAGAAGGCACAGCACCACGAGTGACCCCTGATGTTTACGGCCTCGGTGCTGATGACGTGTTGTGTGGGCTCATCGGTGGTAACAAATGTACCCTCTGGCAGGGGATGTTGAGGATGGGAGAGGCAGGCTGTGCATGAGTGGGGGCAGGGGACACACTCCTCTGTATCTTTGCTTCGAACCTAAAACTGGTCTAAGAAAAACCTCTATAGGTGCTACCTTCCAAACGCTGTAGACCCGATCTGACCACTTCACCTTCACGGCCAACACGTTGGCAAAGGCAACGACATTACGCACGTGGATGACTGTAGTGGCTTCCTGACTCCTCTCCCTGGACTCCACCCTTGCCCCTCTGTCATGGGTTTTCTTTTTTTTTTTTTTTTTTTTTTTAACATTTATTTATTTTTGAGACAGAGAGAGACAGAGCATGAACGGGGGAGGGGCAGAGAGAGAGGGAGACACAGAATCGGAAGCAGGCTCCAGGCTCTGAGCCGTCAGCCCAGAGCCCGACGTGGGACTCAAACTCACGGACCGCGAGATCGTGACCTGAGCTGAAGTCGGACACTCAACCGACTGAGCCACCCAGGCGCCCCTGTCATCGGTTTTCAACAGCATGGCTGGCGGCTGGTGTAATTGGGTCAATAGGTGGGTCTGATGTGTCCCTCCCCTTTAGAACTCTCCAGTAATTTCCATCGCAAAGTCAAAGCAAAGGCCCTACGGTGCACGTTCTCCGTCCCCATCCGTGCCCCCCTCCTTGCTTATGCTGCTCCCTCCACGCGGGCTCCCACGACTCTACCGGGGATGCTCTTCCTCTGGCAGCCACATGGTCTTGTCCCCCACTGCCCGCTGGCCTTTCCTTCCGTGTCACCTCAGGCCTTCCATGGTAACCTGACCCGAAAATTGAACACCCCTCCTGTCTGCCCCTTCTTTCTTGATTTATTTGCCTCACCATGATCACTGGTGTGATTTATAATGAGAAATACACATTTGGTCTTCAGCCCCATTCCTGGCACAGTCCCCCTAAAACCCTTGCAGTTTCTTAAGAGCAACAAAGGTGTCTTGATATTTCGAACACAGCCCTTTCAACCACACCTGGGTTTATATTGAAGTGGCCTCCAGGGAAGAGAGAGTGGCTGAAAGTTGGGTTGCTCACAAACTGCCAGCAATTTAATTAATCGTGCCCATGTAATGAAGCCACCATAAAAATGCCAAAGGATGGGATCGGAGAGGTTCCGGGAGAGCGGCGTACCCGGAAGGTGCACGGAGGCCCCACGTCCTGTCCCCACGCCTGGCCGACGCGTCTCCATTACATTACATTTTTCTGTAATGAAACAGTGATCGGGTAAGTAACATGTTCCTCTGAGTTCTGTGAGCCGCTCTAGCAAATTAACGAACTGGAGGAGGGGGTTGTGAGAAACGTCAGTCATTGATGACGCGTACATAGAGTTATTCATATATTTAACTTTTTTTAAGTTAACGTTTTTAAATTATTTATTTAACTTTATTTTATTTATTTTGAGAGAGAGAGAGAGAGAGAGCGCGCACGTGCAAGCAGGGGACGGGCAGAGAGAGAGGGAGAGGGAGAATCTCAAATCCCAAGCCGGCTTCTCACTGCCAGTGGGAAGCCCAGTGTGCGGCCCGATCCCACGAACCACAAGGTCATGACCTGAGCCAAGAGTCAGACGCTGGACCTCTGAACCACCCAGGCCCCCCCGTTATTCATACATTTAACAACTTAGTGACTATTAACTATAGTCGAGCCTCTCCTAAGACACTGATCACTAGGAAAGACGAGGCCTCTGCCCTCCTACAGCTTTTTCGTCTGGGAGCTACTCTTTAAACAAGAAAGTAAAAATGAACAAGGGAGCCTGAAAGACAGCAATACATGGTGAGGGTAACAACAATGATGCTGACGGTGCTTTCCTGCGCGGCCACTGCCCTCAGCACTCTGTGTGGACCGTCTCATCAGTCCTCACCGCGACCCCATGAGGTAGGCCCCGCCGACACCCCCATTTCACAGGGGAGGAAGCTGAGGCAGGGAACGGTTGCGGAACTCGTCCAGGGGATTTTAGCGAGCAAGGGGTTGCAGGACTTCCATCCACGGGTCTGGCTAGAGTGGAGCCGCCTCTCCGCCTCTCAGAGGAGGGGGCACTGCCCGCTAGGAGCATAGGGCCGGACCGTCTCAGCTCCAGCCTTGGCCTGACCTCCTTTGTTGAGAGACTGCACGACAAACGGATGGCCAGACCATACACGAGATAGGATTGTGACCCACAGCCTGTGGCCACCTGCCCAGAAGGCCTGCCTGCAAGCTCTAGTAGCCGTGCAGGAAGCCAGACGGTAACCCTGTAACAATCGCTCCCAAATGGCCAGGGCCTGACGAGTGACCACCAGCTCCCCTAATCTGTGTCCCTGACTCTAGTTTAGGACCGACAAGAGACAGGCAAATATGCTCCCGTAACCGCTAGGGTAAGACAGCGACTTGCAGTGAGCCTGCCTCAGCTCCCCTGGTCCCACAGGCTCCGGGCAGGGGGCACCTGCTTTCCTCGGTCTGCACTTTGAGATTTCGCACTGCTCTGCCTGCCTTTGTGTTTTGGCCACAGTGGCCGTGGTTTCTTCTCCTTTGCCTGGTCTTCGCTGGTTTCCACATCGTGTAATCTTGGGCAAGCCCGGTGCCTCAGATCTGCCTCCGCACAACAGGTCTGATGACCGTATTAGTGACTCCTTGTCATGAGGGAGGGCAGCGTCCCTGGCGGGGCTCCTGAAGCAGTGCTGGAGACTACGTGAACACCTGTGGGGACTAAGTACGTGAATGTATGTGGGGACTAAATACGTCCACGCATGTGGGGACCAAGTACGTCAACGCATGTGGAGACTAAGTACGTCAATGCATGCATACTTCTAATGGTGATCAGTGCACCGCTGGCGTGAATGGCGTTTCTACAGACGGGAAGGGGCTGGAGGAAAGACTGGCACTCTCCCTTCATGGCGCTCCACACAAGGCGCTCTGAGTTTTCTACAGACTGAAGGTTTGGGCAACCCTGCATCAAGCAAATATACTGGTGCCATTTTCCCAACAGCATTTGCTCACTTCGTGTCTCTGGGTCACATTTTGGTAATTATCCCAGTATTTCAAGACTTATCATGATTATTATATTCGTGATGGTGATGGGTGAGCAGTGATCTTTGACGTTCCCATTGTCATTGTTTTGGGGCGCCACGAATCACACCCTCATAAGAGGGAAAACTTAATAAATGTTGTGTGTGTTCCAACTGCTCCACTGGCCGGCTATTCCCCATCTCTCTCCCTCTCCGTGGGCCTCCCTGTTCCCAAAGACACAACAGTGGTGAGATTGGGCCCATTAATACCCCTACAGTGGCTCCAAGTGTTCAAGTGAGAGGAGGAGTCATATGTCTCTCCCTTTAAATCAGAAGAAACGAGAAGTGCTTAAGCTCAATGGGGAAGGCAGGTCGAAGGCCAGGATGGCCAGAAGCTAGGCCTGTGGTGCCAGACATCCCCGCTGTAAACGCAAAGGAGAAATTCGTGAAGGATGTTGGAAGTGCTACTCCAGAGCAAGGCCCTGACTCCCTTCAATGCTGTGAATGCTGAGAGAGGCGGGGAGGCGGCAGAAGACCAGTCTGAAGCTGGCAGAGGTGCTTCAGGAGGCTGAAGGAAAGAAGGCATCTCCATAACATCAGGTGCAAGGTGAGGCAGCAAGTGCTGATGGAGAAGCTGCAACAGGTTCTCCAGAGCTCGCTGAGATCACTTGTGAAGGTGGTTACACCAAACAACAGATTTCCAGTGTAGACGAAACAGCCTCCTACTGGAAGAAGATGCCACATAGGACTCTCATCGCCAGACAGGGCAAGTCAAGGCCTGGCTTCAAAGCTTCAGAGGACAGCCCAACTCCTGTTAGGGGCTAACGCAGCTGCTGACTTTAAGTGGAAGTCAGAGCTCAGTGACCACTCTGAAAATCCCAGGGCCCTTAAGAATGTTGCTCCATAAACAGAGCAGCAAAGCCTGGATGACAGCACATCTCTTTACAACGGGGTTACTGAATATTTTAAGCCCACTGTGGAGACCTACCACTCAGGGAAAAAAAATCCTTTAAAATATGACTGTTCCCTGACAATGTACCCGGTCACCCAAGAGCTCTGATGGGGATGCACAATGAGAGGAACGCTGTTTTCATGCCTGCAGACACAGCACGCATCCTGCCGCCCGTGGATCAAGGAGGAATTTCAACTTTCAAGTCTTAGCAATAAAGACATACATTTCGTAAGCATATAGCTGCCATAGACAGTGATTCCTCTGATGGATCTGGGCGAAGTCAGTTGAAAACCTTCTGGAAAAGACTCAGCATTCTAGATGCCACGAGGGACATTCGTGATTCATGGGAAGAGGTCAACATATCCACATCAACAGGAGTTTGGAAGAAGTTGATTACGACCCTCACGGGTGACGTTGAGGGGTTCAAGACTTCGGTGGAGGACATAACTGCAGATGTGGTGGAAACAGCAAGAGAAGCTCAATTAGAAGTGGCGCCTGAAGAAGAGATTACATTGCTTTGCTCTCATGACAAAACTTTAATGGATGAGGACTCACTCCTGAAGGATGAGCAAAGAAAGCGGTTTCCTCAGATGGAACTGACTCCTGGAGAAGACGCTGTGAATACTGTAGAAATGACAACAAAGGATTTAGAACCTCACGCGAACTTAGTAAAGCAGCGGGATTTGAAAGAATGGACTCCCATTTCGGAAGAAGTCTACTGTGGGTAAAATGGTATGAAACCTGCTACAGAGAAACTGACAGGAAGAGTCAACTGTTGTGGAAAACTTCCCTGTTGTCATCTTGAAGAGATTGGCACAGCCACCCCGTCTCCAGCAACCACCACCCTGACCAGTCAGCAGCCACCAACATGGAGGCAAGACCCTCCGTCAGCAGAAGGGTTATGACTCGCTATAAGTTCAGCTGATGGTTAACATTTGTTAGCAACAAAGCATTTTTAATTTTTTTAATGTTTATTATTTTTGAGAGAGAGAGAGAGAGAGAGAGAGAGACAGAGCACGGCTAGGGGAGGGGTAGAGAGAGAGGGAGAGACAGTATCCAAAGCAGGCTCCAGGCTCCGAGCTGTCAGCACGGAGCCCGATGTGGGGCTTGAACTCACGAACCGCGAGATCATGACCTGAGCCAAAGTCAGATGCTTAACCGACTGAGCCACCCAGGTGCCCCAGCAATAAAGTATTTTTAAATTAAGGTATGTACATTGGTTTTTTAGACATAATGCACACCTGATAGGCTAGAGTCTATCATAAGCACAACTTTTTCATATCCACCAGGACCCCCATGGCCATGGCCATGACCTGCCCGATCTTGCTGCTAGGAGTAGGCATGTGTGTTAGGATGCTGTGTGACCCTTCTGCCGAGCCCGAATGGGCTTTGGGCTCATGTCAACACATCACCCACACAAGGCAGCTAGGCACCATTTAAAAAGCTGCTTCTGGGGGCACCTGGGTGGCTCGGTCAGTTAAGCATCCGACTTTGGCTCAGGTCATGATCTCATGGTCCGTGGGTTCAAGCCCCGCGTCGGGCTCTGTGCTGACAGCTCAGAGCCTGGAGCCTGTTTCAGATTCTGTGTCTCCCTCTCTCTGTGACCCTCCCCCATTCATGCTCTGTCTCTCTCTGTCTCAAATATAAATAAACGTTAAAAAAATAAATAAATAAAAAGCTGCTTCTGGTGTCCACCACACAGTTTTGTACAAGAAAAATAAAGTGGTTTAAAGCTTCTTAAAAAAAAATAATAAAAAAATACAAAAATAAAAAGCTGCCCCTGATCCCAATAGAAACTGTATGACTGACAAGAGACATGTGTGTGTACACAACTGGAAGTGTCCACGATGAGCTAGCTGTGGCCATTTCCACCCCTTCGTAAGTTTGCAACCCACTGTTGGGTGAGTGGTAGGCCTGTGGCCATGAAAAGGTCCAGAGGACACACCTAGGCTCTCACAATGACGCCTCTCTTCGGGGGTCATCAACAGCTGCATGGCCTGGCTTGTGTTGGGGCAGTGTGAGGTTTTGGAGTAGTGTTGCTCTACAGCTACACTGGTGGGACTCTGAAAAATGTCAGTGAGGGAAAATGCCCTTAGTGAGCAGGTATGTGAGTAATAAGCAGGATGAAACAGAATAATACACTTTTTGTGGAAAGAGATCTGGCTAGGTGTGATGTACACAGACTCCTGGATAGTAGCAAATGCCTCACCTCCATGGTCAGGGGACTGGAAGGAGCAGAATCAGGTAGGGAGGAGCTAGGGATATCCAGGAAGGAGGCATGTGTATGCATAGATGTATAGGGGTGGGCACAAAGCACTTGGGTCTTTGAATCAGATATAAATGTCCCCAAGAGAGCCCCCTGTACACATGGTCCTTAATGGCCAAGAGGACAATGTGGCTTATTGGGCAGATGTCAGCCAGCCTCTGTTTTTCCTTTCCCAGTGTTTATGCAGGGGCCTATGGACAGGTGGCAGAAGACAGAGGGCACTTGGGAGTCTCATATTATGGTATGCCTTTCACCAAGAGTGACTGAACTACACACGCTGCTCAACGTCCATCGCTTCAGCAGCGTAGACCGACACCAAGTCCTTAGTAGTGTTTCATTCCTATGGAAGCAAATCAGACAAGTGGTTGCAAGAGGATTTCATCCCCAGTGGAATGGACACTGATGGAGCCTAACTAGTATGTGTGTGTGTGTGCACTGAGTTGTAAGATGTACCCCTTTAGGTGTGCAGTGTGTTCACCTTTGGCAAATGCAGAACTCATTTAAAAACCACCACCACAATCAATACTAAAACACTGCCATCACTCCTTAAAATTCCATGCTGAGTTTGTCGGTCAACCTGATGGAAGTAAACAGCAACCAGCTTTCCTTCTCTATGGGTTAGTCCTGCTCATTGTAGAACTTCGCAGGAATGAAATCATAAACATGTGCTCTGTCACATCTGCACTCTTTTGTGCAGTATGTTCTGAAAAACTCATCCATTTTATTGATATCTTTTAAATTTTCATTCCTCTAATAATTATAGATGTTGAGCATTTTTCATGTCTTCATTGTTATTTATATATCTTCTTTGAGAAATGTCTGTTCAAATTGTTTTGCTCATATGGGGGGGTTGTTATTATTTGTAAAAGTCCTTATTTGTTCTATATATAATCCTTTATCAGACATGCACACATACACACAGACTTTTCTTAGTCTTGGCTTGCTGTTTCCATTATCAATTCTGTCTTTTGAAGAGCATACGTCTTTAGTTTTATGCAGTCCAAGAATCTTTTTTGGTTATTGTTTGTGCTTTTTGTTCCTCACTAAGAAATCTTTGTCTAATCCAAAGTTGTAAAGATTTTTAAAAATGTTTTCTTTTTTTCATTCTGATAACTTTCTTTTTTTAATTGTATTTATTTATATATTTTTAAAATTTACATCCAAATTAGTTAGCATATAGTGAAACAATGATTTCAGGAGTAGATTCCTTAATGCCCCTTGCCCATTTAGCCCACCCCCCCTCCCACAACCCCTCCAGCAACCCTTAGTTTGTTCTCCATATTTATGAGTCTCCTCTGTTTTGTCCCCCTCCCTGTTTTTATATTATTTTTGTTTCCCTTCCCTTATGTTCATCTGTTTTGTTTCTTAAAGTCCTCATATGAGTGAACTCATATGATTTTTGTCTTTCTCTGACTAATTTCACTTAGCATAATACCCTCCAGTTCCATCCACATAGTTGCAAATGGCAAGATTTCATTCTTTTTGATTGCCAAGTAATACTCCACTGTATACATCTATATCTATATATCTATATCTATATCTATATATCACATCTTCTTTATCCATTCATCCATCGATGGACATTTGGGCTCTTTCCATACTTTGGCTATTGTTGACAGTGCTGCTATAAACATTAGGGTGCACGTGTCCCTTCGAAACAGCACACCTGTATCCCGTGGATAAATGCCTAGTAGTGCAATTGTTGGGTCGTAGGGTAGTTCTATTTTTAGTTTTTTGAGGAACCTCCATACTGTTTTCCACAGTGGCTGCACCAGCTTGCATTCCCAAAAATATTTTCTTTTAGATGCCTTATGGTTTTGACTTTTGCTATTAGGTCTTAGATCCACTTCATGTGAATTATTGTGTATGATGTGAGGTAAAGGTCTAGGTTCTTTTTTTTCTTCCAAAAAGGTATCTGGTTGTTCCAGTAACATTTGTTGAAGCTATTATCTTTTCCTCCATTTCCTCCTTTTTGTCACTTTGTTAAAAGTCAACCAATCATACATGTTTACCTCTGGCATCTCTATTGTTTCTTTTTTCCACCTTCCTATCTCTATGCAAATACCACACCATCCATTACATTTGTTCCTTTCACAGAAAATCTTGGAGTAAGAAGATGTCCAATTTTATTCCTTTTCGGAATTGTTGTGCTATTATTGCTCTTTTTTTTTTTAAAGTTTATTTGTTTTGAGAGAGAGAAAGAGTGCATGAATGGGGGAGGGGCAGAGAGAGGGAGAGAGAGAGAAACCCAAGCAGGCTCCAAACTGTCAGCACAAAGCCGGATGAGGGGCTTGATCCCACGACCCTGGGATCACAATGTGAGCCAAAATCAAGTTGGACACTCAACCAACTGAGCCACCCAGGTGCCCCTATTATTGCTTTCATATTTCCACATACATGTTAGTATCAGCCTGTCAGCTGCTAAAACAGCTAGTTGGGATTTTTAAAAAATTATTTATTTAATTAAGTAATCCAACATGGGGCTGTAGTACATGACCCTGAGATCAAGAGTCACTTGCTCTTCCGACTGAGTCAGCCAGGTGCCCCAGCTAGTTGGGGTTTTGATTTGGCTTGCATATCAGTTTAGAGAGTCCTGATATCTTGACTATGTTGAGTCTTTTTTTTTAATTTTAATTCCAGTTAGTTAACATACAGTGTAATATTAGTTTGTGTACAACATAGTGATTCAACAATTCCATACATCACCCAGTGCTCATCACAATAAGTGCACTCTTTAATCCCCATCCCTTATTTAACCCGCCCCCCCCCCCCGCACCTCCCCTCTGGTGACCATCAGTGTGTTCTCTATAGTTAAGAGTCTGTTTCTTGGTTTTCTTTTTTTTTCTCTTTGCTCTTTCATTTTGCTTCTTAAATTCCACATGAGTGAAATCAATTCTGACTTATTTTGCTTAGCATTATACTCTGACTTATTTTGCTTAGCATTATACTCTTTAGTTCCATCTATGTCATTGCAAATGACAAGATTTCATTCTTTTTATGACAATGTTGAGTCTTTTGTTTGTTTATTTATATTTTAAGTAGGCTCCATACCCAACATGGGACTTGAACTCACAACCCCAAGATCAGGAGTTGTGTGCTCCACCAACTGAGCCAGCCAGGTACCCCCAATGTTGAGTCTTTCAATCAATAAATGTGGTATCTGTCTTTTTTTAGTTCTTTAATTTCTTTTAGCCAAGTATTATAGTTTTCAGTCTTCATATCTTACACATCTATACTTATGCCTACATGTGTATGCTTTTTGGAGCTATTATAATATTTTAATTTTGATTTCCAATTGTTCCTTGTTGATTTACAGAATAAAATTCAATTGATATTCCTTCCCCTTTAATCTGTATGCCTTTATTTCTTTCAGTTGTCTTACTGCTAGCCAGTTCTGAATAGAAGTTGTGAGACTATCAGTAATTTGTTTCACAGGGTAAAAGCATTCAGAATATTAGTTAAAGGCTTTTCATAGAACTTCTTCTTCTTTTTTTTAAGTTTACTTATTTATTTTGAGAGAGAGTGAGTGGGTGCGAGCAGGGGAAGGGCAGAAAGAGAGGGAGAGAGAGAATCCCAAGCAGGCTCCATGCTGTTAGTACAGAGCCTGATGTGGGGCTCAAACTCACAAACTGTGAGATCATGACCTGAGCCTAAACCAAGAGTTGGACACTTAACCAACTGAGCCACCCAGGCATCCTGATTCTCTTCTTTTTTAAAAAAAACTTTTATTTACTTGTTTTGAAAGAGAAAGAGAGAGCACCAGCGGGGGAGCGACAGAGAGAGAGAAAGAGAAAGAATCCCAAGCAGGCCCCATGCTGTCAGTGCAGAGCCCAATGTGGGGCTCTATCTCACTGTGAGATCAGATCTGGGCCAAAATCAAGAGTTGGACGCTAACCAACTGAGCCACCCAGGTGCCCCCGTTGATGCTCTTTATCTGATTAAGGAAGTTCCCTCATAAGTGCATACAGCTGAGCGTTTTATTTATCAAATCTTTGTGCATGCATTTATCATGATGTTGTTTTTGTTGTTAGTCTATTAATGCGATGGATTACCTTTATTGATTTTCAGATGTTCAACTAGCCTGTCATCTGAGAATACATCACACTTCGTTGTGATGCTAGGATCCTTTTCATATACTGTTGGCTTTTATTTATCAATATTTTGGTGAGGGTTTTAGCACTTATGTTTTTGAGGACTCCTGGTCTGCAGCTTTATTTCCTTGTACTGTCTTTTTCTAATTTGAGTTTGGAATAATGCTTGCTCACAATATTGTTCAAAGTTTTCCTTTCTCTTCTACTTCCTGGAAGAGATTGTGTAGAATTGTATTTTTCCCCCAAATGTTTGGTGGTGCATGCCAGTGAGAACATTGTGGCTGAGAGTTTTCCTTGTTGGAAAGTTGTTTTAACTACATATGCAATTTAATATTTTAAAGAATATTAAGGTTATCTCTTCTTGAACGAGTCTTGGTAGTTTCTGTCTTTCAGGAGTTGGTCCATTCAAGGACCTAGAGGTTGTTATGCCAAGTGAAATAAGTCAGACTGAGAGAGACAAATACCATATGACTCCACTCATAAGTAGAATCTAATAAACAAACAAACAAAAAGGAGAATTAGACCTATAAATACAGAGAACAAACTCATGGTTGCCAGAGGGAAGAAGGGTGGAGGAATGAGCAAAATGGGTGAAGGGGAGTGGGAGATACAGGATTCCAGTTGTAGAGTGAGTCACAGGAATAAAATGCACAGCACAAGGACTATGGCCAACGATACTGTAATAGCAATGTGATGGGACAGAGGGTAGCTATAATTTGGTGAACACAGCATAATGTATAAAGCTGTCAAATCACTAAGTTGTAAACCTAAAATTAATGTAACATTGTATGTCAACTATACTGAAAAAAGAAAAAGAGAGAGTTGAACCATTCAAGTTGCCAAATTTTGGGGCACAGAGTTTGCAGTGTTCTCTTATATTCTATTAGTGTCAGTGTGGTTTGTAGTGATGTCCTGTCATTCATTCCAGATTTTGGCAAGTTGTGTCTTCCATTTTTCATGATTAGCCTGGCCAGGCATTGTCAATTTATTGGTCTTTTTAAAGAATCAGCAGTGGGTTTCATTGGCTTTTGTTACTGTTTTTCTATTTTTGGTTTCACCAACTTCTGCCCTTTATCATGCTCACTTTGGGGTGAGTTGTTCTTTTTCTTGTGTCTTAAGATGGAAGCTTAGGTTAGTGACTAGAAACTACCCTTTTTAAAATATGAACACTCTTGGGGCGCCTGGGTGGCGCAGTCGGTTAAGCATCCGACTTCAGCCAGGTCACGATCTCGCGGTCCGTGACTTCGAGCCCCGCGTCAGGCTCTGGGCTGATGGCTCGGAGCCTGGAGCCTGTTTCCGATTCTGTGTCTCCCTCTCTCTCTGCCCCTCCCCCGTTCATGCTCTGTCTCTCTCTGTCCCAAAAATAAATAAACATTGAAAAAAAATTAAAAAAAAAATATGAACACTCATTGCTCATACTTTCCTCTTAAACGCGTGTTAGCTGCATCCCACAAAGTTTAGTATGCTGATTTCATTTTCATTCAGTTCAAAATATTTTCCAATTTTCCTTGAGCTCCTCTTTGCCCCATGAATTATTTAAAAGTGTGTTGTTTAATTTCCAAATAGCTGAAGATTTTCCAGATTATCTTTTTTTTATTTAAAAATTTTTTTTATTTTAGAGAGAGAGAGCATGAGTGGGGAAGAGGGGCAGAGAGAGAGAGAGAGAGAGAGAGAGAGAGAATCTCAAGCAGGCTCCACACTCAGCACTGAGCCCAACATGGGGCTCGATCCCACAACCCTGGGATCACACGGTGAGCTGAATCAAAGAGTCAGGAATTTGACCGACTGAGCCACTCTGGTGCCCTGAGATTATCTTTATAGTAATAGATTTTAACTTAAATTCCATTAGAGTCTGAAAAGAAGTGATGTAAGATATTGCTTCTTTTAAATCAGTTGAGCTTTGTTTTGTATCCAAGGATATGAACTATCTTGGCCAATACTCCATGTGCACTTGAAAGGACTGTGCATTGTGCTGTTGAGTGCCGTGTCAATTAGGTCAAGTTGGTTGATAGTGTAGCTAAGGTTTTCTATATCCTTGCTGATTTGCTCTTTGCTCTATCAATTACCAAGGGAATCCCTGACCATAACTGTTGAGTAACCATACTTACTGACAAGTAACTATTACTTACTTGTCCTCTCATTTCTGACAGTTTTTGCTTTCTGTGTTTGAAGCTCTGTGGTTTTGTGCATACATGATTAGGATTACTACGTCTTCTTGGTGAATTGACCTTTTTATCCCTGATAACTTCCTTGTTCCAAAGCCTACTTCACCTGGTATCTTTTACTGTACTGTCCTGGAGAGTATGGCCACTTTGGTGGATAGAAAGTTGCTGCTTCCTCCCAATTCCCGAAGACATCCATGCCCTAGTCCCTGAAACCTGTGAGGATGTTACCTTACAGGCCAAAGAGACTTTGGAAATGTGACTAAATAAAGTACCTGATTATCTGGATGACCCCAATGTATTCACAGGCTTTTTATTAGAGGGAGGCGAAAGGTCAGAGCCAATGGTGGGGGATGTGAGGACAGAATCAAGAGGCTGCAGTGATGGAAGGAAGGGGTCAGGAGCCACATGCTGCAGGCTGCCTCTGGAAGCTGAAAAGGCATGGGGACAGATTCTCACTGCAGAGCTACCAAAAGCAAGTGGCACTGTTGACGCCTTGGCATTAGCCCAGTGATTTTGTACCTGTGACCTGCAGAACTGTAAGACAAATCTTTGTTGTTGGAAGTCACTAAGTGTGTGGCTATTTGTTATAGCAATCATAGGAAACTAATAAATCTACTTAAGCTTAACTTCCGATTAATGTTTGCAAAATGTATTCTTTCTCCTTTTACCTCCTGTAGACTGCACATAGTTGGGTCATGGTGGTGTTAATCCAGTCCTACAGTCTCTGCCATTTAATTGTGCTTTCACCGTTTACATTTAATGTAATTATTGATAAGGTTGATTTTAGGTTTATCATTTTACTCTTTGCTTTCTGTCCCCCTCTTATTGTTTGTTCTTCAGTTTTCCCTCTCCTGCTTTCTTTTGGCTTTTTGGTATATTTTTAAGTATTCCACTTTTTAAATTAATTACTTTTTAAGGAGGCTCCACACCCAAGGTGGAGCCTAATGTGGGGCTTGAACTCAAGACCCTGAGATCAAGACCTGAGCTGAGATTGAGTCAGATGCTTAACCAACTGAGCCACCCAGGTGCCCCTAAGCATTCCATTTTACCTATTGGTAACTATAACTCTGTATCTCCATATGTTGTTTTTAAAGTAGCTGTTGTAGGTATTATACACACCTAATTTCACAGACTCTACATAGAGTTAATATTTTACTTCTTTCAGAGAAACACAGAAGCCTTACAAGTGTCTAGGGCCTTCACCCTCACATGTTGTATGTGTTGTATGTATTACACCTACATATATTCAAAGCTTCCGAGACAACATTATTGGCTTTGCTTTCAACAGCCATACATATGGTAATGAATGTAAGAGGAAAGAAGTATGCTATTTGCCTAGTTATCTACCTTTTTTTCTCATCTCTTTTTCTTGAACTTCCCAGCTTCCTTCTAGAATTAATTCCTTTCTGTCTGAAGAACTTAACATTTCTTGTGGAGCAGACCTGCTGGTCACAAACTCTTCCCATGTTCCTTCCTCTAAGAATGACTTTATTTTGCTCTCATTCCTTTAAAAAAAAAATTTAGAGAGAGAGAGAGAGGGAGAGAGAGAGAATGAGTTGGGGAGGGCCATGTGGGAGAGAATCCCAAGTAGGACCTGCACTGCCAGTGCAGAGCCCAACGTGGGGCTTGATCCCATAAACCATGAAATTTTGACCTGAGTCAAAATCAAGGGTCAGACAACTGACTGAGCCACCCAGGAATCCCATTCCTGAAGAATATATCCAGAATTCTAGGTTGGCTCTGTCTCTCAGAACTTTAAAATCTTCTGACCGTGATGGTTTCTGATATGAAATCTGTAATCATTCTAATTGTTTTCCCTCTTCATGTAAAATGGCATCTCTCTTTCTTTCTCTCTTTTTTTTTTTTTTTTTGGTTTTGACTAGTTGAATTATGATTATGATGTGCATGGGCACGGTTCTTTTTTTTTTATTTTTTTTTTTATTTAAAAAAATTTTTTTTTCAACATTTATTTATTTTTGGGAATGGGCACGGTTCTTAAAGCTCATCCTATTTTGCATTTGCTGATCATCTTGGACATTGTACATGTCAATGTATGACTTTCAACAAATCTGTAAAATGGACAGCTATTTATTTCTTCAAACTTTTTTTCTTCATCAGTTATCATTCTCCTTTTGCTGGAAGATTGACTATATACATTGACTCACAAATCCCTGAATCTGTGTTCAATTTTAATTTTTTACCTTTATTTTTTAAAGAAAAATCTTTTTTGATAGATTTTTATTTTGTTTATTTTGAGGAAGAGAACACGAGAAAGTAGGGGAGGGAAGAGACAGAGGGAGAGAGAGAGAATCCCAAGCAGGCTAAGAGTGGGGTCTGACTTGGCTTCGTCCCACAGCAGCAAGACCACCACCTGAGCCAATATCAAGAGTCAGGCGCTTAACCCACTGAACCACCCAGGCACCCCACAAATTAAAAAAAAAAATTATTTTAGAGAGAGAGAGAGCGCCTGGGTAGCTCAGTCGGCTGAGCGTCCGACTTCGGCTCAGGTCATGATCTCACGGTCCGTGAGTTCGAGCCCCGTTGTTGGGCTCTGTGCTGACAGCTCGGAGCCTGGAGCCTGGAGCCTGCTTCGGATTCTGCGTCTCTGTCTCTCTCTGCCCCTCCCCCACTCATGCTCTGTCTGTGTCTGTGTCTGTCTCTCTCTCTCTGTCAAAAACAAATAAACATTAGTGAGAGAGAGTGCAAGCGGGAGAGAGAGGCAGAAAGAGAGAGAAATTCCAAGTAGGCTTCACGCTCGGCACAGAGTCCGACTCAGGGCTTGATCCCATGACCCTAGTATCATGACCTGAGCTGAAATCAAGACTTGGACGCTCAATGGACTGAGCCACTCAGGCACCCCGCATTCATTTTTTATATCTTTTTTTCCTCTACTGTTCAGATTGCACTTCCCTTGTTCTGTCTTCAAGTTCACGGACCCCTGCCTCTGTCATCATCCTGCCACTAGACACAATGAATTATTTCAGTTACTTAATTTTTTTCTAAAATTTCCTCTTTCTCCCTTATAATTCCTATGCTGGGAGAAGTCTATTTTTTTCCATTTATTGTACAAGTGTTTGCCCTTATTTCATGAAGCTTGATTATAAAAGTGGCTTTTGACGGTTGGTCAGCTCAGGGTTGGTGTCTGTTGATTATTTTTTCCTTTGAGTGTTACTGAGACTTGCCTGTTTCTTTGAATTTTACATCAGACAGAATCTTCTGGGCAAGGTGAATGTTTGTTTGAGCAGGTTATCACCCTGCTTGGGTACTGACAGTGTGACATGCTTTCGAGGATGTAGCTCCCAGTCACAGTTCAGCTTTGACAGCCCGTGCTGCCCACTTCTCTGGTTTCACTTCCAAAATGACACCTGCTTACCGCCACTTCACCATTCTCTTGTTTCCTCCTAAAACGAAGGACAGATGTGTCTTGGGACCTGGTTATTCTGTTCTCCATGTCTCAGATCTTATCCTTTGGGTTTCTATTTTTATGATGTTCCACTGCATTCTGGAATACCTCCTGAGTTCTGTTTCCCAGTTCCCCAATTTTCTGATCAGCTATCTTCTATCCGTTGAGAATAGATCTTTTGAGTTTCTTCATTCAATTAATGAGTTTTGACCTATGAAATTTCCTTAGGGAGCACCTCTTTGTTTCCACTGAACAACTCTTCTTATATCACGCATGTCTCATCTTCCTCTGAGGACCTAAAGCATGCTTAGTTTTAAGTCTCCTTCCAGTTTTCAAGTTCTCTCCCTTGCCCTGGTTGGGAATTCCCCCAGTGACCGGGTCTGTGCTCTATTTTTCACGGCACAGTTGATTGTGTACACTCGGTCATTTTGCCACTGAGCCGACCCCTTCCTCACAGTTATCACGCCCATTTTCCTGCATTGTGAAGGCCTCAACAAGTGACCAGCTTGCGACTGCTTCAGACTTAAGATCTGCAGGTGTTCCAAACTCAGTGTTCTGCTCAGGGTTCCAGCAGGTGCGCGGATCACTCACAACTGAGCTCATGCTACATGTGGGTGTACATTGGTACCTGCCCGTCCTGTCGTGTCTGGGCATGACCTCTGATCAGTGAGTGGGGGTACTGCAGCCCCCATTCAGACAGGCAGCAGGCTCAGAGCTCCTGGCCTCACACCAGGAACCCGTATCTCCTTTGGGGCTCTGCCACCTATCACCGCGTGGACACAGCAAACCAGGTCCTGGGGCCCGTCCCCGAGATGCATCACCAAGCCCACTCAGCGCTGGTCTCTGCTTACGTCTAGGGATTCACGCTGCATTTCTGGCTCTGATTTGTTTTCACTGTGGCTACACATCTTACAAATCTTTATCTAGCATTTCGGTGTGTTTGGAGTGTGGCCTTCAAGTGGCCCCACGACATGAACTCTGACACTGCAGTCACCTGAATGCCGACAAGCCACACATGAAATCGCCCCTGTGTGTCTCAGGCATCACAGCACTCCTGAGGGGAGAGGCCCCTATCTCATCACCATGAGTAACAGAAGACTCAGGAAGGGGAAGTTTTGCTGAATACTGACAGTGTTTCAGCTTCAATTAAATCTCTGAATTGCCTCCAGCGCCTGCTCTTACCCAGTGCCTGCAAGAGGGACGCACAGTATGGGACGGAGAGGCTATCCCATGGAGGGGACGGGGCCCTGAGGCGGCAGAAAGGACTCAGATGTTCTGAAGGGAGGTGATGAAAAGAAGATGGTGATGACTTACAGGAACAAGGAAGTCAGTGAAGGGAAGTGTTGGGGGTAAAGAAAATCCACAATACCAGGGCAGGAGGAAGGGCTGTGCTGCCTTGGGAGAAATGACCATCTGTCTTCGATGACCTCCCGACACCCTCCTCTCCCTGGATCATCCTCCTGGGGCGGCCTCACTGGCTCCTGCCTTCGCCACCGTGCTCTTGCGCTCACGTCCAGTCACCGGATACACACCACCACGCCCCTCGGCACCCTCTTAACAACGGCCAACCCATCGCAAGACTCAAGAAGCGTGTGTGCATCACCACGCCGGCCTCCCTCCTCCTCCTCCCACCGGGCCCCCCTTCCCCTGTTCCTCCCTCCCACCATCTCCGAGGGACCCTTCCAATCACCCTGCCTGGTCCGGTCCCGTGTGAGGCTCCAAACGCTCCCACCCTCTCCTTTACGAAGCTCTACGTTGCACCATCTCATCTGCGAGGCTGTGACCGTCCGGCCGGAGCTAAACCCACCAGCCCCACAAAGAAAACCCACCCTCCAAACCGAACACCTCCCCGAGTGCACACAAACCGAGCTGACTTAACGATTCTGTGCCTTCTGTCTGGCTGTCCCATCAGCCAGTCTGAACCTGGCCAGCTCCTCTCCCACCTGCCAGACTGGGAGGCCGCCCTGGCTCGTTTCGCTCCACTCTAAATGTGTTTTGTGTCGTAGGTTCCTGTAAGGCTTCAATGAAAAATCCCCATCAACGACTTAAAATACTGATCAATACGGGATCTCACAGCCAGATGAGTGCTGGGGCTTCACTACTGATTATCAATACAACTAATTGCCAACAGAGCCCTCCCACATTTTATTTCCTACAGTGTCTTTTCCAAACAGAAACCCGTTCATACTGTCTGCTGGCTAAAATCTTCCCACTGCTTTAAAGATGAAATCTCTAAGGCTGGCGTGATTATCAGACTCCTGTGTGACAAGGCCCTGGCCTCCTCCTGATTGCTCTCAATTCTGAGAACAGCTCAAGATCTTTCTAGTTGAGGATGCCCTTCACTCCCATTTCTGCTACCCCTGGTTCCTGCCTTCTGTCCCTCCATACCCCAGAGGGACCACAGGTTGTATGACATCTACCTGTTATTGAATCTCATGGTTCCCTGTTTTTTCTTTTTTATTTATTTAATGTTTATTTATTTTTGAGGGAGAGAGAAAGACAGAGCACAAGTGGGAGAGGGGCAGAGAGAGAGGGAGACACAAAATCCAAAGCAGGTTCCAGGCTCCAAGCTGTCAGCACAGAGCCCGACGAGGGGCTCAAACTCACGAACTGTGAGATACTGACCTGAGCCGAAGTTGGACGCCCAACCTACTGAGTCACCCAAGCACCCCACCCCCCCACTCTGCTTTCTTTTTACTTCCAACCTGGAACAGTCCTGTAAGACCGAAAACAGAATTGTTTCTTTCCTACCTAAATATTTGTATCGTCTGTTGTCACTAATCAGAGCCCCATGAGTCCAGGGAAGGAAGGACTCTGTCAGCCTCATCAATGATTCTCCAATGCCTGGTGCCATGACTGGACATGGTAACTACTCAGTAAACACTGAATGATTGACAGACAGGGTGGTGGAAGGAAGGAAGAGAATTTGCATTTACGGAACTCAGGAAAGGGAAGTGTCTCACCCAGATCACACAGCCTCTCTCTGTAAGAGGCCTGTAACTGGAACTGAAATTGGGCCGGCTCCCAGATCCGGCCCACACTCCCCGACCTTGGCTTCTGGGACCAGAGTCACTCTCTGGACTTGGGCTTGGCGGGGAACAGGCAGAGCGGCAGGGCCGTGTGGGGTCTGGTGAGACTCGCATCTGGTCTGAAAGGTCGCAGGGCCTCCCTCTGTCGGGCGTCCTTCAGGGAGAGCAGAGCAAGGCCCCGGAGGGGGTGTTCCCCTTCCTGTAAGGCCTCTCGTGAGGAACCCATGATGGGGACCACAGAGCCTGGGCCATGTCACACCCTGTGCATGTGTCTGTCCCGTGGACTCTGAGGACTTTTAAGCTGTCTGCACCGCTGGGACCATGGGAGGCAGCGTCAGGACCCAGACCCTCACCGCCCTTCTGTGTCTCGGTGAGCTTTCTGGACAAGAGGAGGGATGGGTGGCTCCCGCCCTGCCCCCAGGCCCTGGGCCCTGAGAGACCTCAGGACTTGGGAGGCATGTTGGGGGCAGGACTTCTGGGGGCCAGAGAGTGACCCCCGGGGTCATTGGACCTGACTGGGCCTGGAACAGCTACCTGCGGGTGGGGGGACACTCTCACAGGGAACTCTCTTCCAGGGCTGTGTCGGGGTCCGTGGGACCAGGTACAGGCAAGTGAGTGCTCCCCAGACCTCCTGTTTCCACCCAACAACCCGCTGGGCAGCTGGGGGGTACAGAGGGTCTGGGCTGATGGTGACCAGTCCGGGAGGGGCCTTGGGGTGACAGGTGGGAAACAGGGGAGAAGGGCACCCTGGCAATTCCCCATCTGACTCCTTTCCAGGGTACCTTCCCAAACCCTCCATCAGGGCTGACCCCAGCCCCAATGTCACCAGGGGGACCCCTGTGACCATCTGGTGTCAGGCATCTCTGCAGGCTGATGTCTACTATCTGTATAAAGAGAGGGTCTCTGAACCCACGTCCATGGAGATCTCACAGGAGTCCAGCGACAAGGCCAGTTTCTCCCTCGGATTCATGAGTGCGCACAATGCAGGGCGGTACCAGTGTCAATATCACAGCAGGAACGGCTGGTCACAGCGGAGTGACCTCCTGCCCCTGGTGGTGACAGGTAAGGCAGAAGCTGGCCCCTCCCCTGGGGCCCCTCCTCCAGGTGGAAGGGAACAGAGTGTGGCCTCAGGGGACTCTCGCTCACTGTCCACACTGGGGTACGTGGGGCGATGGCCCCTTTAACACTGCCCCTCCTTCTCCCTCAGGAGTGTACGACCCACCCTCCCTCTCAGCCATCCCAGGCCCTGTGGTGGCCTCAGGAGGGAACGTGTCCCTCTCCTGTAGCTCACCACATCCATGGCAAACCTTCCGTCTGCTGAAGGAGGGGGGAGCTGACGCGCCCCGACACCTGGAATTGAAGTTCCCTCGTGAGAAGAGGCAGGCACTGTTCCCTGTGGGCCCCGTGAGCACCTCCCATGGGGGGACCTACAGGTGCTACGTTTCTCCAGCTTCCTACCCGTATGTGTGGTCACTCCCCAGTGACCCTCTGCACCTTCAGGTCATAGGTGAGGGGCCCCTGCCCTGCCCCACCTACTTCCTGGGCCCAAATGACTGACCTAAGCCGAGTGCCCAGTGGAGCCCTGGGGGTGATAGAAAGTGGGTGGGGCACTGGCCTCCTGAAGTCAGACGACACATGGAAGCTATGGTGGAGGGGTGGGGGTGCTCATGAGAGCCTCGCCTCAGGCCCTGGGGCCAACGTGGGGTGTGCATCCCCTGGTGCCTCTGTCCCCTCCCGTCCAGGTGCCTACAGGGAGCCCACCCTCTCAGCCCAGCCGGGCTCGCTGGTGCAGCCTGGAGACAACCTGACCCTCCAGTGTCATTCAGAAGCCGGATTTGACACATTCGCTCTGATGAAGGATGAGGGGCTCACACCTCCCGTGCGTTTAGATGGGCAGCCCAGCCCCAACTTCCCCCTCGGCCTTGTGAGCATCACCCACAGGGGCCGGTACAGATGCTATGGTGGACAAAACCTCTCCTCCACGTGGTCAGCTCCCAGTGTCCCCTTGGACATCTTCATCACAGGTGAGAGACCCACTCCCCATATTTCTGTCTGCTCAGGGTGTTGGGGCCATAGTCACCGCTAGGGGTGATAGGGTCCAGGTAGAGGATAAGGAGCAGAGGCTGAGATGGGGCTGTGGTCTAAGGAAAGAGACTGAGAAACGGACAGTGAGGGCCAAGGAAATAAAGGACACTCATCAGAGAGACAAGAGGAGCTGAAAGGGAGTCACACAGAGTCCCAGCAGAGAGGACAGTCATCACCCAGCTCAGGGTCAAGGGTGTGTGAAGGGGGAAGCAGATCTATACAGGTCACGAATTTTCCTCCCGCAGGCCTATACAGGAAACCGTCCCTCTCGGCCCAGCCGGGGCCCTCAGTGTCCTGGGGAGAGAATGTGACCCTGCAGTGTCGCTCGGAAATCTGGTTCGACACCTTCTACCTGTCCAAGGAGGGGTCACCTGCTCCTCCCCAGCACATTCGTCTGCAGGACACAACTGCACCTTATCAGGTCAACTTCAACATGAGTCCTGTGACCTCAGACCATGAGGGGACCTACAGGTGCTACACCTCATCCAGCACCTCCCCCTACCTGTTGTCACACCCCAGTGACCCCCTGGAGCTGCTGGTCTCAGGTGAGGGGCCCCAGTCCTGTCCCCTGTGTGTCGTCGTGGTCAGGGACCTGTCAACGGAGAAATGCTAGGCTGGGACGGGAGTGAGGGGGTCACAGAAGGAGGGGAGCGGCAGACGGGAACCTCAGCTCTCAGAGGGATGGTCACAACAACCCCCATCCCTGCCTCCTACCCTGCCTGCTGAGGTCCTGACAGAAAGGAGGGAGGTGAGGCCAGAGGCCGACCACCCCCATCCTCCTCCAGTCTCCAGTCCTAAGAGCTCCTCACCGAGAGACACCAACACGAGAGTGGGGGACTAGCAGAGGCGTGGATCCCTGGGGGGACCAAGATCACCATCTCTGGCATGGCTCGTGTCAGGGGTGACCACGGGGCTCCGGGGGGCTCTGAGTCTGGGCCAGATGGCGGAGGGAAAGGTGGGCTCCCACCTGGGGGACCAGCACCCTGAAGTGGGGAGCATAGAGCACCCCTCCTTACCTCTCTTTCCTGGTCCCCAGGAGGCTCTGAGGATGCACCAGTCACCCCATGGAGGGGTAAGTGGAGTCTCTGTTGGGAGATGCGGGTGGGAGGAGCTCAGTCTAGGCTTGCCTCAGTCTCTTCCTGAGATTATGGCCTGAGAAGCTCCTTCTCACCGAGACAAGTCCTCTGATTGCAAAGGGCAAGAAGGTGGCTGTACTGTGTGTGGGGTGCGGCAGGGTGGGGGGCGTGGGCACACACAGGAGGTGTCTGAGTTCACCCCCACAGACGGCAACGGGGGCTCAGCCCGAGAGTTGCTGTGCAGTCGGGGAGAGAGCAAGGCTTGGAAATCAGGTTCAGGCCCAGATCTGCTTCTCCCCCGCTGTGGGATCCTGGACAAGTCCGTCCCTTTCCGAGACCCATGGCTAACTGTCAGCACAACAGGCCTCCTGTCGCCTCCCTCAGGCCCACTGAGAGATTCTGGTGAATGCCCTCAGCATGGCCCCTTTTAGAGCTCTGGAAGGGGAGAGCCCTCCCTCCTGCCCTTGTGGATGCGTGTCCACACACACACACACACACACACACACACATGGCACATCCACACAGGCCCCCAAGGGGTGTTGGGCCTGTGCACAGTGGGAGACAGATCTGGGCTTGGGCGGGGCGGAGACTGGGTTTGGTGAACAGGTCTCCACTCTGGTGTTCTGCCAGTGGGGGAGGGGTAAGGGGACAGCATGGAAAAAACCCAAAATCCCATTAGGAAACCCACAGCCCGGGTTCCAGTCCGAGCCCTGCCGCCTCCACGCTGGGCCACCTGGGACACGTGATCAGCCTCCCTGTGCCTCACTTTCCTGTCTGTGGAGTGGGGGGGGGGGGGGGGGGGGGGGCGGGGGCGGCAGTCCCCTGCTGCATGACCCTTGACAGGGTCAGAGGTGAATGCCCAGAGCCCAGCACGTGCCTGGCACACAGCCGGCGCCCAGTTAAATGGCATCACTGGCTCCTTCACGGTGTGGCTCTGCCCAAGGTCCCAACCGGTACCTGTACATCCTCATCGGGGCCGCGGGGGCCTTCGTCCTGCTGCTCTGCCTCCTCGTCGTCCTCCTCGTCCGTCGCCGGCGTCAGGGCAAAGGCAGGAAGCCGGGTGAGAAGGGACGGGGGTGACCAGCCCCAGGGGGTGGTGGCTCTCCCGCGGGTGGATGGAGAGTGGCTCAGGGCGCCAGCCAGAGGGAAACCAGACGCGGGAAAGGCCAGCGTAGAACTCCAGCATCGCCCAGTGAGAAAGTCTGGAGAGAGGAGTACATGCGAGCATACGTGTAAATATTTTAATTTTTTGCCTTCTCAAATTTATGAAATGCTTGAAAACACATCCAAGTTTCGTTTTTTGTTGGGAACGTCTTTGTTTTGAATTCTGTACGGTGATGGGAGGGGATTATAGTCTTTCCAGTTCTGAGATCCTCAGCTTAAGGCAGGCCCAGGGGAGGGGTCCGCGGTGGGTGCCAGGGGCCGATTTCCAACTCCCCGCAGCAGCAGCAGCCACAATCCCAGCGCCTGAGGATGAAGGCCTGCGTGGGAGGTAAGACCTCTCCGAGACCCCACCCTCACCAGCTGGTGGCCCCCTCACTGCCGCCTAACAGCCCTGTCTCCTCCCCAGCTCCGGTCCCGCTGCCACGGCCGCCCAGGATGAGAACTTGTGTAAGGGGAAGTGTGGGGCCACCCTGGGGAGGAGGCGGGCCCAGAGAATGTGGGTGGGCAGTGGAGGCTGTGGATTGGGAGAGGGTCCTGGGCTCGGGTGTGAGAGAGCATCTGATCACCTTGTGGCCTGGTAACATCACTCATCTTCTCTGGGCTCCTGCCATACAAGATCTCAAGGGATCTTGGCAAGAGATGGGACCGCCTTTTTCTGTCCCTACCAGATGCTGTCATGAAAGACACACAGGCTGAAGAGGACAGACAGCTGGACAGCCAGGTGGGCTCCCTGTGGTCCTGACCAGGGCACCCCTGCCTCTCTATGTGATAAATCCAGCAGACACTCCACCCGGCAGCCCGCAGCCTCTCTCTCCCTTCTGGAAGCACGCCACTCTCTGGGCGGCTACCACCTCAGGGTCCTTGGTCTCTTCTGTCGAGCTGTTGGGGACACTCAGGTCAAGGGGGCAGGGTTGGAGTTTAGGGCTGCCTGTGCCCTGCACAAAGGGCTGAAATCCAGGCCCTGGGCCAGTAGAGGCCCAGAGGCGGCACCTCCTAAAACCTACACAAAGTGGTCCTGTAGCTTAGCTCAGTCCTCTTTCTGTTCAGTCTTTCCCCATCTGTCCCACCCACAGCCACGGCTGTTCACGCGATTCACCCTGGCCCACGGGCTGCGTGGGGGCCTGTCCATCCACGTTGATGGCCACACTCAATTCCTACCTCCAGCCTTGCCCTCCCCCAGCACCAGATTCCAGGGGCCAACCATCCACGTACCAGCTGTGTCCAGGCAGTAGGCATTTTGGACCCCAACAGCCCTCCTCCCCCAGATACAAACTGAAGGAGGGCAAGGGGGCTCAAGACCATCCCTCACGGTGTCTAACAGGGCCTTAGACCCCCCGTGGGTGCATCCTCTCCTCCCCAGCCTCAGGCTTCCTTCTGCTCCAGCCACATGCCTTTCCTCTCCTTCTGCTCCAGGCTGTAGTCTCTGAAGACTCCCAAGATGGGACTTATACCCAGATCAACAGCTTGGTCTCTGAAGACCCTCAGGATGTGACCTATGCCCAGCTCAACTGCCTGACCCTCAGGCGGGTGACAAGCGGACCCGCTTCCTCCCAAGAAGAGCCTCCAGCAGAGCCCAGTGTGTATGCATCTCTGGCCATCCGCTAGCCCAAGCAGGACCCACACCCCACACTCCAGGGGTCTGCGAGGTCTCCTGCAGGGAGCCTGGAGGGCAAAGGAGCTGCCCACAGTGGGTACTACCTGATCCCACCCAGCCTGGAGGCAGGACAAGGACCCAACTACTGGGACCTTGTGGAAACTGCTTCCAGGAATTCCCATCACCATACAGCTGACCTTAGGGTTCCTGTAAAGTGACCCTGACTCCAAGGATTCCCATGGAAATGCCAAGACCACCAAGTGGTAACCCTGGTGGTGGGGGAAGGGCAGGGCCTACCAACCAGCACTAGGATAGGACTACTCAGGACCTTCTGTAGGCTTCGTGGCAGCCAGGCAGCCTCCCAGGACCATCACTGCGAAGCTGGGTCTTAAATGTCCTTTCCCACAGGCCCCTAATTAGGACTCACCCACTTCCCAACCCCACCAAAATGAGCTTTGAAACCAGTCTGTTCACCTTCTCAAGGGCTTCCTACCAAAACCCAACTACAGTAGTTCATCTCCACCAGTGACCCCAGGTTCAGCTCTTTGCGCCCACCCCCAACATTTAACCCCTGACCCCCACTCACTACTTCTCTGCTGGGAAAGGACTCCACCTAACCCCAATGCAAACAGCTGGCTCCCAGCAGCAGATATGAGTGGGGTGTACTTCCCCTACCCCAACAAGGACCCCCAGCTGGTAGGCTCCCCAGGCCCCTCTAAGCAAGAGGCAATGCTCCAAGTGTGAACTTGCTAGGATGAGGAAGCCTGAGCTTTTTCCCACCACAGAAGCCTGTGTGTTCAGAGAAGGAAGGAGAACAGACCCACCAATAAACACCAGTTCCAAAGGGTTGATTCTGTTTTATTATCTGACTAGAAAACTAGGCAATCCATAGCCCAGCGGTGGGGCGGGTGGGCTCAATCCTCCTCCTCGTCATCTCCCGCTCCAGCCCCACCCTGGCCCTTCTTGGCATTCTTCCTCTTCACGCGACCAGGGCGGCCGCCCCCGTATGGAGAGCGCAGGGAGAAGTCGATGTGCTTCTGGGAGTCCAGGCGGACAATGAAGGACGGGATGTTCACCACCTGCTTTCGGACCCTGGAGGGGGGATGGCAGGTGAGGGGAGGGGGGAAAGGATCCCAGCAGGATGAGACCCTACTCTCTGCTTCGACTCTGCAGCCGGCAGAGTGGGTGCTGCAGCCACACTGACCCCACAGCACATGTGCGATCAGGAGGGCGTCAGAGCATTGCGGGAGAGAGTTTTTCCTGTTCGCATCTTACAGAAGTGGAAACCGTCACAAGTAAACCCCACATGTGACCACTAAGTAAGAAGGCAACATGGCAGCAATTCCAGGATCTGATGTTTAAAACTCAACTGAGCTTCAGGTGTAGTACCTGCGATGCAGCGTCACAGTCCTTCAAGCAGCCACCCGTCCAGGTTCTCTGGAACCCGACAGAGGGCAAACAGAGCACCCAGATACAGAACCCTTCTGCCCTGACAGCTGCCACCTGGAGCCACCCAGACCCCTGCAGTCCCTGGCACTTGAGCATCAGACCACGGACTGAGGCGAGCTTACCAAATTAACGCCCACACTGTGCAAGAACGTGACGGCCACCAGGTGGGGGGCCCAACAGACAGCCGAACCCACGAACCCACTCAAGCCAGCTGGGCGCACCCAGAGCCGGTTACCTGTCCAGCTGCCTGCACGCCCGCAGAAGCCTTCACAAGGTGTACGGCTCAGGCCGCAGTGACCCTTGCGCTGGGCTCGGGGGAGGATGAGGCTGTCCCCAGCACCCCATGAGCTCTCTGCTTGGGTCAACCTGTACCCTCAAGGTATGTTCACACCCGTCACCTCCGAGGGCTGCACAGGAGGTAAGGACAGCAAACTCAGCGAGGGCAACCACCAGAGGAGAGGATGGGGTGGAAGAGAGACTCCGGGAGCCCAGAGGGAGTACCTGATATGGCGCTGGCGGATCAGCACGCGGGCATGGTGGATGGATTTGGCCAAGCCCAGCTTGAAGACCTGGGTCTGCAGGCGCCTCTCCAAGAAATCCTCGATCTTGAGGCCCAGGATGTAATCCAGCTTCATCTTGCCCTCGTCCAGCACCCCAATGCGCACGAGTCGCCGCAGCAGAGCGTTACCTGGTAGGAGGGGAAGGAAGCACGCATTCGGGCTTCCGGCTCACTTCAGACTTCTTGGGAGCTCCCTAGCATGGAGGTGGGATGTGAGTGGGAAGCAGGGCCCATGACTCTGATGTAAGATCAAACAGTGGCCACAGTGTGGCTCCTACAATCCTCACAACCACGCAACACCTACCTGTCTTACCAAGGAGGGCAGGTGACCACACCCACCTTTGTTCTCTGAAACAACGAACAGAACCTTCCGTGAGCTGTCAGGAGAGTAATGAGACAATCCTGCCAGAGGACTTAACCACTCCCCACTGCCCCCAAAGACTAGGTGCTGCGGCTGCTAACCCATTATTCCCACAATGAAGCGCAGCGGTCAAGACCTAACCTGCTGGAGTCAAGAAACCGCTACTAGTCAGTCAAATCTGAGGCTCAACCGCCTTCCCTGACAATATAGGGCTGTCAGCACTTAGCCTCTAGGCCTTAGAAGCCTCAGACTGGGCACACGTTTAAGGAGTATGTCATATGCTCTACCATTCTATCTGTGGTTTCCTGCTGAGAAATTATGGTGTGTTCATGCCAACAATGGCATGAAGTCATGCCCTTCTGCCAGTAACCCCCAGCTGCAGGAGGCCTTGCAATTTGCCCATAGCCCCTGACCACTCCACAGCGGCCAGGACTTGGGATCCCGGAGGCAAACCCTGTCCCCAGAGTTCATACTCACACAGGCTCATAGCCTAACACCGTGACACTGGGGTAAAAGCCCAACTTTGCTTTTCCTTAAAAAGGATTAGTTTCACTTCTCGTCAAGTGACCTTATCATTCATTACAGCAAGACAATTCAAGGAAGCTCTCTGTACTATCCCGGATTCTTGGCATCATGACCCCTTGCCCCTGGAAAACTGCAGTCTTTCTAGCACAGCTAATGGAGAAAGACGATCAAAATGGAGAAACACACTCTACCTTTCCCAATATCCCAAGTCCTAGTATGGCTTCGTTCTTCACTCTAACAAACGCTCAACCTAAGATATGGTATTTTCCCATTTACAAAAACATCAACAGGGGTGCCTGGGTGGCTCAATTCGCTGAGCATCTGACTTTGGCTCAGGTCTTAATCTCATGGCTCATGGATTTGAGTCCCACATTGGTCTCTGCTGTCAGTGCAGAGTCAGCTTCAGATCCTGTGCTCCCCCCACCATCAAAAAAACAAAAACAAAAAAATCCCTAAAACATTAAAACAGAAAGGTATTCCATGCCTATGGTTTGGAAGTATTGTTACAATATCCATGATACCAGGGTGCCTGGGGGGCTCAATTGGTTCAGCCTCTGACTCTTGATTTTGGCTTAGGTCATGATCTCACGATTTGTGGGACTGAGCCCTGCAGCCAGCTGCGTGCTGATAACAGAACCTGCTTGGGATTCTCTCCCTCTCTGCCCCTCCCCTGGCTTGTGCTCTCTCAGGATAAAGGGAAATGCAAATCAAAACGACAGTGATGTCACCTCACACCTGCCAAAAACAGTATCAAAGACAAAAAAACAGTCCATGAAAATGTAAAGAAAGGGAACCCTCCCCTCATGCACTGTTGGTGAGAATGTGTAGGGGCGCCTGGGTGACTCAGTTGGTTGAGCACCCGACTTTGGCTCAGGTCAGGTTCTCGCAGTTCTTGAGTTCAAGCCCTGCGTTGGGCTCTGCTGACAGCTCAGAGCCTGAAGCCTGTTTCAGATTCTGTGTCTCCCTCTCTCTGCCCCTTCCCTGTTCATGCTCTGTCTCTCAAAAATGAACATTAAATTTAAAAGAGAATGTGAGATTGGTGCAGCCAGTCTGGAAAACAGGATGGAGTTTCCTCAGAAGTCAAAACCAGAACTATGATGAGACAGCAATGTCACTTCTGGATATTTATCCAAAGAAAACGAACGCACTAACTGGAAAAGGGAAGCTCCCCCCACGCTTATGTAGCATTATTTGCAGTGGCCAAGACATGGAAACAACTTTAAGTGTTCACCGAATGACAGCTGAACGGGTAAAAGATGCGGCACCCACAAAGCGGGTGATTACTCAGCCATAAAAAAGAATGAAATGTTAGCACCTGCAACAGCACGGACAGACCCCGAGGTCCATGCCAAGTGGAGTCAATCAGAGACAAAGGCCATGATCTCACTTATACATGGAATCCACACAAAGCTACCATCAACAGAAATACCCCAAATTCGCAGACTCAGAGTACATTATGGTGGTTGCCGGAGTCACAGGGGCAGTAGGTGAATGTGGTCAAAAAGTACCACATTCCAGTTAGAATACTCACTGTATACGAGAAAGTTGTCAAGAGAGCACATCTTTAAGACTTTATTTCTAAAGTAACATCTGCACCTCACGTGAGGCTAGAATTGACAACCCTGAGTCAAGAGTTGCTGCACCAATGGAGTACATCTTAAAAGATCTCACTACAAGAAAACTTTAAGCTACAGATAGTGACAGAAATGAACTAGATCACTTATTGTGATCATTTCATGGTACATAGAAATATTGAATCATGCCACACATCTAAAAACCACATATAGGGGCGCCTGGGTGGCGCAGTCAGTTAAGCGTCCGACTTCAGCCAGGTCACGATCTCGCGGTCCGTGAGTTCGAGCCCCGCGTCGGGCTCTGGGCTGATGGCTCGGAGCCTGGAGCCTGTTTCCGATTCTGTGTCTCCCTCTCTCTCTGCCCCTCCCCCGTTCATGCTCTGTCTCTCTCTGTCCCAAAAATAAATAAACGTTGAAAAAAAAAAAAGAGTCAAAGCCTTTTTAATAAAAAATCAGAACACTTTCTCACCCAGTCACTTGCCTTTAGTGGGGAAGGCTAGACCTCAGGCTGGACCAGTGACAAACACCTCCAGGGATAGGCAGAGAGCCTGCAGGCTCCTTCCTGTCCAGTTGGGCTAAACACCTTCGTTTACTAAATGCCTACAAATCTATGGGCTGCCTTCCTCAGTAAAGTCCACTTCTGCCACGGTAAACCACAAATACTCTGGGTTCACCTGCCCGGTCAGCCACAGGACTGCATATCTGACCATGGGTTGGAGTAGCTTGATCTTCAAAAAGTCCCTCTGCCCTCAATTAACTGGCTGGCTCCACAAAGACTTTTAGATCAAGTCCCACCCAGGCATCCACAGGGGAGGGGATTCCTGAATTTTCATGATCACGTGATCTATCGGTGATGGTTAAACAAGCTCCAGAGCTTTCTCAACCTCTAATATGACTGACCGCCCAACCATAACGGTGAAGGCTCAAATGTAAAAGCAGTTTCCTTCTCAGCTATAGATTGGAAAAGAAATCAAAAATTTAGAAACAAGCAAAACATGATTCCCAGCCCCCCCCCATAAACCAAGTGTCCCCGAGCTCAGGCCAAAAGCAGTATCAGGAGGAGAGCTTCCAGGCAGCCCAACTTTAGGAGTTAACACAGAGCAAGTGACCTGTACACTTGTGACAGAAGCTTTCACAAGCCATTGTGGGATAGATACTCTGACTTATTTCACATTCAGATACTGTCTCAACTGCTGGTCATGTTCTCTAAGCTTCCTGGAAACTCTTCTCAGTCCACCCCATCACTGAGTTTGTCTGGACCCACTACGAGAGGATCACCTGTAAAATGTATCATAAGCTACCCCTAGGAAGCTGTCCTGCAGATTAAGTAACAAATCTAAAAAACTCAGAAAAATAAAACTCCAGCTACTTTAACATTATTGCCATCTTACAACCCTGAAAAACAAGAAAATCATAAGGTGATTGAAATCAGCTGTTGCTCTGGAAAGGTGGTAAAGTTCCCACCATGATCTGCATTCCCTTCCCAAATCATCACCCTACAGGCTGCCTTCCCGTTCAGGCTTTTGGAAAACACCGCTGACCACCTTATAAAAGCAGGCAATGCTTGGGGAGCCCCGCGACACACGCTTACAGAAAAGGGGATTTGGCCCCAGACCCACTTTTCCCACGGATGACTTCCACTCAGGGCCAGAGGTGGGCTCCCCCCGCTCGGCCCAGACCTTTGACCAACGGACGAGCAGAGGCAGGAGGGAGGCCGGCGGCGCCCCGCACCCAGTGTCCCTCCCGTGGGCTCGCGCACACTCCCTCACCTTCAAACAGCCGCCGCGGGTCCTTCTCGTCCAGCGTCAGCAGCTCCCGGGCAGCCTTGCGGATCTTGGCCAGGGTGAACTTGACCCTCCACACCTCACGTTTGTTGCGGAGCCCATACTCGCCTGCGAAAAGAGGGGTCTGGCTGCTGGGCGAGCGAGCTCGGCCCCCCGGCCAAGTGCAAACGCAAGGCTGGACAACCCCGCCAGACCCCAAACCGTGCCCACCTCCGGGGGGGGAGGCGGGACGCTCACGCGAGAACGCCCGCGGCAATGAGCACGTGTGCGGCCTCACCCACGCGCCGGCCAAGCCCCCACCTGGCCCGGAAACAGAAACCCGGGTCACACTACTCACCGATCAGCTTCAACTCTTGATCGAGGCGGGATTTCTCGAAGGGCCTCCGAGGGGTCACGTAGGTTTTGCGGCAAACCCAGCTCCGGGCCACCGGCATGTTGGCCGCGAATGTCCGCGTGCGCCTGCGCGGGACGGAAACCCGAGCCTATGAGAGCCGCGCACGGCGCCTGCGCAGTCCCACAACGCCGCCGCAGGCTCGCGAGAACCGCCCGCGACGCCGCCAAAGCCGGCTCGCCCAGCGCCACCGCTCTGCAGTCCCGTCCAACCACCTCCGACCGCCTCAACATACTCATTTCATGTCGGAAGGTCCTTACGCCCCTGCAACCCACACCCTGACCAGAGAGCCGGGCAGCACACTCACCCTCACCGTAGCCTCCGAGAGCTGAGAAAGAGGAACTTCCGCGGCCCGGCCTCGCTTTTATAGCAACGCCGCTGCCTGGTGACGTCAGCGCGCACGCCGCCAGCCTGCACCAATCAGAAGAGGTGGTGCCGAGCGGAAAAGTACTCGGAGAGGACAGGTAGGGCCGGGGCGGGGAGCTGAGTGTGCCGTCCGCGTCTGTCCTTGACTGGAGTCACGGCGTCCGGCCCCGGGGAAGTGAGGACCGTCCTGCGCCGCTGGGCGGTCACCTCACAGGACCCGCTAGCGAGCCTCTGAGTGGCGATGTCCACCTTCTCTGGGCTGCAGCCGCCCCCGCTCTAGGATTATAGGCACACCTGGGGATATTGGAGAATTAATTCCAGACCACCAATAAGGGAATATGGCAATAAAGCAAATGGAATGAATTTTTTGGTTTTCTAGTGGGTATAAAAATCCTGTTTATACTATACTGTGGTCTATTACGTGGGCAATAGCATTATGTCTTTAAAAAAAAAAAAGTACATACCTTAATTTTAAAATGCTGGGGCTCCTGGGTGGCTGAGGTCGATTGAGCATGCCACTCTTTCTGGGTCAGGTCCTGATCCCAGGATTGAGCCCCGCGTCAGACTCGCGCTGAGCACAGAGTCAGTCTCTGTCTCCTTCTCCTTCTCCCTTGCTCGCGCTCTCTTTCTAAAAATAAAATCTTAACGCAGGGTTGCCCAAACCTTCAGTGTGTAAAAACGCGCCATGAAGCGACATGTCATAAGATGAATCGTGCCTCTATCGCATGTAATTAAAACCTCTCCCAATTCTTTGGGACTCTGGGAATTAACCTAACACCTTAACTTATCCATATTTCTTTATTTTATTTTTAAATTTTATCTAAATGCAAGTTAGTTAACATATAGTGTAATAACAGTTTCAGGAGTAGAATTTAGTGATTCATCACTTGCGTAGAACACCCAGTGCTCGTCATTTATCTGCATTTCTTACAATCTTAGTAGAGGAACATCACTGTATGATGCATCCAGTAAACATCCCCATGCAGATGGTGGTCATCTGCTTTCGCTGCCTCAGAGTTTGAAATAATGTGCCTGCGGCCAGCGCTCTGAAAGGAGAGGACCCCGCAGTTTGACCCTCTGCCTTTGTACTTGGTGCCCCTAACCTGCTCTCCCCATTCTCTGGGCCCCCAAAGTGGACGTCTGAAATGCAATTGATTTTTATTTTTATTTTTAAAAGGTTATTTATTTAGTGAGAGAGCAAGCATGAGTGGGGGAAAGGGCAGAGAGAGAGAGGAGAGAGAGAGAGAGAGAGAGAGAGAATCCCAAGCAGGCCCTGCACCCTGATGTGGAGTTTGAACCCGCGAACCATGAGATCATGACCTGAGCCGAAACTAAAGAGTCAGACGCTTAATCAACTGAGCCCCCCAGGGGCCCCCCAGAAATGCAGTTGATTTTTGGACATTGATGATATGTCCAGACACATTGCATAAATCCTTTTCAAATTAGAATCATGGATCTTTATATGATTTTGAATAGTCAATGCACACAATTTTGGGATCCATTAATAATCAATACAGCATTATTCTATCCATTTAGTGCTTATCACTTTTTTTTTTTGCTTTATTTAATTGGCTGGTTACTTATTGAATACAAGTGGCAGCACCGAACATGGTTGTCTGAGTCTCCTTCACAGCACAAAGGTTTCAAGCTTTTGCCTGTAAAAATTATCCCTATTATAAATTGGCGATCTGTTTTATCAAAAGCTTTGCATCTGTTGCTATTGTCTTGCTTTACTATTTCTTATTTTGATGTTTGAAGTGTATTGATTTTGGATATGAAACTCACCAGGCATTCCTGAAAAAAAAAAGATACCTGCATTGTCATGACATGTTAACCTATTTTATAGATCGCTGAAACTTGTCTCTGGATATTTTGTTTAGGGACCTATACCTGAGTCCATGCGACGGAGCTCACCGTGATTTTCCCAGTTTGTAGTTTTCTTGCCAGGTTTTCGTGTTAATTTTTGTTTTTCTGGCCTGATAAAATGTGTCAGGGGAGCATTCCTTCTTTCTCTGTTCTCTGGGGAAGCCTGTGTAAGTTTGGTATGCGTATGTGTGCATGTGTGTCCACATGTGTGCTCACGTGTTTGTGGGTGTAGGTGTGTCCATATGCCCACGTGTGCATATGTGTGTTCACAGGTTCTTGTGTGTGTATGTGTGTGTTCATGTGTGTAGGTGTTTCTGTGTCTGTGTGTGCTCAAGTGTGTGTTCACATGTTCACATGTATGTAGGTCTGTCCATGTGTCTGCGTGTGCGTTCACATATTTGTGTGTGTTCACGTGTCCACATGTATGTAAGCCTGTCCATGTGTCTCTGTGTGCGTGTGTGTTACTGTGTTTGTGCGTATATGTGTCCATGTGTTCACATGTGCGTTCACATATTTGTGTGTGTTCACGTGTTCACATGTATGTAGGCCTGTCCATGTGTCTGTGCATGCATGTGTGTTCACGTGTTTGTGTTTATATGTGTATATTTGTGCCTGTGTGTCCACATGTGTGTTTGCATGTTCACATGTATGTAGGTGTGTCCATGCATGTGTGTGTGTATTTTTATGAGTACATCAGTGTTTGGAGGCATTCATCAGTGAAACTTTCCAGACTCAGTTCACTTTGTGGAAAAAACTTTAATTGTGTATTCAACATATTTTATACATACGGCATTTAGAGTTTCTATTTATCCCTATTCCATCATTTTGCATTTTTGAGAATTGTCCATTTCCTCTACATTTTCTAATGTATTAGCACAAAATCGTTAATAATATAATAATAAGTAATAAAAATAAACAATAATTCTGTTATGTATTTAAAGTCTATAGGATGTGATGCTGTGCTCATAATGTCCTCTTTCTCTGTCTCTGTCTGTCTCTCTCTCTCTCTCTCTCTCTGTCTTTCTTGGCATTGTGGCTAGGATTTATGAATATGTTTCATGTTTTCATGAATAAACGTTTTGGGCTTTATTGATTATGCTCTATTTTTTGTTTGTCTTCATTAGTAGCTACTCTTATCGCTATAATTTCCTTCCTTCTACCTTCATTTGGAATAATTTGCTATTTTTTCTAAATTCTTGGTACAATAGTTTATGCCATTGACTTTTTAGGCTTTTTCTTTTCTAATACGTTCGTTCCTGGTTGCTAATTTTCCTGCGCCGTAGGTCTGATGTGTAACATTTACATTATTCAGCGTAAGCATTCTCCCATTTCCATTTTGGTTTTCTCATTTCGCTCACGGATTATTGAGAAGTCTGTCGCTTTATTTCCAAAATGTAGGGGCTCTAGCTATCTTTGATGGCAGAATCCGGTCACTCCCAGAGGGTCCCAGGAGTTCTTACTGGTCTAGGTTAGGAGTCCAAGCTGGCTGGGGCCATTGGGCGGCCTCTGTGGGCAGCTCCTGCGCCTCCTGGGGTCCCCGCGGTCCCCTCCCTGGAGTGTGGGCTGTGGGGCCTTCCTGGGCTAGCGGATGGCCAGAGCAGCATACACGCTGGGCTCTGCTGGAGGCTCCCGGGCTTGGGAGGAATGGGGTGCACTCGTCTCCCGTCTGAGCGTCAGGCGGTTCAGCTGGGCGTAGGTCACATCTGGGGGGGCGTCAGATGCGGCAGCCTGCAGTGGGCGGAGGGAGAGGGGAGGTGTGTGGTTGGGGTGGGGCGAGCCTGGGAGCCTGGAGAAGAGAGGACCCACCTGACTGTCCATCTGCCTGTCTTCCTCTGCTTGTTTGTCTTCTGTGTCCGGCAATCCCCCCCACAGCGGGGAAGGAGAAGTGGCCGGTCCCCGACTGAGGCTCACCTGGGCATACGTCGTTCCTTGGGGGTCTCCATCCTCCGCGTCCTGCTGGGGACAGACAGTGAGGGGGAGATTCGTCTCCTTGATTCCACTCGACAGCCTCGGTGAGTTTTCCACACTGGTGCCAGAGTGATGCTTTCGAACTTTTAGGCAGCTTAGGTCAATCTCCTGGTGGACTCCTCAGGGACTTCCTGAGCCTTGGGGCATCTGGGTGCTTCCTACGGCTCTGAATCTGTTCCTGACACTGTTTCCTGCTCATTTGGCTCCAACCACATGGCCGTCACCCCCACCTTCCTGAAAACGCATGTTGCTGCCCAAGGACCTTTGCGCCTGCTACCCCCACCTCCTGCCTTATTTTCCCCAGCCACACTTTGCACTCCAGGACGCTGCCCACTTCCTCGCATACGGTCTGTCGCCCACGAGGTGAGCTCGCCGCGCGTGGGTCAGGTTTGCTCACTGTCGTGCCTGCAGCACTAGGTGGGGCCTGGTAAACGGTGGGCTCTCCGTGCACATTTGCCGGGCAAATGAACGAATGGGGCCTAGAGACCTGCGGGTGATTCCTTTCTTCACGCACCCTCTTGAGACCTGGGCGAGCACCCCAACAACCGGAAGTCCGACGGCGGGTGAGGACCAGTCAAGGGGGGCATGTGGGAGGTCCCGCGAGGTCACGGCAAGAGGCCCGGGGGTGCCCAAGGAGGGAGAGGGCACCCGTGGGACACCGCCACGACCGGGTGGTGTGAGGACACAGGAGTGTCCGTTGGTTTGCGTTTGGCACCAGGAGGGCCCTCGGGGTCTGCACGGGAGCAGGGGTCTCACCCGCTGGTCCAGCTCCACCCCCTCCTCGGGCTGTGCGTCTTGCACGGCGGCATCTGCTGGGGCAGAAAGGGGGGCGTATCTCTTGGCAAGGTCCCCTGGGCTCACACCCCACCCCGCGGTCCAGGGGCTCCAGTGGCGGCTGAGGGGCCGAGGCCACACGTGCAGGAACGCCGTCCGCACTCCCAGCCACCAGCCCCTCCCAGCCCCCACCCCCCGGGGCGGCCCCACTCCTCTCACAGAGGGACTCCTCCTGGGTGGCGGCAGCTGGCCCGGAGCTGGGGAGGAGATGGGGTGTTAGGGGGCATAGACGGGCAGGCGGGTGGGGGCCCGGGGGTCTGCGGGCACGAGTTACCTGTCCTGCAGGCCTCTGTCCTGGGGCTCTGGGTCTGCGGCCCCTGCAGGAAGTTGGGAATCAGCCTCCCCCTGGGCTGGGAGGTTACGACCCCCGCCACGTGATCCCAGAGGAAAGGAACCCTTCACACATATTGCCCGTGTTTCAACATCTCCCGAGACGGAAGAGAAGAAAACACCTTCAATTGGCACATGGGCGCCGACCTTAGGTGTTTTCTTTCTAGCCTCTCCGACGTGAGACTCTGCAGAAGTGTCTTTCCACGCTGGCCTTTCCCACGTCTGGTTTCCCTCTGGCTGGCGCCCTGAGCCACTCTCCATCCACCCGCGGGAGAGCCACCACCCCCTGGGGCTGGTCACCCCCGTCCCTTCTCACCCGGCTTCCTGCCTTTGCCCTGACGCCGGCGACGGACGAGGAGGACGACGAGGAGGCAGAGCAGCAGGACGAAGGCCCCCGCGGCCCCGATGAGGACGTACAGGAACCGGTTGGGACCTTGGGCAGAGCCACACCGTGAAGGAGCCAGTGATGCCATTTAACTGGGCGCCGGCTGTGTGCCAGGCACGTGCTGGGCTCTGGGCATTCACCTCTGACCCTGTCAAGGGTCACGCAGCAGGGGACTGCCGCCCCGCCCCCACCCCCCCACTCCACAGACAGGAAAGTGAGGCACAGGGAGGCTGATCACGTGTCCCAGGTGGCCCAGCGTGGAGGCGGCAGGGCTCGGACTGGAACCCGGGCTGTGGGTTCCCTGCGCTCTCCGCATGCTGCCCCCTAAGGCCGACACCAACGTGGGGCTCTGGGCTCCTCATCTGCAGGCGGGTCTGTCCCAGGGTCTTCGTCTGGGGCCGAGGGTCCTTCCAGATTCCCCTCACTACCTGAAGGCCCCCAGCCATTGTCCTCCCGCCCCTCCCCCTCCAGGGTCATCCCACCGCTGCAGAGGGTCAGGTCCCCATAGAATCCCGACCTGGAGGAGCTTCCCCGTGAGCCCTCCTCTCCCCCCGGAGGGGGCCAGAGCCACGGCCAGAACTGAGGGGAAATCTAATCTGGGCCACGACTCTCTCCTTTACACCTGGGGAAACTGAGGCCCAGGCAGGGGAGGGGCGTGTCCAAGCCAGTGTCTCCAGAGGTGCCTGAACTGATGGTGTAACCACCCCCTGCTCCCATGGACCCACCCGCCTCCTCCTGACAGAGACCTTCACTTGCCCGCAGAGGCTCCTGGGGTCGGGGAGGGTGGGGGGTGGGCAGAGGGGGCTGCCTCTTCCCCAGCTGGGCCCCCACCCTCTCCCTCTGCCATGACCACCCCAGCCCTCCTCCCCCGGCCTCAGAGCCCCTGGAGCCTGGTGGCCGCCCTGGCATCTCTGAAACACGGGAAGGAAAGCCCTGGACAGAAGCCACCGTGACTCACCAGCTGTTGAGCTGGGATCTGTGGCTGGGGGGCCGGGCTCTCCAGAGGATCCTGGGGGGAAAGGCGGTAGTAGAGGAGGGGGCTGGAGTTTCCCTTCAAGACCCTGTCTCTGCTTACAGTCTTCTCCCTCATGTGCCCTGCGGCCCCCAGGGCCCTCCTCCTCCACCTGGAGCATTGTGGTGACGGGGACAAGGAAAGGGGCAGGGAGGGAGGGGCGTGTTTCCCTCCTGTGCTCTGAGGGGCGGACCCCTCGGGTGACACTTCCCCTGAGCCCCTTCCATTATGTCTCAGCCCAGGGCTCTCTTGGGCACAGGGCCCTGAAGACAACATTGGGACACAGAGGGGACAGGGCTGGGGCCCCTCACCTGAGACCTGGAGCTCCAGGGGGTCACTGGGGTGTGACAACAGGTAGGGGAAGTTGCTGTATGAGCTGTAGCACCTGTAGGTCCCCCCCTGGGCTGAGGTCACAGGATTCATGGAGAATTTGGCCTGGTAATGTCCAGCTCGGTACTTTGATCTAAGACGCAGGGGAGGGTCGGCTGCCCCCTCCTTGGACAGAAGGAAAGTGTCCACAAAGCTCCAGGACTGACACAGCAGGGTCACATTCTCTCCTGAGGCCACCATGGGTCCTGGCTGCACTGAGAGGGAGGGTGTGTAGGAGAGCTGTCCTAGAGAGAGGAAGGCAGGTGAGGGGCTGTCCATCCTTGCTCTGAACTGAGTCTGTCTGTCTGTCCTCTGAGTCTCTCCCCTTCCCCTTCCCGTCTGTCTCTCTGTCTCTCTCCCTCCCTGGGGACCCCACACCCCTGACCCCAGCCACCACCACCTGGGACACCCCCAGCAGGGCCTGTGCAGAGTCGGGGGCCCTGACTGAACCCGTGTCCCCTCACCTGTGACCAGGATGTCCAGGGGGTCACTGGGGGCCGACCACTCGGAGGAGAGGTTGTGTCCACCATAGCACGTGTACCGGCCCCCGTGGGAGCTGCTCACTGGGCCCAGGGGGAAGTCGGCCCCCGAGAGCCCAGCCTGGGGCTGCAGGCTAAGGTGCTGGGGAAGGTCACGTGCCGCCTCCTTGTACAGAGCGAATCTGTCATAGCCGACGTCAGAGCGACACTGGAGGGTCAGCCTCTGTCCAGGGGTCACGACGGGGCTCTGCTGGGTCAGGAGGGAGGGCTTCCTGGACACACCTGGGAGACAACCAGTCGTGGATTGAGGAGCAGATTCTCCCCAAACCTCTCTTCTCCTGTCCTGACCCCCAGGTCTCAGTGTCTCTCACATTCTGTGTCTCTGACCTGTGAGATCCCGTGTCTCCCTCACCCCACCCTGTGATGGGGCTCCCCTGGGAGCAGAGCCTCCATAACTTGTCTGGTGGTCAAAACACGGATGCAACAAAAATCAGCTTCCCTCACCTGAGACCAGGAGCTCCAGGGGGTCACTGGAGAGTGACCACACGTGGGGGGTGTTGCTGTAATAGCCATAGCATCTGAAGGTCCACCTGGTGCTGGGGGTCACAGGGCCCACAGGAAACAGGGTCTGGAACTGCCCACTGGTGTGTCGCTGGGAGTCGAGGGTCCAGGCGGGTCTGGGTTCTCCTTCCCTCATTAGGACGAACCTATGGAATCCCATCCATGAGGTGCACTGGAGGGTCACCTTCCCTCCTGAGGTCACAACGGGTCTGGGCAGGGCTGAGAGACGGGGTTTGATTTGGAATCCTAGGAGAGGAGGAGGGGGCGTGTTAAATGGGGCTTAGATTCCACCCCCCACAACACCCCCAGGGCTGGACTGTGAGGGGAGACACGCTGGGAGGAGACCCCCTCCCTGAGGGCAGAGCCTGGGGCGGGGACCCTGAGGGGGTTCGCACCTGTCACCACCAGCTCCAGGGGGTCACTGCGCTCTGACAAGCCAGTGGGGCTCCGATAGTAACAGTGATATTGGCCTGCATACTGCTCTGTCATGTATATGATGGAGAACTTGGCCTTGTCCCTGGGCTCCACTGCGGGTTGTCTGTCCCAGGGCACTGAGTGTCCATCTTTATCCAGATAGAACTCCGCAGCCTCCAGGGTCCCCTGACACCAAATGGTCACAGCGCTACCCCAAGGGACCACAGAGCCTGGCTCAGCCCAGATGGAGGGTGTGGGGAGGGTCCCTGGAAGGAAACAGAGGCTCGGTCACAAGACCTTCCCCACCCACAGTTCCCAGCTCAACCCCAAACCCCCAGACATCCCTCTCCATCCACCCAGAACTGCTGTCCTCCATTACCAGCTGCCTGGTGGGTGACCCCCGTCCCCAGTGAGGAGGTGGGATGGGACACCTGGGGACACACTCACCTGCCTGCACTTGGGTCCTGGGTTCCACACTCAGACCTGGAAGACAGAGTCCCTGTGAGAGGATGGCCCCGAGTCCTGAGCAATACCCCTCCTCCCGATGACCCTCCTGTGCCTGAGGTCTTTGACTGCCCAGGGCCTGGTTGTGGGGTGGGTCCCTCCCAGACTAGGGCGTCCCCTCCCCTCCTGAGATCTCACCGAGGAGGAGCAGGGCCGTGAGGGTGGGGGTCATGGCGTCTCTGCCTCTGGCCCCGGCTGTGCAGAGGGAGGGACCTTGGTGCTTCGAGGACAGACAGAAGCACAGGGTGTGGCCACTTGGGGGCTGGCCTGCCTGGTCATGGGGTTGTCACGTCAGCAGCCCCACAGGAAGGGGAACAGCCTGTTTCCAGGGGCCCAACTCTGGTGTCCATGATGGTGCAGCAAGTGGACCCAAGGCTTCCTGAGATGTCCCATCCAGGTGAGGAGAGCAGGGCACGTCCTTCCCTCCCAGAGCCTCCCCTACGAGTTCTCCTTCATTCTCAGCACATCCCCGGGGGTCCTCACCTCCCACGGGGTCCCCAGGCCCCGGAGATGCTGCAGGGGGTGTGGGTTCCGGCTCCTCTGTGGCCTCATGTCAGTGCAGACACAGCTGTGACATTTGTGCATGGCTCAGGTCAAGGTCACCGTGGTGATGCACACAGAGGAGAAATACAGGGAAACAGGGAAGGAAACAAAAACCCTCTCTTCACCTGGGGCCGGGGGCTTTCTTTCTGTCTCAGCCTTCAGGGTCTTCTCTATCTTCCTGTGTCATCGTCCACCCCCCATCCTGGGAACACAGCTGTGAGTCCCTCCTGCTTCCCCAGTGCCCCTCATTCCTGGGGCAAAGCTGTCTTAGCCATTCTGGGGTCCTGCCTATAAACTTTAGGGGACATTTATTTGGGGTAGAGGTTACATTTTGAAGGAAAACCTCTTCAGCAAAATATTCCCGGAGCATCCACTGTCAACATGGCCTTGGGTGGTAATGTTCTCTCTCTGAGCCTCAGTTTCCTCATCTGATGCATTTTGTCCTGAACTGCAAACCCCGGGGTGGTTGTGGGGATTTGGTGCCAGGTGCACAGGAGTGAAGAGTCACTGTGAGTTTCCAGACCAGGCAAGATGAGCCTGGGCTGGGTCCTGATGACGTGATGGGATCCGGGGGTCCGACGCTGCAGTCATCTGTTTGGTTGATGCACCCACTGGAGACCTGGTCTGTTCTGAAACCCAATATTGCCACTCACAGTAATTCTGAAATACGCAGCCATGGACAAATGCAGAGAAACGGGAAATGAAATTTCCAAAAATGGAGTTGGAACCGCAGCAGGGAAGAGAGAACAAAGTTGAGTTCCCACTGGTGCCTGGGACCATGGAGGGATCATAGAGAGGGATTTTCCATCCTTGTGGACCCTAGAGGGACCCCAGTGTCTTTTCACAGGGGAAATATCCGGGCTCCAGGCAAAGGTTCGAAGCTGAGGCTCCCCTCCCCCATGTTTTTGGATGGAAGTCTGTAATACGTGCCCCTGGTCCAGATTGAGTAACCCTGCCCTGTGTGGGCTCAAACAGACAAAATCTCGTGCTGTTAGCTATGGGCATCTCTCCCATGTGCATATGCATGTGTCTGAAACTGACTCTCATGTTTGGATCAGACAGTCTCAAGGTACTCTCAAGTTGGGAGAAGTGTGAAGGTTAATACAGGGAAACCCCACAAAAAAAGGATCGTGAAGCCAGAAGGGGGATCTTGCTCGCTACACCTCTTGGTCAAGAATCACCAATCGCTCACCCCACAGAGGAATCGTCAACAGTACAAGATCCTCAAATACAGGCCCCAACAGAGAATGCTGGGAGGAGGCAAGAGCAGGTGGAAGAAGCCTTCGCTCACACTGGAGAATTCCTTTCAACATTCCCGTCCTGAAATGAGTCTGCTTTTTGGAGTCCTGTGTAAACAGTGGTGGCATCATCCTACTTCCCTCATTCACAATGAGGTAAATACAAATGTTGATTTGTGTTTATTTTTTATCTGTATGGAATCATACTTTTACGTTGTAAAAGTTGTCCTTTATCAAAACATATTTCAGGAAAGGAGTGTAGGATGGAAGTTGTGCAGACTGTGTCTCAGCTGACTCCCCTCACCAGCAGGAAATCCCAAGCCGCATGCGAAGCCTGTGACTTCACTTGCTCCCCCCACCGGCAGGAAATCCCAAGGACGCATGCGCAGCCTGTGACGTCGCTTGCTCCCCCCACCAGCAGGAAATCCCAAGGACGCATGCGCAGCCTGTGACTTCGCTTGCTCCCCCCACCAGCAGGAAATCACAAAGACGCATGTGCAGTGTGTTGCATCCTGGCCAGCCAGCTTTGCAGGCCTCACGGCAGTGCATGCATTGAACAGCTAACTGTGCCGGCTGAGTTCAGCTTCACTGTGACGATGAGCTCAAGGAGGAAAACAGGGGAATATGGTGAGAAAACATGACTCTTCTCCTGGTCCCTGATTGTGGGTTTTCTCCCTGCCAAGAGCCCTCATCATGGATTTCCCTTTTCTTGCAACAGCGCCCACACATCTTGCTAGAAACGTAGCCCCCTGGTGCCCCTTGTTTCTGTTCGCAGGTATCCCGGCATTGCTCTGGTCCTGCCTTCAGCTTCGGGCTCAGTCGGTTGGGTTTGTGCTCTGAATATGAAGGGAAAACTGACCTTTGTGTAAAGATTCAACTATCAAAAAAAAAAAAAAAGATTCAACTATCATCTAGTGACTGTGTGACTTTAAGAAATATCATCCAGTCTCTGAGCCTGAGTTTCCTCCTTGGGAGAGGTTTGTCATGAACCCTAGTGCTCAGAGCAGGTGTGGGGCCCGTGCTGTCATGTTCATGGGGTGGCTCAGTCATCACTAATTTCAGGCCAGATGAAGAGTCTTGGAAGAGGTGCATGAGAGGATGCATTGTCTGACTCCACTGTCTAGGTAGACAATGGATGGGCTCACTCAAGAGCCCTGGTTCGTTCCTAACACCGAGAGATGCTATTTATCATATTTCTGAAAAATGTAGCCACAGCCAAGTGCAGAAGAGGAGAAAAGAAAGTTCCCAAATTGAGGAACCTCAACAGATACAAGAGGTCAAAGCTGAGTGGCCACTGGTGTCTGGGACCAACAAGGGGTCATCAGTGTGGATGTTTCCCCTCTGTGTGGACATGAGAGGAACCCCAGGTCTTCACAGGCAAGGATGGGATCAGATCTCTGGTGAGTTTGGAGGCTGTGTTGCTCCCTTCTCCATTTTTGTGGTTGGGCACTGGGATATTTTTGCCAACAGAACCAGCCGTGGTCAGCACTGAGCCATGGCCCCATGTATGCAGAAGAGAATTCACTGTAGTGCAGGAAGACGTGGACCTCTGTGAGTGTGAGCCCTACATTGGACCCAACTATATGTGCAAGACACAACTATGCGTGGACACTAAGTTTGTGGGAGTGGATGTCACAGGGCAAAACAACTGCAGGCGTGCCTGCCTAATCGTGAATGACTCCCAGTGCAGCTGTAGGAGGAAACCTTTGTGGAAAATAAGGTGTGTGGAAATTCAGCCCTCCCAACAGGACTATACTGCAAAGAGGAGTCCTGATAAGAAGAAACAGTGCTACAAAGTCAATCTTAATGCTCATTGAGAATTCTGCTAATATATCCATGGACATACAGTGCCAGGAATATGTAGACTTATCTTAAATTAGGTATATGTTTCATATCAGAAAGATGATGGAGGAACTTGAATTTTAAAGAAAAGTCTTTATTTTTGAGAGAGAGAGAACAGGAAAGAGTGGGGGATGGGCAGAGAGAGGGGGACAGAGAATCGGAAGTGGGCTGTGGGCTGACAGCAGTGAACCAAGTGCGGGGCTCAGATTCACAAACCACGAGCTCATGACCAGAGCCGAAGTGGAACGCTCAACCTATTGTGCCACCCAGGTGCCCCCGGAACTTGCATTTTTGAGAAAAGAATATGATTGATGCTTGAAGAGGCAATGATAGAAATGAGTTAGAAATTGTAATGGTGAAGAATCCAGTTGAATGAATACGTTCTAAGCTTTCATTCTGTCAAGGGGAAGACCTGCCTGAAGAGTTTGTCAGGAAGCTGGAACGCAATATTGAGGAAACTTTCCAGACTGCGGAATAGGCCAGAAATGGAGATTTCAGGTACTTGGGAGTAGAATGAGGAGGGCCAAGGTCACATCTACTGTGTCAGGAAGAAAGGACGGAGAATGCTGTCTCCCAACTGCCCAAGAGGCAAGTAATTTGAGTATTTTCCAAAGATGAGGAAAGACCATTTAAATGGTAGTGGATGCACATTTAAAAATAAAACCCGTATGTTGACACTTCATGGTAAAATGAAGAAATCCAGGGTAAATTAGATTTTAAAAATCGTACATTGAATTGTACCTGTAAAAATGGTTAATGTTATTCTTTGTGAATTTCACCTCAATTGAAAAATATGCAACAGAGGCTTGTTGGGTCTGCAGAAACGTCCTAAAATTACTTCCTGGGGAAAGTGCAAAGGCCACCTCCAGGCCACATTTCCCAAAGGTAAAAATGGGTGCCAGAAGCTACTGACAAATATCCCCAAGGAATGAAGTGTTGGTAGGGAATTGTATACTGAGCCAAATTACTACTGAGGCCAATAGTGAAAGCATCTGGAGAGACAAATTCGTAAATTCTGTGGAATCATGTCACCCCATCTGCCCTGTTAGGACTCATGTCCCACATGTTAAAGTCACCAGGTCAGGGTGTGCCTTCAAGAGAGATGAGGAGGGGTTGTGGGTTCTTTCCTCAACCACCAGATTGATTTCCCCTCCAAGCATGTGCATTTTGTCCTCTCCTTGAAAAGAAAAAAAACTATGAAGTATCTGGATAAAGAGAGAGAACACTATCTGCCAAAGGAAATCTTTGTGGTGGCTTCCAAAGTCTCCCATACTATCCAATCTTTCCCCAACCTCATATAATTAAAAAGTTTATAAGTGTAATGCCTATTTTGAAAGCTTGTTTGTACTAATAGAAAGTCATTTCTTTAAAATCTTGTTGGCCATTTTGTTCTGGTATTTAGATAGAATTTAAGGTACTACTGAAATATGGTTATAAAAAATAAAATAAGGCATTTCAGAGCTGCAAAGTCTCATCTGTTTTACTGATTTCACACTCAGTGAAAGCAACACTACATGGTGTAATTCAGTTAGTAGAACAAAAAATCTGAAATGAAGGAAATAATATGAGATAGTGAGGGGGAAAATGGCAAAGATATAAACATTGGAAAATTACATGTATATATCCTTACACATACACATCTGTACTTAAGGAAGCTGAATCCAAATACCGAAATGTGTAGGTGAGAGAGAGACAGACAGAATGACAGAGCTTTTGAGAAATGTAAGTACTAAGAGTTGAGCCAAAGTTTGGGTCCTTTTACTAAAAGAGAGGAGGAATTAAAAAATTGTTCAAAATTATAAATGAGATTCCTGTAATAACATGTAACTACCTAAAATTAGAAGTACAATGTATATGGTACAAAAAACAGACACATAGACCAATGGAATAGAATAGAAACCCCAGAACTAGACCCACAAACGTATGGCCAACTAATCTTTGACAAAGCAGGAAAGAACATCCAATGGAAAAAAGACAGCCTCTTTAACAAATGGTGCTGGGAGAACTGGACAGCAACATGCAGAAGGTTGAAACTAGACCACTTTCTCACACCATTCACAAAAGTAAACTCAAAATGGATAAAGGACCTGAATGTGAGACAGGAAACCATCAAAACCCTAGAGGAGAAAGCAGGAAAAGACCTCTCTGACCTCAGCCGCGGCAATTTCTTACTTGACACATCCCCAAAGGCAAGGGAATTAAAAGCAAAAATGAATTACTGGGACCTTATGAAGATAAAAAGCTTCTGCACAGCAAAGGAAACAACCAACAAAACTAAAAGGCAACCAACAGAATGGGAAAAGATATTTGCAAATGACATATCGGACAAAGGGCTAGTATCCAAAATCTATAAAGAGCTCACCAAACTCCACACCCGAAAAACAAATAACCCAGTGAAGAAATGGGCAGAAAACATGAATAGACACTTCTCTAAAGAAGACATCCGGATGGCCAACAGGCACATGAAAAGATGCTCAACGTCGCTCCTCATCAGGGAAATACAAATCAAAACCACTCAGATATCACCTCACGCCAGTCAGAGTGGCCAAAATGAACAAATCAGGAGACTATAGATGCTGGAGAGGATGTGGAGAAACGGGAACCCTCTTGCACTGTTGGTGGGAATGCAAATTGGTGCAGCCACTCTGGAAAACAGTGTGGAGGTTCCTCAGAAAATTAAAAATAGACCTACCCTATGACCCAGCAATAGCACTGCTAGGAATTTACCCAAGGGATACAGGAGTACTGATGCATAGGGGCACTTGTACCCCAGTGTTTATAGCAGCACTCTCAACAATAGCCAAATTATGGAAAGAGCCTAAATGTCCATCAACTGATGAATGGATAAAGAAATTGTGGTTTATATACACAATGGAGTACTACGTGGCAATGAGAAAGAACGAAATATGGCCCTTTGTAGCAACGTGGATGGAACTGGAGAGTGTGATGCTAAGTGAAATAAGCCATACAGAGAAAGACAGATACCATATGTTTTCACTCTTATGTGGATCCTGAGAAACTTAACAGAAACCCATGAGGGAGGGGAGGGAAAAAAAAAAAAGAGGTTAGAGTGGGAGAGAGCCAAAGCATAAGAGACTCTTAAAACCTGAGAACAAACTGAGGGTTGATGGGGGGTGGGAGGGAGGGGAGGGTGGGGGATGCGTATTGAGGAGGGCACCTTTTGGGATGAGCACTGGGTGTTGTATGGAAACCAATTTGACAATAAATTTCATATATTGAAAAAGAAGTACAATGTATAGCTTTCAAACTGTAATTGTAGAAAACAAAACAAAAAAATCTTCTTTTCAGCTAATTGTTTATTTTTTAATTTAAATTTGTATTTTTAAATTCAGGTAGAATTAACATACGGAGTTACTTTAGTGTCAAGTGTCCGGTATAATGATTCAACAATTCTGTCCATTACTCAGTGTTCATCAGGGTGTGTTCTTAATCCCTTCACCACCTCCCTTTCAGCAACCACCAATTTGTCTCTGTATTTAGGAGTCTGGGGTTTTCTTGTTTCTCTCCTTTTTATCTTTGCTTGTTAGGAAAACATGTAAATCTTCATCTAACAAAAAGAAGGCTGGACAGTCAAAAGTAAGCTATGAGAGGCAGGGTATCTTAATACATAATAAACCAGTCCTTCAGTAAAGTGGCAGTGATAATTCAAAAGTGTTAACATATTACCACACATCCACAGATTAACTCATCTCCTCAAGGATTAGATCAAATCACCATCTCCATAAGAAGACTCAAATGTACTCACAATAAATCTCATCTAAAACAAAATCATTAAACATGTTCTAAATCAATAAAGTGTGTCGGTCTGTGGTGTTATTATTATTATTTAGTGAAATTAGCTGCTAGCTATAACCAAAATTGAATATAAAACAAAAATGCTTTTATAAAGAAGTTATTTTTTTCTGTTTAAATAATTCGTTCACATATAAGATGCAGCACTTATGAACTACAATTGATCTAATCACATCTCCTTGAACTATGTAAGGCATAAGTCAATACATAATTGGAAAATTAATGCAACATTTGTAAGATCGAATCTGTGGATGCAAAGGAAATTTATTTATGAATAGACAGTACATGGGTGCCTGGGTGGCTCAGTGGTTTAAGCATCTAACTGTTGATTTTGGTTCAGGTCATGATCTCATGTGTTTGAGGCCCACATGGGGCTCTGTGCTGACAGTGTGGGGTCTCCTTGGGATTCTCTCTCTCTTCTCTCTCTCTGCTCCTTCCATGTTCAGGCTTTCTGTCTCTCTCAAAGTAAATAAATAAACATTTTTTTTGACGTTTATTTATTTTTGAGAGACAGAGAGAGAAAGAGCATGAGCAGGGGAGGGGCAGCGAGGGAGACACAGAATCTGAAGCAGGTTCCAGGCTCTGAGTTGTCAGCACAGCTCAAACCTGTCAGCTCAAACCCAAGAACTGTGAGATCATGACCCGAGCTGAAGTTGAAGGCTTAACTGACTGAGCCACCCAGGCACCCCAATAAATAAACATTTTTTAAAAAAAGGAGAAATGATACATGCTCAGAGTGATGTCACAGAAATGGTGACGTGGAGACCACAGACTCTGTCCCCCTGCAAAGATCAACAACTGGACAGCTACCCATGAACATAAACAGCGCTGGGAGAGTTCTGGAGTCTACTTGAGAAACGTCAGTCAGTAACACATTGGGTGTTGCTAATCACCAAAGAAATGCAAATCAAACCTGCCATGAGATATCACCTCACACCAGTATGGCCATTATCAAAGAGAGAAGAGACAACAATGCTGGTGAAGATGTAGAGAAAAGAAGATCCCGTACACTGTTGGTGAGACTATACCTTGGTGGAGCCAAGTATGGAAAGCAATAGGGAGTTTTCCAAAAAAATTAAAAATGGAACTTCTAGATGTTCTGTTAATCTCACTTTTGGGTATGTATCCAAAGGAAATGAAAACAGGATCTTGAAGAGGTGTCTACACTCCCATGAACATATAGCCGAGACCTGGAAACAACCATATCCATTAATGCCCATCAACGGATGAATGGATAAAAATATGTGGTACATTATCTATCTATCTATCTACCTATCTATCTACCTATCTTATTCAGTCATGAGAAAGAAAGAATTCCTGCCATGTGCAGGAACAAGGGTGGACCTTGAGGGCATTATACTAAGTGAAACAGATCAGACAGAGAAAGACAAATAAATAATGTATGATTTCACTTATGTGTGGAATTTTAAAAAGTTAAGCTCCTAGAAGCAGAAACAAAGAAGAGTAAAGTGGTGTTTAGCAGGGGCAGTGTGGCTGGGGGAAATGGGGAGATGATGGTCAAAGGGTACAAGGCTCCGGTTATAAGATGAATGAATTCTGGAGATGCAATGCAGAGCATAGTGATTATAGGGAATAATACTGTATTAAATCCTTGTAAGCTGCTTAGAGAATAGATCTTCAATATTCTCACCACAAATAAAGAGATGGTAATTATGTGATGTGAGGGAGGAGTTTGCTAAAGCCATGGTGGAGTCAATCAACCTTGTACACCTTACATTCTCACAACGTTTATTATCTGTGCTTTCACTCCACTGCACCTCCTTTCCCTTTCAGTCATCCTGTGACTTGAAGCTGAAGTGAGTCTTCCGTAGGCAGCCTATAGTTGGATGTTATTTCTTTCTATCCCTCAGTCATGCTGTCTTTTGATAATCCATTTACGTTGGAAGTGGTTGCTGATATGTGAAGACTTACTACTGCCATTTAATTAGTTGTTCTGGTTGTTTTGTAGCTTCTTTCATCCTTTCTTACTCACATGAGGGGATAACAGGATCAGAAAGAACAGATTCACAGAATGTCATATATGAGGAATTTTGATGTAGAAATTCCACAGGAAAGGGGAGCTACTTTTTCATCATGAACTTTCTCAAAATACCCTCACTGGGGGCCAAGAGGAGGCCAGGCATGCTAGTTACAGTTCAATCTTGGACCAAGACCCATAGGATGCCCACACTACCATCGAATGGGAAGTGGTTGGATCCTATCTCTGAAGTAACCCTCATGTCCGTATTGATGACCTCCATCTCAGTTAAAAATTGTAGGGCAGAGGCCCTGTGACCTTTCAAACCAGATGTGAGTCTCACAAGACCCCAATTCTGCCTGCTCCCCACCAAGCCCAAGTCCAGACAGTGAATTTGGTACTGGAGCACGACGTGGGGGAGGGAGAACCGGGCCTGGGAGTCGGTCCAATTTCAGTTCTAGTTCTGCCTGTGCCTGTTGTAGAGGCTGTGTGATCTGGGTGAGACACTTTCCTTTCCTGAGTTCTGTAAATGGAAAGTTTCTTCCTTCTTTCCACCACCCTGGGAAACAACCAACGTTTAGTGAGTAGTTACCACATCTGGTCATGTCACCAAGCACTGGAGATTCATGTTCTGTAGGAGGATGGTGTTGATAGCCAGCAGTGTTAACCCTCTGACCTTAATCTAACCACTGCGTGATGAGCCGATCTGCATTCCACGTGGTGTTGTGGGTTCTTGGGATCCACTCACACATTCCCTGTAACAAATACATTCATAGCTGAGTGGGAAGAGGCAGCGAGAGTTCTTTGTTGTTTTCAGGGCCTCAGAGGTTTGGGAAGTAGTCTGCTGTGTTCAGATGGGCTCAGTGAGTACATCCCAGGAGGACACATGTGTAATTATAACCTAGTGTGTGTGGTGTCTGGGGAAGGAGGAGGTGAACTGGGGTGAGTTTGCCTGTGGGGAGAAGCAGGCCCTGCCTGGTCATCAGCACGTGGAGTATCAGGTATAGACACGTGGGTCTCATGGGAGGAAGGTGGAGACAAGTGGGTGGGTTTTCTGCAGAGGAGGGTCGAGACAAGCATGTTTGGGATCATGAGAATAAAACAGTTCATCAAGGGGTGAGGTCTGGAGTGGGGACCAGAAGGAAGCTGATATGGTAACTCCAACATGATGTCTTGAATCTTTGTGCTTTACTGTGGTGCTGGACAGGGTCATGGAAAGAGGGTTCCAGGGCAGAGCTGTCTGGACTGTCATCATGTGAGATGTGGGAGTGAGGAATTGAGAGGTGTCCCACACCTGCCTCGGTTGACAGGAGGACCCAATGGGGCTGTCACAGGCTGGGTGACCCCAAGAGAAGAAGGATGGGGAACACTTTTATAATACTGTTCACTGACTTGCAGAGGGAACCACCCCTGGATCTGAGCTTGGGTTTGTAGGTTTGTTTCTCTTTCACACTTTCTCTCTCTGACCTTGTCTTCCTGTAACAGCAGCACCTTCTCTCCATCAAAACCTGAGTCATTCCTGCCTCCTCACTGCCTCTTGTCCCCCAGACAATTAGCTCTTTGTCCAGACTGTGAATCCTGTCTTTCACTTGGTGCAAAGCACAAACTGGAGGCAATTAATGCATATTTTAGTTTTGTTTGTTTGTTCATCCATATATCTGTTGGTGGACATTTGGATTATTGACACTTTTTGTCTCTTGTGAGTCGTTTGTGAGCATACATGCATAACTGTGGGCTTGATGACTTGTATGCACTTCTTTTTTATTTCTGTTTTTCATTGTGGTAAGAGCACTTATCATGAGATCTACTCTTTTTGCAGGTTTCTGTTCCACTAACATATTGTTCGCTACCGGCATGTGGTTACACAGGGATTTCTAGAATTATCTATGTTGCAGAACTAAAACTTATGCCTAGAAGTGAAATTTCCTGGTTATATGGTAATTCTGGGTTTAACTTTTTAATGACCTGCCAAAGGGTTTTCCACAGTGGCCGATCCATTTCACATTTCCAAAAGCAAAATGTGAGGGTTCAGATTCCTCCACATCCTCAATGACACTTGTATTTTTTTCCAAATTATAGCCAATATAGTGGGAGCGAAGTCGTATCTCATTGTGCTTTTATTTGAATTTCCTAATGATGAATCAGCTGAGACTCTTTTCATATGCTTGCTGCCCATTTGTGTATCCTGTTTGTGAAAATGTCTGTTCAAGCCACTTGACTAATTTTTTAAGTTGATTTTTTGTTTGTTTTTGCTGTTGAGTTAAAGGTGTTCTTTATATATTGTGAATACTACTCTCTGGTTAGATATTTGGTTTGTAAATATTTCTTACTATTTTATAGGCTGTCTTTTCCACTTTCTTTAATTTTTTTAGTGTTTATTCATTTTTGAGAGAAAGACAGAATGTGAGTGGGGGAGGGGCAGAGAGAGAGGGAGACACAGAACTCAAAGCCGACTTCAGGCTCCTAGCTGTCTGCACAGAGCCAGATGCAGGGCTCGAACTCACGAACTGTGAGATCATGACCCGAGCCAAAGTCGAACGCTCAACCAACTGAGCCACCCAGGCACCCCTGTCTTTTCCACTTTCGACTGCACATATATATTTAATTTTGATGAAATTCAATTGATCTGTTTTGTTTCTTTTACTACTTATCTTTTTGGTGTGGTATCGAAGGGACTGTTGCCAAGTCAAAGTTATGAAAGTTTAGTCTATGTTCTTCTGTCGGACTGTAGAACTTGAGCTCTTATATCAATCCATTTACAGCTAATTTTTGTGTGTAATGTGTAAGGATCCAGCTTCATTCTCTTGCAGGTGGATATCCAGTTTTCCCAACAAATTTGTGGAAGAGATTATTCTTTATTCACTGACTGGTCTTGGAACCCTTGTCAAAAGTCAACTTATCATATGTATAGGTTTATATCTCATACTCCAAAAACGTTCCATGCATCAGTGTATCTGTGTTGATGCCAATAGCACCCTGTTTGATTACACTGTTTTTAGTAAGTTTGAAATCAAGAAGTGTGTTCTCCAACTTCACCCTTTTCTAGATTTTGGGCATTGTGAGTCTTTTGCAAAGTTTTTTAAACATGTTTGTTTATTTTTGAGAGAGAGCAAGCAGGGTAGGGGCAGAGAGAGAGGGAGACAGAATCTGAAGCAGGCTCTACGCTGACAGCAGTGAGCCCGATGTGGTGCTCCAACTCATGAACTGTGAGATATTGACCTGAGCAGAAGTCATACGCTGAACCGACCGAGCCACTGAGGTGCCCCCTTTTGCAAACTTTGCATTAAAGATTTGTCTTTTTCATTTCTGCTGAAACAGCCTTTGGGACTTTGATAGGGATTGAATTGATCTGGTAGATTGCCTGGGAGAGTAGGTATCATCACTTTTACCACATCACTTCTTCCAAGCTGTGATCCTGGGATGCCATTCCATTGACTTAGGTCTTTTCAAATTTCTTTCAGCATATTAAAAAAAAAAACAAACCTAACATGTAAATATTGCACCTTCTCTGCTTAATTCATCCCTGTGTATATTGGGTTGCTTTTGTGATTGAATTATGTCACCCAAATGATACATTCAAGTCTTCATCCCAGGTACCTGTGAATACATGTTTTTTGGAAATAAGGTCTTCATAGATGTCATCAATAAGATAAGATCATATTAAATGAGGATAGAATAATCCTGGTTTTCATAATCTTACATTTTCACTCTCATGTTTGAACGTAAAAATACACGATCATTTGCAATCTATTGGTGTATTTTTACAGATATAGAATGTACAATTTTGTACATCCTACATAGATCATAAGTTTTCTGTGTTTCCTCTTTTCTTGCCTGTGCATATAATCTGATGATGATTTTTGGTTAATATGAGTATCTCTTGTCAGTGTTCTTGTGAATGAATTTTGGTATGTATGTATAATATTCTCTAAAGTTTGTAGTTCACAGCTACAAGAGCAGTAGTACACAGCTACTAAAGTTTGTAGTTCAAGCTACAAGAGATCACAGCTATGTGTCTCTCGCTGTAAGGAGAGAAGTATAATCCCATCTCTCAATTTCATGTAACTTGCATCCTACAAGTAATGTATTAGGTAGTGTGCTCACGTCCCTCTCCCATGATTGATATTATACTTTTTCTCTTTGCATCTCATCTGGATGTGCTGGAGCTTCGGTCTTGTGATTTCACTGAAACTGTGCCATAAAGAGAAGTAGAAACAATTGTTACATTACACATCAAATACTGGGAAACACCAGTGCACTTTGGGGCCAGCAGAGTGGCATTAAAGGGATCCTATGTTGGCTTGTACTGTTTTGTGACATCAGTTCTGCACATGGCTCCCCATCGGGACCTCACAGTGGCACTTTGTTATTGCTTATGAAGGGAGAAGATACACCAGAGACACTGGTCAATGCCACAAATTAGCATTTTGCACAGTGGGTTTCTCAGAGGCAGTGCAGACCAGGTGATGGAAGTGAAGCGATGCATAGAAGTTGTTGGGTATTTTGTGGATTTATCTCATTCAGGCTGCGTCTTTTTAGCTGATTTATGATTCTTTAAAACAGCCTGCATTAAAACATGAATAGACACTTCTCAAAAGAAGACATCCAGATGGCCAACAGGCACAGGAAAAGATGCTCAACATCACTCCTCATCAGGGAAATACAAATCAAAACCACACTGAGATATCACTTCACGCCGGTTGGAGTGGCTAAAATGAACAAATCAGGAAAATGTGGAGAAACGGGAACCCTCTTGCACTGTTGGTGGGAATGCAAACTGGTGCAGCCACTCTGGAAAACAGTGTGGAGGTTCCTCAAAAAATTAAAAATAGATCTACCCTATGACCCAGAAATAGCACTGCTAGGAATTTACCCAAGGGATACAAGAGTGCTGATGCATGGGGGCACTTGTACCCCAATGTTTATAGCAGCACTTTCAACAATAGCCAAATTATGGAAAGAGCCTAAATGTCCATCAGCTGATGAATGGATAAAGAAATTGTGGTTTATATATACAATGGAATACTACTTGGCAATGAGAAAGAATGAAATCTGGCCTTTTGTAGCAATGTGGATGGAACTGGAGAGTGTTATGCTAAGTGAAATAAGTCATACAGAGAAATACAGATACCATATGTTTTCTCTTTTTTGTGGATCCTGAGAAACTTAACAGAAGACCATGGGGGAAGGGAAGGAAAAAAAAAGTTAGAGAGAGAGGGAGGAAAACCATAAGAGACTCTTAAAAACTGAGAAGAAATGGAGGGTTGATGGGGGGTGGGAGGGAGGGAGGGTGGGTGATGGGCATTAAGGAGGGCACCTGTTGGGATGAGCACTGGGTGTTGTATGGAAGCCAATTTGACAATAAATTCCATATTAAAAATAAATAAATAAATAATTCATTTGATAATCTCAAAAAATAAAATAAAATAAGACAGCCTGCATTATCTGAACTGAAGGGATGGAGACCTCTTCATGGACCTCAAGGTACATGGTGATTAGAAGTGGAGGAAAATGGGTTATCTAAAACTGTGCCAGAGCGTGATGGTATATGGAGGTGTGGAGTGTTATCTACAATGTGGGATATAAGCTGGTTTCAGCGAAAGGGGAAAGACAAGAGCCAGTCAAGACAACCCAACCATGGTTGGGAAGAAGAGTCCACAGTTTAATGGCAGAACAGTCTAGGCATTTTCCCTGTACATGAGCCATGAGTCCTCCTCCTCACAATGACGAGTGAGGAGTTCACACGGCACAGGGCCCACATACTATTGCGGAAATTCCCGGGCACACTAACTGTTGGCATTGTTGTCTCTTGTGTTTACCTCCTGGCCTCATCTTGGATTCTCCTCTGACTGGAGTGATCCCAAAATAGTAGAATCCCAAGGACGACCAGAATCAATCCAGCCATGCCCATGCGGATGAGATTCTCCACCGTGTAATCTTTGGAGTGGGAGTCTAGGAATTGAGGAAAAAAGAGGACACTGAGGTCAGGGAGACAAAAATTGTCCTGATGCTGGATGTCCACTCAGAGCACCCGCCTCTCCTTGACAAGACTTCACATTCTGCACCAGTCCCATGACAGGTTCGCCGACTCACCACTGTTGGGGTCTGACTTGTTCTGTGATGGGAGGATGGCGTCAGCTGCTTTTGGGAACAAATAAAAAGTGGGGGAAGATGAGAAGCTGAATGAACTCAAACTTATCCCCTGGCCTGTGGGTTCTTCTATCTCCCCCACTCCTCATGAAATAACTATTATGTAGTCCCTACGCATACCCTCTGTTCTCATTGGATTATTTCTGTCTCCCTGTGTTTTGTGAATTGCAACTTTCTTCTGACTTTTTGGAGCAGAACTTTGCTGTGCAGAAACACTTGAACCCCTGTATTCTCCTGTTCATTCTAGGTACAGGACCATGCAAGGGAAGTTGTAGGTGTAAAAGCTTGTATTTATGCAACAACTGAGCACCCAGGATCCATGGATGAGGGGTTGGTTTTCACGGGAACCTGAATTTCAGGTGCACAGAAGGTTGAAACTCTGGGGCAGGTTCCCTTTCACTCTGTCTCCAGCAGCTTCCTTCCTCCAGGTCAGACTTTCAGTCTTCACTTGCAAATTCCTCATCCAGATGTTCTTTCATTAAATCATTCTTCATATAGGTAGGTATACTTACAGTGTGACACATACACACACATATGCAGATTCATAATATTTTCTAAATGGTGTTATCAACTTAGTGGGACATTAAATGCCTTGGATTGTGATTCTCTGTGAGTCTATGTATGCAGGTAGTTCTGAACAGTGTCACAGAGAAGGCCTCACTTGGAGGTGACATTTCAGCTTAATCCTTAATAGGAGAAGACTGAAGGGAGTCACATGAGGACCAGAGAAGGTGAGTCACAGGCTTTGGGAAGAGCAGGTCCCCAAAAAGTTCTAAGCATGTTCTTCAGTAAGGAATGAAGCCATGTCTGTGGTTGTATGAGGGTCTAGAAGAGAACAGGGAGGTGGCATGTAGGGGCCTGGGGACACGAAATGGACCAGGTGTGACAAGATAGATGAGGGAATTTCCATCATCACCATTATCACCATCCCATCATCACCATCATCACCATAATCACCATCACTGCCATCATCAGCATCATTATCACCATAACTACAATCATGGTCATTACCACCACCATGTTCATCATCACCATCATCATCACCAGCTTCATCATCATCATAATTGGTATCATCACCTTCATTATCATCACCACCACCATTATCATCATATTCATCACCATTACCAGCATATTGCACATCATCACCATCATCATCATCATCATCATCATCATCATCACCATCACCACCATCATCACCATCACCACCGTCATCATCATCATGACCACTATCAAAATAACCACCATCATATTCAACATCATCACCATCATCATTGCTATCAACACCACCATCATCATGACTGTGACCACTGTCATAATCACCACCGTCATATTCATCATCATCAATATTATTACCATCCTTCTCCTCCTCCTTCAATTCCTCCTCTTTCACTTCTTCCTACTCATCTCATTCTTTCCTTGTGTTTCTCTCTTTATCTGCCATGAAGAACTCTAGAAACTGCTGTAAGGGTTCAAGGAGAGAGGACTAATTATTTGATTTTTATCTTAAAATATAACCTCTCTTCTCTCCATATAAATGTCCAGAACGAAAGACATCACAGTCTTGATCTCAAAGTCGTAAGGAAGAGAAAATCGGTGGTGTTAGCAAACTGGGTGAGCAAAAAATTTAGGTAATCCTTCAACTATATTTTAACTGCTTTGACCTAAAAATGAAAAAAAAATGATTTCAAAAAACAAAAACCAATTTCAGGTCACTGCTTTTTATAATCTCCATGTAAAAATTTTGAGTAAGCTTATATAATTCAGAAAGTAAGAATTAGGTGCCTGGGTAACTCAGTCAGTTAAGTGTCCGACTTCAGCTCAGGTCATGATCTCACAGTTTGTGAGTTCAAGCCCCATGTTAGGCTCTGTGCTGATAGCTTGGAGCCTGGAGCCTGCTTCAGATTCTGTGTCTCCCTCTCTCCATGCCCCTCTCCCACTTGCACTCTGTCTCTCTCTCTCAAAAATAAATAAACATTAAATTGAAAAAAAAAAAGAATGAATGACATATGTCATCAGAGTGTTTGAATGATAGATGTCATAGAACAAGTCAAGAGCCTTCAGTGTATCTCACCATGGCCAAATTCAGGGAGAAAATATAATTGTTCATGAGATGTTCAGTTGTCTGGAGAAAAATTCCTTGTTTGTTGTTTAAAAATGATTTTTTCCCTAATAAACCCCTGAAGTAATGGAAAAATAAACTGAAATAGATAAGTCAGTAATTCTATGCTTAGAAAATAGAAATTTTTGCTGTGTTTGCCTGAAAATAATTTGAGTGATAAAAGAAGGTATTTCCTTAAAAAGACCTTCACATCCATCTTAACATTTTACGTTGATATCAGTATCATGTGGTATTTAATGCAAATAGAATATATGTATAGTCTGGAAATTAAGAGGCGAGATTTCAATTTTCTTGTGATGGATGTAATTATTATCAGTAAGTCAGAAGGGTTCCATTGAAAAATAATTGACTTCTTAGAAATATAAAATAAAAATTATAGTAAATAACATTTAAAACCAAACAAACCCAAAATAGACAAATTAATAAAAAGATTTAAAAAAAAGCAAACAGGTGACTAAATTACTCCTGGGAGCTGTGTGTGGCCCCACTTGGTCTCGGTTGTGCCCCGAGTGGCACAAAGGCCCCCAGGTCTGCACAGGGGGCAACAGAATGGTGCCCACAGGAGGGAAGGCTCTTCTCTAGGGGAGTGTCTCATGGAGGCTGACACCACGGTTCAGATTCTGAGATAGAGGCATCAGGAGGTGAGTAGGAGGCCTCTGTCTACTCATGATCATCCTCATTCACCCACGCCTCATCCAGCCCACCTAACTCTCATTTCTGCTGAAACTGCAGAATCAGGGACACCTGGTGTGGAAGCCCCTACTCTTTCCACCCTCTCCTGGGCTGGACCCTCCTCTTTGGAGGCCTCCAGATCCACACATTTGTCACCGTCTCAGGCTTTCCTAAAGGCTGTCTCTGAGCTGATGGAACTCAGAAAGGTCATCCATTTAGATGAGATTCTCTGCTGTGTAATCTTGGCTGTTTGAGGCTAGCAAATGTGGACACAGTGATTGTTGTGATCAGGGCAGACTGAAATCATGCTGGGATGCCTGCGTGTCCACTGTGTCACCTCCATTCATTGACAGAATTTGAACCTGTCAGCCCAGTGCCATAATCAAGAATTTCTCCTCACTCATCTTCTTGGAGTCTGGCTTGTTTTGTGATGGGCTGAGGGTATCAACTACTCATGAGAGTCAAAAATAGAGTGTGGTTGAGGAGACATAGGAATGCATAAGTAATCTCTTCTCTCATGTCTAGGGAGTCCCTGAAACTAGCTAAGGACAATCTCAACGCCTGGAGGGAAGCATCTCCAGCGTCTCATCTTCCATCTAATTAGGAGGCAAAAAATAAACATTTGAGGCTTCATTTTGCTCTGAGAATCAGGAGTGTGATGGAGTGAAAGTCTGGGTACTTATCATTCCTTCACATCAGCCAGCTCCTTATCATCCCTGATTTGTGACTGTATTATTTCCAAAGCAGTTTTATTCTTTGGCTATCAATTTATTCTTTTTGAAAATAAATGATGGATTCTACACCACACATCAGGCATTTTTCTAGGAGCGAGGATTACCATAACTCACATTGCTTCTAATTATTCAGTTTGTCATCTAGGTATGAAGACTGATAAGAAATGCAAAATAAAGATAAATGACAAAATAAAAATGCAGATGGACACATGAACAAAAATATAGAGATCTACAGATATGAGATAGGCTTTGATCAAATGACGACAGAAATATCAAGAAATAACAAGTACCACTCAGATGGGAGGAGAGAATAGGAAACATGAAATCTTATGAAAGATGTTTTGGAGGATGGCCTGATCCAGCTGACAATCGGGTGCTCACGGAAATTGGGGAGAAATCCAGCCTTTCCCTCCTTCCTTTCAAAAAATGTCAGTGGTTACTGAAGTCCCAAGAGAGAGGAATTCCACCGAATTTACTGACATCAAAGTTCAGAACCGATTTAGTCTTTTAAATTGGGGATGGGATTCTGCCTTTGACAACTGAAAGAACAAACTCTCAGATCTGAATAGGATTTCGTCAATGCCTCAGTGAAGAGTGGCTGAACTGACACAACCTGCGTTATGACTTCCAGTGAACCCCCATCCTCCTGACCAGAAAACGAGAGACGCCCCTACTCTGCCCTTCATATTGTGGACCTATTTCCATAGGTGCCATGATCCTCTTATTTTCTAGATATCAGCACCAAGGACAGAGGCGGAGTCTGCTCTTTTCTCTGCACTCAAATGGGCTTCTTCTCCCTCATGCATTTCCCCTCACACTGACTACCACCCAGTGGGCACCAATGAGCTCAATGCTGCTGCACACATGAGGCCCCTCCCTTCACTTCCCACCTCCCCTGGCCCCAGGTCCTGTGGGAACTGCCTCTCTGTAAATATTCGAAGTGCAGAGGAAAAGCAAAGTTCAGCCTAGGACTGGGGAGGCTGTGTTTCCTCTAGGCTAAGAAGATTCTGTTCCTGGCAGACATGAGGATTGCCCATGGAGGTGACCCTCTGCAGATTCCTAATGCTGTCTGGAACAGGAAGGAGGCTGTGGGTTGTGGTCCTCATGTCCCCCTCAGCACCACTGCTCTGCTCAAAGCTCGTCCTTTAAACTCTTCAGTCTCCTCCCTGCAACCACCTGGTGCTGCCCCGTCCCTCTTGTGGCGGTAACACATGGAGACGGCATGGGGCTCCCCATCTTTTCCATCCCCTGTGGGGAGGGATCACCCGGTGGCTGATCCCCCTGTTATTCCTCCTCCCCATCCCATCCCAAAGCTGTCTCGTAACAGGGCAGTGACCCAAGTGTCTGGGTCCAAAATGGACACAGAGTCTGGGTTCCTCACCTGAGACCAGCAGCTCCAGGGGGTCACTGGGGTGTGACAACAGGTAGGGGGAGGTGCTGGATGAGGCGTAGCACCTGTAGGTCCCCTCATGGTCTGAGGTCACAGGACTCATGTTGAAGTTGACCTGATAAGGTGCAGTTGTGTCCTGCAGACGAATGTGCTGGGGAGGAGCAGATGACCCCTCCTTGGACAGGTAGAAGGTGTCGAGCCAGATTTCCGAGCGACACTGCAGGGTCACATTCTCTCCCCAGGACACTGAGGGCCCCGGCTGGGCCGAGAGGGACGGTTTCCTGTATAGGCCTGTGGGAGGAAAATTCGTGACCTGTATAGATCTGCTTCCCCCTTCACACACCCTTGACCCTGAGCTGGGTGATGACTGTCCTCTCTGCTGGGACTCTGTGTGACTCCCTTTCAGCCTCTCTTGTCTCTCTGATGAGTGTCCTTTATTTCCTTGGCCCTCACTGTCCGTTTCTCAGTCTCTTTCCTTAGACCACAGCCCCATCTCAGCCTCTGCTTCTGACTCTCCGCCTGGATCCCATCACCCCAAGCAGTGACCATGTGTCCAGGGTCCTGAACAGACTGGTCAAGGGGAGGGGGCTCCTCACTTGTGATCAGGATGTCCAAGGGGGCACTCGGGACCGACCATGTGGAGGAGAGGTTGTGTCCACCATAACATCTGTACTGGCCCCCGTGGGTGGGGGTCACACAGCCCAGGGAGAAGTTGGGCCGGGCTGCCCATCTAGACACACGGGAGGCGTGAGCCCCTCATCCTTCATCAGAGCGAATGTGTCAAATCCAGCCTCAGAGTGACACTGGAGGGTCAGGTTGTCTCCAGGCTGCACTAGTGAGCCCAACTGGGCTGGGAGGGTGGGCTCCCTGTAGGCGCCTGGACGGGAGGGGACAGAGGCACCAGGGGATGCACACCCCACGTTGGCCCCAGGGCCTGAGGCGAGGCTCTCATGAGCACCCCCCCCCTCCACCATAGCTTCCATGTGTCGTCTGACTTCAGGAGGCCAGTGCCCCACCCACTTTCTATCACCCCCAGGGCTCCACTGGGCACTCGGCTTAGGTCAGTCATTTGGGCCCAGGAAGTAGGTGGGGCAGGGCAGGGGCCCCTCACCTGTGACCTGAAGGTGCAGAGGGTCACTCGGGAGTGACCACACATACGGGTAGGAAGCTGGAGAAACGTAGCACCTGTAGGTCCCCCCATGGGAGGTGCTCACGGGGCCCACAGGGAACAGTGCCTGCCTCTTCTCACGAGGGAACTTCAATTCCAGGTGTCGGGGCGCGTCAGCTCCCCCCTCCTTCAGCAGACGGAAGGTTTGCCATGGATGTGGTGAGCTACAGGAGAGGGACACGTTCCCTCCTGAGGCCACCACAGGGCCTGGGATGGCTGAGAGGGAGGGTGGGTCGTACACTCCTGAGGGAGAAGGAGGGGCAGTGTTAAAGGGGCCATCGCCCCACGTACCCCAGTGTGGACAGTGAGCGAGAGTCCCCTGAGGCCACACTCTGTTCCCTTCCACCTGGAGGAGGGGCCCCAGGGGAGGGGCCAGCTTCTGCCTTACCTGTCACCACCAGGGGCAGGAGGTCACTCCGCTGTGACCAGCCGTTCCTGCTGTGATATTGACACTGGTACCGCCCTGCATTGTGCGCACTCATGAATCCGAGGGAGAAACTGGCCTTGTCGCTGGACTCCTGTGAGATCTCCATGGACGTGGGTTCAGAGACCCTCTCTTTATACAGATAGTAGACATCAGCCTGCAGAGATGCCTGACACCAGATGGTCACAGGGGTCCCCCTGGTGACATTGGGGCTGGGGTCAGCCCTGATGGAGGGTTTGGGAAGGTACCCTGGAAAGGAGTCAGATGGGGAATTGCAAGGGTGCCCTTCTCCCCTGTTTCCCACCTGTCACCCCAAGGCCCCTCCCGGACTGGTCACCATCAGCCCAGACCCTCTGTGCCCCCCAGCTGCCCAGCGGGTTGTTGGGTGGAAACAGGAGGTCTGGGGAGCACTCACTTGCCTGTACCTGGTCCCACGGACCCCGACACAGCCCTGGAAGAGAGTTCCCTGTGAGAGTGTCCCCCCACCCGCAGGTAGCTGTTCCAGGCCCAGTCAGGTCCAATGACCACGGGGGTCACTCTCTGGCCCCCAGAAGTCCTGCCCCCAACATGCCTCCCAAGTCCTGAGGTCTCTCAGGGCCCAGGGCCTGGGGGCAGGGCGGGAGCCACCCATCCCTCCTCTTGTCCAGAAAGCTCACCGAGACACAGAAGGGCGGTGAGGGTCTGGGTCCTGACGCTGCCTCCCATGGTCCCAGCGGTGCAGACAGCTTAAAAGTCCTCAGAGTCCACGGGACAGACACATGCCCAGGGTGTGACATGGCCCAGGCTCTGTGGTCCCCATCATGGGTTCCTCACGAGAGGCCTTACAGGAAGGGGAACACCCCCTCCGGGGCCTTGCTCTGCTCTCCCTGAAGGACGCCCGACAGCAGAGGCCCTGCGACCTTTCAGACCAGATGCGAGTCTCACCAGACCCCACACGGCCCTGCCGCTCTGCCTGTTCCCCGCCAAGCCCAAGTCCAGAGAGTGACTCTGGTCCCGGAACCAGCAGTGGCAGGGGGAGGTCCTAGCCTGGGAGCCGGCCCAATTTCAGTTCCAGTTACAGGCCTCTTACAGAGAGAGGCTGTGTGATCTGGGTGAGACACTTCCCTTTCCTGAGTTCCGTAAATGCAAATTCTCTTCCTTCCTTCCACCACCCTGTCAATCAACTAACATTTAGTGAGTAGTTACCACATCCAGTCATGGCACCAGGCCCTGGAGATTCATGTTCTGTAGGAGGATGGTGTTGATAGCCAGCAGTGTTAACACTCTGACCTTAATCTGACCACTGCGTGATGAGCTGATCTGAATTCTACATGGTGTTGTGGGTTCTTGGGATCCACTCACATAATCTCTGTAACAAATACATTCACAATTGAGTGGGGAGAGGCAGCGAGAGTTCTTTGTTGTTTTCATGGCCTTGGAGGTTTGGGAAGAGTCTGCTGTGTTCAGATGTGCTTGGCGAGTACATCCTGGGAAGACACAGGTGTATTTATAACTCAGTGTGTGTGGTCTGGGGAGGGAGGGGGTGAACTGAGGTGAATTTGCTTGTGGGGAGGAGTGGGCCCTGCTGGGGCTGGAGAGGTTAGCTCAGCCTGGTGTCAGCACATGGAGGGCCATGTGTAGAGACATGGGTCTCACGGGAGGAAGGTGGAGAAAGGTGGGCAGGTCGTGTATGCACGGGAGGGTCAGTGACAGGTAGGTTTGGAGCCATGAGAATAAAACACTTCATCTGAGGTGAGGGTTGGAGTGGGGACCAGGAGGAAGCTCATATGGTGGCTCCAACATGACATCTGGAGTCTTTGACTACACTTCACTGTGGTGCTGGATGGGGTCATGGAAGAGGGTTCCAGGGCAAAACTGTCTGGATTGTCATCATGTGAGATGTGGAAGGAAGTGAGAAATTGAGAGGTGTCCCACACCTGCCTCAGTTGACTGGAGGACCCAGTGGGGCTGTCATAGTGTGGGTGACCCCAAGATGAGAAGGATGGAAAGCACGTTATCATACGGTTCAGCGACTCGCAGGGGGAACCACCCCTCCGATCTGGGCTTGGGTTTGTGGGTTTGTTTCTCCCTCACACACTTCCTCTCTCTGACTTTCTCTTTCTGTGACAGCAGCATCTTCTCTCCATCAAAACCTGAGTCATTCCTGCCTCCTCACAGTCTTGTCCCCCAGATATGAGCTCTTCTGGACTGTGGATTCTGTCTCCTGCTTCGCACAAAGCACTAGTTGGAGACAATTAATAATTTTGTTTTGGTTTGTTGGTTTGGTTTTAATGTTTGTTTGTTTATTCATTCTCAGTTGTTGGACATTTGGATTGTTTCACTTTTGCCTTTTGAGTCCTTCTATGAACATACTTGCCCAAGTGTCTGCTTGATTACCTGTATGTAATTCTGTTTTCTCTTTTGATTTGCATTGTGGTAAGAGCATTTACTATGAGATCTACTCTCTTTACAAATTTCTGTCCCAGGACAATGTTGTGCTTTCTACCAAGGTGGCATCAGTGAGGTGGGATGGGCAGATAATTGGAAACAGACCTATTTGTAGACAGTTGCCCTAATCCAGTGTATTTTGACAAATTATTTCAGGAGTCTGAGGTCATCTTTATAAGGGAGGAGATGACCCCTACCTAAGAGTTCTCTGGTAAAGACTCAGCAATGGGGTGTGTGCAGCACCCAGTGCAGACCCTGGCACCTGGGACGCATCAGAAAATGCTGATCTGTACTGTCGTGTGCAATAACCAGATGGCCTCTGCTCTGTGTGGATCTGAATGCATGGGTGGTGATCTGAATGATCAGACAGGGCTCCAAACTAGGCTCATGCTCTACACTCACCACACTGGTATTTGAACGTGGGCTACTGCCTGTTCATTTTCTTTCTTTCTTTGGAAAATGCATCTTTCTTTTCTAAAGTTTACTTATTTAAATTCAAGTTAGTTAACATAGAGTGTAGTATTGGTTTCAGGAGTAGAACCCAGTGATTCATCTCTTACATATAACACCCAGTGTTCATCCCAACAAGTACTCTCTTTAGTGCCCATCACCTATCTAGCCCATCTCCCCTCCCACCCCCACCTCCCCTCCAGTGACCCTTAGATTGTTCTCTGTATTTAAAAGTCTCTTATAGTTTGTCTCCCTGTCTGCCTGTTCATTTTCTATGCTGCCCCACAAGTCACGTAGGCGACCCTGCCTCTACAGTTTGCTTTGTCTTTGATTAGCTCATGTTAGTTCACTACTTTTTTGTTAAGTCTCTGTGAGTGGAGTGCAAAAGAGGAACTCTTTGTACCAGGACTGAGCAAGGGACCAAATTTACATAGATTAAAGGTGAAGGCAGACAGGGAGGATGCTGAGTTAATTTATTGCAGATTGCTGTGTATGTTTGTGTAGAGGTAAACTCTTCTGTCTGTCTTTCCATTTATAATCAATCCTGAATCCATCCATCCTGCCAGGAATCTATGCGAAAGTTAACTAGATTTCACACAATGCACCAAGCATGAATACTAAAGTATGTGCTAAATTCACATGGACCCTGTTCTCTGATCATTACTAGTCCTGGGAATGTTATGGGTGTCAAATAAATAATGACAAAAGATATATACTTGACCACTATGTCGTGTGGTATGTGGAATAAGTCCTTGGAGGTTGGAGTTGATGTCACAGAGGATGAGGACTGGTCTGGGCAACATGGAATGTTGACAGTTCCCACAGCACATGCCTCACATACTCTTCCAGAAATTCCTGGGCACATAAGATGTGCTTCCCAGACTCTGTCATTCTGATCGTTGCATTGTTCTCTCTTGAGTTTACCTCCTGGATGCATCTTGGATTCCTCTCTGACTGTAGTGATCCTGAAATAGCAGAATCCCGAGGACAACCAGGATCAAGCCAGCCATGACCATGCGGATGAGATTCTCTACTGTGTAATCTTTGGGGTGGGACGCTAGGAATTGAGGACAAAGTGGTCACTGAGGTGAGGGGAGACCCAAATCAGCCCAGATCCTGTATGTCCATCCAGGGTGCCCACCTCCCCTTGACAGGACTTCACGCTCCATGCCACTTCCATAACTGAGACTTTCTCCTACTCACCAGTGTTGTGGTCTGACTTGTTTTGTGATGGACTGATGGTGTCAGCTGCTCCTGAGAGCCAAAAAAAAAGTGGAGAAAGATGAATTTCTGATGAGACTTAAACTTGTCCCCCAGGCTGCGTGTTCTCGTACCTCCCCTTGTTCTCATGCTATAACTTCTTATGCAGTCATTAATTGATACTTTCTCTGTTATAGAAGGATCCTCTCTGTTCTAAATGGATTATTTCAGGCTCCCTGTCTTTTTTGAATTTAGACTTTGCTTCTGAGTTGGTTTGGACCAGAGTCTTTCTGTGTCCCCCTAGCTCAGAATTTAGTGAGATAAATCATCTCTCAATACAGAAGTACTTGGGCTCTTGTATTCTCTGTGTTTATTCTGAGCACCTAAGCTACCTCTTGTGGATAGGATAACTTGTATTTTCAACAATTCAGGACCTAGTGTCCATGAGACAGGGGTTGGTCACAAATATAATGTGTGTGTGTATATATATATATATATATAGAGAGAGAGAGAGAGAGAGAGAGAGAATTCAATGCATACAACATAGGTTGTGTTAATTACTTGAAGTGCCCTAGGTAGGAAGGAGACATGTCTGAACAATGTCAGGGTGAGGGTTGCACTTGGAGAGGACATTTCAGTTGATTCCTGAATAGGAGAAAGAGGCTGAGAGGAGCAATGTGAAGACCCAGAGAAGATGTGTGTAAAGAGCAGGTCCCCAGAAAGATCTAAGCACGCTCTTCAGAAGTAAATGAAGCCATGTTTGTTGTTGTAGGAGGATCCCAGAGGAGAATAGGGACTCAGGGTGGGGGGGCCCTGGTGCATGGAAGATGGGCCAGGTGTGGCAGGATAGATGAGGGATGCTGCATCATCACCACCATCATCATCACCACCGTCACCACCACCATCATTATTGGCGGCATCTTCATCACCACCATTATCATCATCATCCCCATTATCATCATCACCACCACCATCATCAATATCACCACCATCATCATCACCACTGTCCTCCTCCTCTTCTTCTTCCTTCTCCTCCTCCTCACTGTCTCTAACTCTGTTTGTCAATCATAACTCTGAAAACGAATGTAAGATTTCAAGGTAGGACACTAGTCATTTGATTTTTATCTTCAAAGACCATCTCTCTCCTCTCCATATAAATATCCAGAACCGAGGATGTCACACTTCTGGTCTCAAAGCCATAAAGAGCAGAGAAAATCAGTTTTGTTATAAAACTGGTGAGCACAAAATTAGGTAGTCCTGCAAACCTATTTCAATCCATTTCACATAATATGCAACAAGATAAAAAAACAAAAACAAAAAAATGCAACAAGATAAAAAATTATAGATCAGTCTAATTATAAATCTCCATGTGAAAATTCTACATAAGCTTATAGAACTCACAGAGTATGAATGAAGAATACACATCATTCAGTGGGCTAGTATGCAAATCTTTGGTACTAAGAAGTCTTTCAAATGTATCTCACTGGGGCTATGAATTTAAAAGAATAAGCCTGGAGTTGTACAAGCCCAGAAATAATTCCTAATTTATACTGAGTAAAGAATTTTTTCTGAAGCACCTGGGTGGCTCAGTTGGCTAAGCTTCCCACCTTGGCTCAGGTCATGATCTCATGGTTCACAGGTTTGAGCTCTGGGTCAGGCTCTGTGCTGACAGCTAGGAGCCTGGAGCCTGCTTTGGATTCTGTGTCTCCCTCTCTCTGCCCCTCCCCCACTCGTGCTCTGTGTTTCTCTTTCTCAAAAATAAATAAACATGAGGAAAAAAGAAAAGATTTTTTTTCTAATGAAACCTGAATGTAACAGAAAAATAGACTGAAATGGACAGGTTAGTATCACTATATGTATAAATATATAGTTTTTTTATGTTTGCCTTAAAATAATTAGGGCTATCAATGAAGATATTTTCTTAAAGCAACACTGAGTTTTGTATTAATGTATTACATTGTCATCATTATTATAAGGTATTTGCTGTAAGTAAACTTGGTGCACAATCTGGAAATGAAGAGGTAAGTTTCTTTTTTTTGAGTTTGATAAAATTATTATTTTTTTTTTTTAAATTTTTTTTTTCAACGTTTATTTATTTTTGGGACAGAGAGAGACAGAGCATGAACGGGGGAGGGACAGAGAGAGGGAGACACAGAATCGGAAACAGGCTCCAGGCTCCGAGCCATCAGCCCAGAGCCTGACGCGGGGCTCGAACTCACGGACCGTGAGATCGTGACCTGGCTGAAGTCGGACGCTTAACCGACTGCGCCACCCAGGCGCCCCTTGAGTTTGATAAAATTATTATCAGTAAATCAAAGCAGATCAATTGTAAAGCAACTGAAAAGTGGAGGATCTGTACTGAGTTAATAGAATCATAGAATATAAAACTAATTTAACCAAACAGTATCATTTTGTATATACTTAACTATTATCTAGAAAGTATAAAGAAAAAAATCATACTTATAAATGAACAAAGTAGTTGAACAACTTTTAAGCTTTGAGTGTAGACAAAATAATGAATAAAACGTTAGAATGTATCTGCATCATTTATAAACCTCATTTCTAAGCATTTGTATAAAAGAAAACTTCATAAGGGCAGCAGAGTGGTGCCCACAGGTGGGGATACTTCTCTTTAGGGGCTTGTCTCGTGGGGGTTCCACCTGCACCCACAGCAATTTCCACCTTGGCCTGAGCAGCTCCAGTCATGATGTGAGAGGGCTCAGGTGTGGGTGGTCTGCCCTCTATGACTGTCCCAGATCCCCACCTCCACCAGCCCAGCATCCTCACTGTGCTCCAAGTCAGGCCTGGACACCAAGCGCTGCCATCCCGCCCCCTCTCCATCCTGTATCCCACACATTCTCCACACCTGGCTGGAGGCCTAAGGATTGTGGTGACAAGGGCTGGGTGGCTTTTAGGAGAAAATCCCACGGTTTTGTGTGAGATGAGGAGGAACTGAGATGCTAAATCGATGGGGATTTCTGTTCTCCATCGTACTGGGACTTCCTCTTGCCCTGCTGAGACCCAGGCCAGATGCACAAAATCACATGTACCTGCATCTCCCGCACCTTTCTGAACCTTCCCACGTCTGAGTTCCGGGGAGAGGCAGGACAGTGGGAGGCCAGAAATGGGATCACTGCTGGCAGCCCCCCCTCTTCAGACAGGGAGCACCTTTCTTAGAAGCTCCACCTCTCGGGAGAGCTGAGCCCACGAAGACTCAGCCCCACAGGGCATCCTCGTCTGTCCTACCTGCCTCCCAGTTGAGCAGCTACCCTGCCCCTGCCCCTGGCTAGCAGCCAACACCCTGATTCTGAGCCAGAGACACCAGGAGGTAAGTGGGTGGGACCTCTGCCTTGTAACCTCAGTCTGACCTCATTTCCTCTCAGGGTCGAGGGATCTAAGTCCATGCCTCTCTCTCCTCAGCCCTGTCTGAGACTGCAGGGGTGGCGATTCCCCTGGTGGGAGGTCCCGCCTATCCCAGCTCTCCTGGGTGGACCCTCCTCTGTGGAACTGCCCCTTGTGATAGTCTTATTGCGTCCTGTCTCAGAATTTCCTGTAGACAGCATCCTGACAGCTGGCCTTTTCTGCCCAGAGAGGACAGCAACAGGGAGGGACTCCTCACCTAGGACCAGGGTCCTGCCGCGAATCACCATCTCAGGGAGCACTGAGACCCCTCTCCACCCCATACCTCATAATCAAAGGACAGGGAGGTGAGGTGGTGCTGCTCCCCTAGCCGGGCCCTCACCCTCTCCCTCTGCCATGACCACCCCAGCCCTCCTCCCCGCCGCCTCAGAGACCCTGGACCTGGTGGTCGCTCAGGCATCTCTGAAACACAGGAAGGAAAGCCCTTAGACAGATGCCACTGTGACTCACCAGCTGTTGAGCTGGGATCTGTGGGTGGGGGGCTGGGGCCTCCAGAGGTTCCTGAGGAAAAAGGCAGTAGTTGAGTAGGGGACTGAGGCTTCCCTTAGAGACCCCGTCTCTGCTCAGTCTTCTCCCTCATGTGCCCCATGACCCAGCCTCAGAGCCCCTGGACATATGTAGTCACCCAGGCATCTCTACTGGAATCTCAGTTCCCCTGAGACACAGGATTGTTTCTGAGTATCTGAGGGGGTGTTAGATCCTTTGAGGGGCTCTCAGAACTGATCTTGGGTGATCTGTGCTCAGAAGGAGCACAAACAGCCCAGTAGCACAACAATCTTGAGTTGGATCCTGTGTGTGTGGGGGGGAATTGGGGCTAATCCAGGAGTCCCCATCTCACTCAGACTTCTTCTACACCTGCCCTGTGGCCTCCCCATGACCCTCCCGCTGCTCACCTGGCATCTTTAGACCCAGGAGAAGGACAAAGGGTGGGCAGGTGTGAGAGGGTTTCTGTTGACCTACTGAGGGGCAGATCTCCCTTTGAGTGACCCTCTTTGGAGCGCCCCACCCCCCACCCCCGGCTCCCAGCCCAGCCCAGGTAACTCTTGAGGACAGAGCCCTGAATAGATCATCAGGACACAGAGGGCATAGGGCTGGACTCCCTCACCTGAGACCAGGAGCTCCAGGGGATCACTGGAGAGTGACCACATGTGGGGGGTGTTTCTGAAATAGCCATAGCATCTGAAGGTCCACCTGAGCCTGGGGGTCACAGGGCCCACAGGAAACAGGGCCTGGAACTGCCCACTGGTGGGTCGCTGGGAGTCCAGGGTCCAGGTGGGTCTGGGTTCTCCTTCCCTCATCAGGACGAACCTATGGAATCCCATCCATGAGGCGCACTGGAGGGTCACCTTCCCTCCTGAGCTCACCATGGGGTTGGGCAGGGCTGAGAGAGTGGGTTTGCCATGGAATCCTAGGAGAGGAGGAAGGGACACGTTAAATAGGACACAGATCCCCCCACAGTATCACCAGGGCTGGGCTGTGAGAGGGAGACACTCTGAGAGAAGACCCCCTCCCTGAGGGCAGAGCCTGGGGCGGGGACCCTGAGGGGGTTCGCACCTGTCACCACCAGCTCCAGGGGGTCACTGCGCTCTGACAAGCCAGTGGGGCTCCGATAGTAACAGTGATATTGGCCTGCATACTGCTCTGTCATGTATATGATGGAGAACTTGGCCTTGTCCCTGGGCTCCACTGCGGGTTGTCTGTCCCAGGGCACTGAGTGTCCATCTTTATCCAGATAGAACTCCGCAGCCTCCAGGGTCCCCTGACACCAAATGGTCACAGCGCTACCCCAAGGGACCACAGAGCCTGGCTCAGCCCAGATGGAGGGTGTGGGGAGGGTCCCTGGAAGGAAACAGAGGCTCGGTCACAAGACCTTCCCCACCCCCAGTTCCCAGCTCAACCCCAAACCCCCAGACATCCCTCTCCATCCACCCAGAACTGCTGTTCTCCATTTCCAGCTGACTGGTGGGTGACCCCCGTCCTCTGTGAGGAGGTGGGATGGAACACCTGGGGACACACTCACCTGCCTGCACTTGGGTCCTGGGTTCCACACTCAGACCTGGAAGACAGAGTCCCTGTGAGAGGATGGCCCCGAGTCCTGAGCAATACCCCTCCTCCCGATGACCCTCCTGTGCCTGAGGTCTTTGACTGCCCAGGGCCTGGTTGTGGGGTGGGTCCCTCCCAGACTAGGGCGTCCCCTCCCCTCCTGAGATCTCACCGAGGAGGAGCAGGGCCGTGAGGGTGGGGGTCATGGCGTCTCTGCCTCTGGCCCCGGCTGTGCAGAGGGAGGGACCTTGGTGCTTTGAGGACAGACAGAAGCACAGGGTGTGGCCACTTGGGGGCTGGCCTGCCTGGTCATGGGGTTGTCACGTCAGCAGCCCCACAGGAAGGGGAACAGCCTGTTTCCAGGGGCCCAACTCTGGTGTCCATGATGGTGCAGCAAGTGGACCCAAGGCTTCCTGAGATGTCCCATCCAGGTGAGGAGAGCAGGGCACGTCCTTCCCTCCCAGAGCCTCCCCTACGAGTTCTCCTTCATTCTCAGCACATCCCCGGGGGTCCTCACCTCCCACGGGGTCCCCAGGCCCCGGAGATGCTGCAGGGGGTGTGGGTTCCGGCTCCTCTGTGGCCTCATGTCAGTGCAGACACAGCTGTGACATTTGTGCATGGCTCAGGTCAAGGTCACCGTGGTGATGCACACAGAGGAGAAATATAGCGAAATAGAGAAGGAAGTAAGATTTCACTCTTGGCCCCAGATTTGGGTTTTCTTTGTATGTCAGCATTCATGGACTTCTCTATTTCCCTGTGACAGCGTCCATGCCCCAAGCATGGAAACACGCCTGTGAGTCCCTCCTGCTTCCTCAGTGCCCCTTGCCTCTGGGGCAGAGCCCTCCTCCCCATTCTGGGGGCCTGCCTATAAGATTTAGGGGACAATGCTTAGATTAAGTCCCCAATTTGTTGGGGAGAATTCTTTATTGAAATATTTGTCTCCTCCCCATTATGCATGTGAACAGAGCAGTAATGTAATTAGATATTTCCCCCCATTTTTTACGTTACTTTACATCTAAGCGTACGTGGGAGAGCAAAGTGTGATATTCTTGTTAACGAAATGTACGGGAATGCATTTGCTATAAAAATGTCTATACCAATGGTGTTTGTCATCCATAATTGTTTGGAGGTGCTCACAGTAAAATTTGCTGGGCCCGGAGTGAGTTTTGTGGGATCATTTTAACCGGCAGTGTAACTGATTTAAAAGCTTAGGGGCGCCTGGGTGGCGCAGTCGGTTGAGCGTCCGACTTCAGCTCAGGTCACGATATCGCGGTCCGTGAGTTCGAGCCCCGCGTCGGGCTCTGGGCTGACGGCTCAGAGCCTGGAGCCTGCTTCTGATTCTGTGTCTCCCTCTCTCTCTGCCCCTCCCCCGTTCATGCTCTGTCTCTCTCTGTCCCAAAAATGAATAAACGTTGAAAAAAAAATTTTTTTTTTAATTTAAAAAAATAAATAAATAAAAAATAAAAGCTCAAAGGTGGGGCATCCGGGTGGCTCGGTGGATTACGCATCTGACTTCGGCTCAGGTCATGATCTCACGGTCCGTGAGCTCGAGCCCCGCGTCGGGCTCTGGGCTGACGGCTCAGAGCCTGGAGCCTGTTCCGGATTCTGTGTCTCCCTCTGTCTCTGCCCCTCCCCTGCTCTCTCTCTTAAAAATAAATAAACATTAAAAAAGAAAAAAGAAGAGGCCCAGAGAGCACTCTCTCCGTCTCTCTCTACGTGCTCACAGCGAGCAAAGGCCAGGCGAGCACGCAGGAAGAAGGGGCTCCCTGCAACCCCAGCCGACAGCCCAAACCAGACAGCAGCCGTGCTGGCGTCTTCCCCAAAACTTCCGTAGCTTAAACCACCCAGTCTGTGATCTTTGTTAACAGAAGCCGGAACAGACGAATGCAGATTTCAGTACCAAGAAGTGCGGTGCTGTGGGAACAAATATCCAAAATGCGGAAGCAGCGGGGGGCACCCGGGCAGCTCAGTCCGTTAGGCGCCCAACTCTTGGTTTCCGGCTCTGCTCATGATCTGTTTGTGGGATCAAGCCCTGGTTGGGGCCCTGTGCTGACAGCGTGGAGCCTGCTTGGGATTCTCTCTCTCTCTCTCTCTCTCTCTCTCTCTCTCTCTGCTCCTCCCCCACTCACGCTTGAGCCCTCTCTCAAAATGAATAAATACAACTTAAAAAAGAAAAAAAGATGTGGAAGCTTTGAGAGTGACAACGGAAAGAGGCTGGAGGAGTTTAGAAATGCCAAACAGAAGCATGGGCGGGTAAGTCCGTTCGGGCAGGACCTCAGGCCAAAATGAAGAACGAGGCTCCGGATCGTGGGGAAAAAACGTGACCCCTGTTTGAAAGCGGCAAAGAACGTGGCTGAGCTGTGTCTTGACGTTTGTGGAGCACGGGGCAAGCGCCCCACACGGTCGCATGTTTCGCTGAGGAGACGCCTAAGCAAAGGGTTGGCGTGTGCCCGGAGCAACGCGGGCAGGGGGATGGAGGCACGGACCGTTGAGCCAGAGGACACAGAACAAAGAGCGAGAAGACTGTCCGACAGATGAGAGAGGGGAGCCAACATTAAGGGACTGTAGGAGCGGACGTGCGGCCAGGGGAACGGGGACTGTCCCCTGGGACAGCGGGAATGAAAGCCGTCAAGTCTTCTCAGACCCTACGAGATGGGACGGTGGGCTTGTCTACAAACGTGTGCTGGTTTTCCAGAAGAGGGAAGAATGTCCCCCAAAGGCAATTCAGAGATCAGCCTGGCTCCTCGGTTTCAGTTTGGAAACTGCCTCAGTTTCCACAGGGCAGGCCCTGCGCAGAGCCTTGGGGGGTCCTCACCCAGAAGGACCGCGCAGCTGTGCACCACGGAGGTGGCGCCGTGCCACGGAGGGCCTGGCGGGCAGAGCCTGGAGCCCAAGAGGGTCATCCTCGAGCCTGCCGATCTACGGAAGCTGCGTTGCTCCATTTCGAACACCGTCACCTCTGTCTTCTTTCTTATCGCTTCCTCGGGGAATGGGAATGCTCTCTCCTACCCCTGCCCCGGCTTTGTACGCCGGAGGCACATCACTTCTCTGGCTCACGGGTTCACACCTGCAGAGGAATTCTGCCTTAGAAGGAGCCATACCCCGAAGCTCCCCCATATCTGATTTGTAAGATATTTAGACGCAACTCTGGATGTTAGATTTGACTGTTGATGCTGGAATGAGTGTAGATATGGGGGAGGGGCGGGCTGTTGGGATGGAATGAATGTACTTTGCGTGGGAGAAGGACGTGAATCCTGGGGGAGGGACACAGGGTGGAATGAAACGGTCTGGGTGTCTATGTCCCTCCCCCCGCCAGAAGCCTTAACTCCCAGTGTGGTTGTGTTTGGAGAGGGGGCCTCTAAGGAATAATGAAGGTTGGTGAGATCACAAGGGTGGGCGGTCAAAGAAGGTAAGTGACCCTATAAGAAGAAACAGGAAGGCCCTCTCTCTTTCCCTCACACACCCACCGAGGAAAGGCCACACGAGCAGCCGTCCGTCAGCCGTGCGGAGAACACTCGAAGGACACCAGACCGCCAAACGTGTCAGCACCTTGGGCTTGGGCTTCCGGACTCCAGAATTATGAAGAAATACATTTCTGTTGTTTACCGACACCGCCTCCCCCGTCTATGGTATCTTATTACAGCAGCCCAAGCTCACACAATTGATTGTTCTCTTTTTTATTCTTTGTGATCAGCGTAAGGTCTTCTGATTTTCACCCACCGCCATGGGATGAATTTGCTATCCTTTCTCTAGCTCCCATAGAACATTGCCTGCATTGTTGACTTTCGGGCTCTCTTCTCTTGGCACTAATTGCATTCAGGCACTGACTTTCCCCATTTCGTCTTGGCATACGGCATTTACATTACCATTTAAGTAAACCTATGCGTTGATGTAGAATTTTTGCATTGTCATGGGAGTAAAAAAAAAAAGAGAAGTCCTATCTTCATCTGTGGCTGGCTTCTCTTGTCCACTGGTTATTTAGAAGGGTTTTCTTTTCTTTCTAAAAACATGGAGCTGGTATTTCTCTTCATCTGGCGAATGAGATGACTTCTGAAGCTCCAGGATATCCTGCTCCCATATGAGAGGTCCCCAGGCGCAGGGGGTATTAGCTGAGTGTCCTTGGGGGCAGCCTCACTGCGTCCTGGGGTTCCTGCTGTCCCCTCCCTGGAGTGCGGGGTGTGCATCCTTCCTGGCCAGAGTGGCATACGTGATGGGCTCTGCGGGCAGCTCCCCTGCCCGTGAGGAAGGGGGTGCACTTGTCTCCTGTTCAAGATTCGGGCTGTTCAGCTGGGCATAGGTCACATCCTGGGGGTCTTCAGATGCCGCAGCCTGGAGGGCAGGGAGTGGGAGTCAGGTATGTGACAGGTGGGGGAGTCGGGGTGCCAGGAGCAGCGAGAACCCACCTCACTGTTCTCTCCCACTTGTCTGTCCAACAATCCCTCCCAAGGGGGAAGGAAGAGTGGCCACCCCCACCCCTGAGTGGTTCCCCTGGGGCACAGTCACTCCCCTGGGGGACTCACTGTCACGGTTCTGCTGTGGGATCCGGGGGGGGGGTAGAACTCGTCCACTATGTCCTTCTTCACTTACCTGTCCACCTAGACGCCAGAGTTAATTTTAAAACATAAATCGGATGAGGGCACCTGGGTGGCTCAGTTGGTTGAGCGTTGGACTTCGGCTCAGGTCATGATCTCATGGTTCGTGAGTTTGAGCCCCACGTCGGGCTCTGTGCTGACAAGTTACAGCCTGGAGCCTGCTTCGGATTCTGTGTCTCCCTCTCTCTCTGCCCCTCCCCCGCTCACACTCTGTGTCTGTCTCTCTCCAAAATAAATAAACATGAAAAAAAAAACCCAAACCATAAATTGGATCATGTGAATCCCTGGCTTGGGTACTTTCGCACTCATGCGGCCTCAAGTAGGGTCTCAATCCTCACAATCACTATTGTGCAGTGCACAAACTATACAACCATGCCCGGCAGCACTACCATTATGGACAACCAGCAGTTCAAAGGAGACCGAGAAGAAGGGGCCCACGTGACGTCAGAAAAAAGCCACTGAGAAGTGGTGTCCCAGCAGCCTGCGTGTATCACCTTTCAAGAGGAAAGGTGAGGTCAGATGCTGCTGAATTGAGGGATAGGAAGCTGGAGAGGCAGCCCATGGATTTAGCTAATTAACAAGGCTGTGCTGGGGGCCCTGGACAGGAGCTGGGGCTCACCCGACTGTCCATCTGTCTGTCTTCCTCAGGTTGGGACTCTCTCACCTCAGCATCTGGAGAATGAGAAGATTCTATTTCATGCCAAGATTCCCGAAACCCTGCAGTCCCACACGCCCCTCCCACCCTCAGATAGGGAGACTGAGGCCCGACAGGGGGCGGGGATGTACCTGGAATCACACAGATTTGGCGGTTTTCATGCGAAGCCCAGAACCTGTCCCGACCCCTCCTCCTAGCCCTTCCTCCCTCCTTCCCAGTTACCCTGCTTCTCCTCCTGGACAGGAGCCACGGAGTCGGAGCTGAGGGGGGGAAACAGGGGCATTAGGCAGCAATGAAGCGGCTACAGTCAGAGGTGGGAGGTTGGGGGAGGATCTTTGGGGAGAAATTACCTTTTCTTTTTTTTTTTTAAATTTTTTTAATGTTTATTTATTTTTGAGACAGAGAGAGACAGAGCATGAATGGGGGAGGGGCAGAGAGAGAGGGAGACACAGAATCGGAAGCAGGCTCCAGGCTCTGAGCCATCAGCCCAGAGCCCGACACGGGGCTCGAACTCACGAACCGTGAGATCGTGACCTGAGCTGAAGTCGGACGCTCAACCGACTGAGCCACTCAGTCTCCCCAGAAATTACCTTTTCTGCAGGGCTCTGGTCTCAGCCTCAGGATGTAGAGCACCTGCACAAAGTTAGAAATTCGCTTCTAACCCACCCCAGAACCTGGCCCCCGGGGCTGCATTAGGATCTCAGAGATCTGAGCCCTGACAAGGTTATACAGCCGCCGCCATCAATCTGGGATTCAGGGCCAACACGAAACCAAACACAAAACACGCAAAACACACTAAACTCTAACACACAAAACGTGCATGGATGATTCAAATACATTTTCTTTTTCGAAAACTGAAAGAACATCTTTAAAAGTCTAGGTCTGGGGCGCCTGGGTGGCTCAGTCAGTTAGGCAGCTGCCTCTTGGTTTTGGCTCAGTTCATGATCTCATCGTTTGTGGGTTCGAGCCCCGTGTCGGGCTCTGCACTGACAGTGCAAAGCCCGCTTGGGATTCTCTCTCCCTCTCTCTCTGCCCCTCCCCTGCTCTCACTCTCTCAAAATAAATGGATAAACATTAAACATATTTTAATAAAATAAAATAAAAGTCTGTGTCTGTTCTTGGGGCGCCTGGGTGGCTCAGTCGGTTAAGCATCTGACTTCGGCTCGGGCCACGATCTCACGGTTTGTGAGTTTGAGCCCCGCGTCGGGCTCTGTGCTGACAGCTCAGAGCCTGGAGCCGGCTTCGGATTCTCTGTCTCCCTCTCTCTCTGCCCCTCCCCCACTCATGCTCTGTCTCTCTCTGTCTCAGAAATAAATGAACATTAAAGTGTTCCCTCTGCCCCCATGCATTCACTAATTTACTCTATAAACTAGTGGATTTCCGTTATATTCAGTGCATTGTAATCCAATACTTGGATGCTCAGATTATTCTAGAGATTTCCAAAGGGAGTTCCTTCCAGGTGGCTCCTGGGTCATTCTGCCCTGTCTCCATCATTCTTTGCGAATGTTTGCACACTGAGATGTCCCAGCAGCCTCCAGTAGTCCCCCTGTCCCAACCTGGAATAAAGAGTTTCTCCTATGAAACCTAATTCCCTCTTTTTACGAAACATTTTAAAGTTGATTTGTTTATTGTGAGAGAGAGAGAGAGGCAGAGAGAGAAAGAATCCCAAGCAGCCTCCACGCTGTTAGTGCGGACAGGGTTGAACCCACGAACCGTGAGATCATGACCTGAGCCTATATCAAGAGTCAGACGCTAGGGGCGCCTGGGTGGCTCAGTCGGTTGAGCGGCCGACTTTGGCTCAGGTCACGATCTCACGGTTCGTGAGTTCGAGCCCCGCATCGGGCTCTGTGCTGACGGCTCAGAGCCTGGAGCCTGTTTCGGATTCTGTGTCTCCCCCACTCTGACCCTCCCCTGTTCATGCTCTGTCTCTCTGTCTCAAAAATAAATAAACGTTAAAAAAAAATTAAAAAAAAAAAGTCAGATGCCAAACTGAGCCACCCAGGAGCCCCTCCCCCCCATTCCTTTTACTACAGGGTGGTATATAAAAGCCAGAACCTGGATGGTTGTTTGCTGTCAGTGTCTAGGTTTTATTGGTGGACATAGCTGGGACATACGTGTGCGTGTGTGTGTGTGTGTGTGTGCACCCGACAACCAACACACCCATACAGCTGTTTTGTGTCTGTCGATGTGTAAGTATATCTCTTAATGAGGTCACACTGACACTTCCAATTCCGGTACGACAGCTCAGAGTTTTTTTCTAACCGCCTGCCTTTGCACATTTATAAATCCCTGCAGATCTTGAGCAACTGGGCTCCCTTTATCCCCGACATACTTACATATTTGCTCAAAGCAACTAATCTCCCAACTACTTCTGCAACCTGCTCCCACTCCTCACCGCTGTGACCCCTCCCCCCTGCTCTTGGCCGCAGGGAGACTCCGTCCCTCCCAGAGCCCCCCCTCCTCATCACCGGCGTGGTTCCTCGGGTGTTGGGTGCAGGTACCCCCATGTGGGACCCCTGCCCTCATAACTGCGCTTCCTGGGAATCCCCATCTCTGTCCCAAGGAGGTTGTGATGGGAAGAGATTCCTAGACATTTTTTTTTGTTATTGTTCATTTTGGAGGCTTTTCCAAACTGAACACGTCTTTCTGTTTTGGTGCCATTTGTTTGGTGCTCTGAGAAAAGCCACTTCATGTCTTTAGGGTAAGATCTCCCTTCTCAGTTAGACCAGACATCGCCATCCACTTACCTGACTTGCAGCATTTTTTCTGGTGCCGGTGTCGGAGAAGGAGGAGGAGGACGAGGAGGGCAAGCAGCAAGATTAAGGTCACAGAGGCCCCGATCGCAATTTTCTGGTACTTTTCAAGACCTTGGACACAAGTGATGTCATGAATGAACCAATGATGTCAGTTAACTGAGCACCTACTGTGTGTGGACCCGTGCTGGGGTTTATGCATTCATTTACCGCTAATCCCCATTATAATCATGCACCGGGGGAAGGCCACCCCGCCTTCACCCATTTCACAGACGAGGAGACCAAGGCTCAGAGCGATCAGTCAGGTGCCTCAGATCCCCCAGCCAGGAAGCGGGTGACAGAGCTGGGATTTGAACCCAGGACCGTGGGCTCCCTGTGCCCTCCTCACACTGCCCACCCTAATGGACACCTGCTTCAGGCTCTGGGCTCCTACCTTGACTGGGATGGCCTGTTCCATCGTCCCCATGTGTCCTGCCCTCTCTTGTAGCCAGAGGTGAACACACCTCCTATTGTCAGAGGCTTTGGGGTGCTCAGAACCGGGCCTGCGTGGGACGGACTCCGTGCCTTCCCAGGTCCAGCCAAGACCTGTCCTCCACCCTGCAGACCTCACACTCACAAGTGGGGCCGGTCTGGGCTTTTCAGCATGCCAGTTCCTGCACACCCCGTGGGTCTGTTCCACGCAGAGCAATATTATTTCCAAGATCCCACCTAAACCTCTCAGCAAACCCATGAGGGAGACGGTAGGAGATGCGTTTAGCAAGGAGTGAAGCGGGGACTCAGACAGGGAAAGGACTTGTCCGCGGACCCACAGTCTGGAAGTGGCTCATCTGGGATTTACATCCCTTAGAGCCCGACCGCCAAGCCCTTGTTTGTTTCTGTTTGATGCTGATCTCTTTCCATCAGGGCTGCCCGGGTAAGGCCAGGCTGAGCACCACAGGGCTGGCAGAAGAGTACTGGGGACGTCACCTGCATCACTGCTCTGCTCTTCTCTGCACCCTGCAACCCACCCTGTGCACCTTCCAATTCTGCAGACCTAGGGCAGCGCCCCTACAGGGCCAGAGAGGACATGACCGTGAAATCTGAGCCAGGCCTCTCCCCTATCACAAATAGAGACACGGAGGCCCTGATGGAAAGGGACCTGCCCCAAATCACCGCATCGGGGAGCACTGAGAACTCTCCCCTCAATGGGCCCTACCACGTACATCATCAACCCAGGGCAGGGAGGTGAGGCGGTGAGGCTATCCGAGCTCCTCACGTCAGCCTGGCTCCTGCTCTCCCGGCTGGGCCCCCACCCTCTCCCTCTGCCACGGCCACCCCGGCCCTCCTCTGTCGGCTTGGAGCCTGGTGGCCCCCCGGCATCTTTACTGGGCCCCCAGCCCCCTTGGACGCAAGATGGTTTCTGAGCATCTCAGGGGGAGGTAGATCCTCTGAGAGGCTCTCAGACTCCCTGAGATTGTCTGTGCTCCTTCTGAGCGGAGAGGCCCCAGTGACTCACTCTCTGTGGAGCCAGGTCCTGTGGGTGGGGGGCTGGGGCCCCCAGAAGTTCCTGGGAAAGAGACAAGAGGAGGGTAGGGGGCTGGAGCTTCCCAGACAGACCCCCTCTAGGCCCAAACTCTTCTGGTGGATCTGCCCTGGAGCCCCGAAAGACCCTCCTGAATCCACCTGGAGCTTCTAGTGATGGGCTTGTAGGAAGGGGCGGGGGTGGGAGGACCCCGTGGCCCTCCATTCCTCTGAGGGGTGGCTGTCCCTCTGGATGACCCTCCCTTGCAACCCCTCATTCTCAGCCTAGATCGGGGGTGTCCCACACAGAGCCTAGAGGAGACCACAGGAACACATACGGGACAGGTTCTCACCTGAGACCAGGAGCTCCAGGGGCTTACTGGGGTAGGACCACATCTGGGGGGTTGTGCTGAAATAGCCATAGCATCTGAACGTCCACCTGACGTTGGGGGTCACGGGGCCCACAGGAAACAGGGCCTGGAACTGCCCACTAGTGGGTCGCTGGGAGTCGAGGGTCGACGAGGGCCTGGGTTCTCCTTCCTTCCTCAGGACAAACCTGTCAAATTTCTCCCATGAGGCACACTGGAGGGTCACCTTCCCTCCTGAGGTCACGACGGGGCTGGGCAGGGCTGAGAGGTGGGGTTTGCCATGGAATCCTAGGAGAGGAGGAGGGGGCGTGTTAAATGGGGCTTAGATTCCACCCCCCACAACACCCCCAGGGCTGGACTGTGAGGGGAGACACGCTGGGAGGAGACCCCCTCCCTGAGGGCAGAGCCTGGGGCGGGGACCCTGAGGGGGCTCGCACCTGTCACCACCAGCTCCAGGGGGTCACTGCGCTCTGACAAGCCAGCGGGGCTCCGATAGGAACAGTGATACCGTCCTGCAGGTCTATCTGTCATGTGTGTGATGGAGAACTTGGCCGTGTTCCTAGGCTTCTTTGGGAAATGAACATCCCAGAACCCTGAGTGTTCCTCTTTAACCAGAAAGAACACTTGGGCCTCCAGGATTCCCTGACACCAAATGGTCACAGCACTACCCCGGAGGACCACAGAGCCTGGCTCAGCCCAGATGGAGGGTTTGGGGAGGTTCCCTGGAAGGAAACAGAGGCTCGGTCACAAGACCTTCCCCACCCCCAGTTCCCAGCTCAACCCCAAACCCCCAGACATCCCTCTCCATCCACCCAGAACTGCTGTTCTCCATTTCCAGCTGACTGGTGGGTGACCCCCGTCCTCTGTGAGGAGGTGGGATGGAACACCTGGGGACACACTCACCTGCCTGCACTTGGGTCCTGGGTTCCACACTCAGACCTGGAAGACAGAGTCCCTGTGAGAGGATGGCCCCGAGTCCTGAGCAATACCCCTCCTCCCGATGACCCTCCTGTGCCTGAGGTCTTTGACTGCCCAGGGCCTGGTTGTGGGGTGGGTCCCTCCCAGACTAGGGCGTCCCCTCCCCTCCTGAGATCTCACCGAGGAGGAGCAGGGCCGTGAGGGTGGGGGTCATGGCGTCTCTGCCTCTGGCCCCGGCTGTGCAGAGGGAGGGACCTTGGTGCTTCGAGGACAGACAGAAGCACAGGGTGTGGCCACTTGGGGGCTGGCCTGCCTGGTCATGGGGTTGTCACATCAGCAGCCCCACAGGAAGGGGAACAGCCTGTTTCCAGGGGCCCAACTCTGGTGTCCATGATGGTGCAGCAAGTGGACCCAAGGCTTCCTGAGATGTCCCATCCAGGTGAGGAGACCAGGGCACGTCCTTCCCTCCCAGAGCCTCCCCTACGAGTTCTCCTTCATTCTCAGCACATCCCCGGGGGTCCTCACCTCCCACGGGGTCCCCAGGCCCCGGAGATGCTGCAGGGGGTGTGGGTTCCGGCTCCTCTGTGGCCTCATGTCAGTGCAAACACAGCTGTGACATTTGTGCATGGCTCAGGTCAAGGTCACCGTGGTGATGCACACAGAGGAGAAATACAGCGAAATAGAGAAGGAAGTAAGATTTCACTCTTGGCCCCAGATTTGGGTTTTCTTTCTGTCACAGCCTTCATGGACTTCTCTATTTTCCTGTGTCATCATCCACCTCCACTTCCTGGGAACACGCCCATGAGTCCCTCCTGTCTCTCAGTGCCCCTTGTGTCTGGGGCAGAGTCCTCCTTCCCATTCTGGGGCCCTGCATGAAGATGTTTATTTATTTGGGTTAGAGCTCTGATGTCGGAGGACGTGGTAACCTTTATCTAAATATTCATCTATTACCCGGGTGTCTGGGTGGCTCAGTCAGTTAAGCGTCCGACTTTACCTCAGGTCATGAGCTCACAGTTTGTGACTTTGAGCCCTGCGTTGGGCTCTGTGCTGACAGCTCAGAGCCTGGAGCCTGCTTCGGATTCCGTGCCTCCCCCTCTCTCCGACCCTCCCCCATTAGCACTCTGTGTGTCTCTCTCTCAAAAATAAATGAACATTAAAAATATTTTCAAAAAATTAAAGGAGATATTTAATTTCTGATGCAAGAATATGGCTCATGTTACAGAAATATAGGCAATTCGTGAAACGATTAAGAAGTTTCAGAGATGAAAATCCAATAAAATCAATACATTCAAAAAATCCATTCCATTAGGGACGAGGCAGAGCTGAAGAGCCATTTATAAAACTGGAATATAATATTGAAGAAATGTTCCAGAATGCAGCATACAGAGACCACAAAGGGAAATTCAAGATACTTAGGGAATAGAACGAGTAGGGCCAATGTCCTATGTGTTGTGTCGGAAGGAAAGGTGTCAGAGGGCAACCTAGCAACAGCTGAAGAGAGACGATTGCACATTTACAGAGACCAGGAGACAACACCCCACTGAGTGTTAGGATGCATATATTTTTAAATTTTTTTTTAACGTTTATTTATTTTTGAGACAGAGAGAGACAGAGCATGAACAGGGGAGGGGCAGAGAGAGAGGGAGACACAGAATCGGAAGCAGGCTCCGGGCTCTGAGCTGTCAGCACAGAGCCCGACGCGGGGCTCGAACTCACGGACCATGAGATCATGACCTGAGCTGAAGTCGGACGCTTAACCGACTGAGCCACCCAGGAACCCCCCCCCTTTTTTTTTTTAATTTAAAAAAAATTTTTTTTATGTTTATTTATTTTTGATACAGAGAGAGAGCATGAATAGGGGAGGGTCAGAGAGAGAGAGAGGGAGAGACAGAATCTGAAGCAGGCTCCAGGCTCTGAGCTGTCAGCACAGAGCCCGACGCGGGGCTCAAACTCACGAACCGTGAGATCATGACCTGAGCCGAAGTCGGACGCTTAACCGACCGAGCCACCCAGGAACCCCCCCTTTTTTTTTTTATTTTTTTCTATGTTTATTTATTTTTGTTACAGAGAGAGAGCATGAATAGGGGAGGGTCAGAGAGAGAGAGAGAGGGAGACACAGAATCCGAAACAGACTCCAGGCTCCGAGCCCGACACGGGGCTCGAACTCACAGATCGTGAGATCATGACCTGAGCCAAAGTCGGAGGCTCAACCAACTGAGCCACCCAGGCGCCCCTAATTTTTTTTTAACGTTTATTTATTTTTGAGACACAGAGTGACAGAGCATGAACAGGAGGATGCATATATTTTTAAATGACGTGCACTGGACCCTTCGTTGTAAATGGAGAAAATGGAGATGCGTTTGAGGGGGTAAGAACTTTGCCAACGTCGTCCCTCTCCAGGTGGCACGGTCAGGGTCTGAACCAGCCGACGCGGAAAGGGAGAGTGGTGAGTGGGGACCCACTCAATGCCAGCCAGCCGCAGCCCAAGGGCGCTCTCCACTCCCCACGTGCGAAAACCCACACCTCCCTGCACACCGCGGCCAGATATTTTGTGCAGACTCAGAAAACAAACCGGGGTCTGTGGGCGAGAAGCCACAAATATGTAGCAAAGCAAAAGAGGGGTTCCAGCAGCCAGCCTGGTGGGTTGCAAGAACCAGAAAGGAAACACAAGCTCACGAATTTCGTAAGAAGGAAGGACGGATGAAAACTATCTCCTGCCCGAAGACAACAACTAAAGATTTACGGAGGTGAGCACCACCTCAGATGCTAAAATGGCCACGCAAAACTCCGAGGACCGTGGGAGTCAAGGACACGCATCACCACCAAAAGATAAGGACAGCCTCCCAGTAACCGAGCTCACACTCGGACTTTTGCAACACAGCTGACGACGGTTTCAAAACAGCCACATTGAGGAAACTCATCGGGCTATGGGAACACACAGAAAGACGAAGAAATAAAGAGAGCGATAGGTGAACAAAAAGAGAAATTTAACAAAGAGATAGCGGTCGTAGAAAAGAACCGAACACAAATTCTAGACTAGAGGAATTCAGTTAATGAAATTAAAAAAAAAAAGCGGGGCGCCTGGGTGGCTCAGTCGGTTGAGCATCCAACTTCGGCTCAGGTCATATCTCGTGGTTTGTGGGTTCGAGCCCCGCGTTGGGCTCTGTGCTGACAGCTCGGAGCCTGGAGTCTGCTTCGGATTCTGTGTCTCCCTCTGTCTCTACTTCTCCCCCGCTCGTGCTCTGTCTTTCTCTCTCTCTGTCAAAAATAAATAAACATTAAAAAAAATTTTTTTAATGCACTGGAGACCCTCTGTGGCAGAATGGAATAATTAAGGCTACAGAAAAAGAAGAGAGAGGGAACAAAGTGGGCAGAAAACTTATGTAAAGAAATAACCGAGAAGGAAAGGTTTTCGATGATAGATTCTGTAAGGGTTAAATTGTAGTGTAGGGCTAACCTGTAGCCTTAAGAAATAACAGCTTAGTTTTAACACTATAGGTTAAGAGATAACAGCCTTAGCCTGTCAATCAAGGGATGTGATTAGTGTTTGATCGGATTGGGGCAAGGGCCTGTTTGAACTGTTTCCACCTGGGAACTATTCCTTTGTTCTGTTCCCAGGTGATAATAAGACGATGTGGTCGGCTATAAAAACTCTGTACCCCGGCTGTTCGAGGCCGCACCCTGGTCGAGAGCGTCGGTCCCGATTGATCCGTTTGCCTTGCCTCTCATTGCGATAAATTGAATTTTCTCTTTTTTTTCCCCCTTTAGGTGGTCTAACTAAAAGTTTGTCAATTTGGCTTCTCTTTTCAAGTAACAAACTCAGTTTCCTTGATCTTTTCTTTTTTCTTTCTTTTTTTCTTTCCCTATTACATTTATTTCTACTCCCATCTCTATTTCCTTCCTTCTGCTAACTTTGGGATTCATTTATTTATTTATTTTTTGTCCTTCTAGGTTTGAGGTTGGGTTGTTTATTTGACATCTTTCCAATTTCTTAATATATGCATCCATGACTATAAACTTCCCTCTCAGAAGTGCTCTTGCAACAGCCCATAGGTCTTGCCCTGTTGTGTTTCCATTTTCGCTTAGGGATGTTTTTTGCTCCTGTTACAAATGTTTTCTTGGGTCACGTGTTGTTCACCAGTGTTCTGTTGAGCACCTGCAGCCTCTGGAAGGGACACAGCCCTGCTGACACCTTCACGTGGCCCGGTGGGACCGTGTCAGCCTTCTCCGCACAGAACCGCCCGGGCATAAACGAACACTGTTGTCAACACTGAGTTCGTGGCGGTTTATTTCACAGGAAGCTGGAAGAGTGGAAAGTGGGGTACAAAGCTATAGCTGGAACGGGCTGACTTCCATCCAAGAAAGGAGTTAAGTAGCAGGATGTGTCTGCGGACTTCTCTTTCCACGGATCATGGGTTCCATCTGAGAACCCGGAAGTAACAAAAATAGCCACCTGCGCTATGTGGGGGCGTGGGGCAAAGGGGAGGGGGTGAGGAGGGTCATCTCGAATGTCCCAATTCGGGGAGTTTTCGCTTTTGCAACCTACGAACGTCCTGCACGTTCCAAAACACAGTTAAATCCTACAAGACGGGGAGAGCACACTCTGACACGAATATGAACACGTCAAGGTAAAGATACGCTTACACCCGATCAACAACAAAGCCACAGGGCGAAGCGAAATGTAATTACGTTAATTTATCAGGAGCAGGGATCTGAAGTATGAGAAATACAAGTGTAACCTAAAAAGTCCATTGAGGCACCTGAATGGCTCCGTCGGTTAAGCATCCGACTCTTGATCTCAGCTCAGGTCTTGATCTCAAGGTTGTGAGTTCAAGCCCTGCACTGGGCTCCATGCTAGACATGAGGCTTACTAGAAGAAGGATGGGAGGGGATGGGAGGGGAGGAGAGAGGAGAGGACAGGACAGGACATCACATCGAGGCTGGGAATACCCCCGTGAAAGCACACTACCCATCCTCCCTGAGTGTTAACTTGCTCCCTACGGAACAAAAAAGCCCAGTGGCCTGAGTTCGCATAACCCGCACATCTTGTTCTGTAAATACGGTTCCCCGGTAAAAGGAGCCCGAGAACTCTTGCAGAAAAGGGGGTTCCTGGTCCAGGGCAGGAGGGACACGAGATGAGTCTGGGACTCCACTGAGTCCGGAGAGCAAGACAGAGCTGATGATGCGCCGGGCTCAGAAGCGCCTTCCACGGCCGAGTCTGGCAAGCTGAGTGCCAAAAAGTGCAACGAGGACGCTCCGTACTCTGGGCAGGAGGCAGGGGCCCTGGCAGGCAGCCTTCCTGTCCTTCGTGCTGAGGACAGTGCTCCGGGAGACGGACACAGTGGGGGGGGGGGCGCACAACTGCTGAAGACAAGTCTGCGTGAGAGCCGAGTGGCCCCTCCATCCGTCTGTGCTGAGAGAAAGGACACCGGAGAACCACCGCGCGGAGCCCTGCCTCCTGCAGAGATGCAGCCACGCCGGGGAAGGTCGTCCTTCATCCTGTATCCCGGCCACACTGGGACCAGCGCTGCGCACAAGCCCCCGGCCCCTGCAGAGCCGCAGAGATGGGGCCCGGGCCTCCAGAAGGTGGCCAGGCTGGGCTCCGGGCACTGGTGGTCAGAGGTGTGGGATGAGAGTCAGGGACTGAGGTCGGAAAGCTGGTCAGGAGAGGTTGGCACCGGAATCCGTTTCCAGAAGCTTGGGAGACCAGGCGTCTGAGACTCCTCGTCTGCCGGAACACAGGAGCGCAGAGGGGGACACTTCCGGCAGCAGGTTCATTGGGATCGTTAAATCCTGGGGAGTCAGAACTCTGACGTGGGTCTGAGCCCCCCCCCCCCCCCCCCCCCCCGCTCCTTCCTGGAGACTCAACCCGTTTCGCTGCCTTTTCCAGCTGCTCGAGGCGCCCGCCCTCCTGGACACGTGGCTCCTTCCTCCGTCTGTGGAGCCCACACCTGCCACTAGGGTCCTTACTCAGCGCCTGAGCTGATGCTAATTATTGGCTTCCCTCGTCCACACCTCAGAAGCCTGCGGCTGTAGTGGCGAGTGTGGATAGCGCCGGCGTGGACGCCAGTGCGCACACCTTCCAAGGCCCCGCTTCCCTTGCTTCGGCCTGCGCGCACCGCGCTGGCGTCGCCGGGTCCTTCTTCCCGCGCGCGGGGCGCTGGGACGGCCGGCTCAGTGAGCGATTCTGGGCTCACTTTCTGGGGAACTGCCACCCGATTTACGCTCGCCCCGCCCCTGCATTAATTAGGGTTCCAGTTTCTCCACTTGCGCCCGGCACCTGTTACTTTCCCTAAACAATGTTCTAAATATATACAAGCCATCCCAGTGAGCTTGCGGGGCTACCTCAGCGGGGTTTTGGTTTCCATTTCCTTCCCTGGACCCCTGATCCCGCACAACAGGGCCCAGGAGCAGCCGGCAGACGGAGGAAGGCACAGAGCGCCCGGGGAAGAGAAGAACCGGGACGTGTGGAGACCCATGGCGGGTGCACTTGGGGGCCTCCCTGAGTAAGGCGGGTGACAGGTGTCAGTGAGAGCCGGGGGGCCCGTTCCCAGAGGGCAGCTGGGAATGCCGGGCCGCAGGATGGGGGAGGCGGGAAATTACACCCCGGAGCCCTCCACTGAAATGTCGAATCGAAGCCCCCAGATGCTGAGATCACCAAAGGGAGAAGCGCGAGTACCGCTTAATGGCCTGAGCGGAGCGCTTGGAGCCGCTGAACTGGGGGTGAGGGGGAGGAATAGAAAAAGGGGGGGCAGGTGTGGGGTGACACGGGACCCTGTCTGAGAACCGCGGGGGACTGAGGAAGCAGTGGGGCGGGAGGAGAGGCACCGTTATGCGCATCAGCCCCGGAGGCAAAGCTGGGACAGAGCCTGGCTGACTTGGGAGAGGCGGGGACAGTGGGGACAGCGGGGATGGAGGGCTATGAGGATAGCAGATCCTGGCGGGGGTGGAGCCCAGCGGGAGGTGCCGGTGGGACCCACAGGACTCTGAGGGATGGACGTGGGGCGGGCTCAGGGGGACTCAAGGACCCCATGCGTTCTCTGACCCGGGGCTGATGGCCCTCAGAGAAAGGGGAAGAGGGAGCTGGCGACAGTTGTTGTGGGCGAGAATCTCAGTCTGGCGGGCTGGGCTGGACCTGAGGCGTCCTCGGGGGTCTGCAGCCAGGGGCTGTCCTCATGCAGCTGAGGACAGCTGTGGTCTCTGCACCTCGGGGCCCAGGTCCCTCCCGGAAGGAGCAGGACTCCCGTCCAGGGCTGCCCCAGAGAGCGTGTGGACGGGACTCGCCCTCCTGCGCGTGGATCGCCTGGCGAGGCGGAGCGCTGCAAGAGAAGCCCAGTGAGGGACACAGTAGCCACCGGTTCCCTCCCTGGGGGTCAGCGTGCTGCCGACAAGGATGTAGCCGTGTGACCTTCACACCTCCCCAAGTCAGCAGGACCCCCCCGTCCCCCAACATAGCTGCCTCCCCTGTCTCTGGCTGCAGACAAGTCTCTGGGACTCCCAACCAGACGCCCCCCTCGCCTTGCCTGTGTCTGGCCCCCCTCGCCCCCCGCTGTCCCAACCTCTAGCACACCTGTCAGAGGCCCCGGGCCCCACGCTGCTGGCTCAGGCCCAGGGGACAGAGCGGCAGGGCCTGCAGAGACCGTCCTCCCTGAGGGCCAACTGAGGTGAGGCCGGGCCCCCGCTGGCGTCTCCACCCCCCTGCCCCTGCCCTCCCCACTCACCTTACCACATCCAGGGGCTGTGGGGCATCTGTGCGCTGTCCTAGTCCCGGGGCGGCTGGACAGGGGCCTGCGGGTCAGGACGCGAGCAGGAAGGGCTGTGAGGGCCTCGTGTCTGTGGTCTCACGGAAAGGAAGCGGGGACGGCGGGGGGGGGGGTAAGCCCTACCTTCCTCTTTTGGATCACAGAGCGGCCTTGACTTCTGGAAGCCGTTTCTAGTGAGATATCACATCACCAGGCTGAACGCCTGTCAGGAGGAGGCCCACCTGGTATTAACCCGTGACGGACAGAGACAGAGATGATGGGAAGGTAGAGATAGGATGATGGCTGGTAAGTGGGTGGATAGAACATACGTAGACGCGTAGATATGGATGCAAATATGGACACGGTGGGTTCGGGATGATGATACGGCAGAGACACACAGACGATAGGACGACGGGTAAATGATGAACGTACCCATAGGGGGGTGAGTAGCTCCCCAAGTAGGTACATCGGACATGAGAAGAGATGACAGGTATTCACATACATACACACACGGAGAGACACAGACACAGGTGCAAAGATGCATAGTTACGTGGATAGACACAGACAGAGGGGGTGCAACACAGAAAGGGGTTTCTGGCTCCCCTTCTGGTCCTAACAGGCTGACTCTTCTCAAACTACACATTTCCCACAGGCAAAAGGGGCTCTAGAAATTCTCCTGATGACGTCATGTTGCGGGGGGGGGGGGGTAGTGCCCAGAGAGGAAGGAGGCAGGCAGCACACTGTGCAGGTAGGACGTCCTGTCTCCGGGTACTGTGACTCTGGGCTGTGCTCTGCACTCACCCCTGCCCCCCAGCTGGCTGGGTTAGGCTCTCTAGTTAGGGGGTGCTGACGGGGTTGCGGGGCCGGAGGAGGGAGGCCGGACAGGAGGAGTTTCCTGCTCAAACATCCCAGTTGTAACCGAAAGCCCTCAAGTCCTGGATGCGGTAAAGAGACCGTGACGTCCGTCCAAACGTTGGTGGGCAAGGCTTCCTGTGCCGCTGGGGCTGGGATGGGGGCTGGATTCCTGTCTGGACCCCCAGGGGCCTCTCTGGGTCCATTTGTGGCACAGAACACAGGACCGTCAGTAGGGAAGGTGGGCTGGAGCCCCTGCCCCTGTGGACAACGCAGAATCCTAGCATCACCTCCACCCTGTCGTTCACCGCCCTCCCAGGCCATGGTGACTTAGGTCTTTTGCGTTTCCTCCATTCTTTTTTTTTTTTAATTTTTTTTTTCAACGTTTATTTATTTTTGGGACAGAGAGAGACAGAGCATGAACGGGCGAGGGGCAGAGAGAGAGGGAGACACAGAATCGGAAACAGGCTCCAGGCTCCGAGCCATCAGCCCAGAGCCCGACGCGGGGCTCGAACTCACGGACCGCGAGATCGTGACCTGGCTGAAGTTGGACGCTTAACCGACTGCGCCACCCAGGCGCCCCCACGTTTCCTCCATTCTTAAAAGCTTCTCTCACAGTCTACTGGCTTTACGTTTCAGTGAACCCTGTGTTTCTCTCGCACCTTCTACCAGGGCCTGGTTCTTCCAGGGACTTAATGCCTCCATGGGATTCTGATATGTCCAGTGGCCTCGTTCACATTCCGTGTCACCTGCTCACACTGGGGAGGAAGGCTGAAGATCCCCATGTGTCCTGGGGCTTCTAAGACCCACACTGACCTCCCAGTGGAGGGGGCGGGGACTGTGAGAGGAGACAGACAAGGGAAAGGCCTGGGGCTTTTTAGGGTCAGGGCCCAAGGGAGTGTCTGGCTGAGTCACTGACAAGGTGGGCTCAAAGGCAGAGCTGGAGTCTGGGGGAAGGGAGAGGAGGTCTGACAGGGACGGAGGAGGGGTCTGTGGTGCCCTCCTGGACTGGGGTGGCCCAGCCTCTCAAGGGCACAGACCTGCGGCTCTTCCCAGACCTGGTGCACAAGCCCAGGGGAGGCCCAGCCGCTGTAGCCACTGTTTCTCAAGGACAAGAGAATCAATATCTATCAGTATATCTCTCAATATATCAATATCATAGTTCTCTATGTCCACCATCCCTGCGGGCATCAAGGCCCACGTGCTTTATGATTCTTGGCCTGAAACCACACGACTGACCCCCCAGACCTCCATGTTCCACAGCCTCGACGGAACAGAAGGTCCAGACCCACGGGCTGTGCCGTGAGACACAAGCCAGGAAGCAGCCGTGCAAATTCAGGGTCAGTGCGGCCCCAGCGGAGGACGTCCCCCACCCACTGCAGGGAATCTGGGGTCTGGGGTCAGAGCCACCCTCCCCAGAAGAGCACTTCTCTTTCTCCGTGAGAGCAACCAGCCTGGATTCCCAGAGAAGCTGGAAGAAAATGTGGAGACGCTCTCTGTGCAAACTCACCTACGGAAAGATCCCAGCTCCTGCCATGTCCTGCCTCCCGCATAGTGACCCGTGTTCAGGTGATGTTGCCCTGCATGTACGTGTGTACATGTGTGCATGCGAATGTGTGCGTGTGTGCGTGTGTGTGTGTGTGTGTGTGTGTGTGTAGCAGAACGGGATGCATTGCAGGTCAGCCAAAGAAATAAAATGACTTTGTCTATCAGTGATCGGATGTCACTCAGGAGCTGCCCCCACTTAGGCAGGGAGCACACACACACTCACACACACCCAATCATTGCAAACGCTCCTGTATCTTGGCCGGTCTCCATGCTCCTTCCCAGGATGGTGTCCCACGTGCAGGGAGCAGGTGGCTCTGTGTCCTCCTGCCGGTCCCTGGGTCCGAGCTGACTGGGGACTGCGGGGTTTGCTCACCAGCTTGCTGCAGGCCCAGCTGATGTCCATGCTCAGTGGTCACAGGGTCCAGCCTTTCTCTGCTCCCTTGGGGCCTGGGGACCATTGTGGTGATCTCCGTGTCCCCTTTGTCCCAGGGGTTCAGTGCATGTGTCTGGGTGCCCGCTCCTGCCCCATCCGGCGCAGGTGGGATCTCTCCTCCCACGGCGACGGCCCCCCTGGCATTCGCCCCCAGGGCACACCTCCGGAACTGGGGGAGTCCCAGGGCAAGGTAGCCCTCCCTCTCTGCCTGGCCACACTGGAGCCACCAGGGGTGCTATACCAGCCTTGGCCTCCAGGTGGCGCTCAGGGGCCGCATCCCTCATGCAGGAAAGTAGGGACATCCAGGGGCCGAGTCCTGACCCTGGGGTCTGTGGCTGGAGGGTCAAGGAGGAAAGACTGGTCCACAACGTCTGCTTTTCTGTCCTCTCCTCTTCCCGCCAAGCCCCCGAGATAGAAGGCGTGTGGGCTTTATCTTGCTCTCCTTCCAAAATTCCCCCTAAACCCCTTCTGCTGCCCCTGCAGCCTCACTGCCCGGACTCACAGGTCTCCTTTTCACTAGAGCAGATGCCCCACCTGGTCGGCAGTTCCTCCTCTGGAAGGGGCAGAATATTCTGGAGTCGTCTGTCTCCCAATGCCATGCTGTCCGCCCTTCCCTTGCTAAAAGCCTGGCTCCGGTCAGGGTCAAACGAGCCAGATTTTGAGGGGAGACTCACCATCTGACTATGATGGTTGTTTGTAGGTACAACCTGACAGGGGGGTGGGGGGAGGGCGGGCAGAGAGCTGGGAAAACAGGACTTCTGGGCCAGTGTGCAGGCGGGTTTCTGAAAGATTCGCATTTGATTCCGTGGACTGAGTGACGAGGTAGACCAACATCTTCCAACCCCCTCGGGGCCGGATGGAACAGAAAGGGGAAGGAGATCCAATTCCATCTCTCTCTTCTTGAGCTCAGACAACCATCTTCTCCTGTCCAGGACATCATAGCGCCTGGTTCTTGGGCCTGCAGACTGGGGCTGATTTATCCCACAGGCTCTCCTGGGTCTCCAGCTGACAGGTAGTAGATGGTGGGACTTCTGGTTCTATAACCCATGAGCTGATTCTTATGCTAAGTATATATTTAAATATACATATACATATATATGCATTTAAAATTTATCTCTATAAGTTGTACTTAAACATATAATTTACATTTAAAATATCATATACCTAAATATAATTTATATAACTTCTTACTTGATATGTCTCCAGAGGCAAGGGAAACCAAAGCAAAAATGAACTATTGGGACCTCATCAAGATAAAAAGCTTCTGCACAGCAATGGAAACAATCAATAAAACCGATGGAATGGGAGAAGATATTTGCAAAGGACATATCAGATAAAGGGTTAGTATCCAAAATCTATAAGGAACTTATCAACGGGCAAAAGACATGAATAGACACTTCTCCAAAGAAGACATCCAGACGGCCAACCGACACATGAAAAAATGCTCAACATCACTCATCATCTGGGAAATACGAATCAAAACCACAATGAGATACCACCTCACACCAGTCAGAATTGCTAAAATTAACAACTCAGGAAACAACAGATGTTGGTGAGGATGGGGAGAAAGAGGAACCCTCTTGCACTGTTGGTGGGAATGCAATCTGGTGCAGTCGCTCTGGAAAACAGTGTGGAGGTTCCTCAAAAAACTAAAAATAGAACTACCCTACGACCCAGCAATTGCACTACTAGGTATGTAACCAAAGGATACAAAAATGCTGACTCAAAGGGGCACATGCACCCCGATGTTTATAGCAGCGCTATCGACAATAGCCAAAATATGGAAAGAGCCCAAATGTCCATCGATGGATGAATGGATCAAGAAGATGTGGTATATTTATACAATGGAGTATTGCTCTGCGATCAAAAAGAATGAAGCCTTTGCCTTTTGCTACAACGTGGATGGAACTAGAGGGTATTATGGTAAGCGAAATAAGTCAGTCACAGAAAGACATCGTATGATTTCTCGTATGTGGAATCTGAGAAACTCAACAGATGAACATAGGGGAAGGGAAGGAAAAATAAGATAAAAACAGAGAGGGAGACAAACTATAAGCGATTCTTAAATACAGAGAACAAAAGGTTGCTGGATGGGGGTCTTAAATGGGTGATGGGCATTAAGGAGAGCGCTTTTGGGGATGAGCTCTGGGTGTCCTATGTAAGAGACCAATCACTGGGCTCTCCTCCTGAAAGCAAGACTACACTGTATGTTAACTAACTTGAATTTAAATTAAAAATAAACACAAAAAATTTTTTACACATATATATATATACACACACATATTTTACACAAATATATATACACATATATATTCACTCTTTACAATAGAATCTATTGGTTCTGCTTATCTGGAGAACCCTGACTAATACACTAATAGTTGGTAAAGAGAGACTTTGTCCCACATGACAAAGAGAAATTCAGTACACAACGCAATGAAGAAAACAAAGAGAGAGAGAGTACAGGGCTAGGAAGCAGAGGAAAAACGTTGAGTACGAATAGAAATTAACCTTGAGCACAAATAGAAAATCAAAGCTCAGTGCAAGTTAAAATTGTGTTGGAAAACCAGGACCCCACCCTCTCTGAAACACGACAGACACCTCCCAGCTGGCGAGATGCAGGCTGTCCTGAGGTCACCGAGAGGAGCTGCCCTATGCAGTTTGCAGTCCCCACCACTTAGAGCTGGCCTAGTGAAGGCAAGCTAATTAATGATCGGTCCCCAGTTTCTTCAAGAAAAATGGAGAAAAGGATAGGACATGTTCTGGAGGGTTTATATGAAGATTAAAATGTGTTAATGTTGGGGCACCTGACTGGCTCAGTCGGTAGACCGTGCAACTCTTGATCTCGGGGTTGTGTGTTCGAGCCCCATGGTAGATGTGGAGATTACTTAAGAATAAAGTCCTTAAAACATGTGTTAATGTTTGCAAAGAAGTAAGATAGAAATTGCACCAGAATGAGCTAGATGAGTTTAGGTCGAATTTTTATTTTTTTTAAGGATCACTGTGGGGCTTTAAAAAATGGTAACTTATTTTTGAGAGACAGAGAGAGAGTGTGATCAAGGGAGGGACAGAGAGAGAGGGAGATACAGAACCTGAAGCAGGCTCCAGGCTCTGAGCTTTCAGCACAGCACAAGCCCTGGCTTGAACTCACAGACCATGAGATCATGAACTGAGCCAAAGTCCGATGCTTAACCGACTGAGCCACCCAGGTGCCCCAGTTTAGGTCGAATGTTTAAAGAAATATTCTTTTAGTGGCACCTGGGTGGCTCGGTCAACTCTTGGGTTTGGCTCAGGTCACGATCTCATGGTTTGTGGGACTGAGCCCCACAGTCACTGCTGTCCGTGTGGAGCCTGCTTGGGATTCTCTCTCTCCCTCTCTGCCCCTCCCCTACTCATGCTCTCTCTCAACATAAATTAAAAACTTTAAAATAAAAACATTCTTTTAATATATAATAAAACTTTTAGTACAAGACCTATAGCAGGCAGGCAGGTTTCTTACCGCCCCCCTCCCCCCTCTCCCCCACCCAGGCCAAAGAAATAAAAGACACAAAAATCAACCAGAATGTTTCACTAATGCTCCCTAGCAGTTGTCAGGGTAAATTTAAATCCCAGTGGCGTCCCCATTTAAATGGGGTCCCCATTTAAATCCCAGTGGGGTCCTCGAGGCTGACCCCATAAGTCTGGTAGAGACACAACACGTCCGGCCCACAGTAGGTTCGGGGCTCTCCTGGCAGGGTGCCTTGGACACCCCATATCCTCTGGTGGCACAGCTGGTCCCACTCGGGGACGTGGTCGTGCAGACCCCAAACGTTTGCTGTAGAGGCAGCATGGGGCTGCCTTGTTTACAAACCCTGTAGCAATCAGCAACAGTGGTAAGTAAGCCAGTGGGCAATTGTGAACGGAAGCCTAAGAAACAACAGGGGGAGGGGTGCCCGGGTGGCTCAGTCGGTTGAGTGTCCATCTCTTGATTTTGGCTCAGGTCAAGATCTCATAGGTCATGGGGTCAAGCCCTGCCTCAGCCTCCATGCTGACAGTGGAGAGCCTGCTTGGGATTCTCTCTCTCTCTCTCTCTCTCTCTGTCTCTGTCTCTCAATCTCTCTCTGCTCCTCCCCCACTCACACGTGCATACTTGCTCCCTCCCTCTCTTTAAAAATGAAAATAAAATAAATCACGGTTCCATGAGGCCCGCCCACAAGGCTAGATCCTGGGGTTCAGGGAGAGAGGTGTGGGGGCACCTCCCAGGTGTGGAATTTGGAGACTAGGTCACGTGAAACAGATGCAGATCAGCTGCCCAAGTATAGCCCGGGTTCAGGGCCAACTACTGAACTCTGGAAGACGAGTAAATCAGAGCCTCTGGGGGCAGGTGGGGACACACAGGACACATCTGGAATCACCTGTGGGTGACCGTGGGACCATAGCTGAGTCTCTGGAAACTGCCAGGGGTCTGTAGCGCTGGGTGTTTGTAAATGGGTGTACGTGGCCCTCTGCTCTCTGCACACCACAAGCCAGGGGGCTCTGGGGCAGCAGCCCCCAAGGTGCCCACACCCCGTTCCTAGGCCAGCACCCTGCCACTGTCTGAATGTGTGTGGTTAGGGGGCATAGAAGTTAAATTCCCACACAAGCAAACAGGAAAAAGCGAGCCCAACTCAGCAGTAGGGAGACTTAAGATCCTTGGAGCACCTCAGTCGGGTGAGTGTCCGACTTCGGCTCAGGTCATGATCGCACGGTTCATGGGTTCGAGCCACGCGCTTAGCTAGCCACTAAGCACGTGGTAGTTTGTTACAGAAGCTGTAGGAGACTAATGCCGTCACGTTACTGGAGGAGTTGTTCCAAGCCCATTAGCAAGAACAAGGGCGTCAGCCAGGTGAGGGAGTGAAGGTCAGATGAAGGACAAGGTCTTCGAGCGGGATGGTCCTGTTGTGTTTGGAAATGCATGGTGTCCAGCGTGGATGAACCTGGGGCGGGCATGGGAAATGGGGAGCTGACGTGTCCCCCTGGGTGGACTAAAAGCCCCAGGGGCCCTCCCTGTGCGATCACGACCTCAGCGACTCCCTCGTTAGGGTCCACACATGTGTCCGTGTGTGTGCATACATTTACACAGTGTGTACGGGGGGAGTGTGCATCTGTGTGTGCATCTGTGCATTTGTTAGCATGTGCGTGTGTGCGTGTGTGTACATGTGTATTCATGAGCATGTGGGGGTGTGTCTGTGCGCGTGTGAGCATTCGTGAGCATGTGTGTGTGTACATGGGTGCATTCGTGGGCATGTACGTGTGTGCATGTGTGTGTGTCCCTGTGTAAGCGGGTGCATGTGTGTGTGTGTGTATGTGTGGAGGGGTGTAGGGCTGTGTGTACTTTGTGTGTGTGTGTGCACGTGTGTACATGGGTACATTCGTGGACATGTACGTGTGTGCATGTGTGTGTGTCCCTGTGTAAGTGGGTGCATGTGTGTGTGTCTGTGTGTATGTGTGAAGGGGTGTGGGGCTGTGTGTACTTGTGTGTGTGTGTGTATGTGTGCACGTGGGTGCATTCGAGGGCATGTGCATGTGGGGGGGTGGGGCTGTGTGTACTTGTGTGCGTGTGTGTGTGCACGTGTGTACGTGGGTGCATTCGTGGACATGTATGTGTGTGCACGTGTTTGTGTCCCTGTGTAAGTGGGTGCATGTGTGTGTGTCTGTGTGTATGTGTGGAGGGGTGTGGGGCTGTGTGTACTTGTGTGTGTGTGTGTGTGTGTGTGCACGTGGGTGCATTCGTGGGCATGTACGTGTGTGCATGTGTGCGTGTCCCTGTGTAAGTGGGTGCATGTGTGTGTCTGTGTGTATGTGTGTGTGTGGGGGTGTCTGTGTGTACTTGTGTGCGTGTGTGTGTGCACGTGTGTATATGGGTGCATTCATGGGCATGTGCATGTGGGGGGGGCTGTGTGTACTTGTGTGTGTGTGTGTGCACGTGTGTACGTGGGTGCATTCATGGGCATGTGCATGTGGGGGGGTGGGGCTGTATCATCCGCACTTTGATTCAGGCACACGTCCCCTCAGACGTCTCCCTCATTCCTCCGTGGGACACTCAGTTCAGAAAACAGATTCACCCTTTGTCTTGTTTCCTGCTCTCAGCTGGGGGCAGACACTAGGACCAAGTTACCGTGAGTCCTGCTTCCTCACGCGGGGCTGCTGCAGGCTGGGCCCGTGAAAACATTTATTGGTGAACAAAATGAAGCATGATCCAGAAAACAGGGTCTCAGCGATCAGCTGCCCAAGTATAGCCCAGGTTCAGGGCCAACTACTGAACTCTGGAAGACGAGTAAATCAGAGCCTCTGGGGGCAGGTGGGGACACACAGGACACATCTGGAATCACCTGTGGGTGACCGTGGGACCATAGCTGAGTCTCTAGAAACTGCCAGGGGTCTGTAGCGCTGGGTGTTTGTAAATGAAGTGCTCCACATTCTCTGCGAGCATCTAGTTGGTTTTCGGAGGGACCACGTGGTTGATGAACCTCCTAGACGCTGATTAGGAGTCTCCTGAGTGCACCTCTGGCCTCCGGGAGAGCTGATGGCATGGCCTTCCAGAAAGGGATGATTCTGTAGGGAAGCCCTCCAAATGGCCGCCTCATGCTTCTGCAGGAGTGACTTCCCGTGTCTCTAGGAGCAGAGGCCAGGTGGGTCCGGAGTCAGGGTCTGGCCAGTGATGCATACGTGCTGGACTCAGCCGTGGGCTCCGTGGACCGTGGGAACGTGCCTCGGGCTGTCCTCTGTGCGAGGATCTGGTGGTCTAACTGAGCGTACGTCACGTCCTGGGGGCTTCCTGCAGGCGGGGCCTGAGACAGTGAGACCCAGGGTGAGTTAGGGCGGCCGGGCCGGTGGGGAGGGGAGCCTAGTGGCCAGCCTCCAGGTGACCCCCGTGACCCCACCTCCTGGGGTCACCACTGCGCAGTGCCCTCCCACTTAGAATCAGGGCTGGCCTGTGTGAGCGGTAGAATATGACAGAGTGAGACCACGCCACCTCCAAGGGGAGGCCTCAAAAGATACTGTGACCAGGGGCGCCTGGGGGGCTCAGTCGGTTGAGCGTCCGACTTCGGCTCGGGTCATGATGTCACAGTTCGTGAGTTCGAGCCCCGCGTCGGGCTCTGTGCTGACAGCTCGGAGCCTGGAGCCTGCTTCGGATTCTGTGTCTCCCCCTCTCTCTGCCCCTCCCCTGCTCATGCTCTGTGTCTCTCTGTCTCTCAATAATAAATACATGTGAAAATAAGTAAATAAATAAAAGTTAAAAAAAGAAAGGTACTGTGACCAAACTGTTGACCGAGCTGCTAAAATTGGGGTTGTAGGTAGGTATTGGATACAAGGACTTACCGAGCTGGGCGCTTCCCTGTCCTTCTCAGGAAGTCTGCCGACTGTTGCCACATCTGGAGGGGAGAGGACAAGGGGTCAGGTCTCTGGGGTGGGTCTCGGAAGGCCAATTTGCCTGAAAACCCACAGCTTCGGATTTCACCGTGCACTCCATCTAGAACATCCTGGAATGTTCTCAAACGTTCCCTCTCCCTGGCCTGTCCCTCCTCCTTGTCCTTTTACCTGGTGTCCTCTGGAGAAGGTCAACAGCTGGGCTGACCCTGTGGGGGAAAGTACAGTGAGCACTGGGGGGCCCCCTGGAGGCAGGGGCCTGGGAGGGGGGCCGGGGTTAGTCTCAGGGGCCTCACCTTTCCTGGGGCCTCTGCTCCTCACCTTGGCTGCTGGGGAGCCCTGTGGACAGTCAGGGGTGTGAATTAAGAAGAGAGGACTTCTTCCCCAACACCCCAAACAGCCTCCCCAGGCCACCCCACCTCTCCCTGAGACCTACTGTGTTTTTTCCGACGCTGACGATGGAGGAAGGCGAGAACCAGGAGGAGGAGACAAAGGAACAAGGCCACAGAGACCCCAACGAAAATATACACATGCTCTGTCGACAGGTCTGGGGAACAGGGAAGATGGAACCGGATTATCAGCAGCGTGCATTTATGGAGCACCTACTGCATACCCCCATGTTTGCTGGGGGCTTGTCACGTGCACACCTATGTATAAAACGTCTCCAATTCATAACAGTTCTGTGACATAGGAAGCATTATTACAAAACCAGGGTCCTGAGTGCTCAGGTCCTCTGTCCACAGGGCACTGGCAGGCCTGGAATACGGCCAACACCAAAGCACATTCTTTCCCCAAGAAGCACACACCGGGTCCTGCTCCTCCGCCCCCCTCACTCACCTGGGCTGTCACTGTCATCCCCACGCATCTGTGTGTCCCCTAGGAAGGAGGAATCGAGCACACAGTCAGAGGCCTAAGCTGGACAGAGAAGGCTGAGTCCTCCTGACCCACCCCCCCACAAGGGCGCTCCTCTGGAACGAACCCATGGAACTTTCCATGGGGATGGGAATGCCCTACATCCGTGCTGTCCAGTGTGATCCCCTCACAGGACTATTTGCACTGACATCCAAGTTAAATAAATAAAAGCCAGATTCCCAGCTGCTCTGGCCACCGTTCCAGGGGCTCAGTGGCCACACCCGGCTAATGACACCTTGCTGGAGGGTGCAGACACGAGGCATGGCCTTCCCGCCGTGGGCTCTGTGGGACAGTGCTCCCCTGGCTCCCCTCCTTCTGGATTCCCACCCTTCTGTTTCTCACAGCAGCCCCCACGGGGGTGGCACCTTCCTCCTGGGAGTGAAGAGACCGAGACTCCGCGTCCTGATGTCCCCTGAGGCCCGTCCATCCAGCACCAGCAAGGCCTGGGTTTGGTGCATGCGCTGTATGTCCTGCTGGGCCCATCCTGGCTGAGGGTGGGGCCCCCGTGTCCCCTCTTCTGGACAGTGCCCCCTCCCTCCCGCTGCCCCCGAGGCTGAGTCCTCAGCGTCCTTTAAGGAAGGCAGAAAACTTCCACTCCTGGAGCTTCCCTCCCTGAACACTCTGTCCTGGGTCCATGATCTAGGACCCCACCTGCTCTAATATATAATAAATACAAATATACATTTTAAAGCCTGTGTTTTAACTTATATAGGTATCATTTAATTGCTATAAATAATTGTGATTATATATCATTTAAAATTACTTAGACCATGTAACATATATGACTTATACTCTCATTTGTACATATTACTTAGAACATGTGAGATATATGACTTATATCTCAATTATACAGATTTATTATTAGATGACACCTATTTATGTTGAGATTTACATATATAAATCATAGAATACATAACACGTAATACATGACATTATATAATATATAATACTGTATACTATATTAATATGTAATGATTAATTCATGTATTTTATAATTTTAATTATATTCCTTGTGTTTAATATATAAGTTAGAAATATATTCCAATATATTTAAATGTATAGGTCTGAAATTTTATATTGTAAGTTGTATGTTTATATTTATATAGAGAGATAGAAATACTTTATAAATATAAATACTTATATATAGCGATACATTATACTTAAATATAGATATATTGTATATGGTACATTATACTTAAATATAGATACGTTATATATGATATACACATACTAAATACATTAAGTATAATGTATATAATGTACATATACACATTTCCATTCCTCATTCTGGTTAACTTTCCCCACTGAGGTTGGGAGCGCAGGGACCCTTTCTCCTCGTCGCCCGGCATGCGTCCAGCGCTCAGTAGGTGGGTGTCAGGTGCATACTTAACCAGAAGGAACTACTTCCTCAGTGTAACAAGACCAGCACGTCCCCAGCCTGTCTGGTTCGCCAGGCCGTGACCTAAGTGCGTGCGCTGTGCACACAAAGCCCTCTATCCCCGAAACCGCGCTCCCGCGTCCGTGCCTTTATTGCCCTTTTTTGCACACGAGGAAACTGTGACGCGCACGGTTTGGGGTATTCACCGCGGGCGTGGGACTGGGCTCTCAGCCCTGATCCCCGCACGGTGGATCTTCAGTCTTCAGGGCAAGAGATGGGAGAGAGGGGCGATGTGCGATGCCCTGTGCGATGTAGGATTCTCGGGGTCTCTCTTCCTCTGTGACCTAACGCCACTGTTGTGACCTAATGCGGAGCCCCATTCTCTCCAGCAGCGACCGAGTTTGGAAGACGAGCGGTCAGTCCCTCTGCCCCTCCGGACCACTGTCCCTTGCAAAGCTGCCGACGGTCGAACTCTGCCCCGAAGGGGGTCCCCCCACCCCTAGCCTTGGGCTGGTTCCAGCCCTTCAGGGCCTTCTGCTTTGGGGCATGAAACTGCTTTGCTTTGTACACTAAACGAGTGGGGGGCTCTCAGGTCAGGGGGATGCCTCCCACCCACCGCTTCCCTAGCCCCTGGCCCAGAGAAAGTTCAACCAGTTAGTGTCCCGGTGCCCTGCAGGGGGCACTGTGGTCTCTTGCCAGTCCCTCATCCAAGCCCGGCGCCGCGGCCCGGCGCAGAGCTCCGCCCGCCCCGTCACCACCCCGCCCCGCCCTCCCCGAGGTCCCGCAAGGTCACTCACCAGGTGAGATGTAGGTCTGTGGTGGCGGGGAGCTGACGTTTCCAGGGGTCTCTGTGAGCAGGGCAGGGGAAGGACGCAAGCTCTGTGGAGGCCCCAGGGTCTGTCCCGCTCGGCCCGCCCCCTCTGTACCCTGAGCACCCATCTGAGGGCCCCATCTGGCCGTCACTCGGTCCCAGAGAAACCCGAGGGCCGAGCGGAGACCTTCTCACCTGTCACCCCCAGCACCAGCTCCGCGCTGCGGTCAGACCAGGTGCCGTCTTTATGATAGACGCAGTGGTACTTCCCCTCAATCCCTTCATGCGCGATGATGTCGAATCTGGCCTCCGTCTCGCCCGGCGGTGCCTCCATCACATCTGGTTTCAAGGCATTCCCCTCCTTCTCCAGGCGGAACGCATCAAACCCGCCAGGGCTCCGGCACACGATGGTCACACGCTGCCCCAGGGCGACCACAGGGGCCGGTTCAGCAGAGATGGAGGGCCTGCGCAGGGTCCCTTGCGAGGAAACAGAGCGGGCCCTCAGGGTCTACTTGTGGGGGGCTCACACTGACACGCAATTCACCCCTGTGACACGCTCAGGTCGCTCTCAAGCAAAGTCACAGAGTTGCGCAAACGTCCATCACAGCCCTCGGGAACATTACCACCCTCCTCGTCCTGACTGTGTTCCCCTGTCCCCACACACGACACGGTCGTCCTTCTCTGCTGTTTCCATCCCAGCCCCCTGGGTCCCCCCAGAAAGTGGCCGTGGGGCAGGAAGGGAGCCGCAGTTTGTGGCAGACGCATCTGGCCTCCCAGCCTGCTCTGATGTATAGTATGTAAACTATAAACATAATAAATTTTTATAAGAAATTATATAAAAATTATATAAGAAATTATATAAAATTTTATAAATTATATAAATCTATATAATTATTTATATACTTTTATATAATACATATAATATATATAATTATTTATATAATTATATAATATATAATTTATATAATTATAAATTTTATATAATATATATAAATTTATAGAATTATATAATTATAAATATATAAATTTATATATAATTTATATAATTATATAAATTATATAAAAATTTATATAATAAATATAAATACACATTTTAAATTCTGTGTTTTAACTTACATATGTATATATACAATTATACATGTATACAGGTATATGTATGTATGTATTATATATGTATAATTTAATCGATATAATTGTAATTGTAATTTAAAATTACTTATATATGATTTATATCTCAATTATACATATTTACTATTAGATGGCATGTGTTTATTTTTAAAAATTTTTAATGTTTATTTTTGAGAGACAGAGACAGAGCATGAGCGGGGAAGGGGCAGAGAGAGAGGGAGACACAGAATCCGAAACAGGCTCCAGGCTCCGAGCTGTCAGCACAGAGCCTGACGAGGGGCTCGAACCCACGGACCGTGAGATCATGACCTGAGCCGAAGTCGGACAGGTAACTGACTGAGCCATCCAGGCACCCCACAATGTATTTATGTTGACACTTACATATATAAATTATAGCAGTACATAACATGTAATACAATGTATGACATTCTATAATATGTAATGCTGTATACTATATCCATATGTAATAATAATTCATGCATTTTATTATACCAACTATATTGTGTATTTAATATAAAGGTAAATATATATCCTAATATATTTAAATTTATAGATCTGAAATTTTACATTTTGCATCATTAGTTGTATGTTTATATTTATGTATAGATACATAAATACATTAGACTTGAATATATCTACATATGGCATATATATAAACATAAAAATATATGTCTCTACATATATCTCTGTATATGCACGATGCAAGCCTTCTGTGGAGCTCGTGTCTGGGTTTCCTCTGTGTTTTCTACCCTCATCTAAGCCCAATTTCTGCTTCCATGTTGTTAAGGTTCTTGAAAAACCTCATCTGCCTCAACTAGGCTGGAGGCAGGAGAAGGGGAGTTTGCAGCCCTGAAACAGGAAGGTGACATTGAAGTTACAAAACCCCTCAAAGAGGCAGGAGCTGAGGGGGGTTTATTTGCTCATTTAACTGCCTTTGCTTGCTTGCTTGCTTGCTTGCTTTCTTTTCTTTTCTTTCTTTCTTTCTTTCTTTCTATTCTTCCTTCCTTCCCTCCTTCCTTTTTTCTTCCTTCCTTTCTTTTCTTTCTTTCTTTCTTTCTTTCTTTCTTTCTTTCTTTCCTTCCTTCCTTCCTTCTTTCTTTCTTTCTTTCCTTTCTCTTTCTTTCTTTCTTTCTTTTCTTTCTTTCTTTCTTTCTTTCTTCCTTCCTTCCTTTTTTCTTTCTTCCTTTCTTTATTTCCTTTCTCTTTTTCTTTCTCTCTCTCTCCCTCCCTCCCTCCCTCTCTCTCTTTCTTCCTTCCTTTCTTTCTTTTCTTCTTTCTTTTCTTTCTTTCTTTCTTTCTTCCTTCCTTCCTTTTTTCTTTCTTCCTTTCTTTATTTCTTTTCTCTTTTTCTTTCTCTCTCTCTCTCCCTCCCTCCCTCCCTCTCTCTTTCTTCCTTTCTTTCTTTTCTTCCTTCTTTCCTTTCTTTTCTTTCTTTCTTTCTTTCTTTTCTTCCTTCCTTCCCTCCTTCCTTTTTTCTTTCTTCCTTTCTTTCTTTTCTTTCTTTCCTCTTTCTTTCTTTCTTTCTTTCTTTCTTTCTTTCTCTCTCTCTCTCCCTCCCTCCCTCCCTCCCTCTCTCTCTCCCTTCCTTCCTTCCTTTCTTTTCTTTCTTTCTCTCTCTCTCTCCCTTCCTTCCTTCCTTCCTTCCTTTCTCTCTCTCCCTCCCTCCCTTTCTTTCTTTCCTTCTTTCTTTTTCTTTCTCTCTCCTTTTTCTTTCTTTCTTTTCTTTCTTTCATTCTTTCTTTCCTTTCTCTTTCTTTCTTTCTCTCTGTCTCTCCCTCCCTCCCTCCCTCCCTCTCTCTTCCTTCCTTCCTTCCTTTCTTTCTTTTCTTCCTTCCTTCCTTTCTTTTCTTTCTTTCTCTCTCTCTCCCTCCCTCCCTTTCTTCCTTCCTTCCTTTCTTCTTTTCTTTCTTTCTTTCTTTCTTTCTCTTCCTCTCTCTCTCTCCTCTTTCTTTCTTTCTTTCTCTCTCTTCCTCCCTCCCTCCCTTTCTTTCTTCCTTCCTTCCCTTCTTTGTCTCTCTCTCCCTCCCTCCCTCTTTCTTTCTTTCCTACTTTCTTTCTCTTTCTCTCTTTTCTTCTTTCTTTCTTTCTTTCTTTCTTTCTTTCTTTCTTTCTTTCCTCTCTCTCTCTCTCTCTCTCTCCCTCTCTCTCCCTCCCTCCCTCCCTCCCTTCCTTCCTTCTACGATACCTATCCATGGACACATGCCCTCCATGTGCCACTGGTTCCACAAACATGAGAGACACATGATCCCTGCCCTCTCAGGGCAGGACGTACAGAGACACTGATCAAATACTTGTCCGCATTTCACCCCGAAATAAAAAACATATATATGAAAGACAAATTCCAAAAATGTAAGTGAAACTTTAAAATTACCATGTCAAATCCTATCACTGGGTGATGTGTTGTCTATCGAGGGTGAAGGAGTTGGAATCAAGCATGGGGTCTGGGACTCTGCCCTTGGTGACCGTCTTGTTCTCTGCCCAGGGGATGCTGAGGGGGGTCTGGGCTGCTGTGGGGGAGACTGTGGGCTCAGCCTGGTCCTGCAGGGTTTGAATTGTTTGTGGCGGGGAGTGGTGGGGGGGTTCTGTCAGGAGCACAGATGGAGAATAGAGAGAGACCTGGTAAGGGTCATATGTTTGGGGTTGCTTGCAGTTCAGGATAAGTCTCAGGGCCTCCGCTCGTGTCCTACCAGGGTCAGCACCCTCAGTCTAGAGCTGCCTTTTGGGGTGCAGACGAGATGGGGAGCAGACTCACCTTCCTGAGTGAGGTGCACCCAGCCCAGGCAGAGTGCTGGAAGACAGGCTTTGGTGAGAGAGATGCCCGCCCCTGGTTTCCTCGGGGGGGCCGATATCATCCTTCTTCTTGCTCTGAAATAGTCTCGAGACAAGCCCCAGTTCCCCTCTTCTCTCCCCCAGCTGCTCTTGAGTCTGAATTTATCTCCACACCCGGGAACCCGTTTCTAGGACTGAACCTGCGTGGTCTGACTTAGGTCGGGGCAAGAGCAGGCGGTGTAGACCCCGGGGGGATCCACTTTGCTCCCCCAGAGTCCCACAGTCTTCTGGACAGGAGTGAAGACTGGGAAGGGAAGCAGACCCCCCTCCCCAAGGCTCCGCCCTCCCCCCCCCCACTTCCTCTGTCCCTCCAACCCTTTGCCTACATTCCAGGACTCACCGAGGGCCAGGAAGGTGGTGGAACGGGGACACATGTCCAGACCCCTGTGGCCTGCACCGTCCTGGGGCCTGTGGGTTGAAGGACGGAGTCTGACGCTGACAAGGGGACAGGATGTGTCAGCTGGGGCACGTCTTGGGGTTTCTACATCAGCAGTCTCCCACAAAGGGGAAGAATGCTCGCATGTCCTTCCCACTCTTCCCACCAATGAGATAGAACGAGGGCCCGGGCCTCCTAAAGATGCTTCTCCCCTGCTCTGCTCAGATGAGGGCTGACCTCCTCTCCAGATGAACCCCTGGGGTGAGAACGTGATGCTTGAGCTCTGGGACAAGGCAGAGTGTGGATCTGTGCGACAGGCCGACCCGAGTCCCCGGGCCGGAGCCACAGAATACCCATGTGTTCTCGGGCCAAGTTACACCACTGCGTGACATTTCCTCATCTGTAAAATGGGAAGCTGGAAATCCTCTCCGAGTATTTAATATTGTGGCATCGGTTACATTCTCAGTCAGGGGTTGGGAACTTTACAAATATCCTGTTGACACGAGTTCTCTTCCCCATCTTCCCCCCAGTGTCTCTGGAAGCAGGGACAGGTAGGGCGCCCATCCGTGCATGGAAAATACAGAAGGGTTGGAATCCATCCAGAGGTAGACCTCAGGCTTGGGGCTGTGGCCAGGGAGAGGGTGGGGGTGGGGGATCGAGTTTGGGTTAAGACGATCTAGCACTCCCATTGGCAGTCATTGGGGCAGAGTGGGGGGTCTGTGACCAGGTATAGCCAATGCTACTTAAAGGAGAGGATATCATGGGGCTCCTGGGTTAAGCATCTGACTTTGGCCGGAGTCGTGCTCTCGCGGTTTGTGGGTTCAGGCCCCACGTGGGGGCTCTGTGCTGAAGCCTGCTTCAGATTCTGTGACTCCCTCTCTCTGCCCCTCCCTTGCTTGCTCTCTCTCTCTCTCTCTCTCCAAAAAGTAAATAAAAATAAAAATAATAAAAAAATAAATAAAGGAGACTATATCACAATATCTGGGAATCCTATTTCTCCCTTAATAACAGAGGGTCTCACGAGACCTTTTTCCCCTTTACTCCTGTCCTTCACCGGCAACCGTATCATGATGATGCGATAGATGGAGACACAGCAGCCACCTCACAACCATGAGGCAACAAGCTTGGACACAACACAGAAACAACTGGGACAGAAGCACACGAGATCTAGGGTCCTCTGCCCTAGATCCCTGAGTTGCTAAACTAACCCTCAATTTGCCTAGCCCCAGAATTCTTAATAAGTAAACAGCAAATATCCTAGAGTTTCCATCAAAATGTCAGACTAAGTCTATGGACCAACGTTTCGTCTTAAAATAGAATAATTATTTTTAAAAGCCTAAAATTGCATAATACACTATCTTAAGAATCTTCCTAAATGCCTTAAGGAAATGAAAATGATGTGGAGGCCAGGCAGTCAGAAACTAAAGGGAGTTGGGATTCCCCAGAGTTAGGCTGTCACTTTGACGGCATCTCCATGGCCTTGCAGACCATGGGGTCACCCCACTCGAGGAGTCTGGGGAGACTCTCCCTTCGCTAAGCCAGAGTCCAAAAACTTCCACTTGGTCACAAGAGTGCAGTGAAATCACACACCCATTTCTGAGGGCCGCTGAGAATACGTTTTTTTTTTTTTAATCTTTTTTAACATTTCGTTATTTTTGAGAGAGAGACAGAGCATGAGCGGGGGAGGGCCATCTCTGAGCTGTCAGCACAGAGCCCGACGTGGGGCTCGAACTCACGGACCGCGAGATCGTGACCTGAGCTGAAGTCAGCCGCTTAACCGACTGAGCCACCCAGGGGCCCCTCTTTCTGTCTTTTAAATACAAAGAAGAGTTTCTGTTTTCCTGGTTGGGTCCTAATTCAGACTTTCAACATACCTGCACTGCAAATACCCAGGGAGGGTGTGGGAGTGGGTTGTCTACTTAGAATAGGAACGGCTCTAAGTATCATTACCTATAGGCCTCTCCGAAGACTGAGGTCAGAGGGTCCATCAGGTTGGCCATTCTGGGTCTGTTGTTTGTTTGTTTGTTTTTAATGTTTGTTTATTTTTGAGACAGAGAGAGACAGAGCATGAACAGGGGAGGGTCAGAGAGAGAGGGAGACACAGAATCTGAAACAGGCTCCAGGCTCCGAGCTGTCAGCACAGAGCCCGATGCGGGGCTCGAACTCACGGACCGTGAGATCATGACCTGAGCCGAAGTCGGCTGCTTAACCGACTGAGCCACCCAGGCGCCCCTGTTTGTTTGTTTTAATGGACGGTGATGCATAGCTATCATCCCTCAATGCTCTCAGAAAGCCCCTCAACCTTTGTATTCTTCTAAGATTTTGACCCCCAACTGGAGAATATTTATGTCAAGGCTCACTTCAGGATTAGCACAGCACATCTTCTGACAGAATCCTCCCTTGGACCCTCCCACGGTACTGATTGACCTTTCCTTTAATAGATTCAGATATATACACAACCTTTGTAAATTAAACATAAACTGGGAGCTTGCAAAGGCAAAAGTCCACAGAAATACAACGACATAAGATGCAACACGAAATGTGATTGAAAGAGGAGTTCTGTTTAAAAAGAAAGAGAGAAGAATTCTATGAAAAACCAGAGTGGAAATGGTGGTTAGCTGCTGTTGGGGGTGAGGGCATTGGTGGAGAAGTTGTTTAAGGGTGTATACTTGACTGTTTCCGATTCTGTGTCTCCCTCTCTCTCTGCCCCTCCCCCGTTCATGCTCTGTCTCTCTCTGTCTCAAAAATAAATTTAAAAAGTTGGAAAAAAAAAAAAAGGGTGTATACTTGCATGAGTAGATAAATGAACCCTGGAGGCCTAGCACAGGACAGCGATTAGAGGCAACACCATTGTATCCTAAATGTTCTAAATACAATTCTAAATTGTATTCTAAACCTGCTGAGAGACTAGATCTGTTTGCCCCACAAGAGGAAATAAATGGTAAGTATGTAACAATGGGCTAGTTAGCTACCACCACAATGTATCAAATCAACCCCTTGTTCCCCTTCAATTCACACAATGTTGCTCAGCAATTGCACCTCAATTTCAAAAAAAAAACATGCATGGGGTGTGGTGTGGTAGGTACCAACACCGTGGTTTAGGTAGTGTGCAAGTGACGATTCCTCCATAACAGTGAGTGGTTTTCGCTCTGTACTGATCTTACCCACGTTGGGCAGAGAAGAGATCTCAGCTTCCTGGAAAGTTTTTTTTTTTTTTTTTTTTTCTTACAGGAGACTCAAGGCTCATGTGGCAAACTGAACCCACCCAGTTAGTGCCACACGTGAACCCGGTCTCTGTCTAAGCATCACATCCAAAGAGACCACAATTTGGTGTCACCAAATGCTTAATTCGTATCAAAGCTTTAAAAGCTTTTCTTCTTTCCTCTTTTTTTCCGGAACTACAAAGTATTATTATTATTGTTATTAATTTTTTTTTAACATCTATTTTTGAGAGACAGAGAGAGACAGAGCATGAGACAGGGAGGGGCAGAGAGAGGGGGAGACACAGAATCGGAAGCAGGCTCCAGGCTCTAGGCTGTTAGCAGAGAGCCCCAAGTGGGGCTCAAACTCACAAACCGTGAGATCATGACCTGAGCCGAATTGGACACTTAAACGACTGAGCCACCCAGGCACCCCAAAGCATCATTATTACTTACACTATTCCTTTACTAACTGAGTATGTAAGTATTCTTGCAAAAAAAATTTTAAACACACAAATTCAAATTATTCCAATTAGAATTTTGACCCACTATCACTTATAAAGCCCTCAATTTTCCGTCAAGAAAGAGTTGCTGAATGTGTCTTAGAGTTCTATATGATTAGCAATGTATGATGCATATAAAAACGATTTCTGGAGAATTTTATCTGAAATCCTCTTTTTAAAATGTTTATTATTTATTTTGAGAGAGAGAAGGCACGAGCAGGGGAGGGGCAGAGAGACAGAGAAAGAATCCCAAGCAGGCTCCACACTGTCAGTGCAAAGCCCGCCGTAGGGCTCACCAACTCACGAACCTGGAGACGGTGATCTGAGCCACAGTCAGGAGGCGGACGCTTAAGTGACTGAGCCACCCAGGCGCCCCTCCTGGTTTGGGTTCTTTACCCAGATGTTGAGTATACTCTACAGTGTCTTTGAGTGTGTCTGGCTCCTTTCGCTCCGCCAAACGTGGGTAAGATTTCTCCATAATAACGTGGGAAATTGCAGGCCATCAATGGTTACTGCTGTAGAGTATGCTATTGTGTGAAGAGCACGGTAACCCTGTGCTTACCCGCTCAGGGTCAGCGGGCGTCAACTCAGCCCCGAGCGGACAGGTGCACGCCCGTTGGTATGGACCTGGGAGCGTGAGCGCCGTGTTTTCCGCTATGCGTTCATTCACCTTTGGTAGGTGCGGCCAGCAGTTTTCAAAGTGACTGTATCCATTTATACACGCTGCACTCGACGGTACATTCTCTGTACATTCTCACCTACTGTCAGTTTCAGGCCTTCTTTGTTCAACCATGCCATTGCCAGTCGTGCTGTCTTCCCTGTGGTTTCAGTTTGCTTTTACTTTGATGACTAATGCTGCTGGGAACATTTTCATATGATTGTGGTCATTTGGATTGTGTGTGTGTGAGTGAGTGAGTGAGTGAGTGTTTTTGTCATTTCCTCATTTTAAAAAATTGGGTTGGCTCTCTTTTTTGAGTCAATGGCAGGTATTAACGCGCCAGAGTTCTCTGTCAGATATGTTCATTGTGGATATCTAATTTTTTTAAATGTTTATTTATTTTTGAGAGAGACAGAGCATGAGCAGAGGAGGGGTAGAGAGGGGGACACACAGAATCCGAAGCAGGCTCCAGGTTCCGAGCTGTCAGCACAGAGCCCCACGCGGGGCTCGAACTTATGAGCTGTGAGATTGTGACCTGAGCTGAAGTGGGACGCTTAACTAACTGAGCCACCCAGGTGCCCCTAGAAAATATATATATATATATTTTAATTTTTTTTAACGTTTATTCATTTTTGAGACAGAGAGAGACAGAGCATGAATGGGAGAAGGTCAGAGAGAGAGAGGGAGACACAGAATCTGAAACAGGCTCCAGGCTCTGAGCTGTCAGCACAGAGCCCCACGCGGGGCTCGAACTTATAAGCTGTGAGATTGTGACCTGAGCTGAAGTGGGAGCTTAATTGACTGAGCCACCCAGGCGCCCCTAGAAAATATATATATATTTTTAATTTTTTTAACATTTATTCATTTTTGAGACAGAGAGAGACAGAGCATGAATGGGAGAAGATCAGAGAGAGAGAGAGGGAGACACAGAATCTGAAGCAGGCTCCAGGCTCTGAGCTGTCAGCACAGAGCCCGACGCGGGGCTCGAACCCACGAACCACGAGACCATGACCTGAGCCGAAGTCGGACGCTCAACCAACTGAGCCACCCAGGTGCCCACAGAAACCCAGTTTCTTTTTATTTTTTTAATTTTTTTTAATGTTTATTTATTTTTGAGACAGAGAGAGACAGAGCATGAACGGGGGAGGGTCAGAGAGAGAGAGGGAGACACAGAATCTGAAACAGGCTCCAGGCTCTGAGCTGTCAGCCCAGAGCCCGATGCGGGGCTCGAACTCACGGACCGTGAGATCATGACCTGAGCCACAGTCGGATGGTTAACTGACTGAGCTACTCAGACTCTCCGGTTTTATTTTTATTTTTTTAATGTTTAGTTTTGAGAGAGAGAGAGAGAGAGAGAGAAAGGGTGGGCCTACGCCGGCCGACTCCAGCTTGTTCTGTGTCCTTCTCCTTGACCACACCTCCTCCCCTTGAGCAAGCCCCCCCCCCACCTGCCTAACAGGACTCGGACCCTTCCCCAGCCAATCGGCTGAGGCCACAGCCATTACCTCACCTGTAAGGGTTAAATTGTAGTGTAGGGCTAACGCTTAGCTTGAAAGATAACAACTTTGTTCTGACACTGAATGTCAAAAGGTAACAGCCTTGCTTTTACTCTTGTAAATCATACTCCATACTCTTGTGAATCAGGCTTTACCAATGAAGGAAACAAAACCTCAAAAAAGAGCATCAGAGACAAGGTCAAGGAGATCCACTGGTTGCAACTTAGCGGCAGAAAGTCTAAAATAATCACCTCACTCGGCAACTGTTTCTAACTCATCTGGCAACTGTTTCTAACTCATCTGGGAACTGTTTCTCTGTTCTGTTCCCAGATAATGATAAAACGATGTGATCGGCTTTAAAAACTCTGTACCCCGGCTGTTCGAGGCCACACTCTTATCAAGAGTGTTGGTCCTGATCGGTCGGCCTTGCCTCTTATTGTAATAAACTTTGTTGCAACTGTCACTGGTGCCCGTAGTCTTCTGTTTCAGGAGTCCTGTGGATGCAACACACCAACTGCCCTTAGGCCCCAATAAAACCTTTGTCCTTTTGAAACTCGCTCTCTCTCCCCGGTATCTCACCCCTGCGTCGATGCAGGTAGGGGATTGAGCTCGAGCTAGCTCGAATAAAGGCTCTTTTGCTTTTGCATCGGACTCGGCTCCCTGGCGGTATTTGGGGATACACGAATTCTGGGCATAACAAGTGCAAGCGGGGGAGGGGCAGAGAGAGAGGGAGACACAGAATCTGAAACAGGCTCCAGCCTCTGAGCCATCAGAACAGAGCCCGACGCGGGGCTCCAACTCACGAGCGGTGAGATCATGACCTGAGCTGACGTCGGACACTGAATCCAGGCACCCCTGGACCAATTCACTTTGAAGCAGTGGACACTGTTTCTGCGTGTATCTTGGGTTTCTCTGAGCTTCCGGAAGCTTCTAGGACATCCTAGGTGGCATCTTGTCAGTGCTCAAGAGCCACATGGGCTTCGTGGCTGCCATGTTGGATAGCACAGCTCTGCACGCCTCACACCCTTGGTGTCAGCGTCTGGGATTCTGGCCGCTCTATTGGGCCTATGGAGGCAACACAGTCTCTAAGATGTTGAAAGAGGTCTATGGCATGGGCTGCAAAGTCAGACACAATGAGATCTTCCTCCGACCCTGTTTCCCACCCGCAGGGACCTCAGACAAACCACTTCTGTCAACCTTCGTAAATGAGTTTGTGAATTCTTTTCCTTCAGAACCAGCGACCCAAACGTATCTGTGTGACTGTCATGGGTTTGGGGTTTGGGATTCGGGAGTAAATAAAACAGGTACGGTCCCTGTGTTCCACAGAGCTCCCATCCGATGAGGAGACAGACCCAAACAGCTGATCATAAATTATTTAACTCCTGTTGGGATGTAAGGAAGGGTAGGTAACACGAGCCACAGCCGCAAGTTGACTCTAAAGATGCCAGTGTGAGGGCGCCTGGGTGGCTCAGTCGGTTCAGTGTCCAACTTCGGCTCAGGTCGTGATCTCGCAGTCTGTGGGTTCGAGCCCTGCGTCGGGCTCTGGGCTGACAGCTCAGAGCCTGGAGCCTGTTTCAGGTTCTGTGTCTCCCTCTCTCTCTGACCCTCCCCCGTTCATGCTCTGTCTCTCTCTGTCCCAAAAATAAATAAACGTTGAGGGGCGCCTGGGTGGCTCAGTCGGTTCAGTGTCCGACTTCAGCTCAGGTCATGATCTCACGGTCTGTGAGTTCAAGCCCCGCGTCGGGCTCTGTGCTGACAGCTCAGAGCCTGGAGCCCATTTCAGATTCTGTGTCTCCCTCTCTCTCTGCCCCTCCCCTGTTCATGCTCTGTCTCTCTCTGTCTCAAAAATAAATAAACGTTAAAAAAAATTAAAAAAAAAAAAGAATGCAACAGGAAATTGCCAAACTGGGGATTTGAGTCACAACACAGAGACACATTCCCACATTCCCTCCAAAACACAGCATGCGTCTTGGCAACGTTGAAGACAGTTGCCACGACCCGCTAGAAGAAAGAGATGTAGCTGTTGGGTCTTGCTTTCTTGTCCTCTTGGGTCTTGACTTTGGGCTTGAAAGGTTCCACGTGGCCCATTTTGCTGCCAGGGACGTGATGAGTAATTTGGCTATTTTTCTGCACTGCCAGCCACAAAGACAGATGAACAGAGTGGGGAGGTCAGAGACTCAGTTCCAACCACCCTGTGGTTTTCCTACCAAATGTTTAACAGAAAGGCCACCCACAAGACCTGGTTCCTCTTTCTCTTGATGGGAGGGTGGGAGAGGACTCACACACACTCATGCCCTCCTTGAACATTATCTCAGACCCAAACACCAAATCCAGATCGGCAACACCGGCCCTGGGGTGTGGAGAGGGATTCTGAGCACTGACACGGATGTTACACATAAATGTCTCACATAGAATATGGTGCCTTAAGCAAATCAGCTCTCCAAGGAATGTTGATAAATGGGATTTGGTGAATTTCCTTTTTTTTTTTTCTTCAACCAATACATATTGACTGAGTACCTCTTAAGGGTCTGTGCCTGTGCCAAATATTGGACAACTAAAAACCTGTGGAGCTCATGATCTAATGAGGACACATATTAAACTGTTCAAAAAATTATAGAATTGCAGTGGTGATATGTAACCTGTAGTAACCCCAGTTTTTTGCTTTTGTTTTTTAACAAATCAACCTCAAGATATCAGTAGTTCATGGCAATGGAATGTTTAGTGCTCATTCATGCCAACACTTCAGTACAGACATCCCAGGTTGGCACTTGGGGTGACTCACACTCCCAGGATTCTTTTACCTTTTGGCTCCAACGCTTCCCAAGACCTTGGCATACTCTGTTACTAAAGAGACTAAAAATGGCACATCCATTTCCTTAAAAAAAAAAACAACAACAACAACAACAACAACAACAACAAACAACAAAAAACCGTAAGGCAGGACATATCTCTTCTGGGCCACACAGTTGAAGAGAAGCCATGAAATTCTGGTGCTCCGTAAGCCATCCCTGCTCATGTGGGAAGTGCTCTAAGGAAAGCAGTGGCTGTGACATCAGGTAAAAAGGGGACTTGACCTTGCGTGCAGACATGACAACACTGAGTGTCTGCAGGAGTGCATGGGCTGATAAACCACTGGCCTGGGAAAGCGGACTGGAGGGCTGGGAAGAACCTGGGCAGAGGCGACAGCTTCTGTGAGAGAGTCAGGGAACGATGCGGCAGTTCAGGAAAGTTGGGGCAATTCCAGAAGAGCTGGAGATGGGAAAACAAAGAGGGACTGAATGTGCAGGGCTTTCTAACAGGCCATGTAAAGACTTAGGATTTTATCTTTTCAACTATAGGCAAGGTGTTAAACATAAGCCTGGCATAATCAGATTTTTGTCTGAAATATTCATGGAGACAGAATCAGGGCAGGCAGTAAAAATAACAGTGAGCATTTTCTGAGCACTTATCGTGCCAGACGCAGTTGTGAGTCCTGAATATGGATAGTTCACTTAATTGTCACCACGACTCAGGGGAGGGATTTCCACTATTAGATCCATTTTAGTTTTTATTTATTTTTGAGAGAGAGAGAGAGAGAGAGAGAGAGAATCTGAAGCAGGCTCCAGGCTGTCAGCTGTCAGCATGGGGCTCGAACTCACAGGCCAAGAGATCATGACCTGAGCCGAAGTCAGACACTTAACCGACTGAGCCACCCAGGCGCCCCAGATCCATTTTACAAACGAGAACACTGAGGCTCAGAGGGTTCATTAATTTGATTAGTGTGCTCATGGAGTAAGAGGTGAAGGTGTATTCCGGTCGGAGCATTCCTATTTCTCACCTAGAATTGCTACGCTATACTTAACGGTAATGTAATAAACTGTATTTTACGTTTACTAAAGAAGATAAAAACCTGTGTGGATGGGAAGCTCCTGACCTCCAGGAGAGAGATGAGTTGCTCGGATTTAAATAAATCGGATTTCAATAAATGGGTTTAAGGCTGGGAGGCAGTCCCCAAAGGAAGGCTGGTGGAAAGGTTTGGCGTCCAGGAATGTCAGACTAGGTTGTTTTGAACTACATTTTCCACTAGGTGGTTTTGAACTAAATCGAAGTAAATTGGTAACAAGTAGACCAAAACAAACCAAACCAGATAAAAACGTCTGTTTGTAGACCGTGGAGCATGCACCCGTGATTCCGAGAGGCGGAAGGGAAGGAAGCCAAGAGAGGGGAATCTATCATTCGGGGGTAGTTTTACAACGCCCGTTTGCTGATTCCAGAAGTCAAAGCAGAACGCGGGAGGCTGACAAGCTGGAGGAACATTTGGCGGTCTACTTAAACAGCATTTCAGATCACTGGGCATCCAGCAGAAGGGCCCATCGTGGGTGAAGGGAGCCACGCACACCCCAGGCTCCAGATGGGGACCCAAGCGTTTAGATAAAGGTTGACTGGACGTTAGCAAGAACTCAGAAGGGCAGAAACCTAGTTTCAAAAAAATTTTTTAATATTTATTTATCTTTAAGAGAGAGAGAGTGTAAGCAGGGGAGGGGCAGAGAGAGAGGGAGTCACAGAATCCGAAGCAGGCTCCGGGCTCTGAGCCGTCAGCACAGAGCCCCATGAGGGGCTCGAACCCACAAACTGTGAGATCGTGACCTGAGCCGAAGTCGGACGCTCAACCGACTGAGCCACCCAGGAGCCCCAGAAACCCAGTTTCTTTTTTTTTTTTAATTTTTTTAAATGTTTATTTATTTTTGAGACAGAGAGAGACAGAGCATGAACGGGAGAGGGTCAGAGAGAGAGGGAGACACAGAATCGGAAACAGGCTCCAGGCTCCGAGCCATCAGCCCAGAGCCTGACGTGGGGCTCGAACTCACGGACCGTGAGATCATGACCTGAGCCCAAGTCGGATGCTTAGCCAACCAAGCCACCCAGGTGCCCCAATTAAAATCTTTAAAAAGTAAAGTAAAATAGAGCCCTTGATAAACCTAATACCAAGTAATATTCAAATTTCCCTGATGGTCCCCCAAAGCACCTTCTTTTTTTTTTTTTTAACGTTTATTTATTTTTGAGACAGACAGAGAGAGAGACAGAGCATGAACGGGGGAGGGTCAGAGAGAGAGAGGGAGACACAGAATCTGAAACAGGCTCCAGGTTCTGAGCTGTCAGCACAGAGCCCGACGTGGGGCTCGAACTCACGGACCGTGAGATCATGACCTGAGCTGAAGTCGGACGCTTAACCGACTGAGCCACCCAGGCGCCCCAAGAGTTTATTTTTTTTTATGTCTACTTATTGTTGAGACAGAGAAAGAGCATGAATGAGGGAGGGTCAGAGAGATGGAGACACAGAATCTGAAGCAGGCTCCAGGCTCTGAGCTGTCAGCACAGAGCCTGACGTGGGGCTCAAACTCACGAACCTCGAGATCATGACCTGAGCCGAAGTCGGACGCTCAACCGACTGAGCCACCTAGGCGCCCCAGAAACCCAGTTTCAAACGAAGGCGCTTCGCCTGGTCCTGAACTCACCTCGCTGCCGGAGGCAAAACAAAATCCTCCCAGTGGGGGCGGGGAGGGGAGGGATATTGCCACACACCCACAAAGAAGCCTCAACAACGCCACACATAATTTTTGGCACGTATTCAGAAGCAATTATGTATCGCGAGGTCAAGATTAGACCCGACATCTCAGAGGAAAGAAATGTCAGAGGAATAGCCCACGCTGGATTTTTATAATAACTGTGACTATCATGTCAAACGAACAAATGGCAGGCACTAGAGAATATAAATGCAAATAAATGGAAGTTCTAGAATTTTTGAAGAACGTAGCCACTGAAATTGTGACTCAACCGATGAGGTTAACAGCAAATTGGACTCAATGGAAGAGAGAAATGGTGAACAGCAGCATGGGTCCGTAGACGGGAGCCAGATGGGCAAACTAAACCTTCCGGAGATCAAAGACTAAACCTTCAAGGGGCGCCTGGGTGGCGCAGTCGGTTAAGCGGCCGACTTCGGCTCAGGTCATGATCTCCTGGTTCGTGAGTTTGAGCCCCGCGTCGGGCTCTGTGCTGACAGCTCGGAGCCTGGAGCCCATTTCAGGTTCTGTGTCTTCCTCTCTCTCTCTGACCCTCCCCTGTTCATGCTCTGTCTCTCTCTGTCTCAAAAATAAATAAACGTTAAAAAAAATAAAATAAAAAAAAATAATAAATAAAAAATAAACCTTCGGGAAAGGACACGAGACAAGTATGCCACATGGCGGAAAAGGACTAACATTTGGACAAAGTCAGGCGTGAACAAGAAGTGCCCCCCCCACCCCCAGTCCCTAGAGCCAGGAGGAAGCTGTCAGGTGAGACCCCGGTCTGTCTCCTTGGAGAGGGAAGGTCTAAGACACGAACGCCACTGTCTCCTAACACCAGCCCCGGAACAGACTTGTGAGGATAACACCCAGGTATCCACAAGGGATGTCTGTCCGAGAGGCAGCTCCCCTGAGAATGTGGGCTTCATCTCCCCTGGGCACCGTGCTTTTATGAAAACCAGACTCCTTTACTCCTCCACCTAGCAATTCCACTTGTGGGTCTGCATCCAGAGGAAATGCAAACAGGACCGCAAAGACACGTCTGCCCCCCACGTTCACCGCAGCGTTAAGTCCTCACGGCCAAAGTACGGAGACAACCTGAGCGTCTGTCCACGGATGGATGGATAAAGAAGGTGTGGTGTCTATAGACCACAGAATACTGTTCAGCCATGAAAAAGAAGGAAATCCTGCCGTTTGTGACAATATGGATGGACGTTGAGGACATTATGCTAAGTGAGGTAAGTCAAATAGAGACAGACAAGTACTAGATTGATTTCACAGTAAGAAGACACGATAATTATGTTGCACACAGAGGTATGCGCTAAAGCCACGTGGCAATCCTATTGCAATGTAAATGTATCAAGTCAACACATGTACACCTTAAACTTATACAATGTTATAAGTCAAATATGTCTCCATTGAAAAGAAACAGAATCTCTTGCCAGTGTATGAGTCTGATTCCACAGCGGAAAGCATGCTGTTATGTTAAAATACAATTTTCCCCTCAGTCAGATGTACAGGGCTGTGCATTCTCTCTCTTTCTCTCTCTCTCTCTCTCTCTCTCTCTCTCTCTCTCATCCTCTCTCTTTAGTATTCTCATTGTATCTCCTACTACCCCACTGGCCAATTCTGCTCCAGCCACACTGACTTCTTTGCCCTGCCTGGAATGTCTCAAGTGTGCATCTGCCCCAGGACCTTTGCACTTGTCATTCTCTCTGCCTGGAACATTCTTCCCCCAGAGACTTCCTCTTACAGTCTTGCTCCAATGTTCTCTTCTCATTTACGCCTTTCCGGACCATCCTATCTAAAATCGCTACACCCCCTCCAGATTTCACATGATCTTTTGCCACTTCCCCCCCTCCTCCCCGTCTTTGGCATGTATTAAACTACTAACCTGCTATGTACTTTCCATTTTGGTGTTCTTTCCTGCCTGTCTCCCCCTAAAGTGCATCCTTATCTTAGTTTCTACTGGGTTTTATTTTACTACAGTGTTTCTCTCTCTCTCTCTCTCCTGCAGTGACCCCTACTGCATCCCTACATTTAGAACAGTACCTGACATATGTAGATACTCAACAAGCACTTCTGAATGATGATGAAGAAATAGATACATACCGGATAATAGGAAGTATATGGAGGCATCTTGTGCACATTGAACACAATTCCAGAGACCACATTTCTATGTTTGAATCCTGGCTCTGCCGGTTACAAGCTCTGTAACTTTGAGCTAACTAATTAATCTCTTTATGCCTCCGCCCATTCCACAGAGGCTGCGTCATTTCACATTCCCACCAACAGTGCACAACTCCTCCACATCCCCGCCAACACTTGTTATTTTCTGTGTGTGTGTGAGTGTGTGTGTGTGTGTGTGTTTTAGTAGCCATCAGAATGAGTGTGAAGCAGTTTTTGTCTCCTTGGAAAGTCTGTTTTAAAATATCAGAATGTTGGATGAGAGCCCTCCCCTTCCTGAGCTCATTCTGCACGGTCTTTTGATGGACTCCAGGGGGTGGGATGATTTGGAGATGCGTTTTTCTCTCCAGGTTGCTCCTGCGGCTGGATCTCCTACCAAGCACAGGGACATAGGCACATGGGGAATTGGGGTCTCCCAAGTTTCAAACAGGTGCGATGGGGTGCCTGGGTGGCTCAGTCTGCTAAGCATCCGACTCTTGATTTCAATTCAGGTCATGATCTCACAGTCGGTGAGACTGAGCCCCGCGCCAGGCTCTGTGCTGACAGCCCGGAGCCTGCTTGGGATTCTCTCTCTCCCTCTCTCTCTGCCTCTACCCCTCTTGCTCTCTGTCTCTCTCTCAAAATAAATACATAAACTTTTGGGGCGCCTGGGTGGCTCAGTCGGTTGAGCGTCCGACTTCAGCTCAGGTCACGATCTCACAGTTCGTGAGTTCGAGCCCCGCGTCGGGCTCTGGGCTGACGGCTCAGAGCCTGGAGCCTGCTTCGGATTCTGTGTCTCCTTCTCTCTCTGACCCTCCCCCGTTCATGCTCTGTCTCTCCCTGTCTCAAAAATAAATAAAACATTTAAAAAAAATTTTTTTAAAAAGCTATCCGTTGCATTAAAAAAATTAAAAAAAATACATAAACTTTCTTAAAAAATAAAGAAAAGAGGTACTAGAATCCCAGAAATGGACCAGGTTCATCATCACAGATCACCCACCTGGGGCCGGAAAGACTTAACGTGTATCTCGTGCTCCCTCTTGTGGTCACAGTGAAGAAATTCCCTTTGAAGTCAAAGGGAAACTTTTTTTCCATCTGAGAAATTAATTTTTTTTCATTGAATAAGTATTTGCTGATATTTATTGAATAAGTATTTTTTCATTGAATAAGTATTTGCTGATATTTATTGAATAAGTATTTTTTCATTGAATAAGTATTTGCTGATATTTATTGAATAAGTATTTTTTCATTGAATAAGTATTTGCTGATACTTCAAGACTCTTGAGATCCAGGGGCGCCTGGGTGGCTCAGTTGGCTGAGCATCTGCCTTTGGCTCAGGTCGTGATCTTGTGGTTCATGAGTTCGAGCCCCGTGTGGGGCTTTGCGCTGACAGCTCAGAGCCTGGAGCCTGCTTCGGATTCTGTGTGCCCCGCCCCCACGTCTCTGCTCCCTCCCCACTTACACTCTGTCTCTCTCAAAAATAACAGGGGGAAATGGAGTTTGTGGGATGGTGACCCCAGAGTTGTGCAGTGCACAAACTACCCAGCTGTACAGGAGGCCCTGATGTCTTCCCTCTACAGTCCCACCAAGTTCTGTGCTGGCTACATCATTTCTCCAGGTGGTACAGTGTCTTAACTTCTCTCCTCCCAACAGCCTATGAGCTCTTTGAGGACCAGATGGAATCAGAATCCCATCTATGTCCCTGGTACCCAGAAAAGGGACTGAGATACTGGAGGCCACAACAGCACCCTACATAATAAAGAAAATAAGCAAATTGTCTGGGTAATTATGACTGGATTTCTATACAAGGCCAAATATTATGGCAGTGTTCTAGGAATTGGCCATAATTATGCAGAGTCACTGAAGGATGTACAGTCACTGGAATGAGCTAAGAAATCACTGCGTAGTCTCAGGAACCAGCTGGATAATTGCACGAGGGGCTCCCAGAGCCAGCTGGGTGATTACGGTGGAGTCATGGAATCAGCAGTAATAATGGAAGAGCCCCAAATACAGACGTCAGGAGATGGCTGGGGACATTTTTAATGGTGACAACTCGGGGTGGGGAGAGAGGGTTGCTCCTGGCGTCCAGCAGGTGGCGGCCAAGGACAGCCTCCACAGCAAAGGACCATCCAGCCCGGTCTTAGTTTGGCTGCTGTAACAACACCGCCACAGACCGGGGAGGGGGGGGGCCTAAACCACGACCACTTACTTCTCACGGTTCTAGAGGCAGGGAAGCCTGAGAGTTGGATTCTGGCAAGGCACCTCTTCCTGGTTTCTTCACAAGGCCGAGAGCCCCCCTCCAGACACCGAATTGCTGGAGCCTTGATCTTGGGTTTCCAGCCTCCAGCACCGTGAGGAATGCACGTCTGCTGCTGGGAAGACACCCGGTCGGGGGGATTTTGCTCCTGCAGCCCAAGGGGCCACGACACTGGCCAGCGAATGAAAGTGCTGTGTACACACTTAGGGTGATGAGCTTTTTGGGGGCTGATAGTGGGGCTCGTGGGGTCCGGAGCCGACGGCCAGGAAAGAATTCTTGAAGACGTCTTTGGGGAGCAAAAAGGTGATTTTACTAAAGCACGGGGACAGGACCCATGGGCAGGAAGAGCTGCCCGGGGACCAGGAGGAGAAACTGGGGGAGGTAAAGTCCGGGGGAAGTTTCCAGTGAGACTTTCATATGCTAAAGAAGGCCCACAGGATACTACTGGAAGCCTTAGCTATTGTCAAAAGCTAAGGTTGTTTGCCCTCTTGCAAAGCATTAGCATTAAGACGTAGGGAGTTCCTGGAGAGATGTTTTACTCCGCAGGCCTCAAGTATTTGTAACGGGCTGCAGGTTATACGGAAGTTCGCTTCTATCTGGCATTACCTTCTGCCTTTGTTGCCCACATCACACTGTGGAGGGAAGATGGACTGTGATCTCTATCAGTTAGCCATTGGTTTTCCCCTTTCCTTTGTTCTTGGGCGGGCAGGAGTGCCCCGAGGAATATCACAAATCCCACCTGGTTGGGGAGAGGTGTGGGTGGCCTGTCAGCTTGCCCGATGCTCCCTCATCAAGGTTAGTTGGCAAAAAGTACCAGTGATTGTGCAGAAAGGGAATACATCGCCAAGACTGTTGAGGGAGCGTGAGGGAGCCGGAGGGCACAACGCAAGCTGGCCCTCCCCTCCATCCCCGAGGTGGGACATTTGTGACATTCCTTGGACACTCCCAGCTACCCCGAAACAGGAAAGGACAAAAAACAAATGATGAAACTCGTAACAGTCTCCACCAGTTTACCAGAGAAGGGCGATCCCATCATAGCCTAAAGTCCAGCTACTCCCTACTGTCTCCATGTTAATGCCTCGCCAGAGAGAAAAACAACTTTAGCTTGACAGGTGAGGGGAGAGGGCGCCGTCCCCGTGCCTGGCCGTGTGTCCCGAGCTGTATTCACTTTAACAAACGGGTGATCTGGTAAGTCAAGTGTTCTGAGTTCTCTTGAGGCTGCCCTTGTAAATGGATTCATCACATCCAAGGAGGGGGTCACGGGAACCCCTGATCTGTAGTGGACAGAAGTAGATTAGATAACCTGGATTTGGATCGCCCCCTGGGGGGTGGGGAGGGGCCGTCCTGGGGGGCCGAGCCCTCACCTGTGGGATCTGACTCTGCCTCTGGGCAGCTGGTGTCAGAATGGAAGCGTAGGGCTCCAGCCGGCGTGGAAGAATCACTTGGGGGGCGGGGGAAGTCAGAGACACAAGATCTGATGATGGGGGCAGCGAGCACCCGGACCTCCCTGGAGGAAGGCGGAACAGACCTCACTTCTTGCCGCGTAGGGAAAGGGTCCCTGTGCAGACAGCCGAAAACGACAAATGTATCCTACGTCACCAAGCAGACCAATCAAGGTGATTCCTTAAATAACCCCTCTCTTCCCACCCGCTTTCTGCCAGGTGCCCAAAGCCTCTTGCTGCTAAAAGACACTCAGGAACCTATAAGGGAGAAAATTGTTACAGATGGAGAGTTTTTCTCCAACATTTAAAAAAAAAAATTTTTTTTTAGTATTTATTTTTGAGATAAAAAGAGAGAGAGAGGAGAGAGAGATAGCGGGGGAGGGGCAGAGAGAGAGAGGAGGAGACACAGAATCCCAAGCGGGCTCCAGGCTCCGAGCTGTCAGCACAGAGCCCGACGCGGGGCTTGAACTCACGAACCACGAGATCACGGCCTGAGCCGAAGCTGGACGCTCAACCGACTGAGCCACCCGGGCGCCCCAGCTCCAACATTTTATTATGAGAAATGTTCATTTTTTTTATTTTTAATTTTTTTAAATGTTTGTATTTATTTTTATTCTTTTTTTTTTTTTAATTTTTTTTAATGTTTATTTATTTTTGAGACAGAGAGAGACAGAGCACGAATGGGGGAGGGGCAGAGAGAGAGGGAGACACAGAATCGGAAGCAGGCTCCAGGCTCTGAGCCATCAGCCCAGAGCCCGACGCGGGGCTCAAACTCATGGACCGTGAGATCTTGACCTGAGCTGAAGTCGGACGCTTAACCGACTGAGCCACCCAGGTGCCCCCATTTATTTATTTTTTGAGAGAGACAGAGCGTGAGCAGGGGAGGGGCAGAGAGAGAGGGAGACACAGAATGGGAGCCACCCAGGCACCCCAGGAGAGAAATGTTCAAAACATACGGAAGAGTTGAAAGCATTTTTACGGTGAATACCCATACACACGACACTTACGTTCAACCTCTGACAACTTCCTCAACCTGGTTTGTCACCTAGCTGCCCACCAAACCAGGCTGGGTGTTTGGGGTGGGTTTCAGAGTAAGTTGCCAACATTAGTATGCTTCCCTTTGGGTACTTCACCAAGCACCTTATTACCTAAGGCTCCAGCTTGGCTTGGAGTGCCTTTCTTTTTCTTTCGTGTTAAAATTTGCACGCGAGGGGCGCCTGGGTAGCTCAGTCAGTGAAGCCTCTGACTTCGGCTCAGGTCATGATCTCACAGTCCGTGGGTTCGAGCCCCGCGTTGAGCTCTGTGCTGACGGCCTGCTTCAGATTCTGTGTCTCCCTCTCTCTCACCCTCCCCCGTTCGCTCTCTGTCTTTCTCTGTCTCAAAAATAAATAAACATTTAAAAAAAATAAAGTAAAATAAAATTTGCACGTGAAATGCACAGGTCTTAAATATGCTAGTCACTGCATTTGGACAATCAGACACCCAAGCCCTATCAAGACACAGAATACAGCTGTTTTCCCAGAAACATGGGGGCTGCCTGCCGGGGACTGGGGGAGAGGTGTGGGGAGTTGGTGTTTAACTGACAGTTTCAGTTTCAGAAGGTGAAAAGGTTCTGGATGCAGGCGGTGGCCGCCCCACTACACGAATGCATTTGATGACACCAGGCTTTGAAATGGTTCAGATGGTAAATGTTAGGGTGTGTTCATTTTACCACAATTTAAAAAGGAGAAATATTTGCTTGATGCAAAGCAAGAAACAGACTGTGAGCTATAGCCAACACACTGATGGTCGCCAGATGGGAGGTGGGTGGGGGGCTGGGTTAAATACGGGGGGTGGGGGTGAAGGAGGGCCCTTGTCCAGTGATGAGCACCGGGTGATGTGTGACATATTGTGCACCCGAAACTCATACTACACTGTATGCTAACTAACTGGAATTTAATTTTTTTTAACGTTTATTTATTTTTGAGACAGAGAGAGACAGAGCATGAACAGGGGAGGGACAGAGAGAGAGGGAGACACAGAATCGGAAGCAGGCTCCAGGCTCTGAGCTGTCAGCCCAGAGCCCGATGCGGGGCTCGAACCCACGAATCGTGAGATCATGACCTGAGCCGAAGTCGGACACTTAACCAACTGAGCCACCCAGGAGCCCCTAACTAACTGGAATTTAAATGAAAACTTTAAGAAAAAGAGCCTTATGGAACTCTCATGCTCCATTAAAGGAGCCAGACACAAAAGGCCACAGGGTGTGTGATTCCACTTAAACAAAGTGTCCAGGGGGGCGCCTGGGTGGCTCAGTCTGTTAAGTGTCCGACTTCGCTCAGGTCATGATCTCGCGGTCCGTGAGTTCTAGCCCCGCGTCGGGCTCTGGGCTGACAGCTCAGAGCCTGGAGCCTGCTTCAGATTCTGTGTCTCCCTCTCTCTGACCCTCCCCTGTTCATGCTCTGTCTCTCCCTGTCTCAAAAATAAATAAACGTTTAAAAAAGAAATAAATAAAAATTAAAAAAAACACAAAGTGTCCAGAACAGGCAATCCATGCAAACAGGTTACAGTCACCAAGGGCTGGAAGGCACGGGAAATGGGGAGTGGCAGCTTCTGGGCGTGGGGTCTCCTTTCGGGGTGATAAAATGTTGTGGAAGTAGTTGACAGTGAATGTGCTAAGTGTCATTGAATCATACACTTCAGAGGGTAACTTTATGTTTGTGAATTTCACCTCATTAAACAAAGTGAGAGTTACTGCTTTCTGAGCATTTACTATGCCACACAAGATGTAACCTCCCCACCCCCGCACACATTGGTTTATTCGTGGTGTCTTATGGGGTGAGAATGCTTGTATCTCCATTTTAGGCGATGGATATTCCAGAGTCTCAGGGTCACAAAGCTGGAAAACGGCAGGTCTGAGATCTGAACCCGGCCGTCTGGAGGGCTGGCTGGCACCAGTGCCCTCCTTTTATTTTTTAATTTTTTTTTTATTTTTTTTTTAAATTTTTTTTTTCCAACGTTTATTTATTTTTGGGACAGAGAGAGACAGAGCATGAATGGGGGAGGGGCAGAGAGAGAGGGAGACACAGAATCGGAAACAGGCTCCAGGCTCTGAGCCATCAGCCCAGAGCCCGACGCGGGGCTCGAACTCACGGACCGCGAGATCGTGACCTGGCTGAAGTCGGACGCTTAACCGACTGCGCCACCCAGGCGCCCCTATTTTTTAATTTTTTTTAACGTTTATTTTTGAGACAGAGAGAGACAGAGCATGAACGGGGGAGGGTCAGAGAGAGGGAGACACAGATTCTGAAACAGTAGTGCCCTCCTTTTAAAACTTACCCCGAGGGGGAAGAGGAGGGCCGCACTGTGGATCTGGGGTGTCCCCTTCCTCCACCAGACCAGCCCCGATTTTATTTTCCTGCTCAGTCTCCTGGGGAAGGTTTCAGGCCAAGCAGCCCCCCACCCGTAGAAAAGGCAGCAAGTGCAAAAGTGAAAGCAAAGGAAAGGAAAAGAGAGACAGAGAGAGAAAAGTCCTTGAAAGTTCCTTTTCTGCCAGCACAGGGGAGGCACACCTGTCCGGCAGGTATAGCTCGGAAGGGATCACAGCAGTCTGGAGGTTACGCTGACCTGTGCTGAGTTGGTGGTCAATCCCTGGGGGTTATGCTGACCTGTGCTGAGTTGGTGGTCACATAGGTCAACCCTGTGTGCCTGTGATGCCATAAAGAAAATGGTTTAGGGGCGCCTGGGTGGCTCAGTCGGTTAAGCATCCGACTTCGGCTCAGGTCCCCTGATCTCGCAGATTGTGAGTTCGAGCCCCGCGTCGGGCTCCGTGCTGATAGCTCAGAGCCTGGAGCCTGCTTCATTCTTTTTTTTTTTTTTTAATTTTTTTTAACGTTTATTTATTTTTGAGACAGAGAGAGACAGAGCATGAACGGGGGAGGGGCAGAGAGAGAGGGAGACACAGAATCGGAAGAGCCTGCTTCATTCTGTATCTCCCTCTCCCTCTGCCCCTCCTCTGCTCACACTCTGTCTCTCTTTCTCTCAAAAATAAACATTAAAAAAAAGAAGATGGTTTAATTTTAGCACACTACTAGAACTAAACACACCTACAGTGTCTGGGCGGGCACACCTCTTCCGGTCAAACTCCATTTGCGGACTCACTGTCCTGCCCAGGGTTACTTAGTACTTAGAACCTGCCAGCGGCTTCTGTCTCCTGAAAAGAAGCTCTAAGCTCTTCTAGACTTCAGACTCTGCAGGAGGAGCCCCTGCCCGCAGCCCCGCCAGCCTCTGCCTCTGGCACACTGCCTCTTTTGCTCAGTCCAGCCACCCCCCTACAAGCACACACACATCTGCTGTTTTTCTCAGTTCCTTCAGTCCCAAGTTTCTCTCTGCCTCAGGGCCTTTGCACCTGCTGTTACTCCTGCCTGAAACTCTCTCCCTATAGCTTCTTGTCATCTTTCAGGTACCGTCTTGTATCATTTCCTGTAAAATATTTCCTCACCATACCAAATAAAATGGTGCTCTGGTTATACCCCAGGTAGTGCTATACACTGAGGTCCCCCTTACCACCAGAAAATTAAAAAAAAGCAGCAGGGAGGGGTGCCTGGGTGGCTCAGTTGGTTGAGCGTCCAACTCTGGCTCAGGTCATGATCTCATGATTCATGGGTTCGAGCCCTGCATTGGGCTCTGTGCTATCAGCTGGGCACAGCGCTTCGGATCCTCTGTCCCCCTCTCCCTCTGCCCCTCCCCTGCTTGCACACACTCTTCTCTCAAAAAGAAATAAAACCTTAAAAAAAAAAAGGCATCGGGAAAAACACGCTGTGTCATGAGAAGGGCACATCACCTCTCTGGTTTTCTTCCCCCAAATCCACAATCTCAGTCCAATTATGGAAAAAAAAAATCAGACAAAACCAAACTAGGGAGGTTGTGCAAAATCCCTGCTGCTCAAAGCTGCCAAGGTCATGAAAAATAAAGAGTGAGGACTGTCACGGTCGGGAGGACATTAATGCCATGTGGGACCCTGGGTTGGAGAGAAGACATTAGCGGAAACTGAGACATTCGGATACAGATTGTGGTTTATTTAATGCTCCTGCACCAATGCTGGGCCCTCGGTTGTGACCATGACCACGTTCCCCGGCGATGTCAGGCGTTAACATCAGGGAACCGGGCGGGAGGGGTGCACGGGAACTCGGTGCTGTCTTTGCAACTTTTCTGTACATCTAAAAAGTGCTTCACGAGAAGAAGTAGAAAACACAAACAAAAACCAAACTAGCACAGGTGATTCCACTCCTGGGCACAGACCGATAACAGCTGAGGGCGGGTCTCCAGCAGGTGGACCCGGTTCACAACAGCCCGGGGTCAAACGCCGTGCACGGAGAGGCCAAAGGCGGCGCATGCGCACCACCGAATATCATTCGGCCTCAAGGAAGCAAATTCTGGCGCGTGCTTCAACAGGCAGGAATCTGGAGACATTACGCTGAGCGCGATAAGCCAGTCCCAGAAGACATTAGTATTCGATTCCACAGGTAGGAGGCGCCCAGGAATCAACTTCATGCAGACAGGAGGTAGGATGGCCCTGGCCCGTGCCAGGGGTTGGGGGAGGGAGCATGGGAATCATTTAATGGGTGCAGGGTTTCAGTTTTGCACCAATTTCTGGAAATTGGTTGCATACCATTGTGAATATACTTAATGCCACCTAATTGCACACTTTAAAACGGCTAAGATGGTAAATTTTTGGTAGTGTGTATTTCATCACAATTAAAACATTTTTAATGTTTATTATTTTTGAGAGAGAGAGAGACAGAGCATGAACAGGGGAGGGTCAGAGAAAGAGGGAGACACAGAATGGAAGCAGGCTCCAGGCTCTGAGCTGTCAGCACAGACCCCGACGCGGGGCTTGAACTCACAAACCGCGAGATCATGACCTGAGCCGAAGTCGGATGCTTAACCGACTGAGCCACCCAGGTGCCCCATAATTTCTTTTTAATGTTTATTTTTGAGAGAGAGGGAGAGACAGAGTGTGAGGGGAGGGGCAGAGAGAGAGGGAGAGAGAAAATCTGAAGCAGGCCCTGAGCTGTCAGCACAGAGCCCGACATGGGGTTCGAACGCACAAACTGTGAGATCATGACGTGGGCCGAGATCAGACGCTTAACCAACTGAGCCCATTCATGCACCCCTAAAACATTTTTTAATTAAAAAAAATTCAAAACAGTAAAAAACAAAACAAAACAACCACCACCACAAAGCCCCAACCTGTATGCAAAGTTCCAGAGAGCTGGGTGGTGGTTTTTCTGGGAGATTGGGAAACCCTTCTCAGAGGAGAGTATTTAGAAGTCTGTTGAAGGGCATGAGGAAGGTCGGATGTGTTGGTGATGCCTGTCACCTGGATTGTGGTGACGGGGTCATGGCGTGTGCACATATCCAGAGTCACAGTACATACTAAATATGTACAGGGTTTTGTATATCGATTACACTTCAATTAAGCTGGCTTAAAAAAAAATTTTTTTTAACGTTTATCTATTTTTGAGACAGAGAGAGACAGAGCATGAACAGGGGAGGGGCAGAGAGAGAGGGAGACACAGAATCTGAAACAGGCTCCAGGCTCTGAGCTGTCAGCACAGAGCCTGATGCGGGGCTCGAACTCACGGACCGTGAGATCATGACCTGAGCAGAAGTCGGACACTTAACCGACCAAGCCACCCAGGCGCCCCTTTTTATTTTTGAGAGAGAGATCAAGCAGGTGAGGGGCAGAGAGAGAGAGAGAGAGAGAGAGTGAGAGAGAGAGAGAGTACGAAGCAGGCTCCAGGCTCTGAGCTGTCAGCACAGAGCCCGACGTGGGGCTCGAACTCACAGACCGTGAGATCGTGACCTGAGCCGAAGTCGGACGCTTAACCGACCGAGCCCCCCAGGCGCCCCCAATTAAGCTGGCTTTAAGAAAGAGGAGATTTTCTGGGGCGCCTGGGGGGCTCAGTCGGTTAAGTGTCCAACTTCGGCTCAGGCCACGATCTCACGGTTCGTGGGTTCAAGCCCCGCGTCGAGCTCTGTGCTGACAGCTCAGAGCCTGGAGCCTGCTTCGGATTCTGTGTCTCCCTCTCTCTCTCTGCCCCTCTGTGGGGCGGGGCCCCGCCTTTTGAGGCGAGACTCACAGAGGGTGGTGTTCTTTGACGTGTGCTTTGCAGACTGGGGTGTGTATTTCTTCTCGGGTATGATGGATGGAATGTGTGTCCCCCCGCCCCCGAAATGTCATATGTGGAAACCATACCCCCCCGAATGTGATGCCGTTTGAAAGTGAGGCCTTTCGGAAGTCATTAGGATTAGCCGAGGCCGTGAGGGTGGGGCCCCCAGGATGGGATCAGTGCCCCTACAGGAAGAGGAAGGGACACTAGAACGTGCTGGCCCTCCTCCTGGGATCTGCGACTGTAACGAGCCACATTCTCGGATCTGTTGGCCTTGCTGTACCTGAATCATAACAAAACCTATATTTTAATAGTTTTTTTTTTTCAACGTTTATTTATTTTTGGGACAGAGAGAGACAGAGCATGAACGGGGGAGGGGCAGAGAGAGAGGGAGACACAGAATCGGAAACAGGCTCCAGGCTCCGAGCCATCAGCCCAGAGCCTGACGCGGGGCTCGAACTCACGGACCGCGAGATCGTGACCTGGCTGAAGTCGGACGCTTAACCGACTGCGCCACCCAGGCGCCCCAAAACCTATATTTTAAAGCATCTCAGTGCCTCCAGGGGACTGAGCTGGAGCATGGTGTCCCTGAAGCCTGGGTGTTCAGGTGAGCAGCTGGCTGGACTGCCCTTGCTGGCACCACAGGTGCACAGCAGGAGCCTCGTCTGACACTGTGGAAGCCACAGTGTCAGGGTCACCTGCTGGCATTTTTGGACAGGCAGGGGATCCCAGGGCCACGCTGGACCCTGCTGCAGGTGCACAGGCTCGAGTTCTGGGCTGAGCCTGGAGCTAACACATATCATCTCTGCAGGCGCGCTGGGTCCAGAAGCTGTCTCTGGTCTGGGAGGGACAGGAGGAGGTGATGAGAGCGGGGACCTGGCTGGCAGGCTGCTTCCCGCCGAGACAGGGAAACAGGAGCCCAGGACTTGCGGCGCGGACTCTCAGCCCGGCCAGGACGTCCCGGCCATGCAAACAGTCTCACAGAATAGCCCCCACCTCCTCACCACACCCAAATCCAGAGGAAGTTCTCTCTTCCTTTGACCCTGCTCAAAATGACCCAGTACACAGGAATCCCCGCTTGAGATCCTCTGTGTTCGCCTGCTCCGGTGGCCATGACCAAGCACCACAGATGAGGGGTTCCCGTGACAAATTTATTTTCTCCTAGTGCTGGAGGCGGGAAATCCAAGATCAAGGTGTTGGTCGAGCTGCTGTCTTCTGAAGCAGCTCTCTTCTTGGCTCGTAGATTGCTGTTGGGATATTGCGATTTATAATCAGAAACACGTATTGGGTCTTCACCTGCATCCCTGGCACAGAACTCCTGAAGCCCTTCTAGTTCCCAGGTGATGAGAGCCAGAGAGGTGTGATGTTATTTCAGAGAGGTGACCTCTGTGCCCTCCTGGAGACAGAGTTTAATTGCCAACGGCCAGTGATTAAATCAAGCCTGCCTGTGCAACGAGGCCTCCATAAAAACCCCAAAGGACAGGATCTGGAGAGCTTCCAGGTGGGTGACCACATGAAGATGTGGGGAGAGTGATGTGCCCGGCCATGCCCGGCCCCCAGCCCTGTGCACCTCTCCCAGCTGGCTGTCCCTGAGTCATGTCCTGTCACAGTAGACTGGTGTAATGTTTCTCTGAGCTCGGTGAGCCACTCGAGCAAATTAGTCAGCTCAGAGGAGGGGTGGGGAATGCGGTGCAGGAACCAGGATCTGTATAGCTGGTGGGTCAGGAGGCCGGTGACAGCCTGGTGCTGTGACTGGAATCTGAGCTGGGCGGTGGGGGGGGTGGTCTTGTGGGACTGAGCCTTTAGCCCGTGGGATCTGATGCTGCCTCCAGATAGATAATGTCAGAATTGACTTGAATTTTTAAAAAAAATTTTTTTAATGTTTATTTATATTTGAGACAGAGCATGAATGGGGGAGAGGCAGAGAGAGAGAGAGGGAGACACAGAATCGGAAGCAGGCTCCAGGCTCTGAGCCATCAGCCCAGAGCCTGACGCGGGGCTCGAACTCACAGACCATGAGATCGTAACCTGAGCCGAAGTCGGATGCTTAACGGACTGAGCCACCCAGGCGCCCCAGAATTGACTTGAATTTTAAGATACCCAGCTGGTATCGGAGAGCTGCTCCGGTGGTGTGGGGGGAAAAAAAGCCACATCAGAATCGGTGTCAGAATCGGAGCCACCTCCTTCCGGTGTCCTCACTGGTCGTCCCTCTGTGTCTGTGTCTTGTAACAAATCCAACATGTTCGATTCCAAGGGCGTTCCGTTCCTGGTGGTCTTTGGCTTAAGAACGCCCATGGCGGCAATAATTTGACTCTGAGGAAGGGAAGCAGAAACTCTTGGTGGGCGGAGGGAAAGGGGAGGTGGCTTCCCTCTTTTAAAGGGAAGCCTTTACATTTAAAGAGGAGAGCAGACAAAGTGACCCCAGCCCCCATCCCTGCCCTTGGGCTGTGGGAGGTCTTAGCTCAGGCCTCCCCCAGGAGACAGGGAGTGACTTTGGACGCCAAATGGATGTTTTGGTACTGAGTTAGGCTGGACTATTGACCCGTTGAAATTGGGACAGTTGGAAAACCCCAAAATGGCAAGAAAATTTGGAAGATCTGCTCCAGATATAGCCGTGGGGGAGGGAAAGGAGACTCAGGCAGATGGTGTGTGAAGGCTGGGTGAGAAAGAATAAAGCTGTTTCCTGTTCACGCCAGTGAGCCCAAACCTTTTTTTTTTTTTTTTTTTTTTTTACTATCCTATCTTTTTTTTTTTCATTTGAATTTTTTTAAGTAAAATTTTTATTTTAGAATAGTTTTAAGTTTACAGAAAAGTCACAGGCTGGTACAGAGAGTTCCTGTACCCCCTTCACCCGGTTTCCCCCGGTGTTAGCATCACTCATGGCTATGGTACGCGTGTCAAGGCTGATGAGCCAATGTCGAGGCATCATTGTTAGTGGACGTCCGCGTTTTATTAGGAAGGATCTTCTTAGTTTTTTTTTTTTTTAATTTTTTTTTCAACGTTTATTTATTTTTGGGACAGAGAGAGACAGAGCACGAACGGGGGAGGGGCAGAGAGAGAGGGAGACACAGAATCGGAAACAGGCTCCAGGCTCTGAGCCATCAGCCCAGAGCCCGATGCGGGGCTCAAACTCACGGACCGCGAGATCGTGACCTGGCTGAAGTCGGACGCTTAACCGACTGCGCCACCCAGGCGCCCCTGGATCTGCTTAGTTTTTACCGAGTGTCCTTCTGAGCCTGGATCCCGTCCAGGGGGACACATTCTATCTGTCATCATATCTCTTTATGCTCCTCTTGGCTCTGATGGTTTCTCAAAGTCTTCTGGTTTTGAGGAACACCAGCCAGGTGTTTTGTAGAATGTGCCTCAACTGGGGACTGGCGGGTTTTTTTCTCATAATTAGAGTAGTGACACGGAGAAACACCGTTTTCATCACCCCATATGGAGGGCTTAATCAACATGACTTACCACGGCTGGTGCTGGTCCTAATCCCTGGGAGGCAGTGTTTGTGAGGCCTCCGGACTACAAAATTACTCTCTTCCTCCAATTGTCATGCTGTTCCCTCTAGAAAGAAGTCCTTATGCTCAACCCAACCTTGAAGAGGAGGGAGTTTTCCTCCACCTCCCTGAGGGTAGGATAGCAGCATAAATTATTTGTAATTATTCTGCATGGGAGAGCTGTCTTTTCTCTCCTGTTTATTGCATTTATTACTTTATCATTTATACCGTTTTGGACTTAGGGATATTTACTTCATTTTTGGGTTGTGATCCAATACTCCCTCATCTATTCTGTTGCTCTAATTAGAGCCCTGCTCTTTTCTTCTCAATATTTTGCTATGAAAATTTTCAAACATAAAAATGTTGAAAAAATATTCCAGTGGGGAGGAAAAAACCCCAAATAGTCCAATTATAAGATGGGCAAAGACTCTGAATAGATAATTTTCCAGAGAAGACATCCAGATGGCCAACAGGGCATCAACATCGCTCATCATCAGGGAAATGCAAATCAAAACCACAGTGAGCTAAGAATGGCTAAAATTAAAAAAAAAAAACAAACCCTAGAGATAAATGTTGGTGAAGATGTGGAGAAAAGGGAACCCTTGCACTGTTGGTGGGAATGTAAATCGGTGCACCTGCTCTGGAAGACAGTATGGAGGTTCCTCAAAAAATTAAACAGGAATGCCTATAATTCAGCAACCCCATTCTTGGTATTTACCGGAAGAAAACGAAACCACTAACTCAGAGATATGTGAGTATATGTGATGTATATATGCAAAATGGAATATTATCCAACCATAAAAATGGAAGAAATCCTTCATCTATGACAACATGGATGGACCTTGAGGGCGTTATGCTAAATGAAATAAGCCAGGCAGAGAAAGACAAATACCACATGCTCTTATTCACATGTAGACTCAAAAACACCAAACTCGTAGATACAGACAACAGATTAGTCCTTGGTAGGGGTGGGGTGGGAGTGGGGGGGATGAGTGAAAGTGATCAAAGGGTACAAACTTTGTACTTACAAGATTTAAGTGCTGGGGATCTAATGTACAGCGTTGACTATAATTAGCAACAGCATATTGTATAGTTGAAAGTTGTCAGGGGGCGCCTGGGTGGCTCAGTGGGTTAAGCGTCCGACTTCGGCTCAGGTCATGATCTCGCCGTCCGTGAGTTCAAGCCTCTTGTGGGGCTCTGAGCTGACAGCTCGGAGCCTAGAGCCTGCTTCGGATTCTGTGTCTCCCTCTCTCTCTGCCCCTCCCCTGCTCGTTCTCTCTCAAAAAATAAATAAACATTTAAAAAGTTTAAAAAAATGAAAGAAAGTTGTCAAGAGAGCAGATTATGAAAGCTCTCACCACACACACACAAAACGTAACTATGTAAGCTCATGGATGTGCTAACCAACCTTATGTGATAATCGTTTTGTAATATATACATATGTCAAATCGTTATGTTGTGCACCTTAAACCTACACAGTGTTCTGTATCAATTATATCTCAGTACAGCTGGACAAAATAAGAAATATTATGGTGACTATGTAGATTCTACTGTTAATATTTTTGCTTTATTACGTATCTGTCCCTGTGTCAATCCATCTTTTTTTTTTTTACATTTTTTTTAATACTTATTTTTTGAGAGAGGGGAGGGGACAGAGGGAGACACAGAATCCGATCCAGGCTCTGAGCTGTCAGCACAGAACCCTATATGGGGCTCGAACTCACAAACCATGAGATCATGACCTGAGCCGAAGGCGGACGCTTAACCAACTGAGCCACCCAGGCACTCCTCTTATTTTCTTTTTTGATCCATTTGAAGGGACACTGAAGACCTGCTACACGCCCCCCCCGCCTCTCCCCCCGCCCCACCTCCCCGATGCTTAAGCAATACGTATCATTGGCTAGAGTGCTTATTTTCTTTTGAGGTAACATTTGCAGTGAAATGCACGAATCTTAAGAGGACCACAAACACAGATCCCTGTGAAACCCAAAGCCTTATCAAGATACCGAACAATGCCTTCACTTCAGCCCCTTCCCAGTCAGCCCTGCCCCCACCTCCTCAGAGGTAAGCCTTACTCTGATTACTGTTGGTCCTGCAGGTTGGTCCTGTCTGTTCTAGAACACCACGTGAAAGGACTCTTGTGCTACACTCTTGTGCTACACTCAACCACCTTGTTAAGCCGGGGAGTGTAAGAGTTTAGGCCCTGGGGGGGAGGTACGTGCTGAACCCCGTTAGCCAGGCCCTGCTCCGGTCTTCTATCAAGGGAGGTAGATCAATCGGGAGGCCTTCCTGGAGAAGGTGGCATTGCTGCCTCTCTCTGGCCCCCTTCCTGCCCGTCTGGTCTAGTCCTCCGCAGCCCCTTCTCCGCTCTCTGGTGCTGCTGAGCATGTGGCTAGACCAGAGCTTAGAAATCAGCCAGCTCCAACCCACAGACAGGTTTTATTTGGCCCACACAGTATTTTTTTTTTTCATATTTGAATTAGTTTTAACATTTAAGAGCTGAGGGATTTTGCTTTTAAAAATATCCACGTTTCTGTCTTCTCCTGGAAATTTGAAACATCTGGCAGTGTTGTGCCCCTCTTTCCAGATGGCAGGCATTGACTGACACTAGATAGAAACAACCATGTACTCTGAGCCCTCCTCCGCTCGCGGGGGGCGGGGGGGTGGTTCTCAGGCACCCAAGCCCTGACTGGGATGGATGTTTTGGGCTTAACCAGTAAAGGCTAGAAGCAATCCCCTGAAGAATGTGAACCTTTATGGGACCCAAACCATATGTGAGAGAGACAGACAGACACAAGAGAAGGAGCCACAGGGAGAAAGAGGGAGATTGAGTCAACAAACCTTTTTCTTTTCTTTAAAAATTTTTGTTTAATGTTTACTTATTTGTGTGTGTGTGAGAGAGAGAGAATGTGAGCAGAGGAAGGGCAGAGAGAGAGGAAGACACAGAACGGGAAGCAGGCTCCAGGCTCTGAGCCGTCCGCACAGAGCCCGACATGGGGCTGGAACTCACGGACTGTGAGATCATGACCTGAGCTGAAGTCGGACGCTCAACCGACTGAGCCACCAAGGCGCCCCAACAAACCTCTTTCTGAGGGGAGTGAAAGGGAGAGGTATGTACCTGTGTGTGTGTGTGTATGTGTGTGTGTGTGTGTCTGTCTGTTGATGCATGCAGCATGCTGGGGGAGCGGTGCAGGAACAAAACACTGAGCTCCCTCTGGAAGCCAATATAACCTACTTCCACTTTAGAAGTAGTTACTCCTTTTCTTTTCTTTTTAAATCTTAGTTTTGAGAGAGAGAGAGAGACAGAATCTGAAGCAGACTCCAGGCTCTGAGCCATCAGCCCAGAGCCCAACGCGGGGCTCCAACTCACGGACCGCGAGATCTTGACCTGAGCTGAAGTCAGAGGTTTAACTGACTGAGCCACCCGGGCGCCCCACTCCTTTTCTAACACCAACCCACGTGGACCTCTGGAATTCAAGATTAGTGGTTTTTTGTGTGTGTGTGTGTGTGTGTGTGTGTGTGTGTGTGTGTCGATTGCAAGTCAAGACCCATTAGCCAGTCATGAAAAATTTAGGAGGTTGTGACCAGATTTTTATTTCTGAAACAGAATAAACATGGAGGATGTTGGAGAGCAATGTGCTTAGCGGAGGTCAGTTTTGTTTATGAAACTTTCACTTCGGAAGTGTATACACATGTGTGTGTGCCAGATCACGTTGTAAAACGTATTTGTCAGCGTGGCTGAGGTCCCACGAGTTGACAAGCGTCTACCCTCAAATATGATCTATATGGGGAGGGTGGACACAAGGCCAGATGGTGGGAGACATGAAAGCAGGACTTAGGGTGTTTATTTGACTTGATCTGATGGGCAATAGGGAGCCACTGAGTGCTCTTGAGTTGCTGACTCACAGTGACCACCTCACTCCACCCACACTTACACATGCCCAACCACACACATTAGGAATTTGAAATTCTTCTCCCCTTTAGCAAGTTCGGCTGGTTCCGTAAACATTGGCTGTGGATATGATGTAGATTATCCGATAAGGGCTTTTAGGACAGGCTAATCTCACCTCTTTCAGCTCATTTTACAGACAGGGAAACAGAGACTCCAAGATCAGAAATCACTAGCCTGGGGTCACTTAGCACAACCCATGGCTTCTCATCTCAGGAATGTCATTGTCTCCAGGTCCTATGCAGCCTGTCTGGTTGGGGACAGTGGAGGACATGACTCCAGCCACTGGATTTGGACTTGCAGGTGGGCTGGAGAAGACCAGGGCAGTGATGATGAGTGTGTGTGTGTGATGAGGGCAACTACCTTTACTCTTCTGTATTCATCATCACCACCACCATCAACATCATCACCATCACCATCATTATCCTGTCATTCCCATCAGCACCATCACCATAACCATCAACACCACCACCATCATCATCATCACTATCACCATAATCACCTTCACCATCATCATCACCATCACTATGATCACCGTCACCATTAACATCATCATCACTATCACCGTCATCACCACCACCATCACCACCACCATCACCACCATCATCATCACCATCATCACCACCACCATCATCATAATCACCATCATCATAATCACCATCACCACTATCACTATCACCATCATCATCATCACCGTCATCACCACCACCATCACCACCATCATCATCACCATCATCACCACCACCACCATGACCACCACCATCATTATCACCACCATCATCATCACCACCATCATCACCACCACCATCATCATCACCACCATCACCATCATCATTATCACCATCATCATCACCACCATCATCACCACCACCATCATCATCACCATCATCACCACCATCAGCATCACCATCATCATCACCATCATCACCACCATCAGCATCACCACCACCATCACCACCATGACCACCATCGTCATCACCACCATCATCATCATCACCATCATCACCATCATCACCACCATCAGCATCACCATGACCACCATGACCACCATCATCATTATCACCACCATCATCATCACCACCAGCATCACCACCATCATCACCACCACCATCATCATCACCATCATCACCACCATCAGCATCACCACCACCATCACCACCATGACCACCATCACCACCACCACCACCATGACCACCATCATCATTATCACCACCATCTTCATCACCACCATCATCACCACCACCATCTTCATCACCACCATCATCACCACCACCATCATCATCACCACCACCACCATGACCACCATCATCATTATCATCACCATCATCATCACCATCATCATCATCATCACTATCACCATCACCACCACCACCATCATCATCACCATCATTACCATCACCACCATCATCATCACTATTACCATAATCACCGTCACCACCATCAGTAGCATCACTATCGCCAACACCATCATCACCATCAGCACTATCGCCATAATCACCTTCACCATCATCATCACCACCATCATCACCATCACTATCATCCCCAGCATTAATCATTATTTTTCTCTGAGTAATGGAATGGGTAACTACCTATCCCCAGCCCTTTCTCACCAATCTGGGGCACAATATTGGGATGAGAATTCTAGGTGGGGTACTAACCTCCCCTTTTTCCTTCTGCCCATCTCAGTCCTTGCAGGGGAGGCCAGGAGTGGGGACCCCACGTGGCAAAGTCTAGCCTAGCTCTACAAGGGTGGGAGGTTCTCTGGGGCAATTTCTGGGAACCTTAGTTTTAGCTGCAACAGTGACTGCCTGGACAGTAATGTCAAAGTGGCTGCGTCCCCTCCAAGGGTCTCTATTTCCCAACTTACTGGTGTGGCATCAGTGGGTTCCTGTGAGACTCAACATCGAGAGTGGCTGGAAAAATACTTTATAAACTGTAAAGTGAATGGCAAGGAGTAGGGGGAGTGGGAAATCCTTATGTACATTGAAGTAATCCTTAATGAGCTTGGACAGGTTCTTAAACACCTGTCAGGCATTCTTATAAGGATGGGAGGGGGTCCCTGGAGAGATGAGCCGGGTTCTTCTATCTAGGGGTGGGAGGGGTCCTTAACACTGGTATGCAGGCGTACCTTCTAGAGTGGTCTGCACACATAGGAAGGTTTGTTGACAGAAGATGTGCTCTTATACAGACTTACAAACGCGGGGCTTCTATCCACATGGCATCCTTGATAAGCCAGAGTACCCTCACACACAGAAATGAAGGTTTTTTTATGGGTGCAATTGACCGCCGTTTGGAAAATGCTGTGCAAATACTTAGCGACCTTTGCACAGACCTAAAAATTCTTCCTAGAGATAAAGGCATCTTTCTGCCGCTGCAGGGTGAGATCACAGTATGAGCGGCCTCATTCGGACAAGGCCGTCGCCGGACCGAGTGGTACCTGCGCCCGCCACGGGTGGGAGCCGTCACCGAGGGGCGGAGCGCTGGGGGCCCGCTTGCGGCGCCGCAGTCCCCCCGGCAGCCACCAGGGGCAGCACGGTCCCCGCCTGGCCCGCGCCTCCCCCCTCCTCCCCCAATCTCCGCCCCCCACCCTCTCCCTCCCCCTGCTCCGCTCCCCTGAGCCCCGCCAGACCCCGCTCCGCCCGCGCCCCGCTCCGCTGTCGAGGCTCCCGCAGCCCCGGCATTCGTCCCGCTGCGCCCTCCCCGGGGGCTATGGGGGCGCCCCCGGGCTACCGACCCTCGGCTTGGGTGCATTTGCTCCACCAGCTGCCCCGCGCCGACTTCCAGCTCCGCCCGGTACCCAGCGGCTTCGCGCCCCAAGAGCAAGAATACCAGCAGGTGGGAGCGGGCGCGGGGGGTCCTGGGGGCGGGGGCGCGGAGGGTGGGCAGAGCTGAGGGGTCCCGAGGGAGGAGGGGGCTGGGTGGCAGAGTCCTGTGTTCTCCGCGGGTGGGAGCCGGGCCCGGACTTCGGGGTATCTGAAAGCGCAGGACGTGAGGCTCCCCTACCTGGAGGTTCCCCTGGGACGGGCGCTGGGGGCCGGAGCCCTGGCTCCTTAAGTGAGGGAGGGCCCGGGGCCTGGACCCCTCAGTCCCACAGGGAAGGGACCCCAGGGTTTCGGGAGCTGTCTGGGAAGCGAGCCTCCAGGGCCACCAGGGAGACAGGTCCACTCTCCGTGTCCTAAAAGATGACCCCTCCCCTGATAGGGTCGGGGCAGTCCAGGTGAAAATGTCCCAGGTAAGGTACGACTTGGGAGAGACAGGAACCGATCGCGGCGGGGAGGAAGAAGGCCGGGGTGCCTCGGTCCAGGACGGGATTGAGACCTGAAATGGGGAAGGGGCGTGAGGGGTTCAAGGCCAGGGATGGGGGACTGAGCTGGAGGTCCTGGCAGAGGAAGCTTGCAGCCTGTATGTACATTCCGGGGTGTGGGGGGGGGGGGCGTCCAGCGCGCTGGGGCGCGTGGGGGTGGGGGTGAAGAGGTTCCTTTTGGGGACCAGAGGATGACAGAAATGGGTCCGGAGGGTGGGGCTGGGTGGGAACCTGACAGGCGGCGGTCCCTGGGGAAGGGGGCCCAGCCTGGGTCAGCTCCAGAAAGGGGGAGAAAGAACTGTCCCCTGACCCAGTTTAATTCAAGTCCTTGGCTTTGAGATTAATGAGAAGCAAGGCTTGGCCGGGGACGGGGTGGGGGGGAGTGTGTGTGTCGGGGGCGGGGTGGGGGGGTGGGGTGGAGCTGGGGGTCAGGGTGGAGCTAAGGGTCCCGGGCCCTGCCTGGAGGGTCTAGGCCCCTCGGATCTGTGCAGGGGGAGCTCCTGGGATAGAGGGCTGGGGATTGGAGAGCTTAGGGGTGGGGGGGTCCCAGAAAAGCAGAGAGGGGGATGTGTGCTGTATTGTGAGCTATTTGGGTCATGGCTGTGCCAGCCGGGAGCAGCTCCTCCCTGCCACTCCGCGCCGCCCTCTCCCCACCAAATGGGGACCGCCAACCCCCTTGCCCACAGCCTCACGCTTACACAACCACGACCTCCAGTGCCGGTCACCGACGCCCCCTCACGGCCGGGGAGACCTGCCCACACAGCCAAGCACCAGTAGCTGGCCCAGTCCCAGTCACTGCCGGAGGCTCTCGGAGAGGCTCACTCCGCCCCCGTCATCGACAGGGTGACAGGTCTGGGACACGCACAAAGTCACACGGCCCGGGAGGGGACACTGCCCCCCAGGGAGATTACCACTGTGGGCACGGCTGGAAAAAGTCAGGCGCTGGGTGCCACCAGGCTGGAAGAGACACTCACACACACCCACATAGTCACATGTACATACACACACTCACACGCACGTTCCTGCCCTCACATACACACTCACACGTGCCCCATACTCACACAGTCACATAGACATACACACTCACAATTCCCTCGGTCACTCATACACCCCAAGCTCACTTGTATACACACACTTTCTCGCCCACTTTCACATATATTCTTGCCCCCCCCTCACACACACACACACACACACACACACACACACACACACACACACAGAGTCAGGTGTAGTATCTCATGGTAGACAAACTCAGTCAAAGATAAAACACCCAGTTTCGTAGCCAGACACGCAAATAAACCACACGCTTGTGTCACACACCCCACACTCCACCCTGCAGGGACAAAAGCAGAGAGCCTGTAGTTTACGGGAAATGGCATCAGGGAGCCTGGAGGTCTGGTTCTGTTCCCCATGTTGTCCCTACTGTGCTGTGTGGCTCCAGGTAACGCCCTGCCCCGTTCTGGGCGTGCGGAAGAGGACAGGAGTGCACGGCACCCGCTGTGAAATCCTGCCCTGTGGAGAGCCAGGTGGTGCCGCGAGGCTTTGCCAACTGCATACGCCTGTTCTCTCCCTGCCTTTGGTTCTCTCTCTGTCTCTGTCCCGAGTCTCCGTCTCTGAGCCTTGCACACGCTCTCACTGCCATGGAGGCTGTCACGCCCCCCTCCCTGTGAGTCCCTGGGTGACAGACTCACAGTGCGGTGGGTGTGCAGAGCTCAGCAGCAGGGGAGAGAGCGAGCGGTGAGTGGGGAAGAGCAGCAAGGAGGAGGGGAGAGGCAGGCTGCCCACCCCCAACCTCGCACACACGTCTCCAGGAACAGGCGCCCCCGTCCACCCCCTGATCCCACTCGGTTCCGGAGACAGGTCCCAGCAGGCCCTAGGAGAGGCTCTATTCCAACCGCCTAGTGGGGGTGAGGAGGGACAGTCTCAGAGAGGGGAAGGTCACACGCAGAGCGGAACTGGAACCCAGGATTTGGGCCTCCGCTGACCCAGCTGCCAGCCTGGGAGGAGCTGGGGACCCCACCTTTCCCTACAGACTGAGAACCACAGGCTGGGCTTGACCCCCAATCTAGCCGGGGCTGCCTTCCACCTCCACTGGAATCCCCCACGTCCGGGACCTCCAGCCCCTCTGAGGCCTCCTGTCTCCCCCTTCCCCAGGCCCTGTTGCTGGTGGCGGCCTTGGCGGGCCTGGGCTTGGGCCTGAGCCTCATTTTCATTGCTGTCTACCTCATCCGCTTTTGCTGCTGCCGGCCCCCCGAGCCCCCTGGGGCCAAGAGCCCCCCACCCGGGGGAGGCTGTGTCACCTGGAGCTGTATCGCTGCCCTTCTCGTCGGCTGGTAATGGGGCCCCAGGGCGGGTGGGGAAGTGGGGACGGGGCTCCCCATGCTCGCGCTCAGTCTTCTGGAGGGTGTCCTAGCATCCCACCTCAGCCTTGACTCGGGAAAACAGCTCCCGTTGCGTGGATGGAGAAACTGAGTTTCGAGACGAGGGGTGACCTCCCAAGGACAGCCAGCCCTGCAGGAGGAGGCAGGGGGTTAAGACCTCGGGCTTGGTGGCCTTGTCACTGAATAGCTGTGCAGCTAGGGGATATAATCTCTCTAGGTCTCAGTTTCCACATCTCTAAAATGGACGCTATAGCAAAGCCCACCTGCTAGTTATGGTAAGATTAAATGAGAGCATGTACAGTGCCTGGCTCACAGTGGTACTCAGTAAATGGTGACTGGTGATGTCATTCATGAACTCATTCATTCATTCATTCATTCATTCATTCATTCATTCATTCATCCTGCAACTATTTCCTGGGGATCTACTGTGTGCCAGGAGATACCCAACTGGCCGGACAAGAGTCTTGCCCTCATGGGGCTGATGATGTTCTAGTCAGGCAGACAGACACCGTAGGAATATTCAGAGTTCCAGAGCAGACCCCGCGGCCCAGACCTGAGCGGGTCTAACTCCTTCCCACAGTAACCCGCCTGGATTCAGGGTACTCACACCCAGGTTGGAAAGGCCAAGTCTCAGGGGGAGGCGGAAAGTAACTTTTCAAGGCCCTGCCTTTTTCTGTGACCCCCCAGGGTGGGGGGGGGAGAGGAAAGGAGGACTTGACGACCCACTGTTCAGCAGCAGCCAGCTCTAAGCACAGCCTTGGCCAGCAGGCCACACCCCCACCAGCGCAGGACAGTCGCCCTGTTCCCCAGGACTGGACCCGCTGGGGGGGGGGGGTGGTGGCGGGCTGCGCTCTACCGCACCCCCTCGCTGCAGGAACCAGCAGAATGTGTTTGGGGTGTCTGTGGGGGAGGGGGGCTGGGCGTCCTATATCCAAAATGCTTCCTCCTCGGGCTCTCTTGAGTGGGGGTGGACAGGAACGGTGGACAAAGGCCCCGTGGGGGAGAGACACGGCCGGCCCCCGCGGCCCGGGAACAAGAGCAGCTTTGTGTGCCCTCCAACAATGGGGGGGAGGGGGGGCGCCGGGGCGGGCGTGGGATCCCAGGGCTGGGGGTGGGGCCCGGTAGTCGGGGCTGGGAACCGTGCGGGCGCCCGCCTCCCTCCGCCCGGTCCGGCCCGGCCCCTCCGCGGAGGGACACTCCGGGGGCGGTGGGGGGAGGGACGGGCCCACATTCAGACCCCACAATGGAGGTCTGTGTGCTGGCCGCGGAGGGGCGGGGGCGCAGGCTTCTGGCCCATCGGCCCCACATTCCCTTGCTTCGCTCCCAGCTGGCCAGACGCTTGGGTCCCCGGGGGTGGGGGAAGGCGGGGAGCTCCAGGCTGGGGTCCCCCAGGAGATGAGGGCTGGGGCCCTGCACTGCTAGGATCCCCCAGCAGGCGGGGAGGGGACGGCGGGGACCCCGAAGAGACAGGTGCTCCTGTCGGGGATGCTTGAGGGAAGGATGAGGAATGGGAGTGGGGCCGGCGGTCCCGGGGGGGGGGGGTGGGGGGGGGGGTGGGGGGTGGAGCGGAGCGCTTCTCCTGGGGCTGGGCGTGCCGGGAGTTCGGCTCCAGTGAGGTTCGGGTTAAATCTGTCCCCCCCCCCCCTCCACCCACCATTAGCATCACAATGACGTCCCCGGGGCGGGGGAGTGGGGGGGGGGGCTTCCCGTCACCTTGGCAACCGGTGGGGGCCAGGCTGGAGACGTTCCTTTCCCACGACGGGCTGGACCAATGGGGTGGGGGTGGGAGCCAGGATTGGGCATGTGAGGAGGTGGGGGGGACGCGGCCCCCAGGGTCCCAGGACAGGTTGTGATTTCCCGCCCCTCCCCTCTCAGCGCCGGCATTGGCATCGGTTTCTATGGCAACAGCGAGACCAGCGATGGGGTGTCCCAGCTCAGCTCGGCCCTGCTGCATGCCAACCACACGCTCAGCGCCATAGACCACCTGGTGAGGGGCCAGGCAGCGGCCAGACCGATCCCCCGAGGCACAGAGGGCCACCTCCCGGAGAAACTGGACCCACACTCAGAGCCCAGCACCCATCCCTGAAACCCTGGGCCCCAGACTCAGAAGTTCAGGTTGCAACTTGTGGACCTCAGACTGGACACCTGGACCCCCATCCCTGACTGCCACCGGGACCTTAACCCAGATCTGGACCGTGGGGCTCGAACCTAGACCCCCCCCCCTTCACACTTGGTCTCTACCGGGGACCCAAGCCACTGACCACCCAGGGTTCCTGATGGAGGCTGCAGAACTGTACCCCTCCGTCCTTTCCTCATTCCACAGATGTCCTAGCCCCTAGATCTCAGACACCTGCCACCGCTCACCTCTGCTTCACCCTCACAACTCTGTCCCCCAACCCTGGCCTCCCCAAAGAAGACCCTCCCCTGACCCCAGACTCACCCCTGCACGCAGGTGTTGGAGACAGTGGAGAGGCTGGGTGAGGCAGTGAGGACAGAGCTGACCAGCCTGGAGGAGGTGCTCGCACAGCGCACGGAGCTGGTGGCTGCTGCCCGGGGCGCTCGGCGGCAGGCGGAGGCCGTGACCCAGCAGCTGCAGGGGCTGGCCTTCTGGCGGGGAGTGCCCTTGAGCCCCCTGCAAGTGGCCGAAGATGTGTCCTTCGTGGAGGAGTACAGGTGGGTGACCGCTCCTTCAGCCTGGGTGGTTGTGCCTCCAGGGGACATCAGGCAATGTTGGGAGACGTGCTTGGTGGTCACCCCTGGGGGACGGGGAGCTACCGGCCCCTGGTAGGCAGAGACCAGAGACGCATCCTACAGTGCACAGGACGGTCCCTGCAGCAAGGGATGGCCTTTGTCAAGTGTCAGTAGTGCCCAGGTGGAGACACCCTGTGACACAGCTGGACCGAGTCGCTCCACACCCCCCTCACCCCCGAGGATTCACCCACTCACGCCCAGGCTGGCCCACCCATCTGACACGTGTATCCACTCAACACACGTTTATTTAGCACCTTGCGTGCAAGAGAGACATACCCGAGTGATTGGGAACGGGAGCTCTAAAGCCAGAGGGCCACTCCCTAACCGTGTGACAAGTTCCTCACGAGTTCTGTGCCTCAGTGTCCCAATCTGTAAAACGGGAATAATGGATAGCGTTCCCCTCACGGGATTGTTGAGGATTAGACGCGTCCGTATCCGTTAAGTGCTTCCAGCAGCGACCAGCTCGTTCTGTACGGTTGTCTGTGAGATGTAAGTTTTTGTTAAGACAGACGGCAACTCCTGCCCGTCTTCCAGTAAGGGGGCCAATAAGGAACACACACGAGTAAAACATTGTCTCCAAGGTGGTGGGTGGGGGGAGCTCGGGAGAAAATTGAGCAGGAGAGAGGGGTGGGCTGGGTCCAGAGGCTGGCAGGGGCTGGGGGCTGCAGGGGAGGCCTGGGAAGGCCACACGGAGAAGGTGGAGGCAGACTAGGACTGAAGCGGACCGTGACGAGGATGGCCCACGGGCCGTCAGACGGGCCTGGGTCCCCGTGAGGACAGCTTCTGCTTTGTGGCTGAGCCCAGAGGCCGCACGTACCAGGCCTCAGCCCCCTTCCAGGGGTTCCGGTAGCTGTGCAGAACTCCACCGGGGTGAGGCAGGCCCACCACCAACAGGAAACATCTGGATGTACCAACATGAGAGTGCCTGGCACTTGGGAGTCGTCCCTCAACGAAGGTGGCCAGTTTCCTGCAAGAGAACGGGGCCCCTGGAGGGAGAGCTTCCTGGCAGAGTTCCTGGAGGCTGAGAGCAGGAGTTCACAGCACACAACTAGGGCAGGAGGCTGGGCTGCCCCTGACGGAAGTGAGAGTGAGCTGCCGTGTGCATGTGCCGCGCGCATGTCCGGTGTGTGCGTGCGGTGTGCTGTGCGCCGTGTGCCGTGGGGACACTGGCAGCGAAAGCGTGGAGGTCTACTGGGCCACGCGGCCCAGCTCCTTCCCTGGGAAGGAGGGTCCCTGCCACTCTGGGGCCCCAGCCTGGGCACAGCCGCGTGGGGAGCAGTGCGAGCATGCCGTGCGCTGAGCGCGCTCTCGGGCCGCGTGGGGAGGATTGCGAGCGGTGCCGTGCGCTGAGCGCGCTCTGGGGCCGCGTGGGGAGGACTGCGAGCGGTGCCGTGCGCTGAGCGCGCTCTGGGGCCGCGTGGGGAGCACTGCAGGCGATGCCGTGCGCTGAGCGCGCTCTGTGGCCGCGTGGGGAGCATTGCGAGCGATGCCGTGTGCTGAGCGCGCTCTGGGGCCGCGTGGGGAACACTGCGAGTGATGCCGTGCGCTGAGCGCGCTCTGGGGCCGTGCTCCATCAGAGTGAATCAGTCACTGAGACCTAAGTAACACTTGAAGTTTCCTAGCTAGCGTTCGAGCTCGTATTTAAGTGTGTCCACGTGCTTGGAACCCTTCTTTTTTTTTATTTTTAATTTATTTTTATTTATTTTATTTTATTTATTTTTATTTTTTATTTATTTATTTATTAAAAAAATTTTTTTTTCTTAATGTTTTATTTTTGAGACAGAGAGAGACAGAGCATGAGCAGGGAAGGGGCAGAGAGAGAGGGAGACACAGAATCGGAAGCAGGCTCCAGGCTCTGAGCCATCAGCACAGAGCCCAATATGGGGCTCGAAGTCACAGACTGTGAGATCATGACCCGAGCCGAAGTCGGACGCTCAACCGACTGAGCCACCCAGGTGCCCTTGGCACCCTTCTAAGTGCTCTCCCACTAGCCTTGCGACAAGCTCTTGGAGTAGGTGCTGTTGTTCTCCCCCTGTGGTACAGGCGGGGAAACCGAGGCACAGGAGGCAAAGTTCCAGAGACAAGGGTTGCGTGCAGCTAGGAGGCAGAGAGAGGCTGGCCCCGAGCCCCAGGCCGTGCAATGTGACACTCAGCGCGCCTGGGAATGACTCACTTCACCCTGCAGCCTGGGGAGGCAGGTGGGGCTCCAGGAGGCCAGTCACTTGTGCCTGTTAGCGGGCTTCTGCTCGCTGCCATCCGGGAACGGGTCCAGGCGCCCCGGCCCTGGGACCTGAGCCCCGAAGGGCTACCAGCGCACCCGTTTCATGATGAGCCGGCTGCAGCCCGGGGGCCTGGTGGCTGGGGAGGGGGGGGCCTGCAGGGTCAGGCAGGGCAGGGCATGAATGTTGGCGAGCCGTCCCCCTGTGCCAAGTCCTGGCCTGGGAGCCGGGGTGCTGAAGGCTGGATTTGTCTCACTCTGTCCCTTCTCCAGGTGGCTGGCCTACGTCCTCCTGCTGCTGCTGGAGCTGCTGGTCTGTCTCTTCACGCTCCTGGGCCTGGCAAAGCAGAGCAAGTGGCTGGTGATCGTGTAAGAGCGGGCGCCCTCGTGGCAGGCGGGCTCACGTCACAGCACGAGGGGACCTCTTTCCATCCCACGGCGCTCTTGCGAGAGGGACCACTGCTGTCCTTCCCAGCCTCGTGCTGCTTTCGTGCCCCCATCCCACAGGCCTGCCCCCGAGGGTCCTGGGCTGGGCCAGCGCGTGCAGAGAAACCGGGCCTGGAGGAGCCCAGGAGGCACAGGGCAGACCTGGAAACGCAGGATTCGAGGCCACGCGGGTGCTCCAAATCCTAGACTAAAGCCCGTAACGGTCGTGCTCAGGAAGGGGGTGGTTGCTGACTTCTGCTGAGGACCGTGCACACACAACCACCTGTGAACAAGGGGCCCCTCAGGCACCTGACGTGCAGAGGAGGGACCGAGGCAGAAGGCAACCACATCCGAGGCTGCGTGGCCGTTGTGTGGCTCACGGGAGTCTCAGTACCACTCTCCGATTTAAGGGCTCGTTAAATACGGCCAGCTCCCTTCTGGAACCTGCAGGCTGACCCTGTGAGGAAATGCTTTCCTTCTCCCCGTTTGACACGGGGGACTGGGGCTCGGAGAGTTTGGGCCTCCTGCTCAGGGCTGCACAGCCGGGGAATGCTGGAGCTGGTGTTAGCCTATCCCACTCAGGGGGGCCCTTGCTTCCTCCCTGCCTCTGGGGGCCCTGCTGGGGCTCCCCGGTCTCCACGCCCACCCTGGGTAAGAAGTGCCACTGTCCCATGCGGGCTCCCCCTGAGGCTTCCGGACGGTGACCACCCTCCAGTGCTAACCCTTGCGCCCAGACCCCATCCCTAGAGAAAACTCAGGCTGCAGTTTCAGCCTTGGCTATGTCCCCGCTCCTCGGGGGAGGAGTCTGGACAGAGCAGGAGGCTGACCAAGCTATGCTCAAACCTGGGAGGCACGTTTGCGGCTTGCTGGGCTCCTGTGAACTCAAAGCCGGGAAAGAGCCCGGAAACAGGCGGTAGCTCTCCCAGAATCCCGGTGCAAGGCAGCGGCAGAGCCGGGCTGGGATCTGGGGTGCTGGCTTGCCAGCCCAGGGCCCTTCTCACTGTCTTCCCCCCTCGCCCCCGGGGAAGCAAGCTGAAGTTGTTCAGCTCGACGTCAACAACCACAGATCTACAACCTGCACTCCCCACCCCCGCCCAGTTTCTCTGCCCCTACTTCTGCCCCTCCAGGCTCCAGAGGGTGGTAGGGAAGGGGGGCTGTGATGGGATGGACCGTGATGAGTCCCCCCCTTTATAGGATGGCAGTGATGAGTCTCCTGGTTCTTGTCCTGAGCTGGGGCTCCATGGGCCTGGAGGCGGCTACAGCTGTGGTGAGTGCTGCAGGCCAGGCCCCTGGGCCCTGGGACGTGGGGCTAGCAGCCTTGGCTACTGCATCCCGGGGCAGACCCTGAGGGGAAGGACTTGGGGCCAGGATCCCAGGTTCTGAGGTCTAGATCCTGAGGGCTGGAAGCTAGAGCCTTGGATACGTGTGTTCTAAGGGAGGGGGGGCTGGGGGCCCAGACTCCTGGGTCTGAGGGAGGAGGGGCTGGGGGCTGGGCTGTTATCCAGACACTGAGTTCTGTGCAAGTGTGGAACTAGAAAAGTTTCTGGTCTGAGCCCTTTTTCCTGATGCTTCTCTCAGGGCCTTAGCGACTTCTGCTCCAGTCCTGACACCTACATCCTGAACCTGACCGAGGAGGAGACTGGGCTCGATTCAGGTGATCCCATCAACCCAGCGCAGGCCCTGGGTCCTCAGGCCTCTGTGCCCAGTCCCGCCTGGGGTGGGGTTGGGGGCTCAGTCTCAGAAGCTCTCGGCACCTCTCCTGATGGGCTGGAAAAGAGAGGGATACAGAAGCTGGAGAGGGGAGACCAGAGGAGGGGCTGGGCCCGCCTCCCCAGGAATGGGAGGAAATGGGAGTGCACCTTAGACAAGGACGGGACTGCAGAAGATCCGGTTCCAGGGGAGTGTGGAGAGCCGCGTGTTTCTGACTGTGGCTGGAGAAGGGAGGGTGTGTTAGCCTGTCCCTGAATGCCAGGCCTCTGGGACCACAGGAGGGTCCTGAGCTGGGGAGACGCCCCTGGCCCTGAGGGTGGAAAGACAGGGCCCTGCCCCTTCCCACCTTTGCCCTAGGGAGGCGCTGGGGACCCAGGCTCATGGCCTCCCCCCTCTTTCCCTCCCGCTTCAGACATCCTGAACTATTATTTCCTCTGCAACCAGGCAGTCTCCAACCCCTTTCAACAGGTTAGGGGTGCGGGCAAGGGAGCCGGGCGGAGGAGGGCGGGCTGGGGCCTGGACTGCAGGTTCTGGGGGGGGATGCAGTCGCCAGGATGCAGAGCGGGCTGGGGGCGCGGACTACCCGGTCCTCCCTCTGTCTTCCCGCAGAGGCTGACTCTGTCCCAGCGGGCTCTGGCCAACATCCACTCCCAGCTGCAGGGCCTGGAGCGAGAAGCTGTCCCCCAGTTCCCTGATGCGCAGGTGCGCAGGCCGCTCCCAGGGGAAGGGGGGGGGGGGGCTCGCGGCCTGTGGGCGGGGTCTGTCCAGAGGGGCGGAGCCCGGGGGACCGCGAGGCCTGAGGAGTGCGTGGGGTAACACTCCACTCCCGTGCAGAAGCCTCTGCTGTCCTTGGAGGAGACGCTCAATGTCACAGAAGGAAACTTCCACCAGTTGGTGGCTCTGCTGCACTGTCGCGGCCTGCACAAGGTGAGCCCTGTCCCTTTGTCCAAATTCTTCTTCCAGGGAGCCCTCCGGTCTTTCTCCCACCGACCCTGAGAAATCCTTACGTTTATCTCTATTATTTATCTGCCATATAGCTGTTCTCTACCTACCTACCTATCACCTATCTACCATCTGTATTCCTCCTCCCCGCTCGCCCCACCCCTCCCTTGCTCCCTGCCTTCCTCCTCGAGCCTGTGCCCGTTAGGGAATTCTGGAGCAAGACGTGCCTGGGGTCCAGTCCTGGCTCCTGACCTCAGGCAAGTCACTACCTACTCTGTGCCTCAGTTTCCTCGCTTATAAAACCGAGGTTCCAGGGGGTCAGCAGCTGTAAAGCTCTTGTGGGGGGTGGGGTGGTCTCATCGTACTGAGGCAGCAGGGGTGGGCAGGGCACCCCAGAGAAAGAATGCCTGGTTTCCTACAGACTCAGTCCGCTTTGGCCACTGGCAGGGGAGCACCCCTGAACCCCGGTTTCCCTCCCCGGTGAAAGGAGGGAGAGGACACCTGCTTTCCTGCACGGGACCGCCGTCCTCCCTGCACGCACGGGGCTTTGCTATGTGCGCTACCGCTGGTAGCTCCCTGAGCCCTCATTCGTCACGCTGTCGGTCGGAAGGAAATGCTGTCCTTGCCCCACCTAGCGCACTTGGAAGATGAGGGGCAGAGGGCTGGGTCCCAGAGGCCTCGTTCCCCTCTCTCTGTGAGCCTCTACAGCCAGGCAGTCACCCAGTGTCATGCCCTCATTTCCTCGCCCCACCCCCATCCCAAGGGCCCACTGCAGCTCAGGCCTCTTGTCCCCTGGAGGACACGTGCCTCCTCGGCCCTTGTGGTGTGTCCCCTCATGGGCCCTCAGCAGGGCTGCCAGATGTACCAAACAAATAACCTCTTTACTGTTAGGTATGTCCCATGCTGTGTCGGGAAGGTGCTTGTACTAAAATGTTTTGCTGTCGGGCATCTGAAATTCAAATCTAAGTGGGCATCCTGCCTTTGTTCTGGAGACCCTATCAGGGATCTGAACAGGCCCTTGCTGTGATCACATCCCTTCCATAGCTCCCACTGTCCCCAAAGCTTCGGAGGTTGGCACTCTAACAAGGGGGCCATGGGGGACACAATGAAGCAATACTCAGGGTTGCTGAACACCTGAGCTGCAAAATCCTAGAAAGCACCCCGACTTTCCATGGAAGGGCAAACTGGGCCCCACAGATCACTCACTCTCTGGTCCAGGCCAACACTGGGCCGGACTGCGCTTCCCAAGGTTCACTGTGGACAGAGGGAAGGAAGGGAGGGAGAAGGGTGGGTCAGAGTCTCACCTTCCACTGGTGTGCCATGTGACCCTCGGCCTCGGTTTCCCCTCTCTAGGCTCCAGGGTCCCCACGTACTAAAATCAGGATTGACATCAGGGATAAAGTGCCAGGAGGGTGGGTCTGGAGCCTCAGAGACCTGGCTCCAATCCCAGCTCTGCCCCTGCCAGGCTGTGTGACTCTGGGCAAGTGGCTTGCCCTCTCTGGGCTTCAACTTTCTGCCACTGCAAAACGCAGCGGTGTGAGGGGGAGCTGATCTCTGCCTTGCAGGGCTATGAGGAGGGTAGGTGCCTGATACAGTATAAACAGAAGGCCCCACCACCCTGACGGGCCCCTCCCTTGTGACACACTGGCCCAGTACCAGGCACCCCTGCCCGCCAGCCAAGGACTCAAGCCAGAAACCTTCTAGAAGCATCCTTCTTACTGTCTGTCAGCAAGCCATTGCCTCCCGCAGCCATTCCCCAGGCAAGTTCTGCTGGCCCTTCCTCTGAAACCCACCCGGGCTCTGAGCACGACTCACTCCACCTGCTGTACCCTGGTCACCCTCCTCACCTCCCACCCAGTGGCCACACAGTATTTCCCCTGTCCCCCTGCTTGTCCCCCCCCCCATCTGTCCTCCCCGAAACAGCTAACAGCTGGCTGAGCCTCACACACAATCCGATCAAGTTCTTTCTCCACTAAAACCCTTCAGCGACTCCCCTGCACACGGATTAAAGTCCAGTTCCACGCCTCGCCTGCAGGGGGCCCGGGCTGCTCCTAGCCTCCGCCCCTCACACCCCCTCCCTGCACAGGCCACAGCAGCCCTCAGACGGCTCCGGGGCCTCGAGCGGGCACGTGCCTTCCTGCCAGGATCCGTCCCCGCTGCTGCCAGGGCCCAGCACTGCCTTCTGGTCCCCTCTCGGCTTCCTGTGACCTGAAATGACCTCACTACGTGCAAGGTGCCATTCTGAGTCCGTGGCTCTTCTCAGCGAGGTTCTGAGCCAGAGATCCTGCCCCCAGGGGACGTTTGGGGTGCACAGAGACATGTCTGGGTTGTCCCAACCGGGGAGGGGGTGCTACTGGCATCCAGTGGATAGAGCCCAGAGAGGCTGTCCAACATCCTCCAGTGCACTAGACCAAGGCTGAGCTGGTGTGGCGGCTGCGGGTGCAGTGGAGAGGAGGCCACGATTTGGGTTTATACCTCCAGGTACAATGACTGTGCTTGGAGCACCCCCAGGGTGCTTGGACTGAGTCCAGGTGACAGGGGAGGAAACCGAGGCACAGAGAGGTCAAGTGACTTGCCCAGCAGGGCACAGCCAGGTGGGCGGTCTGAGCCGTGCACACTGCTGCGTGTGTGTGTGGGGGGGGGGGGGCCTGGGGGAGGGGCGCTGCCCGCTGACACCCTCCCCCGCCCACCCCAGGACTACGGCGCTGCCCTTCGGGGCCTGTGTGAGGATGCCCTGGAAGGCCTGCTCCTCCTGCTGCTCTTCTCCCTCCTGTCCGCGGGGGCCCTAGCCACCGCCTTGTGCAGCCTGCCCCGCGCCTGGGCCCTCTTCCCGCCCAGGTCAGGAGGGGAGGGGGCGTGGTCCCGGGAGCGGTGGTGGGGTGACCACCCCCGGGCCGCGGCTGGTGTTGGGGGTCAGCCTCCTCATGGAGCCCCCATCCTGCCTCTCTGCCACTCAGTGACGACTATGATGACACAGACGATGACGACCCTTTCAACCCTCAGGTAGTGGACCCGCTGGTCTGGGGGAGGGGCTGGGGGCCTGCACCACGGCGCCAGACCCCCTCCGTGCCCTGTCCCCAATCTCCCTGCAGGAATCCAAGCGCTTTGTGCAGTGGCAGTCATCCATCTGAGCCCCTCCTCCACGCCGGACTGGAGCCCGTGACCCCCACCCCGGTGAGCTTCCAGAGAGCGACACCCCGGTTCCCGGAGCTGCCGCTGCTCTCCTGTCCCTCACTCTGGGGACCAGGGCGGCCCTGCCGTCTGCCTCGGGCCCCTGTGTCTGCCTCTCCCTGCGGTTCCTTCCCTGGCGGCCGGAGAAGATCCCACTGACCCAGCCTGAGCGGGCTCTCACCACTAACAGCACCTCTACTACACGCCCCTACCGAGGGGGCAGGCCGGGGCCTGGGGCTGGCAGGCAGGGATGGCCAGCTAGCCCCGCACCCTTCACCCTTGGCCACCAGGCCCATCCTTGCAGGGACACAAGTGCCCGGCCCCTGCCATGCCCCAGGGGGCTTAGGGCCGTGACCTCCACTTGCGGCACTAACTTGGGAATGGGTTGATTTGAAATAAAAGGGAAAACTTTATTTTACAAGCAGCTGGGTCCTTATTTCTCTCCTCCCTGATCTGGCCTCCCAGCTGGGGCCCAGGGACCCCCTCACGGCAGCGGGAGGCTGCCGGGCACTTCTGTTTCCGTCCAGGCTCTGTGGCGGTTCCAGAGGTATTGTTATTTTAAATAGTAATAATGACGATAACAACTTTTTTGCCTGATTCTAAAAGCAGGACCCAGGTCCTGACCCAGGAAGAGGCAGACATCCCTGGAATGGACCAGACCACCCAGAAATAGATCTTAGAGTGTATGTATAGGACAGAAGACAGACGTCAAGTCAGAGTGAAGGGCCTGCTTGCTTTCAAAGATCTGCGAACACGGTGGCCCCTCACCCGGAAGAAAACATTCTACGTACAAGACAGGTGAAAATCTAAATGTAGACAAGGGAAGGGGCAGAAATATTTCAAAGAGTAAGTAGGAGATTTTGTATCTGGTATACCTTGGTTGGAAGGGGAGGATTTTCAGCAAGATCCTCTAAAGCTAGAAAGGAAAAGGTAATTTATTTGACAAACTGTGGAACTAAAAACAAACAAACAAACAAACAAACAAACCATAAAGCCAAGAGGCAAATTAGTAGTCTAGGGAAAAGTCATTTTAACACATATGGCAAAGAAATGTGTTATTATTACTACATAAATCTGCAGAGCTTCCATAGACTAAGAAAAAGACAACTTGACTTGAAAATAAGCAACTAAAATGAACATCCCAACACCGGTGAACAGACAAAAAGATGTTCAAACCCTAATAATTAGGAAGCGTGATTTGCAAACGAGCAGGATCGGTTTTCCAGCCCGTGTTGGCGACGCTAACACGGAGTCAGCGCGAAGATTCCCTGATGGCAGGGCTGTGGAGGTGCGGGCACTCAACCCGCGGCTCCTGACACTGGGAATCGCCACCCAGTGACAACAGTCTGCTCACGGGTGATCAAATCAAAACAGTGGAGACCCTCTGACCAGGCAGGCCTGCTTTGGGGGTTCACTTCACAGAAGGAGAGCAGAGGCATCGAAATCTAGGGACGTATGTTAAGGGTTGTCCGCTGCAACAAAACTTTGGCTTCTGGCTAAATTCGGAGCTGAAGGCCACAGAAAGAGGGCGAGTCCAATAAATAACCGTATGGCAGGGCTCTCCGGAACACAACAGCCCTTGGCTGGGTTCGGGACTTTAGGGAAGGCCTAAGAAAGGAGAGAACGGAGCTGGGTGTGACAGGCGGTGGCAGCACAGAGGACAAATGTGCAGGCTGTGATTAAGGGCCTTGCCTGCTGCTTACTTACCATCAGATGGCTGTGGTCAGTCACTTGACCTGTTGGGGCTCAGCTGCCTCACCCATCATAGCGGGGGACATATGACAGGTCCCCAGGCCCTCCTCTGCGATTCCAGAATTCAAAGCTCTCCCGGACCACAAGTCTCCCTGAACTCCCTTAACTCACCGGGCGGCAAAAACAGACTAGTCCCCCTGCCTGTGTGAATGTTCATCTCTACCCTCCAGAAACACTGATGGGGTTACTTCCAAACGCCGTGCAGGGTACTGAGGGTACCAGGCACTGTGTGGGATACAGATCACGTTGCCTCTCGAAACCATGAAAAATCCTTAAAGCTCAAAACACATACCCGAGGGTCTCAGGTCAGGGCCTGTTGGCCCAGAGTGCCAGGGGTCAGACAGCGTAGGGCCTGCCTTAGGGGACCAGTCTTGCTAATAGTTTCCATCTTGTGCGCTGCAAGGAATGTTCAAGGAAGCTTTCAGGGTGGACTGGCCTGAAGCTGGGAAGCAGAAACTGACGGCAACTTCCAGTGAAGGGGCTTTGGGCGCCCTAAGTGTTGACTCACTTTCTCCTCTTGACTGCAGCTGAGATGGCTGACCCTGGGGCCTGCCCACAGCTCCTCAGGCTGCTTTGACCTCAAACACTGCCCTCTGGTGACCGTGAGTCCTTGCCTGCAAGCTGAAACGCCCCCTGATGGGTTGCAGATCCCAAAAGTAGCCTGAGATTCAGGCCGCCTGATTTTCTGCCAGCAGGTCCAGGAGTGATGTGTAACCCGGGAGCTTTAACCAAGAAAGAAGGACATTTTGTCTAACCTTTACGAAAGATAAATATACTTTAATTTAAAAATCATACATAGAAGGACTTTCACTTCCAACCAAGAGGGAGGAACAGGGACTAGGTTTTCTTTCCTTCCTGAAACAACCAAAACCAGACAAAATATGTAAAACAACAGGGCTCAAGAGTCAGCATCAGGCAAAGGAGAGTGATCCCTGACGTGGAAAACACCCAGGTGAGCCCTGAAATCACCAGAGCCCATGGTCATCAGAGTCTGACCACAGAACAGCAAAGGGGGACTGAGACAGAACACCTCCCAAAGGCCCCACCTAAAACTGCTCTAAAAAAGCCTATTAAAAAAAGAAAAATCTCACACCAGAAGAAGGCCACAAAAGGGGAAAAGGGAAACAAAGATGGGACAAATAGAAACCCCATAGCAAGACGACAGGTATAAAGGCAAGCATACCAATAATCTTGCTAAAAGTGTTGTTATAAACACTTCTTTTAAAAGGCAGAGATTGTTCACTTGGGTAAAAAAGACCCAACTATAAGCTATGTACAAGAAACCTATCGGCAGAAAGAAAGAAAAAGAAAGGAAGGAAGAAACCCACCTTAAATATAACCGTTAAAAGTAAAGGGATGCTAGGGGCGCCTGGTGGCTCAGTCAGTTAAGTGTCTGACTCATGATTTCGGCTCAAGTCACAATCTCACAGTTCGTGTCACTAAGCCCGGCAAGGGGCTCTGCGCTGACAACTCAGGGTCTGCTTGGGATTCTCTCTCTCCCTCTCTCTGCCCCTCCTTCCCTACAAGTATGCACGCTCTCACTCTTGCTCTCAAAAGTAAAAAGAGCAAAGGGATGCTAAAGGCAATGGGGTACTCTAGATTAGACCCTAGCACATAAAGAACACATTAGTGGAAAAAGTAAAAATCAAATAAAGCTGCAGTTAACAGTAATGTGCCAATGTTGGTTTCTTGGATTAGCAAATATACTACAATAATGCGAGATAACAGCATTAAGGGGAAACGGATGTAGGATACACAGAACTCTGAATTATCTTTGCAACTTTTTGTACACCCAAAACTAACCTAAAACAAAGTTTTCTTTTTAAAGAGAGAAGACAGAAAAAGATCAACTGTGCTCATTAAAATGATACGCAGTCATCAACAGAAAAGTTTCTAATAGTAAAACACGGGAAGGAAACGGCTTCTGAAATAATTATTCTATTGCCTATTATGCGTACATTGAGCGGTCCCTGAGCCGGACTGGATCGTGCCACCGGTCAGGATCCAGGATGGAAACAAAGGGCACCCTGCTACCTGCCAGGTCCACATTTCCCAGCGTGGCACCACTGCCCTTCCAGGGTGTGCCACCTGCCCACCTGTACAGACCCATCAGCTTAGTCCAGGACCCCGCACGCGTTTACTCCGCCGCGGCCACCTGCTCCCCCCGTGCTCCCGCGGTGGTCCCCAGGCCTTTCCCGTCGCCCGCCTCCGTGCGTTTGCAGGCGTTCTCGGCCGGGGGCGCCTGGCAGTTTCATGCAGTAGGGAAGCTCCCTTTCCCGGAGGCTGTTCTCACCCCCTTTCTTCGACTTCACCATTCTCTGCCCCGGGCTTCCACAGCTGTACGGCAGGTAGTCTCACATCCCTCCTCATGCTACTCTGTGTCTGGAAACAACGGCGGCTACCACTCACTGAGCCAAGACCCAGTTGCGTGTGCCGGCACAACGCCGGCCGACCCCGCCGGGCGTGTCCCCTCGGGGCCACCGTCCCCACCCTAGTCTTCCGGCTTGCCTTAAACGCCCACGCGTCCTTGCGCAAGCGGGGGGCGGGCTCAAGTCAAGCTCGAGGCGCCCATTGGCTGTGCTGTGTCGAGGGAGGTGGGGCGAGGCCTCCGTGTGACGTCAGGACGCTGCGGTCAGAACGTCGAAGCCCAAGGAAGACAAGAACCAGCCGGGTCGCGAGCAGTTCTGCGGCCGTGTCGCTGTCGCCTTGGGCCGCTGCTGACGATTCTAGGGGACAAACTGCTGAGGTGGGTGTGGGGAGCGGTGGGCGGTCGGGCGGGGACGGCGTTTCCTTCCGGCCCTCCACCCAGCGGGTCCTGAGGCCTAGGTCGGCCGTCGCACCAACGGACGCCGCGCGCGAGCGACGACAGGGTGTGGCGGGCCCGGGAGGCCACTGCGCTTGCGCACCCTGGCGCTTGCGCGGTCGGCCTCGGCTCCCCACCCCCGCTCTCGGAATTTCTGGGCCCCGAGCGCCCCCCTCCCTCAATCCCCATTGACCGGGTTGTTCCACCGGGAGGATGGCGTTGCCCCGGGCGACGCGCGGTCCCGGCACCTTATTCCCCCCCCACCCCCCCCCCCCGGAGACGCGGTGCGCACGCGCGGCACGGCCGGGGCAGTGGCTCTGGAGCCGGTCGCCGGGATCTCGACGGGCTCTTTCTTCACCTGACGCCTTAGCCCCCTCCGGGCCTGCGGGATGGCCAGGTGCCCCTCGTGGCCGGTGCCGGGCAGACCAGCCCAGGACCCTCCGAGCCTCCCTCCCCCACCCCAGGCCTTACTCCCACCCTCCTTTCTGTCTCGGGCCTCCCTCATTCGCTGTGCCCGCTCACTGTCCCCACTCATCACCTCCTGCCCCTCCCCCCGCCCCCCAATCTCTTTCCTCTTTCAGATTTTTCTTAGGGTTTCTTCCAACTCCAGATTGCTGTTCCTGTCCCCTCCCTTCTTGTGGGACTGTGGGGTTCTCCAGCGGAGACTCGCCTTTGAGCGCCCTATACTTCTCAGCCCCTCGAGTTTTGCCCCCAAGGCACCCCCTTCACTTTCTTGCAGTCTTTTCTCCTCCAGTCTTAGTTTCCTGAAGACGTTCTGGACGTTTTCAGGCATCTCCAAAGCTTTCTCTCCAGACCGCAACAGGGGATCGCCTCTTCTGGCCGCTGTTAGGAACCGCGTATATAGGCTTGTCCTCTGACCTTGGGGACTTCTCTGACTTCAGGCTCCCTGAAAGCTTTCTGAGAACATGTTCCTTCATTTTAGCGCCCCCCCCACCCCCCACCATCGTGGGCATCCTCCACTTCTCCCTGTTTCTTGGAGTAACTTACAGAAGCCCCCTTTCTCTCAGATATTTTTTTTCCATCTGTTCTCCTGAGTTCTCTCTAGGTTCCCATAGATGCTTCCCTGTTTGCAGCCTGAAGAGTTATGTAGACTTTGTTTTTCCAAGCATCCTTTTTCTTCTGCTGCTTCTCAGAAGCTGTCTTCCTCTCTGGATTTCTTTTCAGCCCTTACCTGAGGCCCCCCACCCCGCCTGCTGGACCTTTCTTCCGTATCAGGGTTTCCCTCGAATCTTCCCTTTTCCCATGTGGGTTTCAGGCACTCCTCTTTCCCTTTGGGAAATTTCTTCAGACTTCCCTGTTTTCAAATCCTTCATTTTCCAGCCAGAACACTGCAGGGTGGTGGAGATCTTCCCCTCACACAGAAGCCCTTTGATTCCACACCCAGAATTCTCTCCTAACTTCTCAGTCGCTCCTTTTGTGCCGGGCTCCTCGTGAGCCTGGCTCCTCCAGTCCCCCACTTTGTGACTTGTTTCTTGCGTCTTCGCAAGTCTCTCTAACTCCTCTTTTTCTCATAGACGGTGAAAAAGCAGTCTGGCTCCTGAGGTCCACCCCTTATGCCCCAAGGTCCAGATGGCGGCCAACGTGGGTGATCAACGTAGCACGGATTGGTTAGTGTGGCTGGAGGGGCGGAGGCCAGAGGGGAGGGCGAGAGGAAGCAAGAGCCAGTGTTGTCCTCAGGGACGGCAGCGCACACAGTGTGGTGGAGTGGGGATGAGGGCTTCTTCTGGCCACCAGGGTCAGGGGAGCATTGGGTTGCAGGGTGGAGAGGGTCGGGTCTTCACCTCTCTGAGCACTGTTTTAAATTCACAGTACGGTGCTTATTTCATAAAACTGCAAGAATTCATTCAGTGAGCTGTGATTAAGGGGCAGACTCCAACGCCTCAAATACTTGTGTGTTTCTGCTAATACCTGGTCTTTTCCAAAACAGCGTGATCATGACTTGCTGGCTGGGGAGGTGTCAGCCAGAACTGACCAATGAAACATTTAGGCCTACTAGGCACCAGATGCTATGTTAACTTCTGTGGGTACTGGTAATCTTTTTGTCTGATTTGTAAGAACTGCTGTGTGGTAGGCACCTGTAGCGCCTTGGGTCTCTAATCTATCTCTCACAGAAAGGTGTGACGCAGAAACTAGGTGTCGGCGTATTACGATGAAAGTATATTCTGGATTAAAAAAAATCTTGGCTCCAGTAGGTGGTGCGAGGGAGATCTAGGACTCAAGCCCGGGTATGTGCCTGCCTCCACCTTGCCCACCGTGCACAGGGAAAAGAGAGACGACCAGTGTCCCTTCTCTTGCAGGTCCTCTCAGTACAGCATGGTGGCCGGGGCAGGCAGAGAGAATGGCATGGAGACTCCTATGCATGAGAACCCGGAGTGGGAGAAGGCCCGCCAGGCTCTGGCCAGCATCAGCAAAGCAGGAGCTGCCGGCAGCTCCACCAAGGCCAGCAGCAACGGGCCCGTGGCCGGCGCACAAGTGAGGAGGCACACAGTACCTGGGTAGCCTGTGGGGGGGTTGCTAGGGGAGGGACACGCTTGGTATTCTCTGGTATCACGAGGACAGGGCGCCCCGAAGATGTCCTGGGAGCCTTCAGGTGAGGGGGGCAAAGTGTGTTCTGCTTGGAGAGCTTAGGGCACCTCCCGGTCCTCGTCCCAGGGGATGCAGCCTCAAGAGGGGAATGTGTCCGGGGTCTCCGAGGTGACCCACGATCATTGGCCGGGGCCGTGGCTCTCTGGAGAGAGGCGGACCCAGTGTCGCTCCTTCGCTCTTAACCGCTGTCGTCCGGGCTCCGTTTGGGGGGCCGCAGGGCCTGTGGGCTCTTGCTGCCGATGCTCATGGCGTGTGTCCCTCTCCCCAGTACGTGTCACAGGCAGAAGCCTCGGCTCTGCAGCAGCAGCAGTACTACCAGTGGTACCAGCAGTATAACTACGCCTACCCTTACAGCTACTACTACCCCATGGTGAGTGCCCGGCCCGGCGGGGCAGGTGCCGCGCTGGGGTGCAGGAGAGGTGTCGGGACGGGGGCCAGGGCCAGCCGGCGGCCCGAAGACAGCAGCGACAAATTCTGGAAAATCTTCCGCTGGCGCGTTGCCCACAAGATCAAGTTCAGGGCGCCTCCTGGGACCTGCCTCCCCTGCTTCTGGCCGCTTCCGTCCCCACGCTCATTCCACCGCTGCGCAGAGACCTCCTAGGTCTTTCACGCTCGACGTGCACCTGTGCTCTGTTTTAGCTCTCTTCCCACGTTCCCGTGCCTGTCTGCGTCCTCGCCTTGCCGAGGGCTGCCCAGGTCGTGCCTCACAGAGCCCCGTCCTCTGGCAGACTTGAGTAGTTAGAGCAGTTCCACCCACCCCTGCCCCACGTCTTCCCTGGGCCTTTTTTTCTTTCATGGTGCTTACTGCTGGACACGCTACGTATTTGCCTATGATGACTGCACCTGTTTTGAGCGCGGGCTTCGTTAGAGCATGGTTTTTTATTTATTTACTCTTTTGGGGGGGCTCTGTTGTGCTTAGGAAAGTTGGTGCTCAGTAGATATTTTCTATAACGGAACGGGATCGATCGAGGTTCCCATTTTATTTCAGTTTTCTTTAAGAGAATTGGGTGCATTTATGCAGCGGAAAGGAAGAAATAGAAAGGGGAAGTGGGGCATCACAGATTGCGTGTGGCTCCCCAGCGGGCAGGATGACAGGGACGGCACCGTGCCTGCGCTGACCCTTCTTTCCGTGCCTTTGCAGAGCATGTACCAGAGCTACGGCTCCCCCTCCCAGTACGGCGTGGCCAGCTCCTATGGCTCCGCCACCCCCCAGCAGCCATCGGCACCCCAGCACCAGGGGACTCTGAACCAGGTAATGCCCGTACCCGGCTCCTCGGAATGTTGAAGAAGGGGAGTACGGTTTTTCTGAGCGGGCGAGCAGTGGGCACACCTGCATCATTTAAGCCACCCGCCCCCTGCCTTCTCTCCTGCCGGGCAACTCCTCATCTGATAACGAGGAGGGCAAAGTGTAGCTTTTGAAAGGGAGGGTCTGGGGCTTGGGCACGGCCTGGGGCCTGGGGCCGGGTGCTGGGGCGGTGGCGGGAGCAGTGTGCAGCGTGGCGGCCCGTCTTCCCGATTTCCGCCCAGCACGTGCACACATACCTGCACAGCCACATCCGCAGTCTGGCCTTGGCGTTTAGCGTGCGGTGGGGAGTGTGGAGCTGGTGCCGGGGAGGTGCGTGGGCCTGGCCCAGAACCCCAGCTCCCCAGCTCCCCCTCCGGTGGTGTCGTTACGAGCCACGTGATACCTCTGCATCTCTGCCAGTCCTGTCATTTCCTCACAGAGCTCCCATGAGTGTGTGTAATCACTTCTGTGCTTTGACTGGCACGCGGGATATGCTCAGACAGGAACCACCGGGTGATGTGCTGTTGGGCCAGTGCTCACATGGGGGTGGGCTGCAGGGTTTAATGCCTACTGCTGCCATTCAACAGCTGGGGGCCAGAGGAGAGCAGCTCCGGGTCTGAGCCTGAGCCTTGTCAGCTGTCTGCGGGCTCGGGACAGCGAGGTGCGGGAGGGTCGTGGCACAGGGTTGAGGGCTGAGTGGTGCTGTGATCGTGCAGGGCAGTGTTAGGGCCGGCACAGAGGCCTCTGCTCCCGCCCTCAGTGCCTGCTTCCTCCGCCAGCCCCCAGTCCCCGGCATGGAAGAAAGCATGTCCTACCAGGCACCCCCTCAGCAGCTGCCAGCAGCCCAGCCCCCTCAGCCCTCCAGCACCCCGCACGGGGCTCATACTCTGAACAGCGGCCCCCAGCCTGGAACAGCCCCTGCCACACAGCACAGCCAGGCAGGGCCCGCCTCCGGCCAGGCCTATGGGCCACACACCTACTCTGAGCCTGCCAAGCCCAAGAAGGGCCAACAGCTGTGGAACCGGATGAAGCGTAAGTCGGCGGTAGACTTTGGAGAGGAGAGCCCGCGGGGTCCAGAAGTAGGCGTGGGGTGCATGGTGTGCTGGTCCGTCCTGGGCTGTTGGGCACCCCCAGGCTTTGGGTGCAGGTGACCGGGAGCTGGGCGCCTCCCGTTCCTGGGGCTGGGGCGGTCTGAGGTGGGCCGGGGTGAGGCCTAACTCCGCTTTTGCGGTCCCCACAGCAGCCCCTGGGACTGGCGGTCTCAAGTTCAACATTCAGAAACGGCCCTTTGCCGTCACCAGCCAGAGCTTCAGCTCCACCTCAGAGGGTCAGCACGGCAGCTTCGGCCCCCAGCCGAACCCGGAAAAAGCCCAGAACCACCGGTGAGGGCCGCCTCCTCGCTGCTGTCCCCGCTCCCTCGCCTCTGGTCAGCTGGTGCGCTCTGCACCCAGACTCCGTCGGCTCCTCCAGAAATGGGGTGGGGTCCTCCTTCCCTCTTGGCTGCCATGAGCAGGAAATGAGAGGGGAGAGAAGGCACTTGAACCGTGTCTGGCACGTGTCAGCTCTGCAAGTGGCGGCGATGACGGAGTCTGTCGCGCTGTGCGGTGCTGCCCGGCTGAGCCCCACGTGTGCCCCTTCCCAGGGGGAGCCTGTCCGGGAAGCCCGACGATTGGCCGCAGGACATGAAGGAGTATGTGGAGCGCTGCTTCACTGCCTGCGAGTCGGAGGAGGACAAGGACCGGACCGAGAAGCTGCTCAAGGAGCTGCTGCAGGCCCGGCTGCAGGACGGCTCCGCCTACACCATCGACTGGAGCCGGGAGCCCCTGCCGGGGTTAGTCCGGGCAGGGGGTGCGGCTAAGGGCGGTTCTGGGTGCCGGAGCGGAGACCCGCAGACCTGGGTCCCCGGAGCCCTGAGAATGAGCCGGGAGGTCGGACCCCGGGGTGGAAGGCCAGGAGGGGAGAGCTGAGGCGCAGGCGCTGCCTGGGGATGAGATCCTGGGTGGGAGGGAGGTCCTGCGGGCTCCCGGGCGCCTGGGGCTCAGCAGCGGAGAGCACTCTCTAGACAGAGGAAGCCTGGGGTTTGCCTCCTGGTTTTGCAGTGTGTTAGCTGAGTCGCCTGGGTAAGTTCCTTTCCCGCCTGAGGTGGTGTGTCCCTGGGGTGGCCGGCAGATGCTGGGGACGGTGGGGGCACTGGGTTGGTGATGCCCTGCCCTGCTATATCCTCAGGCTGACCCGGGAGCCTGTGGCTGAGAGTCCCAAGAAGAAGCGGTGGGAGGCCCCTAGCAGCCTACATCCTCCCAGGGGGGCAGGCTCAGCGACAAGGGGCGGGGGTGCCCAGTCCCAGCGAGGGACACCGGGGGCTGGGGGTGCTGGCCGAGCCCGGGGCAGCAGCTTCGCCAAGTTTGGCAACCGCAATGTCTTCATGAAGGACAACAGCTCCTCCTCCAGCACGGACTCGCGCTCCCGTTCCTCCTCCCGGTCCCCCACCCGCCACTTCCGCAGAAGGTGCGAGGACTTGGGGATGGGGGGCGGGGCTCAGGGCTTGCGGGGAAGCAGCCGTTTCAGGCCTCACCTTCCTGCTTCTTCTGTGCAGTGACTCCCACTCGGATTCAGACAGTTCTTACTCAGGGAATGAGTGTCACCCTGTGGGTCGCCGGAACCCACCCCCTAAGGGCCGAGGAGGTCGGGGGGCCCACATGGATCGAGGCCGAGGCAGGGCGCAGCGTGGGAAGAGGTGAGACTTGGGTCAGGTGGCGGGGGGGGGGGGGGGTGCGGCGCCAAGATCCGGGTTCCTGGGAGGAAGAGGGCTGTGTTCTTGGGGATTATCGGGCGAGGCAGCCGGTGATCTCGGCCGCATTCACTCGTGACCTCTCTCCCAGGCACGACCTGGCTCCCACCAAGCGCAGCCGGAAAAAGATGGCTGCGCTGGAGTGCGAGGACCCTGAGCGTGAGCTGAAGAAGCAGAAGCGGGCTGCCCGCTTCCAGCACGGACACTCCCGCCGCCTGCGCCTCGAGCCCCTGGTGCTGCACATGGGCAGCCTGGAGAGCAGCGGCGCGGACCCCGACTGGCAGGAGCTACAGATCGTGGGCACCTGCCCTGACATCACCAAGCACTACCTGCGCCTCACCTGTGCTCCCGACCCGTCCACTGTGCGCCCTGTGGCAGTAAGTGCCTGGGAGGGGCAGGTCCCCCCGCGGGGCCACCGCCGGCACAGGGGGCTGTGGGTGGCGGCAGGAGCCTGTGGCTGCGCAGGGACGTGCTTTGGAGCCTGGGTCCCGGTCACGTGGCCTGCTCGGGAGACTTCCTCGGCTCTGAGCAGCCGTCTCCTGTTGAGGAGGCAGGGGGAGGGAAGCCGCCTCCCCAGGCCAGCGCTTTGGGAGACGGGTGATCGTGCCGCCGTGCTCTCTGCTGGGCGGCGGCAGCGTGGCTGACCCTGTGCCCAGGGTACACGCTGATGTGGGCAGCTGGGGCTCGGGAGCTGGCACTCTTGCCGAGTGTTTTGGGTTCCTTATGAAGTTGGTAGCAAGATGCTAAGTGGCTTTGATGTTGCACTTTTTTTCTTATACACGGAGCTTAAGAAATTGTAATGGGTGGGGCGCCTGGGTGGCTCAGTCGGTTGAGCGTCTGAATTTGGCTTGGGTCATGATCTCGCGGTTTGTGAGTTCAAGCCCCGCATCAGGCTCTGGTGCTGACAGCCTGGAGCCTGCTGTGGGTTCTGTGTCCCCCTTTCTCTCCACCCCACCCCTGCTTGTGCTTTGCCTCTCTGTCTTTCAAAAATGAATAAACGTTAAAAAAAAAAAAAAGAAGTAACGGGTGTTAGTTATAGCCTTGCTCACCTTGCTGAAAGCACACTGAGCCTTAATTTGGATCCCTTCCCAGGTTTTGAAAAAGTCACTGTGCATGGTCAAGTCCCACTGGAAAGAGAAGCAGGACTACGCCTTTGCCTGCGAGCAGATGAAGTCGATTCGGCAGGACCTGACGGTGAGGGGGGTGCTGGGAGGGCCTTGCCGTGGTGAGTCCTGGCCTGCCCTGGCCTCACCGCTCCCCCTTGCTGTTCCAGGTGCAAGGCGTGCGGACAGAGTTCACGGTGGAGGTGTATGAGACGCACGCCCGCATCGCCTTGGAGAAGGTGAGTGGGGTGCCGGGGCCTCTCGGGCTCTTTGGGGCTCCCTGTCCTGGCCTCACTCTCTTTCTCGTTCTCCGCGCCCGGGGCTCCAGGGCGATCACGAGGAGTTCAACCAGTGCCAGACGCAGCTCAAGTCGCTGTACGCCGAGAACCTACCCGGCAACGTGGGCGAGTTCACCGCCTACCGGGTCCTCTACTACATCTTCACCAAGAACTCAGGAGGTGGGAGGTGCCGCCTGCAGGTCGGGCTGGCCCCAGGCCCCCAGGGTTGGGTGCTGCTGACCCCGTTTGTCTCGGGCCCCAGACATCACCACGGAGCTGGCGTACCTGACTCGGGAACTGAAGGCAGACCCTTGCGTGGCCCACGCCTTGGCACTGAGGGCAGCCTGGGCTCTGGGCAACTACCACCGCTTCTTCCGGCTCTACTCTCACGCACCCTGCATGTCCGGGTACCTGGTGGACAAGTTTGCAGACCGGGAGCGCAGAGCTGCCCTCAAGGCGATGATCAAAACGTATGTGAAGCTGGGTTCTCTCCCTGCCCCCTCTTCTCTGCCGGCCCCGCCGCCGTCCACCCCTTCTCCCCTCTGCCCTCCGCACCCTCCTGGGCTCCTATCCCCGGGCCTGTGGTCCTCTCTGCCCGTCTCTTCTTTCCACATATGCTCTGCTCCCCAGTCCCTCCTGCTTCCCTTCACTCAGTTCGCCCTCTGCGTCTCCTGTGTCCCCCACTCTGTCTCGCTGCTCCAGGGCGCCCTCTGCACCCCTCTGAGTCTCTGTTTCTCCTGCTCACGTCACCCCGGACCCTGGTTTGTCTTCTTGCTCTGGGCTCTTGGTTTCCTTCCTCCGAGGTCTCTGTTCACCTTTGAAGGCTCTCCCGTCACTGAGCTCCCACTCGGTAGAGACAGACTAGGAAGGACGGCCCTGCTCTTGGTAGCCTCTGATCTAATGGGACGAGACCCCGTTTGTTTCTGAGCTCCTTAAAGAGTGCAGAGTGTTTAGGGAGACCCGTGTGATTCGGGGGCAAGCCAGGTCAGGGCGGTTCTCTGTTCAATAGATGTCACTGGTGCCGTGTGTGTGCGCGTGCGTGCTTGTGCTGGGGAACCTGTGGTCAGGGCGCGGAGGGAGATGCCTCTGGGCGACATGGGGCCGGATCAGGAGACATTTGTTGTTGTCACAACTAGGGGGTGCTACTGGTGTCTAGTGGGTAGAGCCTCTTGTAGTGCCCAGGATGCCCCATGACGGAGAATTACCCGGCCCCAGTGTCAGTCTTGCCAGGGTTGAAAACCCTTGGTCAGAGGTTGGTAGGTCCAAGGGGCCACATCCATTAGCGTAGCCACAGGGATGGTGTGGAGATGAGGAGACACAGTCACCCTGAAATTAGGAGATGCACACATTCTGGGATCCAGTTCGGGTCCAGAAGATTTGAGGCAGAGCGGAGCCAGGGCAGAGGCCACAGAAGGAGAGACAAGGATGTGGGGCAGAGACACGGAGGCGGCAGGAAACACAGGACACGGTTGCGTACCCAGGGGTGATGGGGAGGTGGTACGTCTGGAGGCCCCGGGGGCTGTCCCTCCGTCTGCCCTCTGCAGCGGGACAGCCTTTCCCAGGGTGTCATGCGGGCAGGCTGGGCCTGGGAGCAGGGGTGCTGCCCTCTCACTGGCCAGACGCTCTCTCTCACCCCTTCCTTACTCCCTGGCAGACACGTCCCTCCCTCCCAGAGCCTCCAGAACCAAGTCCTGGCAGGGCGTGCGGGAGGCCAGCTCAGATGTGGGGAGAAATAGGCCGTCTCGTGCCCCCCGTGGCTATCAAGGGCCACCATGCGGCATGGGCGTGAGGCATCTGTCCTCTCTGCCGCTTGCTCCCTGTGCGATTTGGAGCTCCGGGTTCGTTCGTGTGTGTTTGTAAAGGGTAGGGATGACACGGTTTCTGGGAGCGAGCTCAGCCAGTTCACAGCCGTTTTCTGGAACGTGCCAAGTCTCTTGTGCGCAACTGCAAGTGACTGTTGCCAGTGTGCCAGGGTGTAGTGGGGGTTGACCCTGTGCCCAGGGTTCCCGAGGCACTTAGACCCAGGCAGGGCGGGTTCCCCAGAATAGCTGTCAGACCTGCCACCCGTGCCCATGCCCGTGCCCTCGGGTCACTCCCTCTGCCTGGCCCCTGCCCTTGGGCCAAAGCGGGCCCTCTTCTGAGGGCCTGCTCAGGCCCTTGAGCAGTGGAGGAGCCAGCTGGGCCCTTCCCTCCCATCCCCTCTCCTGGGTCCCCCCGTACAGGTAAGTGAGGGTGAAGGGGGGCACAACTGGGGCTGGGGCCACCACCCCTGCCCCGGGCCCCCCCAAGCCCCTGGAGGTGGGGAGGTCGGGCGGGGGTGGTGATGAGAGGTCAGCAGGTAATGTGCCGAGGAAGCCCTTTGGGTGCCCGAAGGGGGGGCGCCCACTCCCTGCTCGTGGGGCCCTCCCCTGCCCGCCGCCCGCCTCATCACGTTCTCCTCTTGTCTCCGTAGCTTCCGCCCTGCGCTGCCAGTCTCCTACCTGCAGGCCGAGCTGGCCTTCGAGGGCGAGGCCGCCTGCCGGGCCTTCCTAGAGCCCCTGGGCCTGGCCTACACGGGCCCGGACAACGCCAGCATCGACTGCCGCCTCAGCCTGGCGCAGCTATCAGCCTTCTGAGCACCAGCGCGGATGGGGGCGGGGTGGGGGCGGGGCTGTGGCTCCCCAGCGCCGCCTTTGCCGATTTTGTTTTTGAGCCATGGACTTGGGTTGTAAATTAATTCACGGGGAGCGGGCTCCAGGAAGAGCCGTCATCCCCGTCCCCGTTTTCCCACCGGGGAGTCTGTACAGAGATTTTTTTCTACATTTTTATTTTTTGTCTCAGAGGGACGGGACTGGGGGAGGAGGGGGTGGGGCAGCGGAGGGCTGGGGGCGTGGTCTCTAGGCTGCTCTGTGTCCACCTGCACCTCTACTAATGCTGTCTCAGTGTTTTCTCTCTCTCTCTCTCGAGCTCGTACTCCGGTACCGACCTGGCACCCTGGCCCATCCCATGCCGGGGGGGCCGGAAGAAGACAGGCCGCTCCGCCCGTGCCCGCCTGTGGCGGGGGCACCAGCACACCAGCCCGCCTCCTGCCCCCCGCCCGCCTCACCACAGACTCTTGTTGCCCAGCCCTCCGGGGCCTCAGTGTTCGGGGCTAGGGGAGCCGCGTAGAGACTGTGCCCCACCCTCAGCCCCCCACGCCAGAAATGCCGCCGCCAAGCCGCCGCCACGTCCACGCCGCCACTGCACACTGAGGACTCCGGAGGCCATCATCGCGGGACCTCGGCCGGGCCGCCTCGTCTGCAGTTGTATTAAGTTGTCTCCGTGTCCCTCCTCCCTCCACCCCAGTGTTTCTTCTGGTTTTTTTTTCCTTCCCTCCCTCCTCCTCCTGCTCCCCACCCTTCTTTGGTTCAGCACAGGTAAAACGGTTACCCTCCCTCCCTCCCTCCCTGCCTTCATGGATCACCAGCTCACGTCATGTTTCCTTCTCTTTTCTTTTTGTGTGTGTTTATTTAAGTTGTTTTTCTTCCTCCCCTTTTTCTTTTTGGCCCTCCCCCCTCTTCTGCCATGTAACTGGAGGATGTGCAATGAGTTTGCAAACAGCTGGACTGTCAGGCTGCTTCTTTTCCAGATGTTCCTCCTCTGCCTCCCCTCCCTCCCCTCTCCCCTCCCTTCTCCTCCCTTCATTCTTTTCCTTGGATCACTGAGCACCATTTGGAAGCTTGAGAGAAACCAAAATTAAAGAGAGAGAGAGAGAGAGCACTTTGTCCCTTCCTGCGTGGACTGGGTCTTCTCCTGTTCTTTAGGGTGGAGATCTGCCTCCCCCAGAGGTCTGAGCAGGGGCGGTCACCCCAGGGGCATCTCAGCCAGGGGCCGGTAGGTATCTCCTGCCCTGCCCACGCGGCACAACCAGAGCTTCCCCAGGGGCTGGCTCCCTAGCTCCTGTCCAGGGATGAACTTGGGCTCAGGGAGGCAGACGTGAGAACCTTGGGGCACCTTGGCCAAGGTGAGGTGGGGGTGTAGCCCCCCTAGGGGCTGAACTACTCTGAGCCCCTCCGCCTCTAGCCTCTGTCTCAGCACTTGGGCCATATTTTCCAGGGAGGGGCAGGGAGGGGCACAGAGTACATGGTGCCTCAGGAGAAGCGGGCGCCTAAACCTCACCTGCGGGGGTGCCTGAAGCCCTGGAGCCGAGAGCGCACGCCTCAGTGCACCAAGGGCCGCGGCTACCTCCCCAGGGCCTGCTAGCCTCAGGAGGGCCAGTGTCAGGTGCAGCGCGCCCGCGGGTACCATGAACGCGGCGCACCAGGGCGCGGCTCGGACCAGCTCTTCTTGGGCCCTGGCTACTCTCGCCTGCAGCCCAGGGTCAGTCACCATGAGAGCCACAAAATGCGTGGGGCGGGGCTGGCGCGGCCCCGCGGCCCTGGCCCCAGCGGCCTCTCCGCAGTCTGAGGGCCAGGCCCCAGGACCCCACTCTGCTTCGGTTTCCGGGAAGTCTCCCGCGGGCCTTCCCGGGGCAGCCTGGGCCTGCCCCTTCCCGCCCCGTGGCTCCGTGGTCCTGGCTGCGGTGGCTGGCCTCCGCCCCACTTCTAGTTCTGTCCAGTGGGGTGCTCTGTGCTCTTCCACTCGGATGTTGGCAGGGGCGGCCGCTACGCCGCCGAGCGCATCCTTTTCGCCGTGTGCGTCCTGGGCCCCGTGGGTGTCTTCGCCGACGTGGGCATCCTCGCTGTCACGCGCGTCCTTGCCATCATACGCGTCCTCGCTGTCACTCGCATTTCGGGCCCCGTGGGCATCTTCGCCGACATGGGCATCCTCACCGTCGTGCGCGTCCTGGGGCCCATGGGCGTCGTCTTCGCCGACATGGGCATCCTCGCTGTCACGCGTATCCCCAGCCTCAGGGGCGTCTTCGCGGGCACGCGCGTCCTCGCCATCGTGCACGTCCTGGGGCCCGTGGGCGCCTTCGCCGACATGGGCAGCCTCACCGTCGTGCGCGCCCCCGCTGTCGAGCGCGTCCAGGATGGTGGGCCCGCGACCGGCCGCCAAGCCCGAGCCGAAGACGTGGTCTGTACGCGAGGCGCGGTCCCACACGAGGCGGCCCCGGAAGCGGAAGTAGCGCACCCGGTGCTGCGGCACAGCCAGCACGCCGGGTCCCAGCGCCGCCAGCGGCTCGTCCCAGCAGAAGGCGCAGAAGGGCTCCTCGCGCACGCCCAGGAAGCGGTCGGCGTAGCCCACAGAGAAGTCGGCCGGGTCGAGGCGCGGGTCCCAGCGGATGCGCTGGATGACGGCCGCGGCCGTGCGCAACGGGGGTTTTTTGGCCCCGGCCTCGGCCTCGCGGCTAGGCTGTGCCGAGGCCGGCGCCCCGGGGTGGGGCTGGCGGCAGCGGGCGCCGAAGCGGCAGCGGCCCTCCAGGAAGAAGCGGCAGGCCGACGGCGGCGACTCGGGCTCGGCCGCCATGGGAGCGGAGTGCGCCGAGAGCGTCTGCGGGCCGCCGCAGGCCCGGCCGTGACGTCACCCGCCCCGCCCCTGCCCCCGCCGCCCCGGGAACGGCGCACGCTCGCTCGCTGAGCCTCCGATCCCGGGCCTGGCGGACCGTTCTCCACGGAGGTGCCCTCAGGCAGTCTGGCCCCCGCCTCCTCCGCGGACCAGCGATTCACGTGTGTGGCCCGCCCCCGCTCCAAAGGGTTTACACGCTCGGCACCGCCTCCGGGGTGCCGGCCTCCGTCAGTGCCCTCAAGGAACCGGATCCTCCTCCCTCTGCCGCCTCAGCCCAAAAGATTTACCGGTGTGACCCCGCCCCCTCTGGGGTCCCAGGGTGCCCGGCTTCGCCCTCCGCCGCGTCTGCGTGCACAGCCCCGCCTCTTCTAAGTTCTTAGAGAGTCTGGCTCCGCCCCCGCCTGGTGATTTGTATGCAGGTCCTGCCCCCTCAGGGGCCCTCGGGGAGGGGGGGTGCCTAGGTTCCACCCTTCGCCTAAGAGTTGCAAGTGTTGCCCCGACCAGCTCTGGCCACTCCCGCCTGCAGCGGGACAGCTGGACCCCGGCAGGCTCAAACTAGGTAGCCGTGACATGGGACGCCGCTGTCGCCCTCGAGCCGACACATCTGGGGCTGGGAGGGTCTCTCCTCCACCAGGACCCAGCCTCTTCCCGGACACTTACCTGTGCGGCCACTCACAGGATAAAGGGCAGCTTCCCCAGGGGGTTCACTGGAGACGCGGGACTGCACTTGGTCCTCTGGAGCGAGTCAGGTGCCCCCCCCCCCCCCCGGAGCGACTCAGCAGCCTCCCGGGCAGCGAGTCACGCCGGCCCGGCAGCAAGTCAGGTGCCCCATCCCCCCTCCGGGAGCGAGTCAGCGGCCCCCTCCTGGAGTGAATCAGGTTGCTCCCCGGAGCAAGTCAGGCCAGGCCCTCCGTCAAAAGTGATGAATGAATGAGGCTGTGAAAGCCCACACGTGGGGACACCGCCCCTAAAAGGGGCACCGTCTAACCACGCCTCTCCTCTGTTAAAGGGGCCACATCTCACCAGGGCAATCATCCGACCTCGACTTCGGTCCAGTCTTTGCAGGGAATAGAGGTCGAGGTGACACACTTGGCCCTTAAAGGCGCCGGGACCCCATCACGGACACCCCTGCTCCCCCGCCATGTTCCCTTCCTACGTGCAAAATAAACAGGCAGAACCCGGGGCAGAGACCTTAGCCATTTATGTATAAAGAAGTGGGGTGCCAGATGGTAAAAGCATCAGGAACAGGGGTGCCTACAGGCCGATGACGTCGTCCCTCTCGAGGTCCGCGTTGGGGTGGCAGCGGGCCCTGGGGTGCTGTGCCCCAGAGCTGGGGTCCAAGTCGGGCTTGGCGGCAGCGGCCCCCGGGCGCTCCGCGTCCATGACGCCCAGCACCGCGTCCAGCATGGAGGGGCCTAAATCCAGGTGGAAGGACAGCAGCGGGTCGGCGGGCGCGGGCGTGCGGAGGACCGGCGGCGGGGGCTGCGGCACCGCGGGCGGCGGCGCGGAGCGCGGGGCCCCGGCGGGCGGCGCCCGGGGCTCGGGCGGCGGCCCGCCGCCGTGACGGCTCAGGAACGAAGTGTCCCCGAAGGCGTCGCCACCGCGCCCCACGTGCAGCGTGTGCCGGAAGTCGCCGAGCGGCGCGGAGATGGAGAGGGCGCCGCGCTCCGGCCGCTTCTTGGGCTGCGCGGGGCCCAGCTGCTTCAGCACCGGCATCTGCGGGGTAGGGCCGGGTCAGCGCTGCCTCCTCCGGGAGCGAGTGAGCGAGCGAGGCCGCGTTCCCACCCTGGGCCTAAGGCAGCGAGCGGTTCAAAGGAGGGATTACTTCCATTTGACAGGTGGGGAAACAGCGGCTCCCGGAGGCCCGAGGTCGCAGACCCCAATGGAGGTTGGCCCGCGACCACCACGCCATGCTGATTCCACTAAGTACTAATATTCGAGTCTCCCTACAGGCCAGGCAACAGTGCTTCACCGACTCTTCCGAGTGTTTCCTAAACTTGACGGAGAAACTCCGGCTTCTGCCCGACAGAGATTCCCAGGCCCCTTCCCTGAAGGCGGGATGACTTTGTCCATGGAGGGGAGGGACGCAGGCACAGTGCCTGGGACCCACCACACTTGGAGAGGCCTAAGAGAATGTTAAAATGTTTTAATCTATTTTAAAACGTGTGGGAAAGATTTGCCTTTACACCAACACAGCTATAAAATATAAATTAATATATGTCCACGAGACCTTTGCCTAGGGCACAAGCAAGTCCCAATGCAGGCCTGCCTGGAAACTCAAATTCAGGTCTAAGGTGGGCCTGGGAATCTGTATACTTGCACAGCATTTTATCATGAGTATTTGATTCCGAAAGAGACAATATAATGTCTTACTTTTTGCACATTTCTCTAAAAATGAGCAAGAACGGTGCAAATTTGAAGCTGGCTGCTTGTGCACTACAGGAATAGCTGTGTTACTACCTCGTGGCTCCCCTGGGCTCTATGGTACCTGGAAATGCCTGCCAACCTTTGCCCGAATCCCGGAACCTGGCTGTTTTTATGGAACTTTTGGGAGGGGCTTTGATGACCTTGTACTTTTGTTTTAACAGTCACTGTTATCATCATCATCATCATCATAAAAAATCGCCTTTCTGTTTGAATTGAAGCACCACCCTTTGCCAGCTGTATGAGTGGGATAAATTATGTGATGTCTCGATGTCTGTTTCCTCTCTATAAAATGGATAAGGGGCGCCTGGGTGGCTCAGTCGCTTAAGCGTCAGACTTCAGCTCAGGTCATGATCTCACAGTTCGTGAGTTTGAGCCCCGCATCGGGCTCTGTGCTGACAGCTCAGAGCCTGGAGCCTGCTTCAAATTCTATGTCTCCCTCTCTCTCTGCTCCTCCCCCGCTCATGCTCTGTCTCTCCTTCAAAAATAAATAAAAAGCATTACAAAAAAATGGATAAAATAACACCACCTTCCTTGAAGGGCATGTAGAAAAATCTCAATTAAAGAAAACTGTATTTGTAATAGTGCCAGCCAATTGGTGGTGCCAGTTGTTGGGGGTGGGGTGGGGAGGAGGATGTGTCCCCAAATAACTAGAACACAATTTAGATTTGATAAAACCCTATGAAGAAGGTAAAGCAGTCAGCACTATTCTTTCAGTAACTAGCACTCTGGGAAACATCACTGAAAATGCAGAGAAAAATTAAAGCTAAAAGGATTTAAAATAACCATGGCTGGATGTGTTCTGAGGATTGTCCTTTACCCCCACCAACACACACGCACGTGCGTGCGTGCGCGCGCGCACACACACACACACACACACTTTACATTTATTTCCCTGGAAAAACCAGTCTTGATTTTATCACCTCTGTAGTGTTTCTCAAACTCCTCTGACCTCACCTAGATGAGTAAATATATTCTAATTATAACCTGGCACGTAATGGCCTTTCCTCCCCACCACTCCCCCAATAAAAGGGAACAAACATTGGATGAAACAAGACTTACAAGCTAAGGCACTCAGATGTTTTCAATCCTAATCTATTTTATTTGTTTTAAACGCTGACTTTTTCTCATTAATGAATTTCAACCCACAGTGTAAAATAAAAAAAATCTGCTCCCAGAGCTAGTAGGTGCCCATCATTACTGTGGAATGAGCTGCAGGTGAAAAGAACACCGAATGGGGGCGCCTGGGTGGCTCCGTCAGTTGAGCGTCCGACTTCGGCTGGGGTCATGATCTCGCGGTTGGTGGGTTCAAGCCCTGTGTCGGGCTCTGAGCTGACAGTTCGGAGCCTGGGGCCTGCTTCACATTCTCTGTCTCCCTCTCTTTCTGCCTCTCTCCCACTCAGGCTCTCTGTCTCTGTCTCAAAAATTAAATTAAAAAAAAAAAAAAAAGATCACAGCTCAGCCAACCGCCCAGGTTTCGGTCTGGCTGTGTGGTGTGTGTGGCCTTGGGCAGGTTACTTAACCTTTCTGACCTCATTTCCTCCTGGAAAAAAAAAAAAAAAGGAACCTAGGGACATAGGGTGATCCCATAACACGTCACAGTCCCTTTGTAAGAACTGGTGAGATGTTGCCAATAAAGTCTGGGCACAGGACCCAACACACACAGCCAAAGCAGAAGTTCAGTAAATGTTCAGTGGCCACCTTAGGTCATTCTCCCAAGTCCCAGAGAAGGACACACTCACAGAGGCAAAGAGACTTGCCCAAGGTCACAAAACCAGCTCTGTGGGACTCCGGAGCCCAGACTTACCACTTCCACTGCCTGCTGCCTCTTGAACTGACCCCTCCCTGGGCAGCTCTCAGCTGTTGGCTCTTCGCCCTGCCCACGCCCTGGCTTGTCCCTCATGCCACCCTTCTGTGGCTCTCCCAGGCCACGTTACCACCATTTTCCCAGTGCCTGGCCAAACACACCTTTCCGTGGGGCCCTGAACTACCTTCCTCAACCTTAAATCTCAGTTTACTCCACTGAAAAATGGGAGTCGCAAAGCCCGTTTGCTAGGCGTACTTGAAAAGTATATTCATGATGCTGATATTGTATTTCCTAAGTCCTTATTCTGGGCCAGGTGGGGGCCTAAATGGTTTACTCAAATAAACAAACTCATTCAATCCTCAGAACAACCCAGTGAGGGGGGGAGACCCTTATTTTACAGATGTGGTGGCTGAGGCACAGAGAGAGGGAGTAACTTGCCGGGAGTCACAGGGCAACAAATCTGGGGGGCCCGGTTTGGACACTTGAGAGTCTAAAGCTGGCCACCCTGTTGCCCACAGACCCCTTTGGATGGGGCGGGTGGGTGTGTTATCCCCATGGAAAAAACAACGTCCGGAGATGCTCTAAAGTCCCGGGATTTCCTGCACCCTTGACCATATCTGTTTGCTTTGCCTTTTTTTTTTTTTTTCCATTCCAGACTGAGCGCAATGAATTAGAAATCGTTTTCGAGCGCGGCCTCTTGGTGCTAGCTCTGAGGGCCTCGGGTAAGTGGCTCCAGCCTCGGTGTCCTCTTAAATAGAAGGCTCTAGTCTCCCTCTAGCAGAGCTGAGTGCTCGACACAATGAGATCATGCTCGGAAAAACTCCGTCAGCCGGCCAAGGCTCGTACAGAGCGCTGTTGTTTGGCGGAGTGCTGGCGCAAGGGTGGGAGCCCGGGGGCCCTGGCCCCGCGACTCCGCCGGGCCGCCCTCCTCCCGCCTCCCTGCGCCCCTGCAGGCCCGCAGCTGCAGCTGCAGGAGAGGAGGGCACAGCTGGTTCACCTCCGTCCCCTCCAGCCCCAGCCCCGCCAAGACGGAAATAACCGCCCGCTCCCGACCCGGCCCGACCGGTTCTCGGCTCTGGGGGAGAGGTGGCCAGGCGGGTGGGGCCGAGGCGGGGCCGGGTCCGCGGGTGGGAGACACCTCCCCCCCCCCCCCCCCCCCGCCTTGGGCTCGCCGCGCTTGCTGGGGCCACGTGGCTGCCGCCTGCGGTCCCTTCGCGCGTCTTGTCCCGCGTGCCCCCCGGACCTGAGCCGGGGCCCCGGGACCCCGGCTCCCCGCTGCCCCTTACCTCGTGGCCCTCGCGGAGTGGGGCAGGCGCGCTCTCGGGCTCCGACTGGGACGCCCCTCTCCTTGGTTCGGAGCCCGCCTCTGCCTCCGAGTCCCAAGTCCGCTCCTTCTTCCTTTTTCCTCCGGGCGGATCACACCTGGCAAAGTGTCATGCGGGACCTGGAGGGGGGGGTCCAGGACCCAGGCGTCCTCCTTCTCAGGACCCCTCCTCTCTCAGGTTCCAGGGGTCCTGCCTCCTACCTCTCTTACTCCTCAGACCCAGGAGTCCCAGGTCCCACCCCGCCCCCCCTCCCTCGGACCCTGGGGTCCAGGGCGCCGACCCTCCCTGCCTCAGACCCAAGGAGTCCGGGCCCCCACCCCTGGCAGGCCCTGGCCTCGGGTCCCTTCTTACCTGCACCGGGGACCGAAGTGTCAGCCCCTCTCGGGGGGCCATGGTAGGAGCCCAAACGGGCCGCGAAGTCACTGCCCAGTCCAGCCCAGTCCCTCTGGGGCAGAGAGGGTTAAGGCCCAGGCCCCTCCCCGCCTTCCTTATCCCCCAAAAGTTTTGCCTCTAGGATTTAAAGGACTAGAAAGCGGTGGTGGAAAAGCAGAGGCCTCCGGGCTGAGTGTGGGGGCGGGCCTGGGCCGGACCGGGTGCGCATAGAGGACACGCAGAAGGGGTGGGGGGATGGACAGGGCGCGCCCCCCTCCCAGCCCAGCCCCTCCTCCTGCCCAGCTTGGAATTTCCTGAAACTGGGGAAGTCTGGCTGTTTAGAAGAGTAATTTCTTCCAGATTGCAGCTGTTGGAGGAGTGTCTGTGGTGTGTGTGTGTGTGTGTAGAGGGAGGGCAGGAGAGAGGGAGGGAGAGGGAAAGAGAATGTGAGAGAATGAAACAGACAAGGTCCCTGAGCCCGCAGGAGCAGCTCTGACCCTGCTTTGGAGAGTTTCCTGGGCGAATGTCCCTGCCTGACACTGCTCATGGAAAGATCATTCCATGACTCTGAGCATTTGCACCTTTTGGTGACAAGAGGAGTCTCAGATTTGAATGTTGGGAAGATCCCCCCCCCAGGAGGCACGAGGGAGGGCCTTCCCAGGAGAGTGGAGTCCCCAGAGAGGAGGCTGGTTGGGAGGAGGCCCAGGGAGGAGGCTGTCTTAGTTGTGAGCTGGGGCTGGCGAAGAGAGTCAATCTCACGGGTAGCAAGGAAGTGAAGCTTGAACAAAGCCTCCAAGGAGGGGCGTGTTGTAGAGCCGAGGAGAAGAGGAAGAACACTCAGAGCAGGCTGGGAGCCCAGGTGAGCAGAGGAGGACCACAGGCCAAAAGCACTCTCTAAAATGCAGAGATCATGGGGCGCCTGGGTGGCGCAGTCGGCTAAGCGTCCGACTTCAGCCAGGTCACGATCTCGAGGTCCGTGAGTTCGAGCCCCGCGTCAGGCTCTGGGCTGATGGCTCGGAGCCTGGAGCCTGTTTCCGATTCTGTGTCTCCCTCTCTCTCTGCCCCTCCCCCGTTCATGCTCTGTCTCTCTCGGTCCCAAAAATAAATAAATGTTGAAAAAAAAATAAAATAAAATGCAGAGATCAGCTCAAAAGCCACTGGGAGCTTAGATTTTTGAAGGGGTACCCCAGGATAAGATAGCAGGGTCGGATCCAGGTATTAGAAAGTTCCTGGAGGGTGGGCGCCGGGTGGCTCAGTCCGTTAAGCATCCCTCTTTGGCTCAGGTCATGATCTCACAGTTTGTGAGTTTGAGCCCGGTGTGTGGCTCTGTGCTGACAGCTCAGAGCCTGCTTGGGATTCTCTCTCCCTCTCTCTCTCTGTCTTTCCCAATTTTTATGCTCTCTCTCTCAAAAGAAATAAACTTAAAAATAAATAAAATAAAATTGCAGTCCTTAAAGCTCCCCGTCCCTTTGCCCTGCTTAAAAAAAATGAATGAAAGAAAGAAAGAAAGAAAGAAAGAAAGAAAGAAGAAAGTTCCCTCTGGGATTCACAAGAGGAATGCTGCATTTCAAATCCAGCATTTTAGGGTGGATTTAGGGTGGATGGGGGGGGGTTTACACAAAACTCAGTAACCAAGATAAATAATATAATTAAATATAGATTTTTAGCAAACACTTTTATTGGCGTTAAATCCACACCACATTAAAGGAACTATTTAAAAGTGATGTCTGGTACATCCCCAGTGTTATACAACCACCACCTCTGTCCAGCTCCAAACCATTTTCATCACCCTCTAAAGGAAGCCCCTTAGGGGCGCCTGGGTGGCGCAGTCGGTTAAGCGTCCGACTTCAGCCAGGTCACGATCTCGCGGTCCGTGAGTTCGAGCCCCGCGTCAGGCTCTGGGCTGATGGTTCGGAGCCTGGAGCCTGTTTCCGATTCTGTGTCTCCCTCTCTCTCTGCCCCTCCCCCGTTCATGCTCTGTCTCTCTCTGTCCCAAAAATAAATAAACGTTGAAAAAAAAAAAAAAAGGAAGCCCCTTGTCCCTAAGCCAGTCCCTCCCTATTTCCCCACCTGCAGCTCCCACAGCCACCAGTCTGCTTTCTGTCTCTCTGGATTTGCTTGTTCAGGACGTCTCACAGACACTGAGTCCTATGCTATGTGGCCTTCTGTGTTCCACTTCTCTCACTGAGCATAGTGTCCTCAAGGTTCATCCACGCTGTAGCATGTGTTGGTGCTTAATTCATTTTATGGCTGAATGATATTCCATGGCACAGATAGACCACATTTTGTCTAACATAAAGAACATTTTAATGCCCTATTTTGAAAATGGATGTATAAAATGAACAAAAAAAATCAAAACTTCAAAGAAAGACAGGATCGGGCTGGTGGAAAGCTTTTTGGGGTCCTGGGACAAAAGGAAAAAAATCAGTCACTCTGATCCCATCTTCATTTAAGATTTTGATATTTTGTTCATCACGGATGTGTTATTGATCCTTTTTGTCGCATTTATTCGTTTGTTGTGTTACAGCGTTGGTCAATCTTGGTTACTGAATCTTTGATGTTTCCTTAATTTTTTTTTTTTTTTTGGCAGTGTCCTCTTCCCGGACCTGGCCAGGAAGCTGTGAGGCTGGGTGCAGGGACCCTGGAGAGGGACCTGAGTTGGAGCCAGGGCCACAAGAATGGAGAGGAAATTACAACGCAAAGGGATTCAGGCAGGTTCACTTGGACTTGAGAACCGAAAGGGATTTGCAGGAGAGAGAGAAGCAAGGATGAGAGTATTGTTTTTCCATTGATGGTGGAAAGAACCTCCACAACCTATATGGTTGACAACCACCGCATTTTTTTATTCCACGGTGTCTGTAAGTCAGAGTCCGGGTGGGTCCTTAGACCTCTCAGGGCTGAAATCAAGATGTCGATATGGCGATCTTCTTCCAAGCTCTTTCAAGGTATTGGCTGAATTCAGTTCCTTGTGGCCATAGGACTGAGGTTCCTGGCTCTGACTAGCTGTCAGCTGGGGCCTGGTCCACTCCTAGAAGCTGTCTGCCTCCTTCTCATGCTTTCCATGAAGCTCCCCTCTGGCGGCAGTGAGTTGAATCCCTCTTAGGCTTCAAATCTCTTGGATTCCCCATTCTCTTCATCTCTCTCCTGCTTCTGGCCACAGAAAGTTCTCTGCTTCTAAGGGCTCATGTGATTAGATGGGCCTACCTGGGTAACACAGGTGTATCAGTCAGGGTTCTCCAGGGAACCAGGACATATCCTACGTGTATATACATACACACACGTACTAAGATATACAGGGATACGTGAGATGGAGATTGGAGAAGGTCATCAAAACCTTACTAGTCAAAGTTGACTTCTCTCTCTACAAATAGGATGTGTTCATGTATTGTTGTGTAACTAAAAATTACATTGAAAACAAAATAGTAGCAAATGTATCCAAACCAAACAAAGAAGATATATAATTAAGATACCTACAGGGGCGCCTGGGTGGCGCAGTCGGTTAAGCGTCCGACTTCAGCCAGGTCACGATCTCGCGGTCCGTGAGTTCGAGCCCCGCGTCGGGCTCTGGGCTGATGGCTCAGAGCCTGGAGCCTGTTTCTGATTCTGTGTCTCCCTCTCTCTCTGCCCCTCGCCCGTTCATGCTCTGTCTCTCTCTGTCCCAAAAATAAATAAACGTTGAAAAAAAAAATTAAAAAAAAAAGATACCTACATAGTTAAGATATATATAAAATATTAATTTCTACTGATTACTAGGGAATACGGTTAACAAATCATATATATATGATTAGTTGCTATATATATATATATAAATTAGTTGCATATATATATGATTAGTTGCAATATATATGATTAGTTTCTATATATATATATTAGTTGCATATATATATGATTAGTTACAATATATATATGATTATTTAATATATATATATATACACACCATATATATATGATTTGTTGCAAGGAATTGGGTTTTGTGCTTGTAGGGCTGGCAGGACACAAATCCACAGGACTGACTGGAAGCTCTGTCGGTCAGGAGAAGATGGAGCAGAATTCCTTTTCCCTCAGAGAAACCTTTATTTTGCTCAACTGATTGGATGAGACCCCTCCCCCGCCATGTTCTCTCCTTTACTTGGAGTAAAGTGACTGTAGACATTTAACCACATCTACAAAATGTTTCCATAGCAACACCTGGGTTAGTGTTTGACTAAATAACCAGGTGCTGTGGACTGGCCAAGTGGACACAAGATTCACCATCACACCAGGATAATCTATTTTAAGGTCTGTAAGTTACTTTAATCGTATCTGCAAAGTCCCTTTGCTCTGTGATCAACATATTCGTGAGTTTCGGGCATTCATGCCTGGACATCTTGAGAGGTGCATTTTGTCTACCTCAACAACCCTCAGAAAGCAGGTCCTGGGGGATGATGGGGCCACCATCAAGGTGGAGAACAGGGGGTGGGGGTGAGACAGGCTGGGGGTTGTACCCAGGAAAGCAGGAAGCAAGGTGAGTTTATGGGCCACTGACCTGAACAGTCGCTTGGGGCCCTGTGCTCAGAAGTGCTGTGCACTTGGTTTAATGATCTCCTGTGACTATCTTGAAATTATTAACAATTTTGAACAAGGGACCCCACATTTTCATTTGCAACGCACCCCCCCCCCCACCCCGATTGTGTAGCTGGTTCTCGGGTGAAGTGCAGGAAGAGCAGAGGCTTGGGACAAAGCATCTGAGAAGTGTGACATTGGAGGGCTAGCAAGAAGGAAAGAAACTTGCTTGGACAAGGTCCTGGCAGCAGCCAGAGGAAGAGGGGGAGAGAGATGGGATCCAGAATCTCAGGGAAGTCAGACAGTCTCTCACCGCAGTCTCAAAAGCAGGCCAGCGTGATAAGAAGACTCACTGGATTCAGTAACAACCCAGAGACCTGATAATGGCCTGGGTGAGCAGCTGGGGGGCTGACAACAGAAGCCAGATTGCCCTGGGTGGGGGAGGAGGCAGAGAGGAGGTGCAGACCCCAGGAGTCTGGCAGGGACAGGAACGGGGGAGAGATAAGAGTCAGATAGGGGTCAGAAAAAGAGTATTGTTTCTTTGGTTGCTTTGGGTACATTTGCTACTATTTTGTTTTGTTGCTAATGTAATTTTTAGTTACATGAACAATACATGAACACATCCTGTTTGTAAAGATCGAGAAATAGACCTCAACTAATAAGGTTTCGATGGCATTCTCCAATCCAGTCTCCATCTTGTGTATCCCCTGAAATTAATTTGGGGTGTACACCTCCCAAATGGTCTGGGTTCTTGCAAACACACAGACCAGCATTTTCCGCCTTCGTCCTATGCCATTTGGAGCCAGATCATTCTTTGTCACGGGTGGGCTGTCCTGTGCATGTGGGATGTGCAGCCCCATCCCCTGGCCCCCACCCACTGGATACCAGTAGCACTCCTGCCTCCCCTCAAATGTCCCCTGTAGGGGGGATATTGCCTCTTGTTGAGTACTGCTGATCGAGATGGTGCTCAAAGAAAACACTGAAAAGAATTTTTTTTTTAATTTTTTTTTCAACGTTTATTTGTTTTTGGGACAGAGAGAGACAGAGCATGAACGGGGGAGGGGCAGAGAGAGAGGGAGACACAGAATCGGAAACAGGCTCCAGGCTCTGAGCCATCAGCCCAGAGCCTGACGCGGGGCTCGAACTCACGGACCGCGAGATCGTGACCTGGCTGAAGTCGGACGCTTAACCGACTGCGCCACCCAGGCGCCCCTGAAAAGAATTTTTTTTAACGTTTATTTATTTTTGAGAGACAGAGGATGAGCGGGGGAGGGGGAGAGAGAGAGAGAGACAGACAGACAGACAGACAGACAGACAGAATTTGAAGCAGGCTCCAGGTTCTGAGCTGTCAGCACAGAGCCTGGCATGGGGCTCAAACTCATGAACTGCAAGATCATGACCTGAGCTGAAATCATGAGTCGGAGGCTTAACTGGCTGAACCACCAGGCGCCTGTATTTTATTTTGTTTTTAAAAGTAATCTCTAGGCCCAATGTGGGGCTTGAGCTCATGACCTGGAGATTAAGCATCTCATGCTTTACTGACTGAGCCAGGCAAGTGCCCCTGCATACATATTTCAAAAGGAGGCTTGAGCTTATTTCCGCATTTTGAAAATGATGTACAACAACAACAATAATAATAATAACAGCATCTAACATCTATCGAGTGCTTAGAATCTTCTGGAAACTGCTCTAAGCCCTCTCTCTATGTAACCTCATTTAATTCTTGAAATAGCATTGTGTGTTTGGTGGGTGGTGGAGGTTGATATTATTATCCTCATATTACAAATAAGGAAACTGAGGCACACAACAGAAAGGTGTTTTAAAATTCATTTTAGGGGCGCCTGGGTGGCGCAGTCGGTTAAGCGTCCGACTTCAGCCAGGTCACGATCTCGAGGTCCGTGAGTTCGAGCCCCGCGTCAGGCTCTGGGCTGATGGCTCAGAGCCTGGAGCCTGTTTCCGATTCTGTGTCTCCCTCTCTCTCTGCCCCTCCCCCGTTCATGCTCTGTCTCTCTCTGTCCCAAAAATAAATAAACGTTGAAAAAAAAATTAAAAAAATAAATAAATAAAATTCATTTTAAAATTCATTTTAATTTTTAGGTAACTTAGCTAATGCAGTTGTTAAGGTGTGCAGGTGGTATTTTAATTCAGGCAGGCTGACCCTGACAGGGAAGGAGTGATGGAAAATACAAGAGAGGGTATGTTCTACAATGGAGAGGACCCCCAGGAGCAAGGAAGACAGGGATCTGTCCAACAGAACTTTCTGGAATGATGGGAATGTCCTGTTATCTGCTTTATACAATATGGTAGCCACGTGTGGCTGCTGAGCTCTTGAAATGTGGCTAGTGGAACCGAAGAACTGAAATTTAAAAGTTACTTAATTTTACTTAATTAAAAAAATGTTAATGTCTATTTTTGAGAGGGGGGAGGGGCAGAGAGAGAGGGAGACGCAGAATTTGAAAGCAGGCTCCAGGCTCTGAGCAGCACATGAGGAAATGGAGGCCAGGGGAGTCAGAGGCCATAAGGGTGTAGTGGCCAATGCACGAGCTATGGGGGTTTCTCCACCAGCTCAGGGATGTGAACAGGGGAGGTTGAGGTGCAGGGTAGCCCAAGGTCGGGTTTTGCCACCAGAAGGGATTTCCAGCACCCAAAAGGACTTTGAAACACCCCCATCTAGGTTCAGAGGGAGAGGAGAGAGGCCCAGAGAGGAGAGACAGAGAGAGAATGAGAGAGAGACAGAGACAGAGACAGAGAGACAGAAACGCACATAAAGAGAAAGAGAGAAATCTATATCAGAGAGAAGAGGCCCCAGAAAGATGGAGACAGAGAGGGAGGCAGAAGAGAGGGGGTGAGGACCATGCCAGCAGAGGGAGCCTCAGGAGAAACCATGGCACCAGGAGTGGTCTGCAACCAGTCTGCCTGCTTCCCAGGACAGCCTTGTTCTGTCTCTGGAGTGCCCTGTCATGAGTCTCAGCTCCTTCCTCCTTCCCACTGAGCCATCTCCCAGTGCCTGTATCTCCCATGCAACTAAGACCATTCCTTCCTTCCTTCCTTCCTCCCCTGCCTCCGCCCAGGGAAAGGTCCTGGGAGTCCACTGCAGGAGCAACTCTTCTGGTACCAGTGGAACATCTGAGGCAGGAGGGAAGGGCCAAACTCCTGGCCAAGTACTCTGAGCCTCTGGAGTGGTAGAGGGGATTCCTCAGATCCTTCCTGCCTTGGTGCTAAATGTGAGCAGGTGGGATTGTGGTAAAAGCCCATTCACTGGCATCATACAGGCTTGGCTTCGGGCCCCATTTCCACCAACTCTTGCCCGAGTGACCCCATGCTGGTCACTTTCAGCTCTTGGCCTCAGTGTCTTTACCTGTATCAGTTGTCAGCGGTTCTAACAGTAATCTATCAAAGAGCATCCGTCATTTCTGAACACAGGCAGTTTATCAGGCTGTGTCTAGGCACATAATGACTAGGGTGATGATGATGATGATGATGATGATGATAATAATAACAACGCTCATTCCTGCATGAGAGCTAACTCTATGTCAGGCACCTTACTCCACACACCACATATAAAACTGTTTAGTTTCTTACCAAAACCCTGTGAAATAGATCCTAGCATTATCCTCATTGTATACATGACAACACAGAGGCATGGGGGTGACCCTCCCTAAGTCATGTAGTTAATGAGACAGACCTATGGTCAAATCCCAGGCTACCCGGCTCCAGATCTTTCCCACTTAGCTGAACTTCTTGTCTCCTGTGAAAGGCAGAGTATAACAATCTCTGACCATCAATCAATCTTCTGAACATTCCTGCGAAGCAGGCACCCATCTTACAGAAAAGCAGAGGGAGCCTCAGAGAGGTGAAATGATATTCCCAAGGACACAGCTAGCAAGAGGCAGCTCTACGTTTTGAAACCAGTTTGCTGTACCCCCAAGTATGTTATCCTTTGGCCATGCTCAAAAGTCGGTACCCTGAACTTGGTCTGGTAAGGGATCTTCTGCGGTAATGAGCTTGAGGTAACATTAATGCTGAGTGTGGGGCTAACATTCTGAGCTTCTGAATTCTGTCTCTGTTCAGGATGCACGGATTGCCAAGGGGGTCTGAGTTAATGTCAAATACTGACATCCCCTGTATTTTTGCAACTTACTCTTAAGTTCTGACTGAATATTTTTATTTGACTCCTTCGTGGAGACTATATAGGAGGACCAAAGATAAGGGCTCAGTAAGCCAAGCTTGCCAACCAAGGTATCAGAATATGGCAAATTTGTGCACCCCCACCCCCCACAGACTCTGGCCATGGTGCTGAAACGTACCGAATAGGGAAGTCCCGATCAGCACCATGGACAGCAAAGACAGAACCCACCCACGGGAGGTTGGGTCCTGATGGGTGAAATAGGTAGGGTGCTTATACACAGGTCCAGGGTGCTGGGGACACCCCAAGAAGGAGACAGAATTTTGCAGGAGAGAGGAAAGCTCAACATGTAGATGCGGATCACATTGACCATAGAATGCTGTCGTCTGGGGAACATAATTTCTACTCTACACTGGGGCAGGCAGAGAGACAGCAATAAAGAAAGTACTCTGGACTTTGGTCGTAATGTTGTCTTTTCTGGATACGTGTACAATCTGAGTACACGCACCCATAAAGTGTCAAGGCTGTTCTGCCTGCTTTACAAACAAACATTAATTACATCATAGCTGTTTCTTCCTGTTGCAAGAAAGTTCATATAGCATAGAATTGACCATTAACCATTTAAAAGTGTACAATTCGGTGGCATTTGGTACATTCACAATCTTGTGCAGCTGTCACCTCTAATTAGTTTCAGGGTGTTTTCATCATCTCAAAAGGAAGCCCTGTTCCCACTGTTATCAGTCAGAGTTTGTCCCAGAAACAGAACCAAATAAGATGTGTGTATATATATAAACAGCTTTATTATAAGGAATTGGCTTATGCCATTATGGAGGCTAGTGAGTCCACAATGTGAAGGGTGGGCTGGCGGGCTGGAGACTCAGGAAGGCTGATGTTCAGGTCCAAAGGCTGTCCGCTGGCAAAATTCCTTCTTGCTCAGAGGAGATCAGTTTTTGTTCTATTAACTGATTGGATGAGACCCACTCACATTATGGAGAGCAACCTGCTTTACTCAAAGTTCATCAAATAAAATTTTTTTTTATTTCAAGTTTTTATTTAAATTTTAGTTAGATAACATATATGGTAAAATTGGTTTCAGGAGTGGAATTCAGTGACTCATCACTTCCATACAACACCCAGAGCTCATCAAAAGTACCCTCCTTAATCCCCATCACTCATCCAGCCCATCTCCCACCCACCTCCATCTATTAACCCTCACTTTCTTCTCTACTGTTAAGAGTCTCTTATGGTCTGTTTCCCTCTCTCATTGCCCCCCTGCCCCTATGTTCATCTGTTTTGTTTCTTAAATTCCACATATGAGTGAAATCATATGGTATTTGTCTCTCTCTCACTGACATATTTTACTTAGCATAATGCTTTCTAGCTCCACCCATGTTGTTGCAAAAGGCAAGATTTCATTCTTTTTGATGGCTGAGTAATATTCCATTGGATATATACACCACATTTTCTTTATCCATTCATCATTCGATGGAAACTTACCAAATAAATGTTAAAGCATCCAAAAACACCCCCACAGAAACATCCAGAATAATGTTTTACTACACATCCGACCATGGGCCCAGCTAAGTTGACACACAAAATTAACTATCACAAAGTCCTTTGTCAACTTGCCACCCATATGCATCTCAAACTATAAATAATCTCCAGATAAATGAGGTCATACTTCCACCCGATATGGTACAACCACCCTTCATACAGCTGGAAACACACCAACCCTTTCCTCAGAATAGGATCAAAGTCCTTGGGTGATATTCACTCTTTTCCTTGGTATCTCATAACTCATTACTATGGTGTAAAGTTGACAGTACTTAAATAAATACAATGATATAAACTAATACATTTTATGTTAGATGCTAAGAGACAGGAGAGGGAAGAAAACAGAAAACAAAGATACGTATAAAGATATAATATAATATAATAATATAATTTAAAATAAAATTAGGAGGAAATGCTAATGACAATTGCAGGCTTCATGTCTGTAACTGGTCATGTGGTCATAGCTGGTATCTATAACTACCTTTTCCACCACCCATTCCATATTTTCTTTGTCCTGGGTAAACACCTCAACTGGTTGTGGTTCTTTGCCTGGTATGATGATTCAAATCTACCCTGCTGAAGGGACTGGGCTGTTTAGTAGTCCTGTCTGGATTAGATTGTTGTGATTTCTCATTGATTTTATTCACAGGGCAGATGGTACTAAGAGACACCCTAAGGGATCTGCTGTGTTCCAGACATACTCTTTCTCACCTCTGTCACAACAGAGCAGCAATCTAGTCTCCCGTTGGTAATCAATAATTCCTTTCTGTGCCTGTGGATTCAGAGGCAGGAGGAGCCCAAAGTGGCCTGGAGGCATTCTTCGCTTCCAGGTCAATAGAATCATGGTTGCATCTCCTAGTGGACGCATTTGGAATAAGAGCTCTAGGCCAGCAAAGCGTAAGGTCACAGGAAGGAAAGCATAAGGCAGGAAGGAACAGTTTAGCTAGTGTGTCACTAGGAATAATAGTGTCATTCCCATTTGTAGCCCTCGATTGCTGGAGTCTTGAATCCTGGCTACTGGAGAAACAGAACCATACATTAGACACTGATTCAGAGCATATACAGCGTCCTGGAAAACAATGCCTCAGCCCTGTGATGTACTGCCATTTAGCTGATGCCGTAGCTGAATCTTCAAAGGCCTTTCCAGCGTTCTATCAAGCCAGGTGCTTCAGGATGGTGGGGAACATGGTAAGACCAGTGAATTCCTTTTTTTCCTCTTTATTGCACAGCTTTTTACTATTGCTGGAGTTAATAGTCTTTTTTTTTTCAGTAATTTATTGTCATGTTAGCTAACATACAGTGTACACAATGTAGTCTTGGCTTTGGGAGTAGATTCCCGTGATTCATCACATACATACAACACCCACTGCTCATCCCAACAAGTGCCCTCCTCAATGCCCATCTCCCATTTTCTCCACCCCAAGCCCCCCCCCCCCCCCATAAACCCTCAGTTTGTTCTCTGTACTTAAGAGTCTCTTATGGTTTCCCTCCCTCTCTGTTTTTATCTTATTTTTCCTTCCCTTCTCCTACGGTCCTCGAGCACGAGGCCATTGCCACACCTCTTTGACTGTGAAATGAGTTCCTTGGTCAGATGCAAGGATAGCATGATAGCAGTCAAGACATTCTGTAAGTCCACCAATGGTAATTTCGACAGAAGCATTGTGTGCATGGAAGGCAAATTTGAATCCAGAGTAAGGCTCTACTGAAGTAAGGACAAAATACAGCCCCTTCCGTGATGGGAGAGTCTCAGTGCGATCATGATCACCCTGAGGAATGATTCCCTATCAGTGTTGGTCTCTGCTGCTGGCAGATTGGGCACTCAGCAATGACCAAAACCAGGTCAGCTTTATTGAGTGTCAGTCCCTGTTCCTGAGCCCATGCACAACCCTCATTCCTGCCACTGTGGCCACTTTGTTCATGCACCCAATGACAGGGGTGGCTGGGGAAAGAGGCTGACTGGTATCCACAGAACGGGGCATCCCATCCACGTGATTATCAAAATTCTCCTCCACTGAGGTCACTCTTTTGTGAGCATTCAGATGGGACACAATTATCTTCATGGTCTTTTTTCTTTGCCCCTACTTCTTCCCTAGGCTTCTTTGTCACCGATTTCCTAATTGTGTTGCTTCCAAGTGCCCGACCATCCAGCCAAACCATTGGCCACAGCCCACGAATTGGTATATAATCCTATTTCTGGTCATTTCCCTTTCCAAGCACAGTGGACAACCACATGCACTGCTCAAAATTCTGTCCACTGGGAGGATTTCCTTCACCATGTCCTTCAGGGGTGTCCCAGGGAGGGGTTACAGTGGTGCAGCATCCACTTTCAGGTGCTGCACGCATATTGTGCAAGACCATCGTTAAACATGTCCAAGCTTTCCCGTCCTCTGTAAGCTGATCATACGGAGCACCCCAGAGCATAAGTGCAGGCTGTGAGACACATAGTGTAGCAGGAGTGGAGACCGTGTGCATCTGGGCCACTTCTTCATGTAACTTGCTCTGCCTGTGGGGCCGCTGGACCTCTCTCTCTCTTCATCTTTCTCTCAATTGATCCATCACTGCCAATAGCTATGAATAGCCTTCAGTAATCTGAACATCCCACACATGTTTTTCTGAGATCATGTCGAACCCCCATGCAGACACTGTCTCTGTATTTACAGTTGAAATGATAATCACTTCCCAGCAAGGAGGTGACCTTGCTAAGTGTCCCAAGCTTAAAAAATTTTTCTTTTAAATGTTTATTTATTTTTGAAAGAGAGAGAGAGACAGAGACAGAGTGTGACTGGGAGAGGGGCAGAGAGAGAGACATACACAGAATCCAAATTGGGCTCCAGGCTCTCAGCTGTCAACACAGACCCCAATGCGGGGCTCAAACTTGTGAACTGTGAGATCATGACCTGAGCCGAAGTTGGATGCTTAACCAACTGAGCCACCCAGGCACCCCTCTCATTGTGGTTTGATTTGTATTTCCCGGATGATGAGTGATGTTGAGCATTTTTTTCATATGTTGGTTGGTCATCTGGATGTCTTCTTTGGAGAAGTGTCTATTCATGTCTTTTGCCCATTTCTTCAGTGGACTATTTGTTTTTTGGGTGTTGAGTTTGGTAAGTTCTCTATAGATTTTGCATACTAACCCTTTATCTGATATGTCATTTGCAAATATCTTCTCCCATTCTGTCGGTTGCCTTTCAGTTTTGCTGATTGTTTCCTTCGCTCTGCAGAAGCTTTTTATTTTGACGAGGTCCCAGTAGTTCCTTTTTGCTTTTGTTTCCCTTGCCTCCAGAGACGTGTTGAGTAAGAAGTTACTGCGGCCAAGATCAAAGTCCATTTGAGTTTATTTTTGTGTATGGTGTAAGAAAGTGGTCCAGGTTCATTCTTCTGCATGTCGCTGTCCAGTTTTCCCAGCACCACTTGCTGAAGAGACTGTCTTTTTCCATTGGGTACTCTTTCCTGCTTTGTCAAAATTAGTTGGCCATATACTTGTGGGTCCATTTCTGGGCTCTCCATTCCATTCCATTGATCTATGTGTCTGTTTTTTGTGCCAGTACCATACTGTCTTTGATGATTACAGCTTTGTAATACATCTTGAAGTCCAGAATTGTGATGCCTCCAGGTTTGTTTTTCTTTTTCAACATTCCTTTGGCCATTCAGAGTCTTTTCTAGTTCAATACAAATTTTAGGATTGTTTGTTCTAGCTCTGTGAAGAATGATGGTGTTATTTTGATAGGGATTGCATTGAATATGTAGATTGCTTGGGATAGTATTGGCATTTTAACAATATTTGTTCTTCCTATCCAGGAGCATGGAATCTTTTTCCATTTTTTTGTGTCTTCTTCAATTTCTTTCATTAGCTTTCTATAGTTTTCAGTGTATAGATTTCTCACTCTTTGGTTGGATTTATTCCTAGGTATTTTATGGTTTTTGGTGCAATTGTAAATGGTATCGATGCCTTGATTTCTCTTTCTGTTGCTTCATTACTGGTTTATAGGAATGCAACCAATTTCTGTGCATTGATTTTATATCCTGCAACATTGCTGAATTCATGGATCCATTCTAGCAGGGTTTTGTGTGTGTGTGTGTGTGTGTGTGTGTGTGTGGAATCTTTTGGCTTTTCCATAAAGAGTATCATGTCATCTGCAAAGAGTGAAAGTTTGACTTCCTCCTGGCTGATTTGGATGCCTTTAATTTCTTTGTGTTGTCTGATTGCAGAGACTAAGACTTCCAATACTATGCTGAATAACAGTGGTGAGAGCGGACATCCCTGTCTTGTTCCTGATTCCAGGGGGGAAAGCTCTTAGTTTTTCCCCATTGAGGAAGATATTAGCAGTGGGTCTTTCCTATATGGCTTTTATGATCTTGAGGTATGATCCTTCTTTCTTGAGGGTTTTTTTTTTTATCAAGAAAGGATGCTGTATTTTGTCAAATGCTTTCTCTGCATCTATTGAGAGGATCATATGGTTCTTGTCCTTTCTTTTATTGATGTGATGAATCACACTGATTGTTTTGTGGATATTGAACCAGTCCTGCATCTGACGTATAAATCCCACTTGGTTGTGGTGAATAATTTTTTTAATGTATTGTTGGACCCAGTTGGCTAATATCTTGTTGAGGATTTTTGCATCCACGTTTATCAGGGAAACTGGTCTATAGTTCTCCTTTTTAGTGGGGTCTCTGTCTGGTTTTGGAATCAAGGTAATTCTGGCTTCATAGAAAGACTTTGGAAGTTTTCCTTCCATTTCTATTTTTTTTGAACAGCTTCTAGAGAATAGGTGTTAACTCTTCCTTAAATGTTTGGTAGAATTACCCTGGAAAGCCATCTGGCTCTGGACTCTTGTTTTTTGGGAGATTTTTGATACTAATTTGATTTCTTTCCTGGTTATGGGTCTGTTCAAATTTTCTGTTTCTTCCTGTTTCAGTTTTGGTAGTTTATATGTTTCTAGGAATTTGTCCATTTTTTCCAGATTGCCCATTTTATTGGCGTATAATTGCTCATAATATTCTCTCATTACTGTTTTTATTTCTGCTGTGTTGGTTGTGATCTCTCCTCTTTCATTCTTGATTTTATTTATTTGGGTCCTTCCTTTTTTCTTTTTGATCAAACTAGCTAGGGATTTATCAATTTTATTAATTCTTTCAAAGAACTAGCTTCTGGTTTCATTGATCTGTTCTACTGTTGTTTTTGGTTTTTTTAATAGCATTGATTTCTGCTCTGATCTTTATTATTTCCTGTCTTCTGCCTGTGTTGGGCTTTATTTTCTGTTCTTTCTCCAGCTCTTTAAGGTGTAAGGTTAGGTTGTGTATCTGAGACCTTTCTTCCTTCTTTTTTTTTTTTAATTTTGTTTTGTTTTCTTTTGTTTTGTTTTATTTTTTTTTTAATTTTTTTTCTTAAGTTTATTTATTTTTGAGACAGAGAGAGACAGAGCATGAACGGGGGAGGGTCAGAGAGAGAGGGAGACACAGAATCAGAAGCAGGCTCCAGGCTCTGAGCCATCAGCCCAGAGCCCGACGCGGGGCTCGAACTCACGGACCGTGAGATCATGACCTGAGCCGAAGTCGGACGCTTAACCGACTGAGCCACCCAGGCGCCCCCTTTCTTCCTTCTTTAGGAAGGCCTGGATTGCTATATATTTCACTCATGACTGCCTTTGCTGCATCTCAGAGGTTTTGGGCTGTAGTGTTATCATTTTCATTGGCTTCTATGTGCTTTTTAATTTCCTCTTTAACTTCTTGGTTATCCCATTCATTCTTTAGTAAGATGGTCATTAGTCTCCAAGTATTTGTTATCTTTCCACATTTTTTCTTGTGGTTGATTTCGAGTTTCATAGCGTTGTGGTCTGAAAATATGCATGGTATAATCTCAATCTTTTTGTACTTGTTGAGGGCTTATTTGTATGTGATCAATTTGGAGACTGTTCCATATGCACTGGAGAAGAATGTGTATTCTGTTGCTTTAGGATGAAATGTTCTGAATATATCTGTTAAGTCCATCCAGTCCAGTGTGTCTTTCAAAGCCATTGTTTCCTTGTTGATTTTCTGTTTAGATGATCTGTCCATTTCTGTAAGTGGGATGTTGAAGCCCCCTACCATTATGGTATTATTATCAATGAGTTTCTTTATGTTTGTGATCAATTGATTTATATATTTGGGTGCTGTCACATTTGGAGCATAAATGTTTAAAATTGATAGATCTTCTTGGTGGACAGACCCCTGAATTATAATATCAAAAAATATAATTTTTTGTCAAATTGGTTTCCAGTGCTTACCCAACAGGTGCTCTCCTCAATGCCCATCACCCACTTTCCCCTCTCCCTCACCCCGCATCAACCCTCAGTTTGTTCTCAGTATTTTTTTAATGTTTATTTTTGAGAGAGAGAGAGAGAGAGAGAGACCATGAGCAGGGGAGGAACAGAGAGAGAGGGAGACACAGAATCTGAAGCAGGCTCCAGGCTCTGAGCTGTTAGCACAGAGCCCTATGTGGGGCTCAAACTCACAGACCGCGAGATCATGACCTGAGCTTAAGTTGGATGCTTAACCGACTGAGCCACCCAGGTGCCCCTGTTCCCAGTATTTAAGAGTCTCTTATGGTTTGCGTCCCTCCCTCTCTGTAACTTTTTTCCCTTACCCTTTCCCCTTCCCCATGGTCTTCTGTTAAGTTTCTCAGGATCCACATATGAGTGAAGACATATGGTAGCTGTCTTTCTCTGCCTGACTTATTTCACTTAGCATAATACCCCCCAGTTCCATCCACGTTGCTGCAAATGGCCAGATTTCATTCTTTCTCATTGCGAAGTAGTATTCCATTGTATATATAAACCACATCTTCTTTATCCATTTGTCAGTTGATGGGCATTTAGGTTCTTTCCATAATTTGGCTATTGTTGAAAGTGCTGCTATAAACATTGGGGTACAGTGGAGGTTCTTCAAAACAAATTTTTTCTTGGCAACAAGAAAGAATGAAATCTGGCCATTTGCAGCAACGTGGATGGAACTGGGGGGTATTATGCTAAGTGAAATAAGTCAGGCAGAGGAAGGCAGATACCATATGTTTTCACTCATATGTGGATCCTGAGAAACTTAACGGAAGACCATGGTGGAGGGGAAGAGGTAAAAAAAGTTACAGGGAGGGAGGGAGGCATAAGAGACTCTTAAGTACTGAGGACAAACTGAGGGTTGATGGGGGGTGAGGGAGAGGGGAAAGTGGGTGATGGGCACTGAGGAGGGCACCTATTGGGATGAGCACTGGGTGTTGTATGGAAACCAATTTGACAATAAATTATATTTAATATTAAAAAAAGAAAAGAAAAAAGGAAAATGTTTGAAAATTTTAAAAAATGAATACAATGAAAGAGAATAAAATGAAATGACGGAAGTAAAAAAATAGAATTTGAAAAATTTACAAAAAAGTAAAAATATAGTAGAAAAAAGTTAAAGAAAAACTATTTTTAATAGAAATGGAAAATAAAAATAAATTTTTTCTCTTTCTGTATTGAGGAATAAGAAAAGAAAACAAAATTGAATAGATGGACCAGCAAACAGACTGAAGTACGATTGAAATTACATCGGTTTCCCCTAGACGTTGAACTGTGAAGCACTTTGTAGTCCTTAAACTAAGCAGGTGGAGAGACTCGTGTTGTTCCTGAAGAGCGCTGTTGGCAGTTGGGCGGGGCTTCGTGTAACAGCTCGGTTCTCCACTAGATGGCGATGCTTAGCTTGCTGGGGCGTGTGTGCGCATGCGCGGAGGGGCAAAAAATGGCGTCACCCAGGTAGCGGGTCTCTTGTATCAGAACTCTGTTCTCTCCGGCCAGCAATGGCGCACTCATCCTCTGTGTCTGGCTTCCGTCCACTCCCCGCTTCCACACTGTCCGTTAGCAAGCTGTCAGGTTGCCAGGCAGCTCCTCCCTCCTGAATTTTATCTCAGACGCGGCTGTTTCCCGCCGGTCACTTCTGAGGGACTGCGGCTTTGTCCCCGCTCAGACCTTCTGCGGGAGGGTCTCACCTGCCGGCCGCCCCGGGAACGTTCTGGAGACTGTGCTGCTGCCAACGCCCATAGACCGCAGCCGGGTGCCAGCCCGCCCCAGAAAAAGTTCACACGGGCGTGTAGCAGCAGCGTTTCAGTGATTCTGGAAAACCACAACTCACATCTGGCGCCAGGCTTCACCCCCCCAACGGCCCTGTTCCAGCACCAGCGAATGTGGTTGTTCTGCAGGATCCGCTGGGACCTTTGCCCCTGGGGATTCCTCCCAGAAGGGGAACCGCCTCCCGTGTGGCCCGAGGACCTCGCTCTCTGCTCCCGGGGATTCGCCCCTCCCATCAGAGCTCCACCAGGTATACAGCTGCGGAGCTTTGGACTCTGCGCTCCCCCTGTTTACAGAGTTTAATGGAATTTAAACCCTCTCCTTCTTTCTCCCTTTTTTGTTCAGTCCCTTGCGCACACTTTCTTTTCTCTCCAGCCGCCTTCGGGCATTGGGGGTGGGGGGATGCTTCCTGTAGTCTTCCCCCGACTCCGTCCTCTCTCCGCAAGCACAAACAGCTCCCTGCCCTCGGTGACTTTCTCCCCCAGTTCAGCTCTCCGCGCCATGTACCTGCTGAATTCTGTGATTCAGGCTGTGCAGATTGTTGTGTTAATCCTCAGATCAGTTTGCTAGGTGTGCAGGATGGTTCAATGTTGATCTGGCTGTATTTCAGGGCTGCACAAAAACCTTCCATGCTGTTCCGCCATCTTGCCATCCTCCCCGCCCCCAACTTCACAAGAGACACTTCAGGATAGAGAACAAACAGAGTTGATGGAGGGAAGTGGGTGGGGGATGGGCTAGGTGGGTAATGGGTACTGAGGAGGGCACTTGTGATGAGCTTTCTTCTTCCTCTTAACGTCACTTAATTCCTATAATATCAATTCATGCTTGGCATTTAGCTGTAACTTAAATAATTTTCCCTCATCACCTTCAATCTGGAATCCATAAAACAGGTTATCTCTTTACCTTATGTTGTCCTGTTGCTTTAAAACTTTCCACCATGGGACTAATCCTGGTTCCTACATTAGACTTATTTGTGTAATTGTTTTATTAATTGGGCTTTCTCAGTGACACCAGATCTTCCATGAGGACAGAGAATATGTCCACTTTGCTCAACATTATCCCTTCATTTGGTGGCTGTGGGTTGACATGTTTCGCTATTTCTTTTTTTTTTTTTTAATTTTTTTTCAACGTTTTTATTTATTTTTGGGACAGAGAGAGACAGTGCATGAACGGGGGAGGGGCAGAGAGAGAGGGAGACACAGAATCGGAAACAGGCTCCAGGCTCTGAGCCATCAGCCCAGAGCCCGATGCGGGGCTCGAACTCACGGACCGCGAGATCGTGACCTGGCTGAAGTCGGACGCTTAACCGACTGCGCCACCCAGGCGCCCCGATGTTTCGCTATTTCTGAAATGAACAGGAGTAAGACTTACTGAGTGGTGAATGGGTGAATAAATCAGTAAGAAGACGTCTTGGGCTAGTTATGGTGAGGAATCTTGAGCAATTAGAGAAGCAGTCATGTCACTGGGGGGAGAAACCTCATGGAATTTTCTAGTTCTTGAATTAGTGTTAGTGATTCTAAAAGCAGTGCCTAAGGCAAATATGTTAGTGCAGGTAGTTTCTTTGGCATCAAGGATGATGGGGCACCTGAATGGCTTAGTCAGTTAAACATACAACTTCAGCTCAGGTCATGATCTCGTGGTTTGTGGGTTCGAGCCCCATGTCAGGCCCTGTGCTGATAGCTCAGAGCCTGGAACCTGCTTCAGGTTCTGTGTCTCCCTCTCACACACACTCTCTTTCTCTCTCTCAAAAAAATAAACAAACATTTAAAAATAATAAAAATAAGTAAATAAGAAAGAAAGAAAGAAAGAAAGAAAGAAAGAAAGAAAGAAAAGAGATGGGGAGAGGGGTTCCTGAATTAGGGATTCTTTCCTAAGGTTGCTACAGTAGGTCATGTGGACCAGACTTTATCAGCATCTCCAAGAGAGAACAGAATACCATCCAGAGTTTTCCTTCCAAATGATGAGACACTTGGGAATATATTTATGGGCTCCCAGCCCCTATTGCTTTAAGGTTCTCCCCAGCTAGGGATTGGGGTTGACATTGCTTCAGAGGAAGTCCCCACACCAAATGTGAAGATTCATGAGTATCCTTGGGATGGGGTACCCATGGACATGCTTCTAAAACCTGCAGATATAATATGAAGTCAGCAGTCAACCAGAGGGAAATGAAATAGGGCTGCTTTAACATGTAAATTCAGGGGATTTCATGCAGTGTCTGCTCATTGGACTCCTGGACCTTCTACAAATTTCCTTTTTTTATTCAGACATTTGTATCTTATTATTATATAAACAGTTCGTTCATCACAGAACACTCAGGAATCACAGAAAAGTAGGAAGAAGAAATAAAAACCGATAATCCTACAATTCAAACCAACCTGTGTTAATCCTGGTATTTGTTGCTAGTCTTTTCTCTCCATGGGAGTAATGCAAAATTGAGATGACCCATAAATACACATCCCTCTCTGTTCCCTCACTTCTTTGCTCAGTATGGTGTGTTTCTTCCCAGATGCTTAAATGTCCTTAATTCTGGTTTTAACTGGCTGGAGGTTGTCTCTAACCAGAGCTGGTTTGACCATATCTTCACTGAAAGATGAGTATTGAGGGCATTTCCACTTTTCGGGGTTCATAAACAGTCACCTCAGGCTGCACTGAGCTCACTGGTCAATTGTTCCCTTTACTTTGAATGTCTTCAGAGACCCAGTCATTTCACCAAAGACGTTGGAATTTGCTCCCATAATCCTAGAAAGCTAAACCCTCGATTTCCACAGCCTTCTGAACCCAAAGATAGAATTTATTTCATTTTTGTTTTGAGCTCTGCTTCCTCTTTCCCCTCCAACTTCTGTTTCGGTTCTGAAATGGGAAATTCCCATCATCCTTTAGGGAGAATAGAGCTGAACAGTAGCCTGGAACAGACCACAACACCACATCATTTGAGGCCATCCCCGTTGGAACCCACGTTCATCTGGCTAAGAATTTTCTGGAAGGCCAGGGTAAAGAAAGGGTCATACCCAAAGGGCATCCTGCCTCAGCATGTTATTGGGTTCTATCGGCTCTTAAAGAAACTTTCACAGGGCACCTGGCTGGCTCAGGTGGAGGAGCATGTGACTCTCAATCTTGAGGTCATGAGTTTGAGCCCCACGTTGGGTGTAGAGATTACTTAAAAAAAAGAAAGAGAGAGAAAGAAAGCACGTATTCCTATAATTTCTTACTATTTTGTACTTTTGGATTCCTATTTTGCAACATCACTGTCCAGATTAGACATATATTTATGATTCTTGCATTTCCACAAATTTTTCATTGCATTCTGTGAGCCCGGAAACCAGGCTGGTTGCCAACAAAAACCAAGGGGGTGGGTATTAAAACACTTAGAATGGACTCTAGCCATTTTTTCTTGTTTTTTTTTTTTTTTTTTTTTTTTTTTTTTTTTTTACTGAAATTTTTTGCATTGCAAGACCTTGCCCTCACGTGAATTATGGTGGTTCTACTCTGGTGGGGATATCAAGTGGAAAACAGAGTTGGAAAGGTGGGATGAGCCAGTTCTTCAAATTGAAGAATTTGAGGAGCAGGGAGAATTTGAGTGCGTAATTCTTAGGGAATTGGACAGCAAGGATGTGGGTGAGGAGGGCAAGATATTGAGCAAGAGTGCACAGCTAGAAGTGAAGTGACCTGGAAAGCCCTAGAGACCCGATGGTGAAAGTCACCCAGCAGTAAAAAATATCAAATGTGTTAGCTGTTATGAAATTAATTTGTAGGAACCAACAGCTTTCATACACACAAATAAATCCCAACTTTACCCTAAAGACCAATGACAGCAAGATAAGAAAATTCTAAGGAATGGATGTTTTACGCCATGTGCATAACTTGAAACACACACAAATATATACCTTTCAGACATTTCTGAATGGTACCAAAAATTGACTTGCACAAAAAGAGAGACGTGCCTTTATCACTGGATGGAATGACTGGGCATGGTAAGGGTGTGAGTTCTCTGTAAGCGAATTTATAAATGTGACTGAGTCCCCAAAATATACCCAGGAGCTCTCCTCAAACTAAGCAAGTTGATACGAAAGTTCACACAGATAAACGAAAACGGAAGAAGAGCTAGGAAAAAAGCAAAGTGCAGGTATGGACGTAGGAGTGGGCTGGCTCAACCAAAGTGACCACGTGATTAAAACAAGTTGCTGTCGACACAGTAATAGACAGAAAAAAGCAATGTGATATAAAGTTCAGATGTAGACTCCAGGGCATAAGGAAATTTAGTATGTGATAGATACTAACGAGATGATATATCAACTCACTGGGGCAAAGATGGGATTGGGCAGAAAGGAATGAAATTAGACCCATAGGTCGCACGGTACACAGATTAAACTCCAGATAAAACAGAGATCTAAATGCAAACTAGGCGGCACCTGGGTGTCTCAGTGGATGAAGCATCAGACTCTTGATTTCTGTTCCAGTCATGATTCCAGGGTCGTGTGGGCTGCACGCTGACAGCACAGAGCCTGCTTGGAATTCTCTCTCTCCCTCTGCCTCTCCCTTGCTCATGTACTTTCTCTCACTCTCTCTCTCTCTCTCTTTCCAAATAAATAAAAAACATAAAAAAAAAATCTAAACATAAAATAGGTGAACAAATGACCCACAAAGGCATGTGAAGTAAACATGACTTTCAAGATGTAATTCAGTTATATGCCAATTCTCAATAAAGCTGAGAAAAATAAAAAAGAAATATTAAAAAAAATATATAACTCAAAATGCATATGTAGTGCCAAGAAAATAATGGAAATAGAACTACATAAAATAAACATATCTTAGGGCACCTGGGTGGCTCAGTAGGTTAAGTGTCTGACTTTGGCTCAGGTCATGATCTCACGGCTTGTGGGTTCAAGCCCCGCATCGGGCTCTGTGCTGACAGCTCAGAGGCTGGAGCCTGCTTCAGATTCTGTGTCTCCCTCTCTCTCTTCCCCTCCCCTGTTGTGCTCCGTCTCTGTCTCTCTCAAAAATAAATAAACATTAAAAAAACTTTTTAATTAAAATAAACTTCTTTTCATGACACAAAAAATAAGAAAAAGTCAAAACATAGGTGGAAAATCAAATATCTCTAACATATCAAAGATGCTGCATATATTTATATGTATATGCATACACATGTATATGAACATTATATATATAGATGTCAATTATTGAAGAAAAATAGACACATGGCAAACTATGTGAATAGGAAATTAATAAAAAAGATTAAAATGGCACTTACTATGATGAGCACTGGGTAATGTATAGTAGTGTTGAATCACTATATTGTATACCTGAGACTAGTATAACACTGTATGTTAACTATTATGGAATTTTTAAAAATACCAGAATAAAAATAAAAATAACTTAAAAATAATAAATAATAAAAATAAATATTCAGAATATTTCACAACAACAAAAGGAATAATCCAATGCCTGTGCTCTATTCTTTTCCAAATTAATTTTAATATTTTCCATGAAAATGAACACTCTTTTACAGCACAAAAATTAAAAAAAAAAGAAAATGGCACTTTAACACAAAAGTCTATTCAGATTTACTTCTATAAAAAATGCAAATTTAAACTAAGCCGAAATGTTATTTTTTTCTATTTGGCAAAAAATAGAAACTTGCCAACTTGGTTTTACAAATCTGAGAAGGAACAGAAATGCTTTCATATTGTTGGTAGGAATGCAAAATTGAACCCAGACCCTCAAAGTTCTATATCTTTGGGAAATACCAATTTCCTTAAAATAAAGGGATTGCTTTTTTGTGGAAAAAGAAATTGGACAGTTCACATTTAGGGGAAATTGTCATTATTTACCAAAACACCATATGCAAATTACGCTTTTGCCCAGGAAATGCCCTCCAAAATATGAGAAGATATATCCCAAGGTTACTAATTGAAGCATTATTTGTACTGGTGAACTAGTGGGAAATCGAGCTAGATAAACTGAAAAGGTAAAAGACAACAGAAAATTATCTTCTTTTTTTTTTTTAGAGTATAGTTGACCCAGAACGTTACATTAGTGTCAGGTGCACAAGAGAGTGATTCAACTCCTCTGTGTGATAGGCTGTGTTCATCACAAGTGTAGCTGCCCTCTGTCACCACATGATGCCATCACAACATCATTGACCAGATTCCCTACGTTGTACCTTTTATTCTATGACTTACTCGTTCCACAGCTGGAAGCCTGTGCCTCCCTCTCCCCTTCACCCCTTTTGCCCACCCCCCACCCCCATTCCCTTCCCCTCTGGCAACCACCAGTTTGTTTTCTGTATTTATAGATCTGATTCTGCTTTTTGTCTGTTTGCTTATTCATTTCTTTTGGGTTGGTTTTTTTTTTTTTGATTCTGCATATACGTGAAAGCATATGGCATTTGGCTTTCTCTGACTTATTTTACTTTGCACAATACACTCTAGGTCCAACCATGTTGTGGCAAAATGGTAAGATTTCATCCTTTTCATGGCTGAGTAACATCCCATTGTGTGTATCTGTCTATGTACACATCACAGCTTCCTTATCCATGATTGGGTTGCTTCCATATCTTGGCCTTTGTAGATAATGCTGCAGTAAACATAGGGATGAATATGTCTTTTCAAATTAGTGTTTTTATTTTCTTTGGGCAGATACCCAGGAGCGGAATCACTGGATCATATGGTAATTCTATTTTAACTTTTTGAGGAACCTCCATACTGTTTTTCACGTGACTGCACGAGTTTGCCTTCCCACCAACAGTGCGTGAGGATTCCTTTTTCTCTGCATCGTCGCCAACATTTGTTGTTTCTTGTGTTGTTGATTTTAGCCATTCTGACAGGAGTGAGGTGGTATCTCATTGTGGTTTGGATCTGTGTTTCCCTGATGATGAGTGACGTGGAGCATTTTTTCATGTGTCGGTTGGCCATCTGGATGTCGTCTTTGGAAAAGTGTCTACCCATGTCTTCTGCCCATTTTAATCAGATTATTTGTGTTTTTGGTGTTGAATTGTGTAAATTCTTTTTTCCCCCCAATATATGAAATTTATTGTCACATTGGTTTCCCTACAACACCCAGTGCTCATCCCAAAAGGTGCCCTCCTCAATACCCATCACCCACCCTCTCCTCCCTCCCACCCCCCATCAGCCCTCAGTTTGTTTATATATCTTGGATATTAACCCTTTATCAGATACATTATTTGCAAATATCTTTTCCCATTCAGTAGGTTGCCTTTTTATTTTGTTGATGGTTTCTTTTGCTATGAGAGCTTGTTACTGTGATGTGGTCCCAACGATTTAATTTTCCTCTTGCCTGAGGAGACATAGCTAGAAAAATATTGTTATCGCCAATTTTAGAGAAATGACTGCTTGCGTTCTCTTATAGGATTTTTATGGTTTCAGGTCTCACAATGAGGTCTTTAATCCATTTTTAGTGTATTTTTGTGCATGGTGTTAAGAAAGTGGTCCAATTTCACCCTTTTGCAAGAAAGTTATCTTTACGTAAAGTGGATTTTAGGGTGAACTGTTAAATGAAAAGAACATACTAGTAAAGAGAAGAAAAAATGGTGCTATAAGAACATCAGATATCAATATGAAGATATGGGGGAATCAGAAAGCCCAGATGCCGCTGCTTATTGTGGAATATTAGGAGGGGCCCCTGGGTGGCTCAGTCCATTAAGTGGCCGACTCTTGATTTTGACTCAGGTCATGATCTCATGCATGGTTCATGAGTTCAAGCCCCACATCAGGCTGTGTGCTGACAGTGTGGAGCCTGCTTGGGTTCCTCTCTCTCCCTCTCTCTCTCTCTCTCTCACTGCCCCTACCCTGCTTGGGCTCTCTCTCAAAAATAAATAAATACCCATTTTTTTTTAAATATATTTTTTTCAACGTTTATTTATTTTTGGGACAGAGAGAGACAGAGCATGAACGGGGGAGGGGCAGAGAGAGAGGGAGACACAGAATTGGAAACAGGCTCCAGGCTCTGAGCCATCAGCCCAGAGCCCGACGTGGGGCTCGAACTCACGGACCACGAGATCATGACCTGGCTGAAGTCGGACGCTTAACCGACTGCGCCACCCAGGCGCCCCAATACCCATTTTTAAAAAGAAAGAAATACCAGGAGCTCCAGCTATGTTTCATAGGCATTTAAAAACAGTGAAATCCACAATATTATTTATATAAAAATGAATACCTCTGGGAGAAGAGAAGGCATTTGCTTCAGCATGATGGTCAGTGGCTGACAGAATCAGCTGGTGGAAATTTCATGGGGGAACGTGATATGTACCTAGTCTCAAACTAGCTCCCCACAAATCAGTGGCTGATTACAAAGGGCTAATGGCAACTTCACTGTGGACAAACCTGGGGGGTGCCAAAGTTAAGCAAGTTCCGAAAGCAAAAATCCCCACTAAGAAAAAATGAGGACAATGTCGCTGGAGTGGTACTCCACCCCAAAATGTACAGCCCGAATCTAAATGTGAGGTGCCGTCGGACAGACTTCTTTTGTACGCACCATGGTTTCTTCCTCTGCAGAGCCTACCCCTTCTCATCAGCCCTCTGTCTTCTCCACTCACCACCCCAGCCATGACCAGCAGCTGCAAGGAAAGGTACTCAACATCTACCACCAAAGTGCAGGGGGAGCCGGTCACCTGGGCAGGAACCACAAACCTTCTGACTGTCCAGCTCCGAACCTGGCTCTGGGCACTCTTCACTTGATGGCACATTTGGACAGCGCCTGCAATGCACAACTGTGTGCTTATGACAGGTAGAAATGGTTACCTGAGAAAGGAGAAGTCCACATCACATTTGGGACCACTATATGGACTGACAAATGGGGAAATAGCTGTTCTCCTTCCTGTAAAATTTCAGTGTCAAAATGTGGACAGGGGCGGAGGGTAATGATGCCTGCTCATGCACCCTCTTGCTCAGCGTGGCCTTCCAGGCTCTGTCCCCTGGCCCCTCCACACAGCCCGGGGCCGGCAGGAAAGTCACTGAGGTTGTGAAACTCACTGCTGTACTCTGTGGGGAAGGGAAGTGAGTCATATTTATGATATCACTTTGTACTTTTAGAATGAGCCTTGAATTCCACTTTGTTTATTTATTTTTAACATTTTTATTTATTTTTAAGAGGCCCAGAGAGACAGAGCATGAACAGGGGGAGTGCAGACAGAGAGGGAGACATAGAATCCAAAGCAGGGTCCAGGCTCCGAGCTGTCAGCACAGAGCCTGACGTGGGGCTCAAACCCACAAACCGTGAGATCATGACCTGAGCCGAAGTCAGACGCTTAACTGACTGAGCCACCCAGGCGCCCCCTTGAATTCTACTTTAAAATTCCCCTCAAATTTATCTTCTTGGTGGTGTGTTATCAATTTACTATTCATTCACAAATAGTCTTAAACTAAGCACTGGCGATCAACTAAGCAAATATTATCCAAGCATTAATAATGTGTTTGTTTGCTATATAAATGTTCACTTATTATCTTTCACGTGCTGGAGCACAGTGTGAGGTCTGCTGATGATTCAGCACTGAGAAGATGTGGCTTAGAATTCCGTGGCGGGGGTGGGGTTGGGCGCCTTCGTGGCTCAGTCGGTTAAGCATCCGCTTCGGCTCAGGTCACGATCTCACAGTCCACAGTCTGTGGGTTTGAGCCTTGCATCAGGCTCTGTGCTGACAGCTCGGAGCCTGGACCCTGCTTCGGATTCTGTGACTCCCTCTCTTTGACTCTCCTCTACTCGTGCTCTGTCTCTCTCTCTCAAAAATAAATAAAGATTACTAAAAATTTAAAAACCAAGATTTCCATGGGGCAATTTGTTGCTGAATTCCTTTTGTTTGTCTACAGAGTCATTATAACAAATTCTGAAATGCACCCCCTACCCTGTCAGGGACAATTATTTACGAGGCAGGGAGAGACAATCTATGTGTGAATAGCATAAAACCGGTTTGAAGTGCAAAATTAGTCACGTCCATGAAAGTCCTAGACACCAGGTGAGATTATATTGGATCTGTAGGTGAAGGGGAGCCTAGCGGGGAGGGATTCAGGAGACGGTTAGGCCGAGATAAGAGTGGAGACTCACCAAGAGAGGCAGATTCAGATCTGGTATCTACCCTGAAATGGGAAGTAACAGAGTAAGAATTTCTGCGTAGGAGAAATGGGGATGAAGAGCTCTTTCCAGGAGAATCTGTTTCTCCAGAGAGGAGGAAGTTAGGACCCACGCCTCATGCACATTCACATTTTGGAACACGTGTTGGAAGTTGAGAGCGGACGGTATCGCCATGCCCTGTGTGCAGGCTTTTCAGTTTCTGAGCATTTTGTCTCCCCTCACTTAAGAACAATGCCATTGCCTTCTTTACTAGTAAAATAGTAACCTCTAGTCTCCTGCGGATTTTTTTTTTTCCTAAAAATGCATTGTTGACCTTACCATTTGGTTATAAATATTCAATTACTTCTGGAGACCCCCAAACTACTGATGTCTGAGTGGGCCAGTGAGAGTAAAGGCATAAAGAGGAGGTGTGATTAGTGGGTCCCTGAACCCACCCTTGTAGTTAGTTTTCTAGTTCTGGAATCTTTAGGCGGCACAGATATCCTCAACAACGGGCAGTGGTTTTCTGACACGTGGAGTAAGAGATTTGGCAAAGGAAAGGCCATGTGGAAGGCTCTGGAAACACGTCTCCCTACCGAAATAGTGGAACGAAGGTAATTCTGCACTCTTTTACAAAAAATATTTATTTATTTTGGGGGGGGAGAGCACAAGCGGGGGAGGGGCAGAGGATCTGAAGCGGGCTCTGTGCTGACAGGCTGACAGCAGTGAGCCCAACGTGGGGCTCGAACTCATGAACTGCGAGATCGTGACCTGAGCTGAAATCAGACGCTCAACCACCTGAGCCACGCAGGGACCCCAGTAATTCTGCACTCTTGAAGAGATTGCACAGATTTGCACCACTGTTGAGGACTCAAAAAGATACAGAGGTAGGTGTCTCAGACATCCCCACTCAACTTGCCTACTTGGTTTTCACGGAAGGCATAGACGGGCCTTGGAGAAGCAGGCTCTTGTGTGTCAGGTCATTCCAGTTTCCACTTCTACTCCATTTGAAGACCCATAGAAAAAACCCACCAATCCCCTTGGCACCTGCTGTGCAGCTCCTGATTGGTGGGTTTATTTTCTTGGCTCTTTCTGTAAAAGCCATCAGGTTCAGTATGTGGTTAGCTGTCAGGGCCAGTTATACGCTGTCACTGTCCACATTCGGGGCCACGTTATGTCTCCAGCCCTGTGTTATCAAGGCTGTGGGGACCGTGACTGCCCCTCCATTACACAAGACATCACACAGGAACGCGCCATGCTGATTGGATCTGTGAAACAGGGAGTAGCAACTCTTCTAGGTGCTTTGTAAGAGTGTGGGAAAGAAATCTCCCCAAATCTCAGGTTCCTGCTGCCTCGGTGAAATCTCTAGGAGCACAGCTGCCTGAGGCATGTTGAGATACCCCACCCAAGGTGAAGACTCATTGCTCTGTCTCACCCTCCTGCTAAGGAGACAAAAATTCACTCCCTAGTGGGCCAACTTGGGAACGTGGAGACAACATACAGCTCCCTGGGCTTGCGACCTCCACCCACTTACTGAGTGTCTTGAGAGGCTGTTGGCTTTGAGTGGTGAGAAACAAGAGAAACCCTTGCAGTGGGCCCTGGCCTGAGTTGCATGACTCAAGACATGCAGTGGGGTTTGGAGCACCTGTGGCAGATGAGGTCAACATCCTTCAGCAGAGAACTATATGGATGAAGGAGGGCATAGATATTAGAGATTTTGGAACCACACTATGCCATTTCTGTAGAGAACTAGTCTCCTTTGTGAAAGACCTTCTGGGGTGCTCCTGGACTCCAGTAGACACAGAATGTCTGGACATGGGTCGTCATAAAGGTCCTAATGAGTGAAAGAAGGAGGCAGGGGGTCAGAGCCAAAGAAGCGACCCCAGAGCAGGTGGAGTGATGTGATGTCCTGAAGATGGCAGGGAAGATGTGAATGGATTCACTCCTGGGGCCTCTAGAAGGAACACAGTCGGTTGGGCGTCAGGTCATGATCTTGCAGTCCGTGGGTTCGAGCCCAGCGTCGGGTTCTGTGCTGACAGCTCAGAGCCTGGAGCCTGCTTCCAATTCTGTGTCTCTTTCTCTGCCCCTCCTCTGCTCTCTCTCTCTCTCTCTCTCTCAAAAATATACATTAAAAAAATTAGGAGCACAGCCTGAGGACCCCCAGATTTTAGCTCAGGTGTGTCCATTTTGGACTTCAACCCTCCAAAACTGTACCATTGTAAATCTTCACAGTTTACCCACTAGCTTGTGGTGACTGGTTATGGTAACACATACAACAGGAAAATAATACACCAGATACTCCGTTTTAAATTATGTTTCTTTTTTAGTCTGGGGGTTTTGTTTTGGTAGTCTGAGCTCTGCAAACTAGTTTGAATCAGTCCTGTCCAGGGATGTATTTCTGGGCCAGATACATTGCAAATACTTAATAAATACGTGTTGAAGCTTGGGTCACAAGGGGGTAGCAGGCCAGGAAGACAACAGTTTATGGATCAGGTGAGGCCTCGGATGTGGTCAAAATATCTGCAAAGCCGGCTGCCGTCTCCAGCCTCAGCCCTGGGGAAATGACAGCCAGGCTGTTCCCCTTCCTGCCTGGCTGCTGATGTGACAACCCCATGACCAGGCAGTCCAGCCTCCGAGTGGCCACACCCTGTGCTTCTGTCTGTCCTCCAAGCACCAAGGTCCCTCCATCTGCACAACAGGGACAGAGGCAGGAGACATCATGACTCCCACCCTCACGACCCTGCTTCTCCTCGGTGAGATCTCAGGAGGGGAGAGGACGCCCTAGTCTGGGAGGAACCTGCGTCACAGCCAGGCCCTGGGCTGTTAGAGACCCCAAGCACAGGAAGCTCGTGGGAAGGAGGGGTTCTGCTCAGGATTTGGGGCAACCCTCTCACAGGAACTCTTTTCCAGGGCTGAGTGTGGGACCCAGGACCCGAGCGCAGGCAGGTGAGTGTGTCCCCAGGTGTTCCATCCCACCTCCTCACTGGGGACAGGGGTCACCCACCAGGCAGCAGGGAATGGAGAACAGCAGTTCTGGGCGGATGGAGAGGGGACGTCTGGGGGTTTGGGGCTGAGCTGGGAACTGGGGATGGGGAAGGTCTTGTGACCCAGCCTCTGTTTCCTTCCAGGGACCCTCCCCGCACCCTCCCTCTGGGCTGAGCCAGGCTCTGTGGTCCCTTGGGGTAGCACTGTGACCATCTGGTGTCAGGGAATCCTGGAGGCCCACGAGTTCCATCTGGATAAAGACGGACACCCAGTGCCCTGGGACAGACAGAAGCCACTAGAGCCTGGGAACAAGGCCAAGTTCTCCATCACACACATGACAGATAGACATGCAGGACGGTATCACTGTTCCTATCGAAGCCCCGCTGGCTTGTCAGAGCGCAGTGACCCCCTGGAGCTGGTGGTGACAGGTGCGAGCCCCCTCAGGGTCCCCGCCCCAGGCTCTGCCCTCGGGGAGGGGGTCTGCTCCCAGAGCATCTCCCTCTCACAGTCCAGCCCTGGGGATACTGTGGGGGGATCTGGGTCCTATTTAATGTGTCCCTTCCTCCTCTCCTAGGTTTCCAGGCCGAAACCACTCTCTCAGCCCTGCCCAACCCCATGGTGACCTCAGGAGGGAAGGTGACCCTCCAGTGCACCTCATGGACGGCATTCCATAGGTTCGTCCTGATGAAGGAAGGAGAACCCAGACCCGTCTGGACCCTGGACTCTCAGAAACCCACCAGTGGACAGTTCCAGGCCCTGTTTCTTGTGGGCCCTGTGACCCCCAGCGCCAGGTGGACGTTCAGATGCCATGGCTGTTTCAACAACACTCCCCAGTTGTGGTCACAGCCCAGTGACCCCCTAGAACTGCTGGTCTCAGGTGAGGGAGTCTGATTTTTGTTGCATCCGTGTTTTGACCACCAGACAGGTTATGGAGGCTCTGCTCCCAGGGGAGCCCCAGATCAGAGGGTGGGGTGAGGGGGACACGGGATCTCAGAATGTGAGAGACACTGAGACCTGGGGGTCAGGACAGGAGAAGAGAGGTTTGGGGAGAATCTGCTCCTCAATCCACGACTGGTTGTCTCCCAGGTATGTCCAGGAAGCCCTCCCTCCTGACCCATCAGAGCCCTGTCGTGACCCCTGGACAGAGGCTGACCCTCCAGTGTCGCTCTGACGTCGGCTATGACAGATTCGCTCTGTACAAGGAGGGAGCACGTGACCTTCCCCAGCACCTTAGCCTGCAGCCCCAGGCTGGGCTCTCGGGGGCCGACTTCCCCCTGGGCCCAGTGAGCGGCTCCCACGGGGGCCGGTACACATGCTATGGTGGACACAACCTCTCCTCCGAGTGGTCGGCCCCCAGTGACCCCCTGGACATCCTGGTCACAGGTGAGGGGACACGGGTTCAGTCAGGGCCCCCGACTCTGCACAGGCCCTGCTGGGGGTGTCCCAGGTGGTGGTGGCTGGGGTCAGGGGTGTGGGGTCCCCAGGGAGGGAGAGAGACAGACAGACAGGGGATGGGGAAGGGGAGAGACTCAGAGGATAGACAGACAGACTCAGTTCAGAGCAAGGATGGACAGCCCCTCACCTGCCTTCCTCTCTCCAGGACAGCTCTCCTACACACCCTCCCTCTCAGTGCAGCCAGGACCCATGGTGGCCTCAGGAGAGAACGTGACCCTGCTGTGTCAGTCCTGGAGCTTTGTGGACACTTTCCTTCTGTCCAAGGAGGGGGCAGCCGACCCTCCCCTGCGTCTTAGATCAAAGTACCGAGCTGGACATTACCAGGCCAAATTCTCCATGAATCCTGTGACCTCAGCCCAGGGGGGGACCTACAGGTGCTACGGCTCATATAGCACCTCCCCCCACCTGTTGTCACACCCCAGTGACCCCCTGGAGCTCCAGGTCTCAGGTGAGGGGCCCCAGCCCTGCCCCCTCTGTGTCCCAATGTTGTCTTCAGGGCCCTGTGCCCAAGAGAGCCCTGGGCTGAGACATAATGGAAGGGGCTCAGGGGAAGTGTCACCCGAGGGGTCCGCCCCTCAGAGCACAGGAGGGAAACACGCCCCTCCCTCCCTGCCCCTTTCCTTGTCCCCGTCACCACAATGCTCCAGGTGGAGGAGGAGGGCCCTGGGGGCCACAGGGCACATGAGGGAGAAGACTGTAAGCAGAGACAGGGTCTTGAAGGGAAACTCCAGCCCCCTCCTCTACTACCGCCTTTCCCCCCAGGATCCTCTGGAGAGCCCGGCCCCCCAGCCACAGATCCCAGCTCAACAGCTGGTGAGTCACGGTGGCTTCTGTCCAGGGCTTTCCTTCCCATGTTTCAGAGATGCCAGGGCGGCCACCAGGCTCCAGGGGCTCTGAGGCCGGGGGAGGAGGGCTGGGGTGGTCATGGCAGAGGGAGAGGGTGGGGGCCCAGCTGGGGAAGAGGCAGCCCCCTCTGCCCACCCCCCACCCTCCCCGACCCCAGGAGCCTCTGCGGGCAAGTGAAGGTCTCTGTCAGGAGGAGGCGGGTGGGTCCATGGGAGCAGGGGGTGGTTACACCATCAGTTCAGGCACCTCTGGAGACACTGGCTTGGACACGCCCCTCCCCTGCCTGGGCCTCAGTTTCCCCAGGTGTAAAGGAGAGAGTCGTGGCCCAGATTAGATTTCCCCTCAGTTCTGGCCGTGGCTCTGGCCCCCTCCGGGGGGAGAGGAGGGCTCACGGGGAAGCTCCTCCGGGTCGGGATTCTATGGGGACCTGACCCCCTGCAGCGGTGGGATGACCCTGGAGGGGGAGGGGCGGGAGGACAATGGCTGGGGGCCTTCAGGTAGTGAGGGGAATCTGGAAGGACCCTCGGCCCCAGACGAAGACGCTGGGACAGACCCGCCTGCAGATGAGGAGCCCAGAGCCCCAAGTTGGTGTCGGCCTGGGGGGGCAGCATGCGGAGAGCGCAGGGAACCCACAGCCCGGGTTCCAGTCCGAGCCCTGCCGCCTCCACGCTGGGCCACCTGGGACACGTGATCAGCCTCCCTGTGCCTCACTTTCCTGTCTGTGGAGTGGGGGGGGGGGGGGGGGGCGGGGCGGCAGTCCCCTGCTGCGTGACCCTTGACAGGGTCAGAGGTGAATGCCCAGAGCCCAGCACGTGCCTGGCACACAGCCGGCGCCCAGTTAAATGGCATCACTGGCTCCTTCACGGTGTGGCTCTGCCCAAGGTCCCAACCGGTACCTGTACGTCCTCATCGGGGCCGCGGGGGCCTTCGTCCTGCTGCTCTGCCTCCTCGTCGTCCTCCTCGTCCGTCGCCGGCGTCAGGGCAAAGGCAGGAAGCCGGGTGAGAAGGGACGGGGGTGACCAGCCCCAGGGGGTGGTGGCTCTCCCGCGGGTGGATGGAGAGTGGCTCAGGGCGCCAGCCAGAGGGAAACCAGACGCGGGAAAGGCCAGCGTGGAAAGACACTTCTGCAGAGTCTCACGTCGGAGAGGCTAGAAAGAAAACACCTAAGGTCGGCGCCCATGTGCCAATTGAAGGTGTTTTCTTCTCTTCCGTCTCGGGAGATGTTGAAACACGGGCAATATGTGTGAAGGGTTCCTTTCCTCTGGGATCACGTGGCGGGGGTCGTAACCTCCCAGCCCAGGGGGAGGCTGATTCCCAACTTCCTGCAGGGGCCGCAGACCCAGAGCCCCAGGACAGAGGCCTGCAGGACAGGTAACTCGTGCCCGCAGACCCCCGGGCCCCCACCCGCCTGCCCGTCTATGCCCCCTAACACCCCATCTCCTCCCCAGCTCCGGGCCAGCTGCCGCCACCCAGGAGGAGTCCCTCTGTGAGAGGAGTGGGGCCGCCCCGGGGGGTGGGGGCTGGGAGGGGCTGGTGGCTGGGAGTGCGGACGGCGTTCCTGCACGTGTGGCCTCGGCCCCTCACCCGCCACTGGAGCCCCTGGACCGCGGGGTGGGGTGTGAGCCCAGGGGACCTTGCCAAGAGATACGCACCCCTTTCTGCCCCAGCAGATGCCGCCGTGCAAGACGCACAGCCCGAGGAGGGGGTGGAGCTGGACCAGCGGGTGAGACCCCTGCTCCCGTGCAGAACCCGAGGGCCCTCCTGGTGCCAAACGTAAACCAACGGACACTCCTGTGTCCTCACACCACCCGGTCGTGGCGGTGTCCCACGGGTGCCCTCTCCCTCCTTGGGCACCCCGGGGCCTCTTGCCGTGACCTCGCGGGACCTCCCACATGCCCCCCTCGACTGGTCCTCACCCGCCGTCGGACTTCCGGTTGTTGGGGTGCTCACCCAGGTCTCAAGAGGGTGCGTGAAGAAAGGAATCACCCGCAGGTCTCTAGGCCCCATTCGTTCATTTGCCCGGCAAATGTGCACGGAGAGCCCACCGTTTACCAGGCCCCACCTAGTGCTGCAGGCACGACAGTGAGCAAACCTGACCCACGCTCGGCGAGCTCACCTCGTGGGCGACAGACCGTATGCGAGGAAGTGGGCAGCGTCCTGGAGTGCAAAGTGTGGCTGGGGAAAATAAGGCAGGAGGTGGGGGTAGCAGGCGCAAAGGTCCTTGGGCAGCAACATGCGTTTTCAGGAAGGTGGGGGTGACGGCCATGTGGTTGGAGCCAAATGAGCAGGAAACGGTGTCAGGAACAGATTCAGAGCCGTAGGAAGCACCCAGATGCCCCAAGGCTCAGGAAGTCCCTGAGGAGTCCACCAGGAGATTGACCTAAGCTGCCTAAAAGTTCGAAAGCATCACTCTGGCACCAGTGTGGAAAACTCACCGAGGCTGTCGAGTGGAATCAAGGAGACGAATCTCCCCCTCACTGTCTGTCCCCAGCAGGACGCGGAGGATGGAGACCCCCAAGGAACGACGTATGCCCAGGTGAGCCACTCAAGATCAAGACTCAGTCGGGGACCGGCCACTTCTCCTTCCCCGCTGTGGGGGGGATTGCCGGACACAGAAGACAAACAAGCAGAGGAAGACAGGCAGATGGACAGTCAGGTGGGTCCTCTCTTCTCCAGGCTCCCAGGCTCGCCCCACCCCAACCACACACCTCCCCTCTCCCTCCGCCCACTGCAGGCTGCCGCATCTGACGCCCCCCCAGATGTGACCTACGCCCAGCTGAACCGCCTGACGCTCAGACGGGAGACGAGTGCACCCCATTCCTCCCAAGCCCGGGAGCCTCCAGCAGAGCCCAGCGTGTATGCTGCTCTGGCCATCCGCTAGCCCAGGAAGGCCCCACAGCCCACACTCCGGGGAGGGGACCGCGGGGACCCCAGGAGGCGCAGGAGCTGCCCACAGAGGCCGCCCAATGGCCCCAGCCAGCTTGGACTCCTAACCTAGACCAGTAAGAACTCCTGGGACCCTCTGGGAGTGACCGGATTCTGCCATCAAAGATAGCTAGAGCCCCTACATTTTGGAAATAAAGCGACAGACTTCTCAATAATCCGTGAGCGAAATGAGAAACCCAAAATGGAAATGGGAGAATGCTTACGCTGAATGATAATGCAAATGTTACACATCAGACCTATGGCGCAGGAAAATTAGCAACCAGGAACGAACGTATTAGAAAAGAAAAAGCCTAAAATTAACAACTCAGGCAACAAGAGATGTTGGCGAGGATGCAGAGAAAGTGGATCTCTTTTGCACTGCTGGTGGGAATGCAAACTGGTGCAGCCACTCTGGAAAACAGTATGGAGGTTCCTTAAAAAACTAAAAATAGAACTAACCTACGACCCAGCAATTGTACTAGTTAGGTATTTAGCCAAGGGACAGAGGTATGCTGTTTCAAAGGGACACATGCACCCCAATGTTTACAGCAGCACTATCAACAATAGCCAAAGTATGTAAAGAGCCCAAACGTCCATTGATAGATGAATGGATAAAGAAGATGTGGGGTGTGTGTGTGTGTGTGTGTGTATAAAATGGAGTATTACTCGGAAATCAAAAAAGAATGAAATCTTGCCATTTGCAACTATGTGGATGGAACTGGAGGGTATTATGCTAAGCAACCTAAGTCAGTCAGAGAAAGACAAATATATTATTTCACTGATGTGGAATTTTAAGATACAAAACAGATGAACATAAAGGAAGGGAAGCAAAAATAATAATAAACAGGGAGGGAGACAAACCATAAGTGACTCTTAAATACTGAGGGTTGCTGGAGGGGAGGAGGTGGGGGGCTAAATGGGCAAGGGACATTAAGAAGGACACTTGTTGGGATGAGCACTGGGTGTTATATGTAAGTGATGAATCACTAAATTCTATTCCTGAAATCATTTTTACACGATATGTTAACTAACTTGGATGTAATTTTTTAAGAAGAAGAAGAAAGGAAAAGAAAAAAGCCTAAAAAGTCAATGATCCAAGTTATCATACCAAGAATTTAGAGGAGGAAAGAAGCAAATTATTCCAAATGAAGGTAGAAGGAAGGAAATTACAGTGATAAGAGTAGCTACTAATGAGGACGAACAAAAAATAAAGAAGAATCAATAAAGCCCAAAATGTTCATTTTTTAAAACATTAATCACATTTATAAATCCTAGTCAAAATGGCCAAGAGTGGGCTGCACCCATTATCATTTTCAGGAGGGCATCACATCCTACAGACTTTAAATCAGTAATAGAACATGATGATCGATTGTATGCCAATATATTAGAAAATGTAGATGAAATGAACACAATCCCCAAAAATACAAGTTTCCAAAATGATGAAGGATAAGTAGAAAATATGTATCACCTTATGTATACATTAAATGCATTGACTCTGAGATCAAAAATCACCCCCCAACTGAAGTGTGAGGAAACTGACAGAAATGGAGAGCAGAATGGTGGCTGTCAGGTCTGGGGGTGCAGAAATGGTGAAGTGTTGGTCAAGATTATAGGTATAAGATTAAGAGATATATAGTTAGTTCTAAGATTATACATTCTGGGGATCTAATGTACAGCATGGTGACCATAGCTATACTGTATCATCTTGAATGTGGCAAAGAGAGTAGATCTAAGATGTTCTCATCATATAAAAAAGGCAGCTATGTCATGGGATGGAAGTGTTAGCTAATGCCATAGTGATAATCATCTTGTAATATATACATGTGTCCGTTGAGGAGGCTTCATTGGCAATTTCCTCCAAACACTTACAAAACACACACACACCAGAATTACACAAGCCTTTCTTGAGAAAAAAAAAAAAAAAGGAAGTAATATTTTATCAGGCTAGGAAAATATTGACACCAAAGCCTGCAAAGGAATTTATAGAATGGGAAAGGTACGGAACGATGTCTCACATAAACTTAGATGTAAATCTCTAAACGAAACATTCACAAATAAGATTCAGCAGTATATAAAAAGGACAATACATCATGACCATACTGGATTTTGCAGGGGAGAGGAAGAACAGAGTAGCTTAAAGTATTAAAAATCAATCAATATAATCCAATACATTAACAGAATAAGTTAAAAAAAAATGACCATCTCACAAACTAGTGGTTGCCAGAGGGGAAGAGGGTGGGGATGGGTGAAGCAAATGAAAGAGCTTAAAAGGCATAAACTTTGAGCTAGAAAATAAACGAACCACAGGGATGAAAAATACAGCATAGGGAATATAGTCAATAATATTGTAATAATTTTGTTTCTGACACTAAATAACTACACTTCATATAGTGAGCATTTCATAATGCATGTAATTGTTGAATCACTATACTGTTCACCTGAACCTAATATGTCAATGTAGATGATTGTACTTTAGTTAAAAATTAAAAAAATGAAGAAATCTCAACAGGTGCAGACAAAGCTTTTGATAAAATACACCAACAATTCATCATGAAAATAAAAACTCATCAGATATAAAAGGTTGTTTCTTAGAACTTACAGAGGCATATTTAGCAATCACCACTTAGCCAATCATTTTTAAAGGTGAGAACTTGAAGTCCTCTCTCTGATTGGAAATGATGCAAGTATGTTTCCTATGACCATTTGTATTCAGCATGGCATTGCATTTATTTAATTGGAGGTACTAACCAATTAAATGAAGCAAAACAAAGTGATAAGCACTGAAATGGATAAGAATAATAATTGTATTGCTTCAAGATTACACAGGTGTGTGCACAGAAGATTAAAAATAATATAAAGATGTATTATCCAAATTAAAAAGTTTCCTTGCCATTTGCAGTGACGTGGATGGAGTTAGAATGCATTATGCTAAGTGAAATAAGGCAATCAGAGAAGACAAATATCATATGATTTCCCTCATATGTGAAATTTAAGAAAGAAAACAGATGAACATATAGAAATAGAGGGGGGAGAAAGAAGAGAGGGAAACAAACCATAAAGACTCTAGAGAACAAACAGGGTTGATGGAGGTGGGTGGGGGATGGGCTAGATGGGTGATGGGTATTAAGGAGGACACTTGTTGGGATGACCACTGGGTGTTGTACGTAGGTGATGAATCACTAAATTCTACTCCTGAAAACAAGATTGCACTGTATGTTAACTAAAAAAATTTTTTTTAATTCCAGATTTACTGGATACATGGTCAATATTTAGAAATCAGTTGCATTCAGAGTTCCAGTTCTGGATGAAGATAGAGTAGGTGGATGCCCCCCTATTTCTTTATACCGGTGAGACTGATTATTTACTTCTGACCTCCAGAATTATAATAAATTTATGTTATCTTAAGATACCAAGTTTGTGGTCATTTATGACAACAGCAATTAGAAACTAATACAACCACTTAAATTTTCTTTTGATTAATGTTTGCATAGTACATTTTTCATTCTTCTACTTTTTTATGTTTTTATTTATTTTTTGAGAGAGAGAAATAGAATGTGAGTGGGGGAGGGACAGAGAGAGAGAAGGAAACACAGAATCTGAAGCAGGCTCCAGGCTCTGCACTGTCAGCACAGACCACGATGTGGGACTTGAACTCACAAACTGTGAAATCATGACCTGAGCTGAAGTTAGATGCTCAACTAATTGAGCCACCCAGGCACCCCTCTTCTACCTTTTCATGTGGTTACATTACATAAAATTCACCATTTTAACCATCACTAAAGCATATAATTCAGTGGCATGAAGTATATTTACCATCTTAGACAATCATCACCACTATCCATTTCCAGAAAACTGTTATTATACCAAATGGAAACTCCCTACACATTAAATAATTACTCCCATGTCCCTTTGCCACCAGCCCTTGTCAATCTCTGTTCCAATTCCTATGTCTGTGACTTTGTCTACTTAGTACATCAAAGTGGAATCATACAATATGCGACTTTTTGTGTCTGGATTTTTTACTTAGCACAATGTTTTCAAGATTCATCCACATTGTTCATTCTTTTGCTTTTCACCCATTTACACCATTATATTTGAAGTGAATTTCTTATAGACTGCAAATAGAGTTTTGCTTATAGTTGTTTTTCTTTTTTTCATCTTTAATTAATTTTTTTTAAATTTACATCCAAGTTAGTTAGCATATAGTGCAACAATGATTTCAGGAGTAGATTCCTTAATGCCTCTTACTCATTTAGCCCATCCCCCCATCCCACAACCCCTCCAGTAACCCTCCTTTTGTTCTCCATATCTAAGAGTCTCTTATGTTTTGTCCCTCTCCCAGTGTTTATATTGGGAAGCAAAACTAATATAGTTGTTTTTCTTAAGCCCATCTTAAAATCTTTGTCTTTTAAGTGTTGTATTTAGATCATTTACTTATAGTGTAATTCCTGATAAGATTGTTATTAGATTTCCCATTTTATTTTTGTTTGTCCCCTCTTTTGTTTGTTCTTCTATTTTTCCTCTTCTGCCTTTAAAAATATTTTATTGACATTTTAACAATATTTATTCTTCTAATCCATGATCATGGAGTGTTTTTCCATTTCTTTGTATTTTCTTCAATTTCCTTCATAAGCTTTCTATAGTTTTCAGCATACAGATCTTTTACATCTTTGTTTAGGTTTATTCCTAGGTATTTTATGGTTCTTAATGCAATTGTGAATGGGATCGGTTTCTTTATTTCTCTTTCCGTTGCTTTATTATTGGTGTATAAAAATGCAACTGATTTCTTTACATTAATTTTCTACCCTGCGACTTTGCTGAATTCATGTATCAGTTCTAGCAGACTTTTGATGGAGTCTGTCAGGTTTCCCATGTGCAGTATCATGTCGTCTGCAAAAAGTGAAAGTTTGACTTCATCTTTGCCAATTTTGATGCCTTTGATTTCCTTTTCTTCTCTGTTTGCTGATGCTAGCACTTCCAACAGTATGTTAAGCAACAGCAGTGACAGTGGACATCCCTGTCGTGTTCCTGATCTCAGGGGGAAAGCTCTCAGTTTTTCCCCATTGAGGATGATATTAGCTGTGAGCTTTTCATAAATGGCTTTTATGATGTTCCTTCTATGTTCCTTCTATCTCGACTTTCTCGAGGGTTTTTATTAAGAAAGGATGCTGTATTTTGTCAAATGCTTTTTCTGCATCGATTGACAGGATCATATGGTTCTTATCTTTTCTTTTATTAATGTGATGTATCACATTGATTGATGTGAGAATATTGAAGCAACCCTGCAGCCCAGAAATGAATCCCGCTTGATCATGGTGAATAATTCCTTTTATATGGTGTTGAATTCGATTTGCTAGTATCTTGTTGAGAATTTTTGCATCCGTATTCATCAGGGATATTGGCCTGTAGTTCTCTTTCTTTGCTGGATCTCTGTCTGGTTTGGGGATCAAAGTAATGCTGGCCTCATAGTATGAGTCTGGAAGCTTTCCTTCCCTTCCTATTTTTTGGAACAGCCTGAGAAGGATAGGTATTATCTCTGCTTTGTAGAATTCCCCAGGGAAGCCATCTGGTCCAGGACTTATTTGTTGGGAGATTTTTGATAACTGATTCCATTTCTTCACTGGTTATGCATCTGTTCAAATTTTCTATTTCTTCCCTTTGAGTTTTGGAAGTGTGTGGCATTCAATGCAATAGCAATCAAAACTGCACCAGCATTCTTCTCAAAGCTAGAACAAGCGATCCTAAAATTTGTATGGAATTACAAAAGACCCCGAATAGCTAAAGTATTATTAAATTTAAAAAGTTTTTAATGTTTATTTATTTTTGCAGAGAGAGAGACAGACAGAGCGTGAGTGGGGGAGGGACAGAGAGAGAGGGAGACACAGAATCTGAAACAGGCCCCAGGCTCTGAGCTGTCAGCACAGAGCCTGATGCTCGAACTCACAGACAGCGAGATCATGACCTGAGCCGAAGTCAGATCCTCAACCAACTGAGCCACATAGGTGCCCCACCAAAGTAATATTGAAGAAGAAAACCAAAGTGGGAGAAATCACAATCCCAGACTTTAGCCTCTACTACAAAGCTGTAATCATCAAGACAGTATGGTGTTGGCACAAAAACAGACACATAGACCAATGGAATAGAATAGAGACCCCAGAATTGGACCCACAAATATATGGCCAACTAATCTTTGACAAAGCAGGAAAGAGTATCCAATGGAAAAAAGACAGTCTCTCTAACAAATGGTGCTGGGAGAACTGGACAGCAACATGCAGAAGAATGAAACTAGACCACTTTCTTACACCATTCACAAAAATAAACTCAAAATGGATGAAAGACCTGAATGTGAAACAGGAAACCATTAAAACCGTAGATGAGAAAGCAGGAAAAAACCTCTTTGACCTCAGCCGCAGCAGTTTCTTACTCGACACATCTCCAAAGGCAAGGGAATTAAAAGCAAAAATGAACTATTGGGACCTCATCAAGATAAAAAGCTTCTGTACTGCAGAGGAAATAATCAACAAAACCAGAAGGCAACCAACAGAATGGGAAAAGATATTTGCAAATGGCATATCGGATAAAGGGTTAGTATCCAAAATCTATAAGGAACTCACCAAACTCCACACCTTAAAAACAAAAAATCCAGTGAAGAAATGGACAGAAGGCATGAATAGACACTTTTCTAAAGAAGACATCCAGATGGCCAACAGACACATGAAAAGAAGCTCAATGTCACTCCTCATCAGGGAAATACAAATCAAAACCACACTGAGATAACACCTTACGCTGGTCAGAGTGGCTAAAATGAACAAATCAGGAGACCATAGATGTTGGTGAGGATGTGGAGAAACAGGAACCCTCTTCCACAGTTGGTGGGAATGCAAACTGGTGCAGCTGCTCTGGAAAACAGTGTGGAGGTTCCTCAAAAAATTAAAAATAGATCTACCCTATGACCCAGCAATAGCACTGCTAGGAATTTACCCAAGGGATACAGGAGTGCTGATGCATAGGGGCACTTGTACCCCAATGTTTATAGCAGCACTTTCAACAATAGCCAAATTATGGGAAGAGCCCAAATGCCCATCAACTGACAAATGGATAAAGAAGATGTGGTTTATGTATACAATGGAATACTACTTGGCAATGAGAAAGAATGAAATCCGGCCATTTGCGGCAATGTGGATGGAACTGGGGGGTATTACGCTAAGTGAAATAAGTCAGGCAGAGAAAGATAGATAACGTATGTTTTCACTCATATGTGGATCCTGAGAAACTTAACAGAAGACCATGGAGGGAGGGGGAGGGGGGGAAAATGTTACAGAGAGGGAAGGAGGCAAACCGTAAGAGACTCTTAAATACTGAGAACAAAGCGAGAGTTGATGGAGGGTGGGGGAGAGGGGAAAATGGGTGATGGGCATTGAGGAGGGCACCTGTTGGGATGAGCACTGGGTGTTGTATGGAAACCAATTTGACAATAAATTATATTTAATATATAAAAAAGAAAGTAGGGGTAGAAGGAACATACCTCCAGATCATAAAGGCCATATGCAAAAGACACGCAACTAATATCATCCTCAATGAGGAAAAACTGAGAAATTTCCCACTATGAACTCCACCACGAAATATCAAGACACAGATGTCATGGATATACTGTGCACACCAGCAGTCTCCTGTCTCCATCTCTGCAAAATTCCCAGCCAGTGTCCCCTTGGATGGCTGCCCAATATCCTCCCCACTGCTCTCCTTCCAGAACTCACCATATCCACCAGACTCCCTCTTCCCCAAGTACTTCAGTCTGTGCATTGCATCTGACAAAGTGTCCTCAACATTGTTTTCCAATTTTATATTCTGCTCTTCATCTGTGTCTTCTCAATGATGGTAAAAATAGTTTGAGACTGTTCCATCTAGTCTTTTTTTTTTTTAAGTTAAATTCAAGTTAATTAACATACAGTGCCGTTTTGGTTTCAGGAGAGGAACCCAGTGGTTCATCTCTTACATATGACACCCAGTGCTCATCCGAAAAGTGCCCTTCTTAATACCCATCACCCACTCAGCCCATTACCCCACCCACCTCCCCTCCAGCAACCTTCAGTTTGTTCTTGGTTTTTAACAGTCTCATGGTTTGCCTCCCTCTGTTTTTATCTTGTTTTTCCTTCCCTTTTGCCATGTTCATCTGTTGTCTTTTTAAAATTTCACACATGAGTGAAATTATTTGATATCTGTCTTTCTCGGACTGACATAATTCACTTCGCGTAATGCTCTCTAGTTCCATCCACATTGTGGCAAATGGCAAGATTTAATTTTTTTTGTTCCCTGAGTAGTATTCCATTGAGTACATCTTTATCCATTCTTCTGTCAGTGGATATTTGGACTCTTTCCATACTTTGGCTATTGTTGATAGTACTGCTAGAAACATTGGGGTACATGTGCCCCTTTGAATCAGCATTTTTGTATCCTTTGATTAAATACCTATTAATGCAATTGCTGGGTTGTAGGGTAGTTCTATTTTTAATTTTTTGAGGAACCTCTACACTGTTCTCCAGAGTGGCCACACTGGTTTGCATTCCCACCAGCAGTGCACCAGGGTTCCCTTTTCTCCACATCCTCTACAACATTTGTTATTTCCTGAGTTGTTAATTTTAGGCATTCAGACAGGTGTGAGATGGTATTTCATTGTAGTTTTGATTTGTATTTTCTTGATGATGAGTGATGTTGAGCATCTTTTCATGTGTCTGTTGGCCATCTGGATGTCTTCTTTGGAGAAGTGTCTATTCATGTCTTCTGCCCATTTCTTCACTGGAGTATTTGTTTTTTGGGTGTTGAGTTTGAGAAGTTCTTTACAGATTTTGGATATGAGCCATTTATCCAATATGTCATTTGAGAATTTCTTCTTCCATTCTGTCGGTTGCCTTTTAGTTTTGTTGATTGTTTGCTTTGCTGTGCAGAAGCTTTTTATCTTGATGAGGTCCCAATAGTTCATTTTTGCTTTTATTTCCCTTGCCTCTGGAGAAATGTTCAATAAGAAGTGGCTGCATCCTAGGTCAAATAAGTTGCTGTCTATTTTCTCCTGTAGAATTTTGATGGTTTCCTGTCTCACATTTAGGTCTTTCATCCATTTTCAATCTATTTTTGTGTATGGGGTAAGAAAGGGTCCAGGTTCATTCTTCTGTACGTCGCTGTCCAGTTGTCCTAACACCATTTGCTGAAGAAACTGTCTTTTTCCATTGGATATTCTTTCCTGCTTTGTCAAAATTAGTTGGCCATATACTTGTGGGTCCATTTCTGAGCTCTCCATTACATTCCATTGATCTATGTGTCTGTTTTTTTGTGCCAGTACCATACTGTCTTGATGATTACAGCTTTGTAATACATCTTGAAGTCCAGAATTGTGATGCCTCCAGGTTTGGTTTTCTTTTTCAACATTCCTTTGGCCATTCAGAGTTTTTTCTGTTTCCACACAAATTTTAGAACTCTTTATTCTAGCTCTGTGAAGAATGCTGGTATTATTTTGATAGGGTTGCATTAAATGAGTAGATTGCTTTGGGCAGTATGACCATTTTAACAATATTTGTTCTTCCAATCCATGAACATGGAATAATTTTCTATTTCTTTGTTTCCTCTTCAATTTTTTCATAAGCTTTCTATAGTTAAGCAAACAGATCTTTTTATCTCTTTGCTTAGGTTCATTTCTAGATATCTTAAGGGTTTTGGTGCAATTTCTAAATGGGATCAATTCCTTGATATCTCTTTTTGCTGCTTCATTATTGGTGTAAAGAAATGCAGCTGATTTCTGTAGATTGATTTTATATCCTGCACTTTGCAGATGACATGATAGTCTTCATGGAAAACCTGAAACTCTCCACCAAAAACAGCTAGAGCTGATCTATAGGTTTTTACCTCCAACGTATTCACTAATGCATTTCTAAATTTATGTATCTTCTATAATATAATCTCTGTTATGGCTTCAAAACTTCAGTTTTCTTCTCTACTCTTTCAGATGTGTAACATGGATAACATAATGAGTTTCCTATATTCTTACTGTTCTATAATCTCAGCTATGATAAATGACTTATAGAGAGTCTGACGTCCATTCATATTGTACACTCACCTCCACACACCTATTTCCAGAGACAGTTGCTCCCAGGGCTGTCTTGAAGCTGTAAGGGGTGGATAGTCATGGAAACCTTGTCCTGTGGCCTCCACTCTCCCAACATAGCATCTGATGAGGGAAATTTGGGCAGTGATGGCTCCCATGGGAGCCACACATTCACACATGCACTGACACCCATGTGGGGCTCCAACGGAAGGAAGCACTTTACACACAGACAGAGGGAACATGGCTCAGTGCTGACCTTGGGCTGGATCAGTGGGCAGAGACATGTCAGGTCCCACTCCACACATGGTGGAAGGTCATGAAGCTTCCACAGTCACCCAGAAAGCACATGCCCTTCCTGCCTGTGAACACCTGGCTGCCCCTCCTGGCCACACAGAGGCAGAAATCAAATTGGATGACCCCCAGCTGGATCCCAGGGACTGGTGGTCACTTGGCTTTGGCCTCTTTTTCTCTTGTGGTCCTGTCAATTCTAGAAACGTTTGTTTCCCCTTTCTTGCAGTTGACGGATGCCAGCTACGTCAGAAACATCATAAATAGCATTTCTCCACGTTAGAAGCAGATGGGTTCTCTAGAGAGGGTGTATCCCTGGTCCAGCCTGACTGTGGGGCCCAACACCTGGTCCTCTCCTGTCCCAACCACACCCCTCTTATTCAGGTTGGGAAACTAACAATGATTGATTCTGCCATGTTCCGGGTACCCCTGACCCCACACCCATTATGAGGAGTGGGGTTCAGGACAAAGTGCTACAGACCAGGTCCCTCTGCTAAGGTCACATGGGCAGCAGATGATGGAGTAATATTTACATTAGAATTAGCTTTGTCCCCCAGATCAGGGCACTCACCCATGCATTGTCCCCTACATCTTGCATGCAGGGCCCCAGAATGGGAAGGAGGACTCTGCCCCAGACACAAGGGGCACTGAGAGACAGGAGGGACTCATGGGCATGTTCCCAGGAAGTGGAGGTGGATGATGACACAGAAAAATAGAGAAGTCCATGAAGGCTGTGACAGAAAGAAAGCCCACACTCTAAGGCCAGGAGAGGGCTGTGTTTCCTTCCCTATTTCCCTGTATTTCTCCTCTGTGTTCATTGCCATGGTGACCTTGACCTGAATCATGCAGAAATGCCACAGGTATGTCTGCACTGACATGAGGCCACAGAAGATCTAGAACCCTCGTCACCTACAGCATCTCCAGAGCCTGGGAACCCCATGTGTGGTGGCACCCCTAGGATGTGGTGAGAATGATGGAGAACCCATAGGGGAGTCTCTGGGAGGGAAGGACGTGCCCTGGTCTCCTCACCTAGACAGGGCATCTCAGGAAAACTCGGGGTCCACTTACTGCACCTTCATGGACACCAGAGCCACCTCCTGGGGACAGGCTGTTCTCCTTCCTGTGGGGCTGCTGACGTGACAACCCCATGACCAGGCGGACCAGCCCCCAAGTGGCCACACCCTGTGCTTCTGTCTGTCCTGCGGGCACTGAGATCCCTCCATCTGCACAACCAGGGACAGAGGCAGGAGACACCATGACCCCCACCCTCACAGCCCTGCTTCTCCTCGGTGAGATCTCAGGAGGGGAGGGGACGCCCTAGTCTGGGAGGGACCCGCAGTCACAGCCAGGCCTTGGGGTTTCAGAGACCCCAGGCACAGGAGGCTCATGGGGAGGAGGGGTTCTGCTCAGGATTCGGGGCCATCCTCTCACAGGAACTCTCTTCCAGGGCTGAGTGTGGGCCCCAGAACCCGAGGGCAGGCAGGTAAGTGTGTCCCTAGGGGTCCCTAGGAGCGTGTCCCCTCCTCACTGGAGACAGGGGTCACCCACCAGGCAGCTGCAAATGGAGAACAGCAGTTCTGGGTGGATGGAGAGGGGACGTCTGGGGGATTGGGTCTGAGCTGAGAACTGGGGGTGGGGAAGGTCTTGTGATTTTGCCCTGTTTCCTTCCAGGGACCCTCCCCAAACCCACCATCTGGGCTGAGCCAGGCCTTGTGGTCCCCTGGGGGACACCTGTGACCATCTGCTGTCAGGGGACTCAGGAGTCCCAAGTGTTCCTTCTGGATGAAGAGGGAAGATTAGGGCTTCGGGATGTTCATTTCCCAAAGAAGCCTGGGAACACGGCCAAGTTCTCCATCACACACATGACAGATAGACATGCAGGACGGTATCACTGTTCCTATCGAAGCCCCGCTGGCTTGTCAGAGCGCAGTGACCCCCTGGAGCTGGTGGTGACAGGTGTGAGCCCCCTCAGGGTCCCCGCCCCAGGCTCTGCCCTCAGGGAGGGGGTCTCCTCCCAGCGTGTCTCCCCTCACAGTCCAGCCCTGGGGGTGTTGTGGGGGGTGGAATCTGAGCCCCATTTAACACGCCCCCTCCTCCTCTCCTAGGATTCCATGGCAAACCCCGTCTCTCAGCCCTGCCCAGCCCCATCGTGACCTCAGGAGGGAAGGTGACCCTCCAGTGCACCTCATGGATGGGATTCCATAGGTTCGTCCTGATGAAGGAAGGAGAACCCAGACCCGCCTGGACCCTGGACTCCCAGCAACCCACCAGTGGACAGTTCCAGGCCCTGTTTCCTGTGGGCCCTGTGACCCCCAGTGCCAGGTGGACGTTCAGATGCCATGGCTATTTCAACAGCACTCCCCAGTTATGGTCACAGCCCAGTGACCCCCTAGAACTGCTGGTCTCAGGTGAGGGAGTCTGATTTTTGTTGCATCCGTGTTTTGACCACCAGACAGGTTATGGAGGCTCTGCTCCCAGGGGAGCCCCAGATCAGAGGGTGGGGTGAGGGGATCACAGGGATCTCACAGGTCAGAGACACAGAATGTGAGAGACACTGAGACCTGGGGGTCAGGACAGGAGAAGAGAGGTTTGGGGAGAATCTGCTCCTCAATCCACGACTGGTTGTCTCCCAGGTATGTCCAGGAAGCCCTCCCTCCTGACCCAGCAGAGCCCCGTCGTGACCCCTGGACAGAGGCTGACCCTCCAGTGTCGCTCTGATGTCGGCTATGACAGATTCGCTCTGTACAAGGAGGGAGCACGTGACCTTCCCCAGCACCTTAGCCTGCAGCCCCAGGCTGGGCTCTCGGGGGCCGACTTCCTCCTGGGCCCAGTGAGCGGCTCCCACGGGGGCCGGTACACATGCTATGGTGGACACAACCTCTCCTCCGAGTGGTCGGCCCCCAGTGACCCCCTGGACATCCTGGTCACAGGTGAGGGGACACGGGTTCAGTCAGGGCCCCCGACTCTGCACAGGCCCTGCTGGGGGTGTCCCAGGTGGTGGTGGCTGGGGTCAGGGGTGTGGGGTCCCCAGGGAGGGAGAGAGACAGACAGACAGGGGATGGGGAAGGGGAGAGACTCAGAGGATAGACAGACAGACTCAGTTCAGAGCAAGGATGGACAGCCCCTCACCTGCCTTCCTCTCTCCAGGACAGCTCTCCTACACACCCTCCCTCTCAGTGCAGCCAGGACCCATGGTGGCCTCAGGAGAGAACGTGACCCTGCTGTGTCAGTCCTGGAGCTCTGTGAACACTTTCTTTCTGTCCAAGGAGGGGGCAGCCGACCCTCCCCTGCGTCTTAGATCAAAGTACCGAGCTGGACATTACCAGGCCAAATTCTCCATGAATCCTGTGACCTCAGCCCAGGGGGGGACCTACAGGTGCTATGGCTCATATAGCAACTTCCCCTACCTGTTGTCACACCCCAGTGACACCCTGGAGCTCCTGGTCTCAGGTGAGGGAGTCTGATTTTTGTTGCATCCGTGTTTTGACCACCAGACAGGTTATGGAGGCTCTGCTCCCAGGGGAGCCCCAGATCAGAGGGTGGGGGGAGGAGACACGGGGATCTCACAGGTCAGAGAGACAGAATGTGAGAGACACTGAGACCTGGGGGCCAGGATAGGAGAAGAGACGTTTGGGGAGAATCTGCTCCTCAATCCACAACTGGTTGTCTCCCAAGTGTGTCCAGGAAGCCCTCCCTCCTGACCCACCAGAGCCCTTTCTTGACCCCTGGACAGAGGCTGACCCTCCAGTGTCGCTCTGACGTCAGCTATGACAGATTCGCTCTGTACAAGGAGGCGGCACGTGACCTTCCCCAGCACCTTAGCCTGCAGCCCCAGGCTGGGCTCTCGGGGGCCGACTTCGCCCTGGGCCCAGTGAGCAGCTCCCACGGGGGCCGGTACACGTGCTATGGTGGACACAACCTCTCCTCCGAGTGGTCGGCCCCCAGTGACCCCCTGGACATCCTGGTCACAGGTGAGGGGACACGGGTTCAGTCAGGGCCCCCGACTCTGCACAGGCCCTGCTGGGGGTGTCCCAGGTGGTGGTGGCTGGGGTCAGGGGTGTGGGGTCCCCAGGGAGGGAGAGAGACAGACAGACAGGGGATGGGGAAGGGGAGAGACTCAGAGGACAGACAGACAGACTCAGTTCAGAGCAAGGATGGACAGCCCCTCACCTGCCTTCCTCTCTCCAGGACAGCTCCCCTCCACACCCTCCCTCTCAGTGCAGCCAGGACCCATGGTGGCCTCAGGGGAGAATGTGACCCTGCTGTGTCAGTCCTGGAGCTCTGTGGACACTTTCCTTCTGTCCAAGGAGGAGGCACCCGATCCCCCCCTGCGTCTTAGATCAAAGTACCGAGATGGGCATTACCAGGCCAAATTCTCCATGAATCCTGTGACTTCAGCCCGGGGGGGGGGGACCTACAGGTGCTATGGCTCATACAGCACCTCCCCCTACCTGTTGTCACACCCAGTGACCCTGGAGCTCCAGGTCTCAGGTGAGGGGTCCCCAACCCTGTCCTTACTGACTCCATCAGCTCAGGGCCCAACCCTCAGGAAAACCTGACAGTGACAAATAAAGGGTTCAGGGGACTCCGTAGAGTAGGGTCCAGCCCAGGAGAGGTTGGAAAGAGCAGGGATCTCCACCCAGGCTCCCCCATCCTTCAGTCTCAGCAGAGATGAGAGGTAGGGTGTGGGTGAGGGGTGGGTGAAGGATCGTGAGTAGACAGAGGCCTCCTACTCTCTTCCTGATGCCTCCATATCAGAATCTGAACTGTGGTGTCAGGCCCCATGGACTCTCCCCTAGAGGGAAGTCTCTATACCTGTGGGCTCTGCTCTGCTGCCCGCTATGCTTACCTGGGGGCCTCACTGCCACTGGGTGCACACCTGATACCAGGTTCAAAGCTTTTCAACCTTATTCGTAAAAAGGTGTCAATTCATAGCTTGTTTTAAGAATTGGTTAACTACTTTAATACCACAAAGTAAGTTGTCTGAATAATAGTTAAGTATGCCTAAGGGAGCTATTGGTTTGGGCATATTTTTATGTGCCGTTAACTCACTATGCACTCTCTGACTTCCCATTGCTGTTTTTTTTTTTTCCTAATTAATTTATTTATTGGGGCACCTGGGTGGCTCATTCAGTTGAGTGTCCAAATTCAGCACAGGTCATGATCTCGCGGTCCGTGAGTTCGAGCCCCACATTGGGCTCTGTGCTGATGGCTCAGAGCCTGGAACGTGCTCTGGATTCTGTCTCTCCCCCTCTCTCTGCCCCTCCCCTGCTTGCACTCTGTCTCTCCTTCTCTCTCAAAAATAAATAAACATTAAAAATATTTTTTAATTCAAGTTAGTTAACACACTATGTAGTATTGGCTTCAGTAGCAGAACCCAGTGATGTATCACTTAAAATCATTCTCTGTTTTTATCTTATTTTCCTTCCCTTCCCCTATGTTCATCTGTTGTCTGTCTTAAGTTTCACATGTGAGTGAAATTATATGATATTTGTTTTTCTCTGACTGACTTATTTAGCCTTAGCATAATAACTCTAGCTCCATCCACATTGTTGCAAATGGCAACATTTTATTCTTTTCCATCACAGAGTAGTATTCCGTGTGTGTGTGTGTGTGTGTGTGTGTGTGTGTGTATGTATCCTACACACACACATACACACCACATCTTCTTTATCCATTCATCAGAAAATGGACATTGGGCTTTTTGCATAATTTGGCTATTGTTGATAGTGCTGCTATAAACCTTGGAGTGCATGTGCCCCTTTGAATCAACATTTTTCTATTCTTTGGATAACACCTACAATTACAATTTCTGGGTCTAACATACTTCTATTTTTAGTTTTTTGAGGACCCTCCATACTGTTTTCCAGAGTGGGTACAACAGTTTGCATTCCCACCAGCAGTGTAAAGGGTTCCCCCTTCTCCCCATCCTGGCCAACATCGGTTGTTTCCTGAGGTGTTAACATTAGCAATTCTGACAGGTGTGAGGTGGTTATCATTCTGGTTTTGATTTATATTTCTCTGAAATGAGAGATGTTGAGGATCTTTTCATGTGTCTGTTAGCCATCTGGATGTCTTCTTTGGAAAATTGCCTATTCATGGTTTCTGCCTATTTCTTCACTGGATTATTTGGTTTCGTGGGATTGAGTGCGATGCGTTCTTTATAGATTTTAGATATTATTCTTTATCTGATATATCATTTGAAAATACTTCTCCCAGTCCATTGGTTGCCTTTTAGTTTTGTTGACTGTTTCCTTCATTGTACAGAAGCTTTTCATCTTGATGAGGTCCTTACAGCTCATTTTTGTTTTCATTTCCCTTGCCTCCAGACATGTCTAGTAAGAAGTTGCTGCGGCGAAGGTCAAAGAGGCTACTTCCTGTGTTTTCCTCTGGGATTTTGATGGTTTCCTGTCTTATCTTTAGGTCTTTTATTCATTTTGAATTTATTTATCTGTATGGTGTAAGAAAGTGGTCCAGTTTCATTCTTCTGCATGTAGCTGTCCAGTTTTCCCAGCACCATTTGCTGAAAAGAGCATCTCTTTTGCATTGGATACTCTTTCCTATATTGTTGAAGATTAGTTGGCCATAAATGTGTCAGTCCATTACTGGGTTCAACTGATCTATGTGTCTGTTTCTGTGCCGGTACCATACTGTCTTGTTGATTATAGCTTTGTAGTACAGCTAGAAGTCCAGAATTGTGATGCCTCCTGCTTTGGTTTCTTTTTCAACATTACTTTCAGTCTTTGCGGTCTGTAATTTTTGTCTCTCTCTTTTTTTTTTTCTATTTTGATTTTCATATTAAAATGAGGTAATAGCTTTTCATGATTCCTTGTCTTTGTGTTCACTCGATATTATAATTCCACTGAACTTCTCTGTTCCTTGAAGTTGAAAACCATACATAGGGACTTCCTCAGTTTGACCCTGTGAGATAGTGGGAGCAAAGTTTGTCTTTGACAATGTAAATAAAATGATTAGCTATCCTTACTGGAAACATCACCAGATTTCTAGAGTTTGTCCCAAAACACCAAGATGATGATGGAGCCTCCCATTATGGGCATGCCTCCCTGAATTGTCTCCATTCACCAAGCCTGAGACCAGGTGTTCCTGTCGTCTTCCTGCCCCCAGGCCACAGTCATGACTGAAGTTCTGTTGAGGAACAGACAGACCACACCTGTCTGTCTCTCCCTTTCTCTAGACAGGAAGATCTACATATCCATACAAATACACGTGATTATGTATTCATTTATCTATAATATTTCTGTTAATATAAATATATATGGTTATATATGTATATACAAATGATCTATGAATATAACACACACACACACACATATATATATATATATATATATATATATATACATACATACACACATACAGATATTCATCTTCATGGCCATGCTCTTCATTCAATAGCTTTTCACAATAGGATCTCCCTGCCTAGACCCACACACAAGCAAGGAATAATGGTGTTTATGTGACCCAGTAAATGAACATCACCTTTAGGAAATACATACTAATGTGTTTTGTATAGATGTGTGCACCTATCTATGTGTATATCTATCAACCAGTGTGGGCATTTCTAATTATATGAAAAATGAATTAATGGAAGCACACGAGGATGTAAAGTTCCAGGTACAGATTAAAATGCAGTCCCAGAAAGATGGGAGCTGGCTGAGATGGAGGGAAGGAGACCCTGCCCCGGAATATCCGGTCCCTCTGTGCTCCTAACCTTCAGGAGCCCCTGATACCAACCCCTCATCCATGGATGCTGGATCCTTGGCTGTTGAATAAATGGGAACTCTCAGCTGTGGGGACATGAGCACATGGGGTTTTGTATCCCAGACTGAACAGGGGACATATAAGGACACAATTATTTCTGTGTTGGGAGGATATTTTTCTCCCCAACCCTGAGCTCCTAGGGCACAGGTAGCATCTACTCCAGAGTGACTCATAAGCAAAGTCTGAATTCAAAGAAGACATGGAGATGGAAGAAATCCAATGAGTATGCCAAAGGAAACCCCATTACTGCAGAGAAGGGGTTGTTCAGGAACTGTATAAAAACTATGTAATGAGGAAATGAGGGATATAGAACACAGAGTCAGAAGACAGGCTGGACAGTGGTCTCAGGCTCCTGAGAATCTGCTTCTATTTTCCCCACAGTAGCAGCTGACACCATCAGCCCACCCCAAAACAAGTCAGACCCCCACATTGGTGAGTAGAAGAAAATCTCAGTTTTGGGACTGGCATGGAGGGTAAAGTCCTATCAAGGGGAGGTGGGTGACTTTGGTGGGCATCCAGAATCTGGGGTGATTTGGCTCTCCCCTGACCTCTGTAACCTTTTGGTCCTCATTCCTAGCCTCCAACCCCAAAGATTACACGCTGGAGAATCTCATCCGCATGGGTGTGGCAGGCTTGGTCCTGGTGGTCCTCGGGATTCTGCTATTTCAGCCTCGACACAGCCACAGAAGAACCCCAGATGCAACCAGGAGACAAACACAATGAGAAAATGGAGGCAACCCACCATTCTGTGTGGCAGAGCTCTGGGAATGAACCTAATGGTCCAGGGGGTTCTGGAAGAAAATCTGCAGCTTTGCCGGCAGAACTGTCTGCTGAGAAACTGCCTGGGCTGTTGCCTGGCCAGGACTCTTCGTCCATGAACTGTGGTACTTTCCCTCCTGCCATTGATGGATTCCCTTCACTGCCACCCTGTCTTTTTTCATCCCTGTGACAGGAGGGTACATCTCACACTGGTTTAGGTTCATACCTTCCTACAGTGTCATGTTCTGGTCCACTTTACTGGGATACATTTTCCTTTATTTTCAATTTTCACATTCCCTAATGTGTGCTGTCTACTTCCATTCCTTCAGCACCAAACAAAACATTTGTTTTAATAAGTGAGTAAGTGGGTGAAAATCAGATCCACTTTGTGACAGAGAAAACCAAAACCAATGCCTTAACTCCCTCTGGACTCATAAAGCTCTTTGCTCCTCATCCAATGATTCCTGGGGTATTTTCCAGAAATACCCGTAGTTGGACTGAGCACAGGGTTGTCTGAAGTGACAGCCTGGTGTTGTGCCGCTACACTGGTTCACGAAATAATCATTTTTTAGAAAGCTGCTTCCCATGGCGTTTGCCCATTTCTTCGGTGTAAACACGCCCTTCATGGCCAACATCAAGATGTCATGTGAATGCACTGTGTGCCCAGCATGGACACAGTCATCTTTCACAGGTGAGTGTGGGACGCCTCACTGGTAACCCCAGCATGTACGTATGCTTCCTTCTATTTGTAAGATCCTTGGATTTACTACCTCAGTGTAATGCCACAGTTTCAGTGAATTGTAATCTCCATTCCTAGTACATTCACATGAGAGGCAAGAGAACACAATTGCAAAATCGATTGTTGGAGAAAATACCGTGTACTTAGAATTCCAATACATTACTGGTAGGAGTATAAATTGTTCCATTCAATTTGGGGAGTAGATCAGATTCACCTGGTCAAAGGAAGAGACACAGCTCTGTCCCACAACTCTATGCCCTAGAGGAAACCGTGTGCATATGCATGCTGATATATGCATGAGAATATTGACAAGGGTGTCATTTAGTGTAGATAAAACCATACAAACAAATCAACAGTTTCAAACACCACATTAAATAAATGAAAGAAAACATCAAGAAGCCTGTATGTAGCATTATTCCATCACATACTTAATGTCAAGAAGAGACCACAGTTATTATTTAAGCAGGCATGACTAACTTCAGCCCTATAAAGAATGGAAGGAAAAGCTTCCTATGCAATCCATTATGGTGGTAACCATATAAATGCCTGAGCTTCATATAGGTCTGTCCTTAAGAGTCTGCCTGTTCCACCTCACTACCTCCCCCTCTGACCTATCCAAGCACTTTCCTGAGCAGCTGGCTCAGCTGAACCATCACTCCCAGCTCATTTGTGGACTGTCTTTCCCTCAGTCTCAGTAATTTTAGGGCAGGCAGCTGTGTTCAGGGATGCTGGCGTATGGGGACAGGGTCTCTGCACTCCATTCCCAGCAGAAACTTACTGGAGGCTTGACCTTGAAAACAGAGGCAGATTCCCTCAGCCTTAGTGTTGTCATGAAAAGTGGAAATGATATTTTGGTGGTGGAGAGTTTCTGACACAAGGAAATCTCCGATGACAGGCTTTTGAAATAATTTGTGCTCCACAGACAGTAGTCCTTCCTTTATTGACCTTCCTTGTGGAGAAGAGAAAAAAATTAGGGCCCCTTGAAGAGAGGCTCCCATTCCTTCCTGGGCTTTCCTTGCAGCAGGGTCCCAGATGTGCTGGTCCCTTTCTATGGCAGTGATCATGTGACTCTCCACACCTATGGAAAGAGGGATGCTCTGAGCTCCATGAATAACCAGGTTCTCTGAGGTCCCAGAACAAGACAGTAGACCCCAATCAATAACTGTGGGCATTGTAAATGCCGTGAACAAAACAGCTCTGGGAGACTGTAGAGTCCACTTAGGAAGTTTTAGTGACACAGCAGGACAGAAAGACTGAGAATAGTCTTATAAGAAAGGAAGGACAATATCGTCATCAAATTTAGTTGCTTTGATTCAGTGAGCCACAATAGTTGGAAACAAGGATTATCAGAAAATTTTGGGATGATATCTATGTTTCTGAAAAAGGAAGAGTTCAGCAGGCTGATGAACAATATCTAAGTTGTCCAGCTACAGAAACAGCAAGATACCAGATTATTTTTCAGACTTTTTTTGTGATATTTTAAAGATTCAATAAAAGCTGTACTGATGAGAGGAAAAAAAGAAAATAATTTCATTTACAATGACATAAAAATAATAAAATAGTTGGGAATAAATTTAACCCAAAAGGTGAAAGAGCTGCACTCTGGAAACTGTGAGACTTTGATGGAAAAAAATGAAGATGAAAACACATGGAAAGATATCCCATGTTCATGGACTGGAAGAATATTATTGTTCAGATACCTATATATCACCCATATTACCCAGATGTCCATGTTAGCCAGATGTCTATAATAATGAGAATGGATAAATACATGTTGATATATTTATGCAAGAAATCTTATATTGCAATCCAATGAAATAGAGCTAAAAAAAATCATTATGTGTGTATCATAGCAATATAAACTGAAGTACAAAAAAGATAGATGCGAAGCTGGTAATTTAAAAAATTTGAAAGAATTATGTATTTGGGTGCATATATGTATGTATGTGTGTGAAAATATATATGTTTACATTTATTACAATTACATATTTTACAAAGAGAGATAAGTGCCTTAAAACCATATTCAAAATTACATATTTTACAAGGAGAGGTAAGTGCCTTAAAACTGTATTTCCAACAAATATCAAGATATGAAGTTAAAGGAGGATAGGGGATAAGGGAAAATATGTAGATGGATTAGGTTATGTGGTCATTGCAACCTTCTTGTTTTAAGTTGGAGAGTGTTGCTGTTTTGGGTTTTTGATCATAAAATGTTTTAGGGTGAGTTTTTTGACATTCTTAATTGGCTATTAGAAAGTGAATTTCCTATAGCATCATGTTAATGGATATTTATATATTTATATAAAATTTACAGAGAGATACAGATAGATGAATCTCTGAGTTTGGATTTCTGGGTCATAAGATGAATTTCAGATAAAACCATAAGATCCAGAATTTACATGCATTATTCTTTGCTAATAAAGTGAAACTCTATGACTCTAAATAACTGCAGGGGCGCCTGGGTGGCTCAGTCGGTTAAGCGTCCGACTTCGGCTCAGGTCATGATCTCACGGTCCATGAGTTCAAGCCCTGCGTCGGGCTCTGTGCTGATGGCTCAGAGCCTGGAGCCTGTTTTGGATTCTGTGTCTCCCTCTCTCTCTGACCCTCCCCCATTCATGCTCTGTCTCTCTCTGTCTCAAAAATAAATAAACGTTAGAAAAAAATGAAATATGGCCTTTTGTAGCAACGTGGATGGAACTGGAGAGTGTGATGCTAAGTGATATAAGCCATACAGAGAAAGACAGATACCATTTGGTTTCACTCTTATGTGGATCCTGAGAAACTTAACAGAAACCCATGGGGGAGGGGAAGAAAAAAAAAAAAGAGGTTAGAGTGGGAGAGAGCCAAAGCATAAGAGACTGTTAAAAACTGAGAACAAACTGAGGGTTGATGGGGGGTGGGAGGGAGGGGAGGGTGGGTGATGGGTATTGAGGAGGGCACCTTTTGGGATGAGCACTGGGTGTTGTATGGAAAGCAATTTGACAATAAATTTCATATATTAAAAAAATAAAAAAAATAAAAATAAAATTTTTTTAAATAAATAAATAAATAACTGCATATTCCTTCTACAGGGAAATTAAATAATTTTTGACAAGTATTAGCTCAATACTAAAAATATCAGCTTAGAACATCATTTTGATTTATACAGTGTAATTCTTTTTTTAATTTTTTTTATTTTAATGTTTATTTATTTTTGAGACAGAGTGAGAGGCAGAGTGCAAGCAGGGGAGGGACAGACAGAGGGAGACACAGAATCTGAAGCAGGTTCCAGGCTCTGAGCTGTCAGCACAGAGCCCAACGCGGAGCTAGAACTCACGAACCGTGAGATCATGACCTGAGCCAAAGTCGGACACTTAACCAACTGAGCCACCCAGGGGCCCTAATTCTTTTTATGATAGTATCTACTACAAATGTTGCACATTACATATGAAGGTTTTGCAGCTTAGACTTTTTTAAAAAAAACTATCATTTCGTCATTCTGAGTATGAGGGATTGTGTCTGTGTTTCAAGTCTGACCACAGTAAATGATGCGACACAACAGCTCTGAACAATTTCCAGGAAGCCTGGCTTTACCCTAAGCTGAACCACCCCACCCCATCCCACCCCCCCCCCCGCCCTGCACCACCCATAGGCAAAGCAAAAAGAGCCTGTATGCATCACCTTTCCTTATTGCAGTCAACTTATAAACATGAGCTGGGCCCCATTTCATGGCATCCTGTGTACTTCTCAACTTTTCTGGGTCACCGCTCAGCAGAAGCAGCGCCATACCACCCATAGTCATCAGCCTGGCATGTCTTGGTGAGTCCTGGAAGGGGAGGAAGGGGGGGATGCTATGGTGGAAATATTGGCCTCGGAGGCTGGGCATCCCCACAGCAGACTGCTCCCTTGGAGGCAAGGTGGACCTTGACGGTAAGGCTCGGGCCAGGCAGGGGAAAGAGTGGGAGGCCAAGTCTTCTATGGAGATGGACCACCTATCATGAGTCTTTCTTTCCAGAGTTCTTCATCCAAAGGATCTGGGCACAAGTGGGTGAGTCTTTTCCTCCAAAACTTGGGTTGCCGTGCACTCAGGCAAGTGATACTTGCACTCAGGCAAGGGATACTCAGGATAAGAGTATCCCTATAACAGGAGGGCAGATGGCACAGGAGGCTGGGTGATGGGTTGACTGCAGGAGGCCTTATGGGAGAATCTCTTGTGAAATAGAAAGTGGGGGCCCAGGGAAACCTTAGTCTTAGTTCTGGTCCAGAGACCCTTCCTAGACTCTCTTCTCCTTGGCTGAGCCATGCTCTAAAGCCATCTGGAAGACACTGCTGCTCAGAGCTGAGATGTCTGGGAGAAGCCATCTGTAGAGCAGGGGATGCAAAAGGTGACAGGAACAACAGAATGTCTGAGGACAAGACAGCCACTAAAGCTCCTCAGCATGCCCGTGAGAGTAGGAGCCCCATGCTGCTGCTGACATTGTTCCATGGCAGAGGTACAAAATCCACATGCCAGAGGGGCGCCTGGGTGGCGCAGTCGGTTAAGCGTCCGACTTCAGCCAGGTCACGATCTCGCGGTCCGTGAGTTCGAGCCCCGCGTCGGGCTCTGGGCTGATGATGGCCCAGAGCCTGGAGCCTGCTTCCGATTCTGTGTCTCCCTCTCTCTTTGCCCCTCCCCCGTTCATGCTCTGTCTCTCTCTGTCCCAAAAATAAATAAACGTTGAAAAAAAAAATTTCAAAATCCACATGCCAGAACCCCTGGAATTCCAGCATGTTCTGACATGGCTCTGTCGTGTAACATGCCTCATGTGTTCGCTGACGTGGCATTCACATAGGTCATTACTCTCCTCTTCAGTGTCTACTTTGTCTTCTTTTATGTAACAAACTTCACACTATCAACACCTACTAAGAGCCCACTATTCAGTGCTCACTCAGAATTCTCGGTCAACAGGTTACTTGTAAGAGATGCCGTGTCTCTGTGGTGTGGGGTCTTTGTGTGGCATGGGCACCCTTGGATTGGAAAGGAGCCTTAGAGACATGGAAGGAGGGGGAGCCTCTGAGCTTAGGGAGAGGAGACCAATGTTGTGCTTCCTTCTCCCCCAGGTGGTCCTCCTGTGCTGTGCTCCTCCCTGTCTGCCTGGCCAAGCCCAGTGGTTCCTCAAGGACAATGTGTGACTCTTCAGTGTCACTCTCATTGCAGGTTTGGCATGTTCAGACTGTACAAGGTCACTGGTGCCCTCATTGCTGAACTCCACAGCATAATGTTGCAGGACAGCTTCCTCGCTGGCCCTGTAACCCCAGCACATGCAGGAACTTACAGATGTTGTGGATCCTACCTTGGCTCCTCCTCTGTGGGTCACCACTCAGTGACCCCCTGTTGATTGTGGTCACAGGTCAGAGAGTGCTTCTCTAGAGGAACTATTTCCTGACCTGATCTTCCTAATCTCAGAGTTTCCTGGTGGGAGTGTCAGTCAGGTCCAATTATAACAATAGGAGCTGCTCCAAGGGCATTTAATGTATGTGGGCAGAATAATGGCCCCCAATGATGTCTACACCATAATATTCCAAATCTATGAATAGTCCAAGGCCAATTAAGGTTGAATATGGAATGAAGGTCATTAAGCAGATGACCTGGAGATGGAGAGATTATCCTGGATTATCCAGGCAGACTTACTGTAATTATAAGGGTAGAAGGAAGCAGGAGAATGAGCTTCAGAGTCATGCAGCATGAAAAAGACCCCACCAGCCATTGCTAGCTCTGACGTTGGAGGAAGGGGTCATAAGACAAGGAATACAGGCAGCTCCTAGGAGCTGGAAAAGACACAGGAGCAGATTCTCCCCTTGAGCCTTCAGAAGGAAACAGTCCTGTCCACGCTGTCCTTGATCCCAGCCCATAAGACCCATGTTGGACTTCTGACATCCAGAACTATAAGACAACAGATTGGTGCTCTTTTGAGCCATTATGTTTGTAGCAATTTATTACAGCAACAACAGGTAACCAATAAAGATACCTAGGTGAGGAACAAATTAGGAAGCCAAACAGGGAAAGTGAAGCTACTCCCAGCGATAGGTAAGGGCAGGATGTTGATGCCACCACTAGACTGCAGTGACATAATGGGGGGAGTGTTCCCAAAGCCAGACTCAGGGGTGCCCTGTGGAAGCTGGGGTCTTGGAGAAGTCACAGACATGGCAGAAGATGTGCCCATCCCCACTAGGCACAGGCTTGGTAGGCACTGGGAGTTACTGTGGTACCTGCTTCACTGCTTAATTCCTGTCTCCTACCAGGGATTCCAACTCGTCAAACAGAGCAGGAACTTGTCTGATAAAAGAGCCTGGAAATGCGGCCTGCAGTGTCATTCTCCCACCCCCACCATACAAAGCAGAAAAGGGGTCTGTGGGAAACAGGGGCAACAGTTAATGTGTCAAGGATGAGAACAGTGGTAATGGAATCTGGTGCTGTTTCTTCTGATGGGGAAACAGAGCAAAGGAGGGGCAGAGACAGAGGGGGACATGCAGACAGAAAAAGACACAGAGACACAAAGAAGGAGGCGAAAGACAGACACAGGGGCACCCTCACTCATTTAGGGTCCCAGGGAATGGGGTGAGGCAGGGTCGCTCTTTGTAAACTTACAATGTCCATGTTCTTAGGAGTCTACAGAAAACCTTCCCTCTCAGCTCAGCCAGGTCCCCTGGTGAAATCAGAAGGGAACATGACCTTGCATTGTCGCTCAGAGATCCAGTTTGAAAGCTTCGTTCTTCACAGTGAGGAGCTATCCAAGGCCCCTTGGCACCTTCCTGGGCAGCCCCATCGTGAGGGTTCCCATGCTAACTTCATCATGGGTCCTGTGACAGCTGCCCATGCAGGGACCTACAGGTGCTTCGGTTTTCTGAATCACTCCTTCTATGAGTGGTCTACCCCCAGCGACCTCCTGGACATCATGATCACAGGTGAGAATGTCCTGCTCCCATCCTCTTTGGGATACAGACAGGGTGTTCTAAGACTTGGAAGCCCCGGGTGGTGATGAGGGACATGCACGTGGGTTTTTATGCAGAGAGATGGCCTTGGCAAGAGCTACACCTAGAGAGACAATGACAGAAGGGTGACAGTACAAACCATTAGTTATAACATAAAGGACAGATAAGGGGCAGAAATAGGGAGTCAGTAGTGGAGACAAAGAGTGAAGGAAGCAACACAGATGGGTACATTCACATCAGAGACAGGTGCCCTTCCACTCTGACTTTGTTCAGAAACCTGGGACAGTTTAGAACGTGGTTTCCAGTTAATCTCCACACCCTCTTCTCTACCAGGAGAACCTAAAGACACACCACGTATATGACCAAGTTTTGAGGCCAGGTTGGCCTTTCTCAGGCTGATTCCCCATGGGCCCTGGGTCCTCTCCTCATGTGGCACCCACAGGTGTGGTATTCCCTCCTACATGACTTCATCCCATGTAGTTGAACCACAATGTGACCCTGGATACTATGGTCCCAGGTGGAGGAGACAGTCACTAGCTCCTATATGTGGTATGGTTTATGGGTTCCCAAAGCTGTTTCTTGGGCCAATGTTCAAGGTTGCTCGAGATGCTACAGGATTACTGAGGTCAAAGCCCACAGAAAGATGCAATCAGAGAGAAAGCAGAGTCAATGTACATCAATGGCCATATAAAGTCTTTCATGTAAAGAGACACAGAAATGCAATGTGTACATGTGCACACACACACACACACAGAATGGAGGGGAGACAGAGAGAGACAGACAGACAGATTGATAGACAGACACTGGTTCAGTGACACATAAAACAGAAGAAAGAAAAAGGGATAGAGAAGTATACATAAAGATGGAGGGGACAGATAAAAGCCCTAAAAGACAGAGACCTGAGCGGGAGCACAAAGATAGAGAAAGACGATAATGTGGGGTAGATAACAGAGATCCCAAAAGAGAACTAGGGATATAGAAGCAGAGAAAGTCACCAAGATGGTGGTAATAGAGACAGGTAGATAGATGATAGATAGATAGATAGATAGATAGATAGATAATAGATAATAAACAGATGGTAGATAGAAGATAGATAGATAGATAGATAGATAATGCAGAAAGAGACAAGATGAAATAAGAGACTCATGAAAGAAAAAGACAGATCAAACCGACAGATCCCACAGAGACAGAGAGAGTAAACCAACACAAAAAGGGGAAAGATGGAGGAAGGCAAGAACAGGAAATAGAGAGGTGGACACGAGGGGACAAAGTGGACATTAGGCTCTGGGAACAGGGAAAGAGAATTCACAGTCCAGGTGTGAAGTACACTGTGAGCAAGGAAAAGCCTCTCCAACTGAACTGCCTCCGTTTCCTCCACGTCTACATAAGAAACTTTCTCTCTGGGCCCAGCTGGGTGCTGTGCTGAGTTCAGGAGAGAACATGACCCTGTCCTGCTGCTCAGAGAGCAACTTTGACGTGTACCATCTACCCAGGGACGGGCAGCTCCGTGGGCACCAGCTGGCTGAGGGGCAGAGGCACGATGGTGCATCCTGGGCCCACTTCCTTCTGGGTCCCGCAAAACCAGCCCTGGGTGGGACCTACAAATGCCATGGCTCTTTCAACTCCTCTCCCTGTGAATGGTCAGGCCCAAGTGACCCACTGTACCTTTCTGTCACAGGTGAGGAAGCACACAACCTGCTCTGTGCCCAGTGATTCAGGATATATCTGAAGGCTATATGTGAAGGGTGTCCTACTGATAATGGGAGGATGCTTACGAGTTCTGGAGAGAGAGAAACATAGATAAAGAAACAGGGAAGGAGAGACTGAGGACTCACCTCCAGCCTCCTCCTGTGCATCTTGCACAGAGACCCACACTGGGGGGTCTGTGTACAGAGGAAGATGGAAAGGGGTCAAGGCAGGCCCAGGAGGGGAAGAAAAGGGGCTCAGTTTGGGGATATCATAGCTTGCATTGGCCCCTCACCACTACTCATTTCCCAGGAGCCCCTCCTGACCTCCCACCCACAGAGAGATCTCCAAGGTGGTACAGGTGCCTTTGGGGAAAGATCAAGAAACCTCCTCTTAAGTAGGGGCCCCTTTCATCCCCAACCTCTCCTGTTTTCTCTCTGCATCTTGAAGTCTCAGGGATTCAGTCCCCAGGGATTATGGGGAGGGGTCCCAGGAGCTCCCAGGAACTCAGCGTTAGATGACAATGAGCTTCAGTGGGTAGAATATGGGCAACTCCACATCCCCACCTCTCTCCTGACTTGTCTTCTAGGAAACCTGTCAAGTAGTTGCCTTCCATACAGAGAACCAAACTCCAAAACTGGTAAGTGAAGGATCTCTTTTATCCTTGTTTGTAGACAAAGAGAAGCCTTGGGTTTGAGTGTTGGCTCAGCCACCTTCCAGCTCTGTGATCTTGGGCTCATTACCATGCCTTTCTGATCCCCAGACTCTACAATGGCAGAAGGGGTTGGGGTCAGCATGAAGCCAGTGAGGACTCTTAAACTCTAATTTTCTGCAGCAGAGACCTCCTCCAAAAGAAGAGAGTGAAAATAAACCTGATCCGCTTGCCAGGAATAACGCCATACCTGCTCTTTCCCCATTCCTAAGTAGAGATGAGAATCTTTTGCGACCGGCGCAACAAACACCAAGATCAGGGTCCTGAGGGTAGAGGAATGTAAGAAAAAAAGAGAGAAGAGAAAGTTTGGGAACAGGAGGGTCCCCTGGGCTGATGGCCCAAGTGACGGCTTTATTGCTGCTATACATAATCTTTTATAATATAAGACTCTTATGGATCAGGTCACTCTAAGAATAATCAGGTTTCACGTAATCGCTGCCAACCAAAACATTTAGTTCTGTGTTTCTTGTGAATTTTCTAGACGGGTCACAACAAGACCTTGTTGATAAGATTGCTAGCAAAACACAATTCCCATGTTTGTTTCTATCTGACTCGGGGTAGAAAAAGGGAGGTAGCATTACTGCCAACACCTGCAGACCACAGGCTTCAGGAATTAACTTTCTCAGCCTTGACAAGGCTTTCGTATGCCCTTGAAAGTGGGGGAATGGGAGGGGGAACCACCGGGTTGGCTGAGTCAACAGGGAACCGTTGCTCGATCCGGTCTCAGCCTGGCACTGGGGCCTGGCCTCCCACATGAATGGCAGGGGGAACCACCAGGTTGGCTGAGTCGACAGGGAGCCTTTGCTCGACCCGGTCTCAGCCTGGCACTGGGGCCCGGCCCCCCACAAGAATCATGGGATCTTGGAGGAGAGAAAGGAAGAGAACAGCTGGTGGGGGTAGGTAGTGCTTAGAGAAGTTCCATTTGCCAAGAAATGAGCTCCTGTCAGGATGCAACACGGATATGCTTAGTAGAGTGAGGGAGAACTTAGAACCCAGTCTCTCACCCATACATGTGATTCCTTCATTTATTTGTTCATGCACTGTTCCAGTGCACATGTATGTCCATGTGCTGGATATGCCATAGGTAGTCATTTCCTATTGGTGCTATAACAAATTTCCACAAGCTCAGTACATTAAAACAACACAGTTGTTTTTTTTTTTTTTAGAAAGAGAGAGAGAGAGAGAGGGAGAGAGAGAGAGTGAGTGAGCACAAACAGGGGAGGGGCAGAGAGAGGGACACAGAGGGACCAAAGTGGGCTCTGCACTGAAAGCAGAGAGACCAATGTGGGGCTTGAACTCACAAACCGTGAGATCATGACCTGAGCCCAAATCAAGAGTTGGTCGCTTAACCAACTGAGCCACCCAGGCGCCCCAAAACAACACAGTTGATAAAATGATCTCATAGTTCTATAGTTCATAGTTCTGAAATGGGTCTCATGAGGCTGAAACCAAGATGGCAGCAGGCTGTGTGCCTTCTGGAGGCTCTGGGGGACAATCCATTTCCTTGCCTTTCCAGCTTTTAGAGCCTGCCCATGTTCCTCTGCTCATGGTTCCTTTCCTCCATCTTCAAAGCCAACAATGATTGGTCAAGTCTAACTCACATTGAACCACTTAGACCCCCCCCTTCCTTCATCACATCTCCTTCTCTATTAAGGACTCTTGTGACTACATTGGGGCCATCCAGATAATCTGGGATAACCTCTCAATTTTAAAGCCAGTGGATTAGCAACCTTAATTACATCTGCAACCATAGTTCCTCCTTGTCATGTAACATGACATAATTGCAAGTTATGGGAATTAGCACATGGAACTTTTGAGGGATGCATTCTTCTGCCTACTACCAATAGTAAACAGGATACCTTGGGAATGCATCTTGGGAAGCTGGTATTGCAGCTTAAGTGGAAGGGCAGAAAATGAGAGCATGAATGGATGAATGATCAGTTGTGAGGAAACTATACATGAAAATTTAAATAAAGTGATAGATAGTGCTTTGTGGATGGTTTAGAGTGAGTGGCAGAGACTCTCTCAATTTTGGGCAGTATTAGGTCATGACCTTAATGACAAGAAGTGTTTAATTCTTTGAAGATTGTTGGAAAGATATCCCAGAGCTATCACCCAAGAAGACACTAAGGTGAGAATAATCTTATGCTCAAGGAAGAGTCTAAATGCTGCAGGGGAGGTGGAGAGAATGACAAGATCAATGGAAGGAGACAGAGAGGAACCAGATTGTATAAAGGAGCTGAGTAAGAACAAGGAATGTGTGCTACATGTTCAGTCCCATTGCAAATCGTCTAAGCATCTACTGGGAATCCATATATGATTAATAGTAACTTATATGAAAATGGGTTGTAAGGCGTATAACTGGGAGCCAAGAGACCACAGAAAATGCAATTGCCACCCTCCTGGTGAAATGTGGTGCCAAGTTAGACACCAAATGAATGAAGTAGATAAATACAAGACATGTTCTTGAGGTAGAACCATTTGGAGGAGGTTCTGTTGGATCTGGTTTTTCCTAGTTGCTTGCTTTTGGACTCATTCATTCCTTTGTGCAATTAATTTTCACTGCAACTAAACCTATACTTGTCAGGAGAGAGGAATCATGCGGAGGGAAGTGTGTACAAATGAGGATGCTTAGTGTAACAGTATAGTATACCAGAAAGACAAAGGCACTTGGCTTCAAATAGTCATTTTTCCACTTCTGTATGATAAGCTCATTTATCTTCTATCTTATCCACAATAAAATGAGGTTAAATCTCCCCGTTTTAGGTTCTCTGTGTGGATGAGGTCAGGACAAAAATGTGAAAGCATTTCACATGCTTCTGCAACAGAGAAAGTGCTGTATACATGATGTAAATTGCCCCACTCCATTCCGCTCACCTCAAACCTCTACCTCACCCCTGCGTCCAGTCATCTGTGAACATATGATAGATCCCCTGGAGGTGAATACCAATACCCTTTTGAGTCAGTTCAAATCTTAGAGACAGGAACAAGCACTATTTAATTAAGAGTGCTTAATTAAGAGTCAACTTTCCTCTTAATTCCCAAAAGGACTGGTTTTGTTGGGACAGTGAATGGACAACAACAAAATATGTTCAGTAATAGCTGGTAGAGAGGATCAGATGAGCAGTAACCTAATATATGACTCATGAGACCACGCAAACACATCGCACTGTGCAGCCCTTGCTCACCCATTTTGTTATCATTTCCTGCCTGTACAACATAAAATTACTTACTTTGACTTTGGTTTCAACTTTTTCTTTTGTTAAAGAATTTAGTCTTTCTTTTGTTAAAGAACGTTGTTCGATTCAGGGTTGAGGTAGAGATACTGTAGGTATTTATCCAACAATCAATAAATGGGAGGCAATCAATAAAGGAGAGCTACTGTGATTTTCTCCTTAGATTCACATCTTCCTGCAGGTAACCCCAGACACTTGCATGTTCTGGCTGGGCCCTTTAGTGGCCATCGTCTTCCTCACCATCCTTCTTTTTTTCCTCACTCATCGCTGGTGCCATGCCACAAAGAGTGAGTCTTGGGAAGAAGAGGCCAGTTTCCATCTAAGCAGAGCAGGGAGCTAGGATGAGAGTGCTCAGGTGTGAGTTCTCTGTTTGCAGGCTGATGTCTGGTTCAAGGCAGGAGCCACAGAGGCCAGGTTTTCTAGAGAGAACACCAGTGCCCTCCATCCTTATCAATGGAATGGAAATAGGGAGATATTAATGGGATGGGTCTGTGAACCTTTCAAGAGGTAGAATTTTTTTTTAATGTTTATTGATCTTTGAGAGACAGAGAGAGAGAGAGAGAGAGAGAGCGAGCATGAGCGGGGGAGGGGCAGAGACAGAGGGAGACATAGAATCTGAAGCAGGCTCCAGGCTCTGAGCTGTCAGCACAGAGCCCGATGCTGGGTTCAAAGTCACGAAATGTGAGACCATGACCTGAGCTGAAGTTGGACGCTCAACTGACTGAGCCACCCAGGCGCCCCTAGAGAGGTAGAATTTCTGACTCTACTTTTTGGTAGTAATTCCAGGCAATACTGCACCTCTCTGGTTCCATCCATGTTGCTGCAAATGGCATGATTTCATTCTTTCTCATTGCCAGGTAGTATTCCATTGTGTATGCTGAGTGAAATAAGTCAGTCAGAGAAGGACAGATATCATATGTTTTCACTCATATGTGGATCTTGAGAAACTTAACAGAAGTCCATGGGGGAAGGGAAGGGGAAAAAATAGTTACAAACAGAGAGAGAGGGAGGCAAACCACAAGAGACTCTTAAATACAGAGAACAAACTGAGGGTGGATGGGGGAGTGGAGGAGAGGAGAAAATGGGTGATGGGCATTGAGGACAGCACTTGTTGGGATGAACACTGGGTATTTTTTGTAAGCCAATTTGACAATAAATTATATTAAAAAAAATACTGCACCTCTGTGCATGGGTATCTGTATCTATTAAATGAGGACCCAGAAATGCCCTTCCACGTGTTTTTGATGACTTCTATTCCCTACAGATGCTGCTATAATGAACAGAGAGCCTGAGGTGGACAGAATGGTGAGTAGGGAGGTAGGTCCTCCTCAGCTCACCCTCTTCAGTGCAGTCTCATTTCCTCCTACTGCCCACAAATGTGTGCACACCATCCTTCCCATTTCCCATTATGCAGGATCCTCCAGCAGAAGACGCACAGGAGGTGACATACACAGAGTTGGGTCATTGCATTTTCACACAGCAAAAAACCACCCCCACTTCCCAGGGGCCCAAGGAACACTCGAGTGATGCCAGTGTATACATGGAATTTGTAAGGCCAATCAAGGCTTGAATGCTATGCCTGAGCACACCCAGAAAGACCCTGAGGAGGCTTTAGACCCATGGACGCCATAGCTCTTTCTGAAACCTCGCTTGACAACTCCGTCCTAACAACAAATTATGTCTTCAGATTCATCTCACCCTAAGATGAGATAAAAACCTCAGGACCCCCTAGAAAACATTCGTAGGATTGTTGTCCTTGTTATTCTCATCTCTGCCATCTATTCCCTAAGTTCTCTGCCCTGCTCTGTGCTATGGTTGTGCTATGGTAAAGGGTAGGAGCTGATCCCTATTGATTTTGACTTTGGCTTCCTTGCTGTCTGGCTCCATTGGACCCTGTCAATAGAGACCTCCCTGTAATTATGCCGAGTCAATTTCTTACTTAGTGCTATCTTTAACTGCTACCATTTATATAACTCCACCTTAAAGTGAATTATCTACATACTGCCAAAATCAAGAATTATGATATTAAGAATTCTCCAAGACCATTTGCCTGTGACAGGACCAAATATCTTACCCATGAATTAAGACACGATGTATAGTGTGAAGTAATGTGTCCCCAGGCTAAGACTGTAAATAATTTTGTTCTTCATTGTTTACAGGGTAAACAACTGTATTGCTCTCACAGGCTAAAATGTGAAACACACTAGGGGGTCAGAGATGTGTTGTTGTTTTTTTTAATGTTGATGGTCTTTTCTCATTACAGAAAAGACATTCACTCTTTGTATAAAAGTTGGAAAATAGATACAGAAAAAAGAAAAAATCACCAATAAATTTATCATCAGATAATCATTTTAAACACTTGTTGCTTTAATTTTGGCTTAAAGTACTCATGTGTGTGGTTCGACAGAATTTTACACATTTGCACCTTTGCAACCACCACCTGTGCCAAAATGTAGAATATTCTTAACACCCCAGAAAACTTTCTTGGCTCTTTTTGTGGGTAAGTTCTGACTTCCGTTACTATGCTACTATAAACAAATAAACAAAGCTACCACCTATCTACTATTAATCATCTTTCTTCCTGGCTATTACTGAATTTCACCTACATGGAACCATATACTATGTATTTTTGTGACTGGCACCTTTCGTTCAACATTATATGTTTGATATTTCATCACATCTTTGCATGTGAAAAATTATTTTCCATCCTGTGTAAGAATCCATTGTGTGACTATGTCACAATTATGTATCTAGTTGTGGTGAGTGTCCCAAACTCTGATGCCTTAATTTCTCACACTCTTATGTCCTTCTAGAACCATCCAGATAGATCTACCCAATCTTACTGGAATCTGGGAAGCCATGCTGGGGCAGGCCCAGGCATCCTCAAGTGAGAGATACTGGAAGCTCTGGTGGCCAGAGAGCACCTGGCTGGTGTCCCCAGCATGGAGTCTGGCTCTCACCCATCACCTTTGCAGCTAACTCCTTCAGGGCACATTAGGGAGTCCCCACGCACCCCATGTCTCAATTTAGTATAGACGATTGCCCCCAAGGCTCAATCAAGGAAATCCAGTAGCAGGATGTGGATCTATCAGGATAATTCTGGAAAAAACAAAACAGTGCAAGAAATTAAGACATCAGAGTTTGGGAGACTCAGCAATATTTTGGATGCAGAACTAGCATCAAAGTTAACCTTGTTAGAGAACAACAGTGAAAATGACAGGTTTCTGTGCAGCAATGACAGGAATTCACATTTTTGAGCACCTCTTCAACAAAATCTGTTTCACATATATTTCTTCAATGAATCTTTCTGTAAAATTTATCAGGGCTCCATGTTATCTGCACTTTCCTAAGTAGGGAAATTCAAAGAGATTAAGTACCTTGTCAAAGGTCACACAACATGGCATGTTTGTTGACCATGATGGGGCCCCAAAAAGAAGACCTCTGAACCCAACCACTGTCTGGTGAAACCACCTCCTGTAAACATATATCATACCTTAGATTTAGGGGATTGGTCCAGGTATGGACTTTAAGACACACTTGGGTTTTGGAACCAGGGGAGACCTTGGGCTTGGCTCAAAAATATTTCCAGGAAGTCAGATATTTTTGTTCAGCACATGTTGCAGGGAAACCAAAGCTATTATTGAGAAAGGAAGTTGTTCAGCTTTCTCTATCATCAACAGTTTGTAGAGGGACCTGAACAAGGATGAGAGGACCTAACAAACAGACAGCACCCGTGCATGGGTCAGTTCTGTGGGGCTCCTGGTTTCTGCACAACAGAGGTGTACAATAGCCAAGGAAGGAAAGTAAGTGTATTAGGTCCTACTGAGATCTACAAGGGGAGGCATGGGGGAGTTACCTGGAACTCCCCAGAGACTGGGGCATGGACCCATAGCAATCACATGGACAACTGAGGTTTTCCACAACCTCAGTTTGAACACAAGGTTTCAGCTTGGATGCTAGGGTTAAGGCAAGAATTTGGAAAAGAGTTTAAGTCTCCATGTGACTTCTCTTACAGTGTTATGAATGAATATGAGAAGGCAAATCCTTCTCCCAGACCACAATGTCCTCTTTCTCAGTAGAGAAGTAAGAAGCTCCTTCCAGGGCACCTGGGAGGCAAAAAAAAAAAAAAAAAAGTGTTTAGGGATAAGTTTGATTCTGAGAACAAGTTGGCTGTTGAGATCCCAGGGAAGAGAAGATTAAAGAAAGGTTTTGGGGATTTGTGCCTAGAAAGATGTTCTAGAGGCCTTCCCACTGGAATGATCTAGGTTCTGTGACCCTAAGTGGGGTCTACATTCTGTAGAACCTGAATTCCTCAAGGAAAGGATGCTGTGGAATGCATGAAGTTCAGTAATGTCCCAAAGCAAGTTCTGGTTCCTCAGCCCATACATGCCAGCAGACAACACAGGACACTGGTTCTCAGCTGGGGCAACGTGGCTGTGTCCACACATGGACCGTTATAATAGTGTCTGGAGACATTTTTAGTTGTCACGACTGTGGAGGGGGTTCTACTGGCATCTAGTGGACAGAAGCCAGGGATGCTTGTCAACATCCTGCAATGCCCAGGATGGTGCTCCCTGCCCCCCACCCCCACACAGCAGAGAATCACTATCTAACCCTGTCAATAATGTTAAAGTTGAAAAAAAAAATCTTGTCTAGGATGCAATGCTGGCCACCATTTCCAAAAACTAGCTGAAAAATGTGCCATGAGCCTCTGGAAAATGTGTTATACCCTGAGATAAACTCATTTTTTACAGCAACAAAGCCATGTTTTATTAGACAGTGACTGTGTGTGTGTGTGTGTGTGTGTGTGTATACTAACATTTCCATGTACCCTCTGATATACAATATCAAATATTTCACATATCAGAATATACTAAGAAAAGTAGGTTTTGCCATTTCTCAAAACATATCCCTCATCTCTTTTCAGTTCCGCATTTCCCTCAAGAGTAAGTTCTATTGCGGAGGGCACCTGTTGGGATGAACGCTGGGTGTTGTATGGAAACCAATTTGACAATAAATTTCATATTAAAAAATAAAATAATTTTTTAAAAAAGAGTAAGTTCTGACTTCTGTCGCTATGTTACTACAGACAAATAAGCAAATTCACCATCTGCCTATCACTGGAATATAACGTGTTTGTCATGTTCATTTTGTCCCAGGATGAAGTGACCAAGTAACCCTAGCATCTCCCCTGAAGGGTCCAAAATATGCTTCAGAGATGGATATTTTTTGGAGGTTTAGCATTTAGATTTTGCTTTGTGCTTTCTTAAGTGCAGTGTCTTTGGCAAAGTCACTTCTCTTAAAGACTCATTTTCACTATTTTTAAAATCTGTCAGTGGTGTCTTCCAAAAGATGGGAGAGGCCCAGGACACTTGGTGTATTGAAAGGCAAGAGTGATGTATTACAGTTAAAATGAAGTGTACATGGTAGAGAATTTGATTTGGAATATTTGGCTTCCCATCCTTGAAGAATTAGTGATGCCAGGAGTCTACAGCTAACTACAGCTAGTCTACATCTAACTATCTATATACCCCATGATCTGTATCTAGATATATAGATAGATGGAGATATGGATATACAGATAAGTATAGGCATAGGAGTTTCTTTCTTTACAGATGATGAATAGCTCCTGAAAAGATTCCTCTACATGCTGGCATTGAGAAAATACCAGTGCAAGAGTATACTCTCTTGCTAGTCAAGCCCAAGTGGATATACTCAGTCCCTGAATTCCAGAGAAGGTACATGGGTCCATAACAGGCAAGGCCACATGGCTGTTCACTAATGGTCCAATGGAGAAGAACCTCTGTCTCTATGGCACCATCTTACATTCTGCCCCAGAGCCTTCCACTTGGTTGTGGGATCTGGTTTGAATAAGGATTTGAGCCCATTAGACATTGGTCAAGGAAAACACTCACTTCTCATGGGAAACTTAAACAGGATGTTTGGTCTCCTTCAGACCCCACCCAAGAGCTATCCAGAGCTAAGTTCTTTAGGAAGGAGCCATTACTTGTGAGGCAATAGATGTAGAAATTGTCTGACAAGGAACTCTTACCTCATACTTCCTGCTGATTTATCTTACTGTTTTATGAGGATCTGTCATTCTTCTAATGTGCCCCAACAAGAGACTAACTGGGCTGAGGTTCTGACAGAATCATGGCCCCCAGAGACACCATCCATCTCTGTCTCGGTGAGTCCTGTAATGCAACTGGGTCAGGGGGGGAAGATGTCCCAAAATTGTCCATGTCCTCTTACTATGAGGACTCAGTGACTTTAGTGGCTGCCAAGGAGATTCTGGCCTCCTTAGTAGAGAGTTGGGCCTTGTTCAGATGTCTGTAACTGTGTCTGCTCAAGTCCAAGTGGCTTGTGGGGCCTGTTCAACCCACATCATGCTGTCTAGAGATCCATGGTGGGTCCAGAGTTCCTATAGATGAGAGCCTTGTGGCCTGGAATCTAGGAGGTAAAACTAAAAGATGAACCTGAAAACTATCCTTTCTCTGGGGGAAAAAAATTGATACCCTGCATGTCATTAGTCAGCATGAATTGGAACAAGGACTACTGTTGAAACTGGAAAACTGATCTTTTGTGAATCTCTCTCTTCCAGTGCTCTGTCTGAGCCAGAAGCTTTGTGCACAGGAAGGTAAGTGTTCCCCTAAATCTTTCCCAGACACCTTCTACTTTGGAACAGAAGGGTTGAAAAGACAGTCAAAAGCCCAAATGAATTCCAATTTTATTCCCCATTTAAGCCATCTCTGCTGTGCCCCCCTCTCCAGACCCCTCAAAAGCATCATACTCAGCCCTGGGTTTAGTGATTGCTTCCATGAGGCTGTCTGTTCCATATCTAAGACATGTATTTCACTGAATGTTCACAACTGCAAGGGTGAGGAAGTTGGGAGCCATCAGTGATTGCCCAGTATCTGTCCCTATGTCAGACCTACTTGTTTTCACAACCTGATTCTCTCCACTCTCTCCACTTTGCTTCACTCAGCAAGATGTTGCCTTAGTCCTTCCCTCCTATGCAGTCTGTGTACTAGTATGAAGTAGCTCTCAATTACAACTGTATATTCAGTCACCTCTGTTACTGCCTTGGATGGAATCCCATGTCTATCCATGTCTTTTCTCTTCCAGTTCCTTCTAAAGACTGTAGTCTGAATTACTTGTGTGTTTAAAACACAAGTATGTTTATCACCTTCATAGAACCCATCAGGGGTCTAACTTCAGATAAACCTACTGACATGGCCATGGCCGTGGCTCCCTAGCTGTGCTGGGCTGCTTCTGTTCCCCCAAGCCCATTTTCCATTCTCCCACCGAGTCTCTGCTCCTCAGTCACTCTGACCTTGTTTTCATGTGTCCCATACTTATTTGTACTTTATTATCCAGGACCTTCTCCTGTTGTTCCTGTGATCCACAATGCTCCTAACCTGTCTGTCCACATCACCTAGGCTACTCATCCTCATGTATCAGCTGAACCCTCACATCTGTTATCAGATTTCCAAGATCTGTGTCTCTGTACTGCAGACTGTGTGTCATGACCTGTGATTATATACTTGCCTATTTTTTTAATGTTTATTTTTGAGAGAGAAACAGAGCACAATGGGAGAGGAGCAGAGAGACAGGGAGACACAGAATCCGAAGCCTCCAGGCTCTGGGCTGTCAGCACAGAGCCCGACGCAGGGCTTGAACTCACAGACTGCGAGATTGTGACCTGAGCTGAAGTCGGACGCTCAACCAACTGAACCACCCAGGTGCCCCTACACTTGTCTATTTTTAAAAGTAGTACCTGACACTTCCCATATTATCATTCCCCTAAAGGTCTTAACCAGGTTGTTTAGGTCAGGGTTTCCCAACCTCAGTCCTATTGGACAGTTGGGAGCAGGTGTTGTTTGGAGGGAAGTCCTGTGCATTGTAAGATCCCTGGCCTTTACCCAGAAGATGCCACCAGTGCCTTCTGCCCCCATGTGACAACCAAAAATGTCCCTAGGCATTACCGAATTGTCCCCTGGGAGGCAAAATTGCCTCCTGTTGAGAACCACTGGTTTAGGTCATTATATTAAATAAACATTGTATCTGCATTAATGGAGATATCCATGATCTCTTCATCTGTTTTGGAAGAACAAAAGCATGGAGGTATTGGTGAGTGAATACTATTAAATAAAAGGAAGTCCTGCAATTTTTGGTAAATACAGTCAACACCTTCCACAGCCACCTGTAGCAAGTTGGTCTTCCTTCACAGCAATCCTCATGAGAATGGCAAATTCCCTTTCTACCCCCCCAACCCCACCCCTCCTCACAGAGCTGCAGTTGAGCACACCACTATCAGGTCTAAAAGAGATGATACATCTTGATAAAGGAACCAGCAGGGTTTGAGTTGTTCATGAGGGTTGCCATGGCAACGGAACACCAAACAGACTTTGTGGCAGACTAGTGGTTGCTAAGGGCTGTGGGAAGGTAGAGTGGGGAGTGACCTCTTGGTGTATACAGGGTCTCCTTTGGGGTGATAAAAATGCAAGAAGATAGAGGTGATGATTGGACAACATTGTGAATGCGCCAAATGCCACAGAATCATACACTTTAAAAATGGTTAATTGTATGTTATGTGAACTTCACCTCAAAAAGAAAATGAACATGTGAAAAGGAAAGGGTTCAGTTCCTCAAAAGGCTAAACAGAATTATCATGTGATCTAGCAATTCCACTCCTACATATACAACCAAAGGAATTGAAAACAGGAACTTGAACAGAGATTTGTACACCAATGGTCACAGCAGCATTATTCACAATAGCAAAAGATAGAAACAATCCAAATATTCATTGGCATGAGTGGATAATCAAAATGTGGTCTACACATACAAGGGAATATGACTTAGCCATCAAAAAGAAGGGTATTCTGACACGTGGTACACATGCATGAACCTCGAAGATATTATGATAAGTGCAATACACCAGACATGGAAAAGCAAATACTGTATTTGATACGGGGTACCTTAAATGGGCAAATGCATAGACAGGAAGTAGATCAGATGTGGAAAGAGGAATGGGGAGTTATTGCCTAATAGTTACAGAGTTTCTGTTTGGAGTCATGAAAAAATTCTGAAAATAGAGGTCATGGTTGCGCAATATGATGAATGTAATTAATTCCATTGAACTGTACACTTAAAAAATGGTCGAGGGGCACCTGGGTGGCCCCGTGCATTGAGCAGCTGACTCGATTTCAGCTCAGGTCATGATCCCAGGGTCATGGGATTGAGCCCCGGGTTGGGCTCCATGATGAGCATGAAGCCTCCTTGGGATTCTCTTTCTCTCTCCTTCTGCCCCTCTGCCCCACTCGTGCTCTCACTTTCTCTAAAATAAAAAAAAATTAATTATTGAAATGGTGAATTTTATGTTATATATATTTTACTACAATTGAAATATACCAAAAAAAAAAGAAAAGAAAAGATTTTAAAAAGGAAGGAATCCTGGGTCTTTCAGACCTTAACTTATTTGCATTTCCCCCACAGAGAAGAAAAGCACTATAGTTTCTCCATGGCCGGCACCTAAATCTGGGCTCTATTTTCTTCCAGGGTATTTTCCCATTCCTATTATATCTGCCACACCTGGTTCTGTGATTCCCTGGAATGAGTCTGTGAAGATCCTGTGTTGGGGGACTCCTGAGTCTTACTTGTACCAACTGGAAATCCTGAGAAACCCCACATTTGAGGTGGTAGAGAAGAAATTGGGATTTCAGGAGAAGGCTGAATTCCTCATTAGCCACATGAATACCAACACTGCAGGGCGTTATCAGTGCCAATATAGGAAAGAGTACAAATTATCGGAGCACAGCAAAACCCTGGAGCTGGTGGTGACAGGTGAGGACACATCCAGTGTCTCCAGCCCTTGGGTGTTGTTTCTTTCTTATTCTTTCAAAGGCTTTACTTTTAGAACAGTTTGGGTTTACAGAAAAGTTGAGAAGATAAGACAAAGGCATTCCCATAGACCTGTCACCCACTCTCCCCTGCTGTTAACATCTTCCATTAGTACGGACTTTTCTTCCTATTAATGAACCAATATGGATAACTTATCATGCACTGAAGTCCACAGTTTATTTAGATTTCCTTAGCTTTTATCCAGAGTCCATCTGTCCCAGGATCCTATCCCACGCTGCATAGAGTTATCATGTCTGCTTAGGTTCCCCTTGGATGTGGAAGTTTTAAGAAGTGCCGGTCAGGTATTTTGTAGAATGTCCCAATATTGGAAGTTGTCTGGAAGTTGCTGGGGTCATTGGATCACTGTGAGGGAGACCACAGAAACACAGTGACATTTTCACCACATCACACTGAGGGTACATACCATGCAAATGAATATGGCTGTTGATGCTGAGATTGAGCACCTGGCTGAGGTGGCATAGGCAGGTTTCTCTCCCAACCCTTTCCATATGGAAGGAAATCACTATATGCAGCCTGTACCTGAGGCAGGTGAGATAGTTATGCTCCCTATGCTCCCTGCATGAATCCAGCCCTTGGTTTTAAGCCCTCTCTCTCTTCAAGGTGGCTTGACCCTGTGCTTCTAGAAGCATATTTTTTCTAGAAGAGTCCACCCTGAATTTCTACCTGCTGACATTCTTTTTACATAATGTCGACTCTCTCTGTCCCTGACATAGCTCCTCAAACTCTTTGGATACTATCCGCCCTTTTCCTTAACATGTGGCTTGTGATATTGTGATTTATAGTAAGAACTATATATATGAACAGGTCTTCATTCCTGTTCCTGGCACAGAGCTCCTAAATCCCTTGGAATTTCCTGAGTTATATGAATGGCAAAGATGTTTTGCTATTCCTAACAACCCCCTTTTGACCACTCCTGAGGTTATGTCAAAGAGATAACTTTTGGACTACCTCCAAGGAGAGGAGAGGGGCTGGAGATTGAATCAATCACCAATGGCCAAAGGTTCAATCAATCATGCCTATGTAATGAAGCCTCCATAAGAACCCAAAAGGAGAGAATCCAGGTTGGTAAGCACAAGGAGGTACTGGTAGAGCAGGGCACAAGGATATGGCACCTGGGCCTTATTTATCTCTACCATTTGGCTGTCCCTGATTTCATCCTTTAGAATAAACCAGTGATCTAGTGGGTAAACTGATTTCCTGAGTCCTATAAGCCATTCTAGCAGATTAAGCGAACCCAAGGAAGGAGTTCTGGGAACTTCTGATTTATAACCATTCCATCAGAAGCACAGGTGACAGCAAGGGCTTGTGATTGGCATCTGAAGTGGGGGTGGTCTCATAGGACTGAGCTCCTAACCTATGGGATCTGACGTTATCTCCAGGGAGATAATGTCAGAATTAAGTTGAATTATGGGATGCCCAGCGGGTGTCTCAGAATTTCCTGGTGGTGTGGGGGAAAGCCCCACAGGTTGTAATTGGGAACAGAATCACGTGGGTCTTGTGGCTTTAGAAACAAGATCTCTATCTCTTGAAAATGGTATCTCACCCAAGTCTCACAGGCTGCTTGTTTGCTCAGCCCCGTCTGCAATAATTTGGGACAGAGTATATGTCCTGGGGTAGGAAAATGAGAAGTTCCCAGCTCCCATTCCTTTGAATCAAGGAATATCAGCATCTTGCCTTCCCTTAGGATGGACCCAACATGAGTGTTGAGGATAAAGGGAAAAGGATGAAAAATCTTGCTAATAGCTCATTCTCTTTTCTTTAAGGCTTGTATGACAAACCCTCCCTCTCAGCAGTGCAGAGCATGGTGGTGATGCTGGGAGAGAATATTTCCCTGCAGTGCAGCTCAACAGACATCCCATTTGATAGATTTTCACTGACCAAAGAAGGAGGAGCCACCCTGTCACAGCACCAAAATGGGGTACACCAAGGCAACTTTATTCTAGGCCCTGTGAACCACAACTTCTCAGGGAACTACAGGTGCTATGGTTGGTACAGTGGCAGCCCTTATGTGTGGTCAGCCCCCAGTGATGCCCTGGGGCTTGTGGTCACAGGTAGGTGCACCCCAGTCCAGCCCTGAATCCTCCTCTTGGGGCCTTGGCATTAGGCAGGAATATGGAAGGTACACAGAAAAAACAGTGGGGTAGTAGAGGGCCATTAAGCAGAGGACTGTGAAGACAAAAAAGACTTTCATCCACACCCCATTCAACATTCACATCCTCTCTGAGAGTTCTGTAAACAGTGCCCTTTAAAAACGTGGTCTGGGGGCACTTGGGTGGCTCAGTCAGTTGAGCGTCTGACTTCGGCTCAGGTCATGATCTCACAGTTCATGAGTTTGAGCTCCGAGTCTGGCTCTGTGCTGACATCTCAGAGCCTGGAGCCTGCTAAGGATTCTGTGTCTCCCTCTCTCTCTTTCTGCCCCTCTCCCGCTCATGCTCTCTCTCTCTCTCTCTCTCTCTCTCTCTCTCTCAAAAATAAATAAACATTAAAGAACAATTAAAAAAAAAACATGTGGTCTGTTGAGAATGGAGAGTCCAACGTTTAGAATCATGTTAGGGGGTGTGGTTGAGACATAGATCCCAGACACCACCTTAGACTGACCCACTTCTCTTTTTTCATATGCTTAGCTGCATCTGGGAACCCTTAAACTGACCTTCAGTACTAGACTCCACTCTGAGTGATTGGCTAGAAACTCTAGCATAAGCCCAATTATTATACTGTTTGCATCACTCAGCTCAGCGAGAGAAGACAAGTTCGAGCAAAAGAAAGGAACTGCTGACCGCTGAGTGGGGCAACCGCATTCATCTCCTGTGGCCACTTTGACCGATCACTCCACAAGCTGAGCAGATACAGTAGTCATGGCTCTGTAAGATCATACAGGCTAGAGTGCTCTTTTCATTTAACAGTGCATGGATAGTTGGGCATCGATGGGGGAGGAGCGAATCTATTAGTCTTTTTCTTTAGAGTAGATAGTCACCTTGTCTTGTTTTAAAAATCATCTGTCCCAGTGTCGGGATGATACTATCTTGTATTATCTTCTAATCTGAAAATCCAAATCCGTTTGAAATTAATTTCTGTATTTATTAATGTCTATTTATTTTTGAGAGAGGGAGAGGGAGAGCATGAGAGGGGGAGGGGCAGAGAGAGAAGGGGACAGAGGATTTGAAGCAGACCCTGCTCTGACAGCGGGGCTTGAACTCACGAACCATGAAATCATGACCTGAGCTAAAGTCGGACTTAACCGACTGAGCCACCCAGGTGCCCCTAATTTCTGTATTTTAACCAGAGAGAGTTACTACAATTTATGAGCATTGTAATCTCACAGTACTTTATTAATTCCTGGCACATAGGCCTATGAAGCCCATATAACAAATGAAGAAAATTTTTTTAAAGTTTCAGAGAACAGCAATGTCTAGTGAACAGTCACACAAGAGTGGAGATAAATTTTACCAAAGATTATCTGAAGACTTTCTCCTAGCTACTTCCCAGATACCAACCATACCATATCCTTTGTCACGCATGGAAGAGGAACACAAATTGTTATGTGGGGTGAGGAAAGTGTAGAGAAAATGTACTATTCTGAATACATGAATGTGTTGCAAGGCTGTGGGTTTTTAAATTTAATTTATTTATTTAAATTCAAGGTAGTTAACATACATTGTAGTCTTGGCTTCAGGAGTAGAACCCAATGATTCATCACTTACATATGATACCCAATACTCATCCCAACAAGCGTTCTCCTTAATGTCTATCACCCATTTGGCTCACCACCCCGCCCCACAACCTCCTCTCCAGCAACACTCAGGTTGTTCTCTGTATCTAAGAGTCTCTTATAGTTTGCCTCCTCTCTGTTTTTATCTTATTTTTCCTTTCCTTCCTATATGTTCATCTTTTGTGTTTCTTAAATTCCATATATGAATGAAATCATATGATATTTGTCTTTCTCTGATGGACTCATTTCACTTAGCATAATACACTTTGGTTGGATCTATGTTGTTGCAAATGGCAAGATTTCATTCTTTTTTATCACTGAGTAATATTCTATTGTATATATATATATATATATATATATATATATATATATATACCACATCTTTGTATCCATTCACCAGTCAATGGGCATTTGGGCTCTTTCCATACTTTGGCTATTATTGATTGTGCTTCTATAAACATTGGGGTGCATGTAGGGGATATAGCTCAGGAGCAGAACATTTGACTGCAAGGCTTTGACTAGACTTTGAGGGAAATTACTACATGAAGAGGGATTCAAGAGCCAACACAACATCCCCATAATCACCTCCTTTCCTGTTCACAAGATGCCCCTTGGATCCAGGCTCACAGACTAAGTATGGCACTCGTGAATGCATGAGCTTATTGAGGGTGGGGGTTTAGTGGAAGCACAAACAGGGAAATGAGCTCCTTTTCAGGGCTCTGTGTTGGGATGAAACGGAACATGACCAATGATTGCTCATCTCCTTTGAATTATGTCCACAGATATAATGAACCAAGATTACACAATGGAGAATTTGATCCAAATGGGCGTGGCAGGACTAGTCCTTGTGGCTCTCTTGGCCATAGTCATTGGAAATTGGCACAGCCATAAGGTTCCAAACAAGGAAGACTGGCCAGATTTTCCTGAACTGAGCCGGAGTAAACACAAATGTCAGACTGGACCTTTGGACAAAGCCTTAAGAGACACCAGGTAGCCACCTGTCACTGAAAGAGAAATGAGTCAGCACTTGTGGAGCCCTACAGAACTACTGGGAGAACATAAGGGAGAAAGAGGCACTGACAATTTTGGATCCATTTTCAAACCAATCCAATCGTATTTTCTTATATGTATCTAATACAGTTGTACACCACTTTTCTAGATTTGGTGATAAAATCCTCGGTACAGTCTTGTCTGTGATAAAAATTATTCAAAGTATTCCTAGTTCTCAATCCTGACTTTTTTTCCAGCCTCTACAGAAGGTCTGGCTCAAGACTTTAATCTGTCTTGAATTTATCAGCCAAACCAGGTACCCTTACATCCTCCTAGGTAAGACCTTAACATTCAGAATGCCATTAATTATTAATACCACCAATTAATTATTAATACTATCCATTCAACATACCATATTTCCCATGACATGAGTGCTTCTAGTTTTCCCTACGATGACATTTGCATATTAACACATGCTTTCCCTGTTGTTAAAAAGACTTTCCTGTTCTTATGAAATTAACATTTCAAGATGTCTCATGCCTCCAATGCAAAGTTGATAGACTTGTGAAAACAGCCCCAACAAGCATCTCCTCTGGGTTATCTCAGTCCTTTGAGCTGCTTAGTCTATCGAATCATCTCTTTGTAGTATCTATCGTGAGGTATGCAAAACATAAAATACTGGAAATATTTATTCAGATTATGAACAAATAAGTTGATGAAGGACATGTTAGATATTGGGCCAGATAAAACCACGAGGAAGTGCCACAGTTTCAGAGGAAGGCTAATCAGAGACTTTACATCAGAGCCAGGATTTGGACCTGAGAGAAGCAATGAGATTTGATTCCACAGAGAGATAGGATCAACCTCACACACTTGGTTGTGTCCACACCAGGGCCTTGTGTGGAAAAGCATACTGTAAACCTGGGAATAAAAAGACCCTCCCCTCCTAGAAAAAGACTACGTTGTCTGGTAGCCATGATGACAAAAAGCCGCCAGAACCAGTTTTTCACCCATCAGCAATGACCACTCCCTTCAATGAAAAACGCCCTGGTGATTCAACCAATCAGCTCCTTGCTTCTAAATGTCAGCCAATCAGAAACGGATTTACTTCAGTAACTGCACCTGTGAGTGACAGCCAACCCTTCAGAAGGGAAACAAAAATAATATAAAAACAGGGAGGGGGACAAAACATAAGAGACTCTTAAATACAGAGAACGAAGAGTTACTGGAGGGATTGTGGGAGCAGGGATGGGCTAAATAAGTAAGGGGCATTAAGGAATCTACTCCTGAAATCATTGTTTCACTACATGCTAACTAATTTGGATGTAAATTTTAAAAAATAAAAAATAAAATAAAATAAAGTCCCCCTTCAATAAACATCTTTTGCAGATGATGCCAATCCACAAGAGGCCCTGAGAATCCATATTTCCCAAAAACCCTGTAGGCTCTGCTCAGAGACTCAGAGGCATCATGTCTAGCCAGCGTAACTCCCTTAACAGGGTAAAAATAAATTCTGCTTTGCCTTTTTTATTCCAGGCACTGAATGGTGAGTGCATTTACCTTTGATAGTTCATATATTGGGCTGATTTAGGTTAAATGGAAGGCATGGCTTGGGGAAAAGAGTATGAGGACTTACATTTCATGACCTTCACCTCTATGTTGGGCTTTATGTTAGTCATTTCATTTACAAAAGCTTACTACAGCCCTGTGAATTTTATTTTAATCAATCCATGTGTCACATGAACAAACAGAGGCTTAGAAATGATATGATTTGAAGGGCGCCTGGCCGGCTCAGCAGTGGAGTGTGCAACACTCGATCTCAGGGTTGTGAGTTTGAGCCCCATATTGGGTGTAGAGATTACTTAAAAATGAAACGTACTGCACACTACTGAACTGTATACTTAGACTTGGTTAAGATGGTGAATTTCATGTTATGTATTTTTTTGCTACAATAAAAAAGTAGTTAAAATGGTAAAATTTGGTTATGTAGGGGCGCCTGGGTGGCGCAGTCGGTTAAGCGTCCGACTTCAGCCAGGTCACGATCTCGCGGTCCGTGAGTTCAAGCCCCGCGTCGGGCTCTGGGCTGATGGCTCAGAGCCTGGAGCCTGTTTCCGATTCTGTGTCTCCCTCTCTCTCTGCCCCTCCCCCGTTCATGCTCTGTCTCTCTCTGTCCCAAAAATAAATAAACGTTGAAAAAAAAAATTTGGTTATGTATATTTTACCACAATTTGCAAAAAGTTGACCCATAAATGACCAGCAATAAAATATTGCAAACTTCGTGAAGAAACAAAGAACCCTCAACATATAAGGGGAGAACTAGCACGCCAAAACACTTGAGATATAGAACTGTCATTATGCATGTGTAAATTACTAAAATAGTAAGTAGAGAGGAAACCCATCGGGAAACTGAGGCTAGACCCATTCTCTAAAGTCCAGATCCCACCCCAACTAGGGCCATGCCATGGAGATGTTAGCCTGATCCTCTCTGGTGCCAGCAGGTTGACTTCAATCCCAGGGAGTTCCCGCCAACTTTGAAAATAATTTCAAAGGAACATGTTATCAGGCAACCAGCCTCTTGAAGAGAATCTAGAAATCTCTGAAGCAAGGGGTAGCAGAACTTTCACAATTCCAAAAGAACTACTTGTCTACCCCTGGTCACTTTGTCCCCAAAGGATGACCACCTCTTTCCTGACGCAGGGACCCATTCATCAGGAGCCTTACCTTCATGCTATGGATGGACTTTAGGCTGACAATGATGAGCAAATTAAGATGTATCGTGGAAGAGAGGTGAGACAAGATGCCCTCTTGGCCTAGAGACATCTTTGTCATCTACAGATGAGCCTGCCTCATTGTCTCCTGTGGGCTAGCAACCACTGCCCTCCCTCTCCCATGCTTTGGTATCTAAACGTTTCCACAAGCCAAGAGTGACTTAAAAACAAAAAACCCATAGCACATAGCCAGGTTTCTCACATGCATAGGCTGTGTCCTCTCTCTAGAAATGTGGCCAATGTAAACATTCCGGTAGGTGGCCCTTGGTCCCCACCCACTGCTTCTTCTGCACTCATTCTTCCTGTAAGTCTATCGAGGCTAAGTTCCCTAAATGATGCAACACAGGAAGTCAGCTGGAAGAAGCCCCCAACTGTGTCCTTGGCGAATCCTCTATGGGAAGACAAGACAGTGGCAATCCAGTACATGACCTTTTCACAGGGAGAGGAGAGCTACCGATTGTAGGTCAGAATCTGCCCAAGAATGGATGTGGGAGCTACCATCTCAATCAACAGTGATCATCTCGCTTGATCTTTTCTTTACCCAAGAGAAAGATGTTATAGGCACATGAGGACAGTGCCTTTCCTCCAAACGTCATAAGGATATTTTGGTGGAGACCATCTAGACAGGGGAGCATGGGTGAACGTTGGCTGGCTAGAGAAGAGGGGTCCTGGAATTTGGAGCTGAGGACTGGAGGCCACAGAAAAGAATGGAATAGAAATCCTGTCATTTGCAACCACAGGAATGAACCCAGAGGACACCATGCTAAGTGAGATAAGTCAGACACACAAGGACAAACACTACTGACACCACTTATATGAGGGCGAAACTGTCCTACATTTTGACTTAGGTGTCGGTTACACGACCATATACGTTTATCACAACTCATACAGAACTGAACAGGAAAAGAGTGGATTTTACTATATATAAATAAGAAAGTGAATGGAATATGTTCAACCACAAAATCAAGAAATAAGAACAAAAGATCCCAGATTGAGAGAGATCTCCTCATAGAACATAAGGCACGCCATAAATTGGCATAACATTTCATTTTCAAACATCGTTTAGACCTTTGGAGGGAAAAATATGAACACATTTTGAATTTCAAAATATGTGAAAATGTTAAATATTTTAATATTTAATTTCTGCTTTATAACAGACTAAAGGAATATACTCATGTAAAAAACAGGACATTTTCATTTAAAAAACAGCATTTTATTGAAACATCGTAATGAAACTTTGGAGAAGATAGTGTTATCATTCCATTCTGATGACACCAATGAACTTTCCCAAGCACAACAAACAGAGGGGAGCCAAGGCTAAGCACATATTTAAAAAAACTTTCTTTTAATGTTGATTTATTTTTGAGAGAGAGACAGACAGACAGACAGAGCATGAGCGGGGGCAGAGCAGAGAGAGAGGGAGACACAGAATCTGAAGTAGGCTCCAGGCTCTGAGCTGTCAGCACAGAGCCCGACGCGGGGCTAGAACCCACGGACTGTGACATCATGACCTCAGCCAAAGTTGGACACTCAACCGACTGAGCCACCCAGGTGCCCCTAAACACATATTTTTTAAATGATTCTAAGGTTTCTTCTCTGTACATCGTCTTCTGCCTTCCCTGGGTGTAATGTCCACATTTCAGATTTTAGAAGTGGGCCCTGAAACGAATGAGTTTCAGGTGGGGCACACAACTGTCAGAGGATCTGGTTAGACCACAGATATGATCAGATGTGTCTTTATACCTCATGGTCAGAGGTAGAGGGAAAACCGTGAACCTTCTCTTGTTTAAAAAAAAAAAAAGTCAGGTGAAAGCCCCATGGCAATTAGTGCTAGGCTTTACCCACCACATCCTGTGGCATCTTCCTGGCCTGCTGGCCTGCTGGCCTCCATCTCCACATTCGTCTGGAAGAATCTAGGCTATGACCTCCACATTCACTGCCCTGCTCTGCCTTGGTGAGTTCTCTCCTGAGAGGGAGACACAATCCTGGGTCTGGACATGGGTGGGGTGGCATGGCTCACTGTTCCTGTCTTCCAGGGCTGTATCTGAGCCAGACCATCGGCGCCCAGACACGTGAGTCCCTCTGTCAGAGCCCCAGGGTCTCTTTTCTGGGCTCAGGCTAAGTATCCACCTACAAGCAACCGGAGGAGGGGACAGGGGCTCTGGTTTGCTAGGAAGGCTTGAGGCCAGCAACCGGGTGGAAATGTGGGTGGGAAGGGGCTTTATGTAGAACTCCTGCCTCTGATTCCCTTACAGAGATTCTCTCAAAACCCATCATCTGGGCCAAGCCCAATTTCATGATTCCAAAGGGAAGGCCAGTAAAGATCTTATGCCAGGGGATTCCTGAGGCCACTGAGTACCAGCTGTATTTCGAGGGACGCCTCTCTGCCCGGCAGAGCCCAAGACAGCCTGGAATAAGGAACATAGTCTCATTCCCCATCTCAGCCATGACCCTGCTCACTGCAGGGCAATACAGGTGCATTTACCGAAGCGGGGAGCTCTGGTCAAATCCTAGTGACCCTCTGGACCTGGTGGTAACAGGTAAATGTCCCATCCTCTATCTGTGGTCATCCCCCAAGCCTGAATCCCGGGGAGGGTCATCATTTATTAATCTCCTTTAGTGTCATCCAAACCTCACTCCTTGGTTATCTGTGGTCTAGGAGCGGATTTGTCATAGGTCAGTCTCTCCAGGTGAGATGTTCTGAGATGGATGTTTGCATGTATCTGGGGAGTATCCTCAAAAGTGACCCCTGTGATGAAAAGTGAGGGAAACAGGCTGGACAGGAGGCGAAGGTGGACCCTGGGGTGGTTTCACCCGACATCTCAGCCAAACCAATGTGGAACTCCGGACCCGGGATGGCCCTTCCTAGCAGTCTCGAACTGAGGCTAGGGGCTCTGTACCCACCAGAGTCAACCAGGGAGTGGATGAGAACCCCTCCTATGGGGGTTCCATGCAAACATCTGCTTTTGTGGCACTTGATTTCTAGCGGGAGAAGACAGACCATGAGTCAAGTTTAGGGTAAATCTATCAATTATAAGCACATGAGGAGGAAATAACGGTATGGAAAAAGACCAGATAGAACAGAGTTGGGAGGGAAGGCTGTCTCAGTTAAGGAAGGTGAGGGATGCCATTCTCCCACTTAAGCAGGTATCAGAATCACTTGGAGGGTCCGTGATAACACAGATGGCTTTAGTGCACCCATGTGCACCAAAGCCCTATTCACAGTGGCCAAAAGGTAGCAACAACCCCAGTGTCTATTGACCAAGGAACAGATAAACAAAATGTGGTCTATACACACAACGGAATATTGTTTGGCCTTAAAAAGGAAGGAAATTCTGACACCTGCTACAATATGGATGAACCTTGAGGATATTACGCTCGGTGAGATAAGACAGTCACACATGGACAAATACTGTCTGGTTCCACTTCCGTATAGGACCCAGGATGGTCAAATACATAGAGACAGAAAGCAGAATGGTGGCTGTCAGAGGCTGGGGGACGGGGATGGGGAGATGGTGTTTAATAACGGGGACAGAGTTTCAGATTTGCCAGATGAAAAGATTTCTGAAGACCGATGGTGAGGATGCCTACACAAAGCAATGTGAATGTGCTTAGTGCCACTGAACTGTACCCTTAAAAATGGTTAAGATGTGGGGAGGGGCGCCTAGGTGGCTCAATCGGTTAAGCGTCCGACTTCGACTCAGGTCATGATCTCATGGTTCGTGGGTTCTAAGCCCTGCACGGAGCTCTGTGCTGACAGCTCAGAGCCTGGAGCCTGTTTCGGATTCTGTGTCTCCCTCTCTCTCTGACCCTCCCCTGTTTGTGCTCTGTCTCTCTCTGTCTCAAAAATAAATATCAAAAAAAATTTTTTTAATGGTTAAGGTGGTAAATGCTATGTTATGTGTATTTTATAACAATTGAAAACAATAATAGTTTTTAAAAACAAAGATGGCTGCCCTACCCCTGAGTTTCTGATGCAGCGGGTCTGGGGTGCAGCCTGGTGATCTGCATTTCTAAAAAAAAAAAAAAAAAAAAGCTTCCAGGCGATGCTGATGTCACTGGACCCAAGGATCTCTAACTCAGAACCACTGACGTGGGGCAATTCCCAGAGAGAGGTTCATATTAATGCTCCTGAAAGCTGGAGGAGGGAGTGTCTCAGTCTTGAAGGGAGACATCGGGGAGGGTGTGTCCATGACCAAAACAGAAGAGAGAGAGATTGCGGCGAGTGACGTCCCAGTCTTAAGGCGAAGGGGGGATGGGAGCTATGGGAAGCGGGATAATGACTTTTAACCTACCTGTCTCCTTCTCCCACAGAAATGTATGACACACCCACCCTCTCTGTTCATCCCAGGCCTGAGGTGAGCTCAGGAGACAATGTGACCTTCTATTGCCGTCTAGAGACTGCAACAAACACGTTCTTTCTGCTCAAGGAGGGAAGATCCAGCCGCCCACAGCCCAGATACGGGAACACCCAGGTGGGGTTCCCCGTGGGCCCTGTGAGCACAGCCCACAGAGGGACATACAGATGCTTTGGCTCTTATAACAACCACGCCTGGTCTTTCCCCAGTGAGCCTGTGAAGCTCCTGGTCACAGGTGAGGAAGCTCTCAAATTTCCCCCACGTGCTCTTTGGAACCCCGAGTGAACCCCAACCAGAGACGAGGAAGGCAGCTAAGGGACAGGTGGGAAGATTTAGAGTGTCCTCCCACCAATGCCCTCATCCACATGCATTTTCCGGAGGCTCTGTTGACTGTTCCTGAGGAAGAAGGCCAGAGGGATGGGGGGAGGGTACAGAGACCAGGTGGGAAGGCCAGAGGAAACCCCCAACCCTTACTTGCTTTCTTCATTTCCGTTACCAGAAGATGCTGGGGACACCAGCCTTGCACCCACAGAACACACCTCTTTTTCTGGTAAGTAACAAGTACTTGTAAACTTGGAGGAGGGGGGCGCCTGAGTGGCTCAGTCGGTTGAGCGTCTGACTTCAGCTCAGGTCATGATCTCACGGTCCGTGAGTTGGAGCCCCGAGTCAGGCTCTGTGCTGACAGCTCGGAGTCTGGAGCCTGCTTCAGATTCTGTGTCTCCCTCTCTCTGCCCCTCTCCCATTCATGCTTTGTCTCTCTCTGTCTCTCAAAAAATGAACGAACATTAAAAAAAATGTAAACTTGGAGGAGGGATCAAAGCCTCCCAGTGACAGCACAAACATGGTGTTCACCCAAAATATCCATTGACTGCATAGCACTTGCCGTGACCTGCAGCACCAGCGGTCGAGCAGACAAGCATCCTTGCTTTCATCCCAGTGGGAGACAGACCATAAGTCAAAGTCAGATAAAGAAGCCAATCACATAGCACATGAGGAGCAAACAGTGGTGTGGACGACAGACAAAGAACAAATGGGGTTATAGTGACTTGGGGGGGCGTGGGCAGATGGCAATATTGAATAGAGTTGTCTGAATCAGACTCACAGAGCAAATATCTGAGAGAGCTGAGGGCATTGGTGCTGTGGCTATGAGAGAAAGAACATTCCAGAGAGAGGGATCAGCCACTGTGTTTGCCCCAAGACAGTGAGATGGCCAGTGGGATGAGGAACGAGAAGCCATGTTGATCGACTTAATGAGGGAACTGAGGCTCAGACATAAGACATGCCTCGCTCAAAGTCCTGGGGCTGAATTCCCCCCTCAGGGTTCACCTGCCCCTTGGCTCTTCCTCTCTACCTGCCAGATGAATCCACGAGGACCAGAAGCATGGGGCGGGGACCTAGAAAGGCTGTAGAGGGCCATGGGGTCCGTCTGAGGGCAGGAGAGGCTGGGACTGAAGGGGTCAGTACCATCTCTCTCTTGCCCCCCTTCTTCACCCTTCTTGTCATCCGCAGACTCTTGGGACCCCCACCTGCTAACCACGAACCCAGCAGTCCAGCAAGGTAGGCAAGCAGAGGGGGGCTTCAGGCTGTGAGAGAGTGTGATCTGGAAGGACATGAGGGACAGAGATGAGGTGAGGCGGTGTTTGACAGTGTCCACTCTGTTTTTCTGCCCCCAGACCCTGCCCTCTGGAATCACACTGCCCAGAATCTCCTTCGGATGGGTCTGGCTTTCCTGGTCCTGGTGGTTCTTGGGTACCTCCTGACTGAAGGCTGGCTTTGCAGGAAGAGAATACAACAGGAACTTCAAGGAACAGGGCGTCAAGTCAGGAACACAGGAGAAGGTTCAGAACACAGTGACTCCTGGGCAAATGACCAAGGGATGGGCTGGCCACAGGTAGAGCTGAAAGCTGACCTTGACCCCGGGCTGTGTGAGCTCTGTGTTGTGCCCGCGGAGGGGGGTTCACCGCAAGACAGCTGCGTTGGGTTCGGAGAAACTTCCTGGGGGAGGCGGGAGGCAGATGTCAAATTTCTCCCGCCGACAGATTGCACTGTCTCTTCTGGGCTGTAAGCATTTTTGTGCCTGCGTAATGCAAAGCCAAGTTTTAACCTCGCTGGCCTTCCCCAAAAATATCTCCTTCATTAACAGCATGGCCACGGAGTGTTTCTTTCCTACTTTGGTCTTTATCCATATTTCTTCCTTCCTTTGCTGCAACATGTCGTTGAAGACATTTAACAACCAGTACAGAATAAGCATTTATGAGCTGGGCCAGGAGGCAGAGAGGCAACTGCTGGCCGACAGAGATGTGGGCTGTGAACAAATGGTCCAGCCATCTGAGTGTGTATCCTGGCTGGGTGTCAGCCTTGCCCCAACTCCTCTGCCCCTACGCCACCACAAGGTTCTGTCTTCTTCACTTCTTTATCCATACTTTGCCTTGTTCCTCAGGGCTCCTCCAGAAAAGTCCCCCAAACCCTCCAGTTTGACTTAAGATATCTCTCCCATGCCCCCAAAGCACCTATTTTTATCTAGAACAGCACTGAGACTGTCACACTGCATACGTATCCATTTTCCTGTCTCTACACTCAACTTGCGTGAATTAAGTCCGTGTCAGGTATGATAGCTGTGCTCACAGCTCCCGCACAAAGAGAGTTCTCAGGAAATACGCATCAGATCAATGGATATATAAGTGAGGCTATGGCACAAGCTCAGAACTTGAGATTCCTGATTACGGTCCTTGAAATGCTGTCCAGACCCTTTGTTCCTTGAGAATTTCTACTTGACCAACCCATTAATATAAACATTTTATGGGTCCCTGTCCCCCCTCAAGATTCTGACACCTCACATGGGTCAAATCCATTCTCTAAATCTTGAGTTTTCTGTTATATATCAGAGAACTTTATTTCCAACCTCAAAAGGGTAACATGCATATTTAATGAGATAAAGAATATCAAGAAACCCAGCATAGGCTCTGAAACATGTAAGTTAACTCAACATGTGGTAACCCTTATCATTCCCAACTACAGGAGTTGAAAATAGCACCAACTGCTATCTCACTACCAGTGGACAAATATTGAACGTTCTTTATTTTTGTTGTTGTTCCTCATCTGCTGGGTGTGAAGGTCCAAGAATTTCTGTTGATGCTGAATCATAGACTTCATCCCAAGACGTGATGGATTTGAGTGGAATATGTTTGTGATAGTCCGAATATTTCATATTCTGATGGCAGGAAACCTACAATTTCAAGGGGGGGGGTGTCATGTGTCAGGTGGAAGAATTTTGGGTCTCCAGATATAAATGCAGGGGCTTGAGAGCCTCCTTAGAGGAATGGAGGGCTCTCTTCCACACAAGGCTGTTCTCCCCACTGCTCCAAGGCGAAATCTTCCAAAACTGGTGAACAGCACAAAGCCAAATGGCTAAGTAGAGCATTACTCTTTTTGAAATGTTAAACCTGGTTTGTGCTCCAGACAGAAAAATGAAGCACAAGGAGGAAGGGACAGAGGGAAAGGGGATGTAGTACTGGTGAATTGTGTTATGAGGTTTATTGGAAACACTCAAAAACATTTCCATTTATTTCTCAATGGTTAGAGCCTAATAGCTTGCATCCACTTGGGTGCAAGGGAGGTTGGGAAAGATAACCTTTATTCCAGGTGTCTCTGTGACAAGATGAATGCTGGTATTTCTGTGGAGTGAGGAGGCATGTGACAGAGCTGTGACAGGCACCTACAGTCTCTGTTACAAGACCCTACTGTGTGCCGGGCACCGATGAAGGGACCACACATCAAAGCAAACATCCCTGTGAGAAGAGAATTGATTGTCCACACGTGCTAGATCTTAAAGAAAGTGAGTAAATGCAGTGAAAGGGGATATGAAGAAATACGGGATGCCAATGGCGCCTCTTTCTGTGCAGAATTCCAAGACCTAGAGGGGTCTCTGGGTGACTCAGATGGTTAAGCATCTGACTTCAGCTCAGGTCATGATCTCACGGTTCATGGATTCAAGCCCCGTATCAGGCTCCATGCTGGCAGTGTAGAGCCTGCTTGGGATTCTCTCTCTCTCTCTCTCTCTCTCTCTCTCTCTCTCCCTTTGTTTCTGGCCCTCAGCCAGTCGCACTTTCAATCAATCAATCCATCAATCAATAAGTAAATAAATTCAATGACATAGAGACATTGAACAAGGTGTATAGGGGCGCCTGGGTGGCGCAGTCGGTTAAGCGTCCGACTTCAGCCAGGTCGTGATCTCGCGGTCCGTGAGTTCGAGCCCCGCGTCGGGCTCTGGGCTGATGGCTCGGAGCCTGGAGCCTGTTTCCGATTCTGTGTCTCCCTCTCTCTCTGCCCCTCCCCCGTTCATGCTCTGTCTCTCTCTGTCCCAAAAATAAATTAAAAACGCTGAAAAAAAATTAAAAAAAAAAGAACAAGGTGTATAGATGAGGAAAGGATTATGCAGGAGAAAACAAAACCACGGAGAAACAGACAACAGAAAGGTTGAGAATATCACCTCTTTCTGGGCTTGACAACCAGGAAGATGACTAAAACAAATCCTGGTAACCCAGAGGGAGGCCCAGCGATGGGTGATGGGTACTGGTCCTAAGATGGTTAATATTCGGCACTTTTGGTATTTCTTGGGATGGCCTAGGTCATTCTGGGCCCTTTAGGTTCCAATATTAACTTTAGGATGCCAGCTTTCACAAAAGACCAGCCCAGGGGTGTGCGTGAGATTGTACTAAAGCTACCGATCAATTTAGGGAGAATTATCATCTCTTCAGTCTTCCAATCCGTGCAAGCCCGAACCCTAAATGTGTTATATTTTTCCCTGTACTTACAGGTTCCCTGATATCTCTGAATAATATCGTGTAGTCCTCTAGGTACAGAATGTGCACATCTTTTGTTAGATATCCATCAGATTATGTCCTTGGCTATATCACCTCCAGATCCCCTAGTTACGTGACTTTTATTTTGTAAGCGGTGTAATTCTTTAAATAATCTTTTAATCTTGCCAACATTGCTGCTGGTACTATAATATTTCATGAAAACACAGGTGTTTCTTCCTTTTTCTTGTCTTTCATATGTATCATATTTTACTATAGAATGTTTTAGTGTTGCTATCTTTAATATCTGGAAGAAAACATATTTAAAGGATGATATGATGAGTAAATGTGTTAAAAGCTTAAATAAATAAATAAATAGCAATAGCACTGCTAGGAATTTACCCAAGGGATACATGAGTGCTGATGCGTAGGGGCACTTGTACCCCAATGTTTACAGCAGCACTTTGAACAATAGCCAAATTATGGAAAGAGCCTAAATGTCCATCCACTGACAAATGAATAAAGATGTGGTTTATATATACAATGGGATACTACTTGGCAATGAGAAGAATGAAATCTGGCCATTTGCAGCAACGTGGATGGAACTGGAGAGTGTTATGCTAAGTGAAATAAGTCATACAGAGAAATACAGATACCATATGTTTTCTCTCTTTTGTGGATCCTGAGAAACTTTAACAGAAGACCATGGGGGAGGGGAAGGAGGGAAGAAACAGTTACAGAGAGGGAAGGAGGCAAACCATAAGAGACCCTTAAATACTGAGAACGAGATGAGGGTTGATGGGGGGTGGGGGAGAGGGAAAAGTGGGTGATGGGCATTGAGGAGGTCACCTGTTGGCATGAGCACTGGGTGTTGTATGGAAACCAATATGACAATAAATTATATTTTAAAAGATGGGGAATGATGAAAAAAAATAAATTAATAAAGCCTGTGTTCCTAAGCCAAGCTATGTCCTGTTTCCACCTTCCATTTGCCAAAAGGAAAAACAGTATCTCCTTGTTAGCAATGTCATCAGGACGTGGTGCCACCCCAGGGATACGTCAGTCCCCCCAGGGCCCAACTATTCCAACCCTGAGTTAGGAACGAGAGCTCAAGCTTCAGAACACAGACGGTTACGTGGGGAAGCGTCCACCCCCTCTACTCTTACTGGCCCGTGGCTCTAAAGACCGGCGCTCTGCTTAGCCTCTCGCACTCAGGTGTCAACCCTCTGAGATCTGGTTTCTTCACCCCCACACTTCCGCTGAAGCTGTTGTTGTGAAGAAAAAACCAAAAACGCTCTTGGGCCTTCTGGAACTTGCGGTGGATGCCTCTCAGCTCACCTTTGCTCCTCTGCCAGTTGTATGACCACTTCCTCCTTGAAACAGTCACTTCACTGACCTCTTCTGCTCATTTTTCTGACCGTCCGACACCATCGTGTTTACAGGATCTCCACCCCCAGGGCTTGTGGGTTCCACGGTAGACCCGCCTTTCTCTGGACACAAGTATGGGTGGATGTCACTTAATGCCACGATTTTAGTTTCTCTAAGACAGATGCCCAAATCGAATCCGTCTCTCTGAACCCCATTTTTTTTTGGCGGGGGGGGGGGGAAACTTTGGGTTATTTTATCGGCATTTTCTTTTTTTTTTATTTTTTTTAATTTTTTTTTTCAACGTTTATTTATTTTTGGGACAGAGAGAGACAGAGCATGAACAGGGGAGGGGCAGAGAGAGAGGAAGACACAGAATCGGAAACAGGCTCCAGGCTCTGAGCCATCAGCCCAGAGCCCGACGCGGGGCTCGAACTCATGGACCGTGAGATCGTGACCTGGCTGAAGTCGGACGCTTAACCGACTGTGCCACCCAGGCGCCCCTATCGGCATTTTCTAACCAACCTGGACTCATCATTTTCCTACCACCAAAGTTGTTCTAATTTGGAAAAATCCCAGCTCTGTTCACAGTCGCTTTTCTTTCTTTTTTTAAAAAATTTTTATTTATTTTGATAAAGAGAGCATGAGCGGGGGAGCAGCAGAGAGAGAGGGAGACACAGAATCAGAAGCAGGCTGGAGGCTCTGAGCTGTCAGCACAGAGCCCGAGGCGGGGCTCAAACCCGCGGACCGCGAGCTCCTGACCTGAGCTGAAGTCAGACGGTCAACCGACTGAGCCACCCAGGTGCCCCAGTTCACAGTCTCTTTTCTATACCTATGCTTGTGCCCTGCTTGCTGCCGAAAGAAGTGCTACACAAATCAGCAGGTAATGATACATTTATGATTCATGAGTTTATTGGTGGAGATATAATAGACTTTTATTATTTCTCCTAACAACTGTCCTTTCTGACAGTCAGTTTGCCTTTTGGAATTCTGATCAGGTAAAGAGCTCTTACACATAAATATTTTTAAAAGATTGCCTTATAGATTTTAAGAGTATTCCATGCCCATATTATATATGTTATATGTATAATTTCTTTAGTTGTATTCAAGTCACGGTGTTTTTCTGATATATGTTATACTGCAACTCGCACTTTGATTTATGAGTCATAGTCGGTAAATGCCTTTTTGTGTTTTGTTTTTTGGGTTTTTTGCTAAATGCTTTTGACCTCTATATTCCTATAACCCATTTAAAGCCCTTGGAAACTCCAACACACAATGTCCTCAATATTTCTGTCAAGCACCTTTATGTTTAGATTAGCTATTTCCCTACATATGCACATACCATACCTGCATCTAAATCATATGTTCACACGGTGGTAGTTGTTTAAGGTAACAATGTAACTGTTATATAAATTGCTACCTAACATTGTGGATAGTGTGAAACACCAGGACGGTCACCTGCCTGCAAGTCAGACACCCACCAGGACATCTCGGCTTGCACATGCACGTCTGAGACCCCCAAATGCTGTATGTTAGGGGCACCTCTCAACCTCTGCACCCCTTTAATCCGGGGCCAGATGATCCTGTACTGCGGGGGGATTCCCTAAATCAGCTCAGCTGCCATAACAAAATACCACAGATTGGGTGATTTAAGAACAGAAACTTATTTCCTTGTAGTCCTGAGACTAGGAAGTCCCAGATTGAGGTGCTGGCCAACATAAGGGCCTCTTCCTGCTGGGGAGATGGCCTTTTCTTGGTGTGGGCACAGGGAGACAGAGATCTCTCCCTTCCCGTTCTGATAAGACCGGCACTCCTGTCAGGTTAGAAGCCCATCATTATGGTCTCATTTCACCTTCATGATCTCCTAAAAACCCTAGCCCCAAGTGCAGTCCCATGGGGATTAGGGCTTCAACTTATACCTCTGGGGGAGAGGGGGCACAGTTCAGTCCATAGCAGTGACTGTCCTGAGCATTAGGTTTAGCTGGATCCATGGCCTCTATCCACTAGATGCCAGGGGCACCCCCCTACCCGCGACTCTGGATAATGCCAATGTCCCTTTGGGGACAAAACTACCCCTAGTTAAGAAACTCAGGCCCAGAAGGATATAAACAGGGTGGTGGGAGGAGCTGGGGGGGGGAGCTGCATGAGCTCCGGCCAGGGGACAGCTGGTGACCGCCCCCCACCTCCAGGCAGAGGAAACAGTGCATGCGGAATGAAGAAAGCATGCTTGGGAAAATAGTGGGCGCCCAGCATGGCTGCAGGAAGTGAGCTCGGGAAAGGGGGTGATGAAGTCAGCAGGGCCAGATAGAGGACTTTTAAACTTCCTTCTTTGTAAAATATCTCAGTCTATGCATCGTTTCCAGCTTTGATTTATCTCTTCTCATTGATATGAGACCTATGGCTAGTCCTCTACAATACAGAGATGTCTGACTCAGCTGAGTCTGGAGAATTGCCTTGGAGTGCAACCCTGCATCTGTTCCAGATTGAATGGTCCAAGGTGGTTCTTACTTTCTGGCAGAGAATCATCTAAGCCAGTGTTTCTCAACCTCAACACTACTGATATTTGGGGCCAGATCATTCTTTGTTATAGGGGTAGGGAGTACTGACCCTGTGCACGACAGAATGTTTAACAGCATCTTAGCCTCTACTCGCCAGACACCAGTAGAACCCTCTTCCCCAAGGGTGACAGCCAGAAAGTGTCTCTGGACATTGATGGGGTGGGAGAAGAATCACCCCAAGGTGAGAACCACGGGGGCTAGAGAGAGATCCGGGAGGTTAGCCTGGGCGTCAGAGCAGGACTTTGGCAAGCTCTGAGAGAGTCTGAGTGAGAACCCCAGTGGGCAGAGATGTAGGAAGGGATATTGGGCAGTGGATCTGATGGAGAGAGCCCAGCCCAGCTCTGTCCCAGTGAGTTCCACTCACCCATCACCATAGCTGTCTGCTCCTGGGGTCCTGAGCTATGTACAGGGGCCTCTGCCTCTTCAGGAAGAAGGGCATTTCCCTAGTCTGTCTGCATCCATCCTGAAGGGGTGCATTGTACCTGTGCTCTGCATACTGCGGGTTTCTCCCTACCCAAGTGTGAGGGCTACAACTTTCGTTTAATTTGCAATGTTCCACCTCTGGCTCCTCCCCGGGTCTGTGATGGAATGCTCCAACTCTGGCTCCCCCTTGGGTCTATGATGGAATGATCTACTTCTGGCTCACACCCTTGGCCCATGGTGGAATGTTCCACCTCTGGCTCCCTCCTGGGTCTGTGATGGAACGTTCCACTTTTGGTTCCCGCCTTCATCTATGATGGGATGATCCACTTCTGGCTCCCCGCCTTATTCGAACGTTCTACTTCTGGCTCCCCGCCCTGGTCTGTTGTGGAACATTCCACTTCTGGCTCCCCCTGCCTTGTCTGTCGTGGAACATTCCACTTCTGGCTTCCCCCCTTGTCCATTGTGGAACATTCCACTACTGGCTCTCTCCCCCCCCCCGCCCGGTCTGTTGTGGAATGTTCCACTTCTGGCTCCCCCCCTGTATGTCGTGGAACATTCCATTTCTGGCTTCCCCCCTTGTCCTAAGATAGACTGTTCCACTTCTGGCTCTCCTTCCCCATTCTGTCTATGGTGGAAGGTTCCATTTCTGCCTCCTTCCTCTGTCCATGATGGAATGTTCCACTTCTAGCTCCCCACTTAACCTATGGTGGAATGTTCCACTTCTGGCCCCCCCTTGGTCTATGATGGAATGTTCCACCTCTAGCTGCCGCCTAGGTCTGTGATGGAATGTTCCACTTTTAGCTCCTCCCCTTGGCCCATGATGAAATAGTCCACTTCTGGCTCCCCCCCTTAGCTAGTGATGGAATGTTCCACTTTGGGTCTCTCTCTCTCTCTCTCTCTCTCTCTCTCTCTCTCTCTCTCTCCCCCCCCCCCGGTCTATGATGGATTGTTCCACTTCTGTCTCCCCCTGCCCAGGTCTATGATGGGTTGTTCCACTTTTGGCTCCACCCTGGTCTGTCATAGAACATTCTACTTCTGGTTATCCCCCTTGTCTGTTGTGTAACATTCCACTTCTGGCTCCACCAGCACCCCCTCCCCATCTATCATGGAATGT